>NC_142855.1:7502500-8127500 GCF_061612785.1 Hesperophylax consimilis
CGGAATTCGGATGCCGAGAAGATAATGATGGGGGATTCCCTTGTATAAAAACTGACACAGACCTGCCGGATGTAAAAAAGGAACGCTTAGAACGCTTTGAAAGAATTGGCCAGTCAGGTAAAAATAATTAATTTTTGTTTATAATTTCTTCCTTCTTATTTTGCTATATATTTTTATCAATTTTCTGTGCTTTCTAATGCTTAGTGTTGATATTAAGTCGTTTTGAGCCTTTATAATCGTATTTCTTTATTTTTTTCTACACATCTGAAGACGCATCCTGTGGAAAAACAATTATTTTGTCCTCATTGTACCTATTCCAATTCTCATAAGTCGAATTTCAAAAGGCACGTACGCATCCATATTGGAAAAAAACATTTGTCATGTTCTGTGTGCAACAATTTATATTCTCGAAAAAGCAATCTGATGAGACACATGCTGACTCACAGTACAGAAAAACTTTTTTCATGTGCCGAGTGCAACTATTCATGTTCTAAAAAAAGATATCTGACGAGTCACATGAAGACTCACAGTGGAGAAAAACCTTTTCTTTGTTCTGAGTGCAATTATTCATGTTCTCAAAGGGGCAATCTGACGATTCACATGCTGACTCACAGTGGAGAAAAACCTTTTTCATGTTCCGAATGCAAATATTCAAGTTCTCGAAGAAGATTACTGACTAACCACATGCTGACGCACAGTGGTGAAAAACCTTTTTCATGTTCTGAGTGCAATTATTCATGTTATCAAAGGGGCTCTCTGACGAGCCACATGCTGACTCACAGTGAGGAAAAACCTTTTTCATGTTCCCAATGCAAATATTCAAGTTCTCGTAGAAGATTACTTGCCAGACACTTGCTGACTCACAGTGGTGAAAAACCTTTTTCATGTTCTGAGTGCAACTATTCATGTTCTCTAAGGGGCTCTTTGACGCGCCACGAGCTAACTCACAGTGGAGAAAAACCTTTTTCATGTTCTGTGTGCAATTACTCATTTTCTCTAAAGAGCAATCTGAAGTGCCACATGCTGACTCACAGTGGAGAAAAACCTTTTTCATGTGCCGAGTGCAACTATTCATGCTCTCAAAAGGCCTCTCTGACACGCCACGTGCTGACTCACACTGGAGAAAAACCTTTTTCATGTTCTGAGTGCAACTATTCATTTTCTCAAAGGGGCAATCTGACGATTCACATGCTGACTCACAGTGGAGAAAAACCTTTTTCATGTTCCGAATGCAAATATTCAAGTTCTCGAAGAAGTTTACTAACCAACCACATGCTGACTCACAGTGGTGAAAAACCTTTTTCATGTTCTGAGTGAAATTATTCATGTTACCAAAGGGGCTCTCTGACGAGCCACATGCTGACTCACTGACTTTTCTCTGAAGGGAAATCTGATAAAACACATGCTGACTCACAGTAAAAGAAAACCTTTGTCACGTTACGAGTGAAACTAATATTAACTTTTCTGACTAGCCACATGCTGAATTTAAATATTCAACTACATTGCTTTTCAACAACTTCTCTATGAAATGCAAGCTTATGGTACACACGAAAAATTTATTATCGTTAGTGAAGTTAAAGTTAAAAAGCTTTGTTTAATTTTATATAGTTTTTGAAACAGGTCTGACTCACACAGCTCGTGCATCTGCGAAAGTTCAAAGTGTATCTCAAAAAGAAAAAATGTTAATGCGTCCAACGAGAACGAAACGATGGATGTGTTGAAGAACGATAATTCCGGCCGCGTTTAATTAAAATTCAACTAAATGACCTAAATTTCGCAAAAAAGATTCTTTTTATGTAGTACAAGCTATCCTGGTTTAATAACCTGGTTTAGAACAAAATTCAACTTTCCTACTTCGCAAGCAATTAGCTGTCTTTTGGAGTGAACTCGAGACGGGGATATTGAACGATGTAAATGATCTCACAAACAAATATATACATTCATTATCAAAGTCTTGCTAACGACAGCGGATGCACTGTAACCGATGGTACCGAAAACTGAAACTTACCCACTATTCTCGCTTTAATTTTCTTATTTATAATCGTTTTTTAAAAACATCCTCTGAAAGTAAAGCGAAATGGGCGAATGATAATTAAAAAAAAATATGTGATATTTGGAACCCTTTATTATTTATGTACCTTCGAACCACTTGAGTTTTTCCAAATATTATTGTGACAGTAATAATACTCCATCGGTGTTCGAAATTATACAAAAAACTCTAATTATTAATCAATTTATAACATTATTCCTCGTACCTACCTTCCTTTATTTGCAACTCCTATGACAGCCTGCTATTAATAATAAATTAATGTAATATTTTTTAAATGTACATATTTCAACTCGATTGTATAAACATTATAATTAACACTAAAATAGAAGTATGCCGAGTGGCCCAGTTCTAGCATTGTGAACCATGTCATTTTACTAACTTCATTATTAGTTCTAATTTTCTTAGTAAATATAAATTTCTATTTGTTTATTTACATGTATTATTATAATAATCATATTTCCTTAAATCATTATTGATTATCACCACCCTTTTAAACACAAGCACTTAAAACAAAACATTTAAAAAAATCAAAAGCGGTGAAAACTAATTTTACGAATTATATTAGTTAGCACAAATGATTATTCTTTGTAAATTGGTTAATTATTTACTTAAATAAAATAAAAAACTGCTTGAGTCTTCTAATATCTTATTGTATGAATTAAAAATATTTTATTTTTTATGTATAATTTTTTTAAATAATATCGAATGCATCAGTATTAGTCACAATTTTCAATTATTAATATTAGTAATTCATTTTTTTAACAATCAATAAAGTAACATTATTTTAAATTTTTTATTTATATATCAGAATTAATAAAAACACTCACAATTTAGTCCAAATCTATCCCCGAAAGATTAACATAAAAGGAAATCAATAACAATCCAAAAAGTTATAAATTGCTGACGATGACTCATTTTAATTGATTATTGACGTTAGTAAGAAGCACAATATCCTTGCGCCTCAGGAGTAGAGTGCTTAGTGAAGTTCAAACACGTCTGACAGCTGATGTTTTGTCAGAGAATCAGTCGAAGGTCTCTTAAAGGTATCGGAAGTTTTTAGATTCGTATCTCAGTTGTCGGAGCACAAATACCTGCCATATGCATATTTCCAACAGATGTAGACGCTACCAAAGATAGTGACCCTACTAAAAAGATTATCCAAGACATAATTCGGCCATCTGAGCTAGGTGTTCGGGTCACGGGAATAAAAAATAAGAAATAAATGTATCTCAATAAACACGGCAATTGCAAGCAACCAGCAAAAACTATTAAATGCACCCTGCTTCGACAAATCGAGCACAATTCAGGACCGACTATCTAAAATAATATATCTTAGTAATAATTACAATTAACGAAAAAAATATATTGAACGAAAAAAGACGTTGATGGTATGAAGCATTGATCCGACCAATGCTGGGATCCACCACGAGGACGTTTTCGGAGTTCTGTATCCTATCCCTTTATCCTTCTCCGAAACTCCGCAGCCTCACAATTAACAGAAATAAAAGAAAGCCGAACATCATGCGGTAGGGTTTGAATTTCACGCGAAGCATTTCCCTCCCTTAGTGTTGGCCTAAACTCATAAGTATTAATGGATGTACAGAGTGTAAGAAATAACATTATTCTTAAAAGTGGGCTGCGGAGCCGAGATCTTGCACTGAGCGCTCGTCTTTGCCGGTCGATTTCATCGTAATCCATAAGCTTACTGTTGATTATGTGCCCTAGATACTTCGTTTCTTCCTCCACTTTCCAAAAAGCCACTCAATTGAGCGAGAGCAAGCGTTTTAATAGCACACGTGTTCCATTGTTTACTTTTAACACGCTTTTCCCGGAGCATGCTAAAAACATGTATGCATAACATAATCAAATGTGTCCAGTTGAAAAGCAGGCTCGTTGTAAGCATGCTCACAAGCAATGTGTTTCCGTTCTCTTATCGTTAGTGTTATGAAAAAAGGCCCGTTATATCAGTCAGTTCGTATTCTTGCTGTGCGATATTCCTCACTCAAATTTTAGCGAGCGAAATCGGCCGCTGAAGCTTTGGTAAGCCGCAGAATAGTTTCATTTTTATACGCCGATGCATTAGCTGTAACAAATGTCAAACATGACGTTTACGTAAGTTGTAACAAGGGTTGCCAGACGTCCTTTTTTATTTTAAAGGACGTCCTCTATTTCAGACCCAAAAATTTATCTTGTCCTCTAATTTAAAATCTTCTATAGAGGACGATACTTTGTCGTTTAATTTGGAAAAAATAAATGAATCAGCGTGATTTCGCGCGATGTGCTGCGAGGCGGCGGGCGACGAAAGAAATTAAGTTCCAGGATTTGTGCATCATGGTATCAAAACTACAGTTACCTAATATTAACCTTGATGCATTGTATGAAGAGTTCTGTATATTAAAGCCTCTCTTGACGAAAATTATAGACGATAGAAGTGTGAAAATGTTCTTGAAATTTGAATTCAGATTCTCAAATCTACGGATGAAAACAAGAATCTGCTAAAAATAATACAATACGTATTTTCCATCCCCTTTTCTAATGCCCAAGCCGAAAGGATTTTTTCCTTGTGTACGAATACGTGGACCAAAAACCGAAATAAGTTAAATATTGATACTGTAAAAGCAGAACTACAAATAAAGTCGAACTTAAACATGAAATTCAAACAATTTTATAATTTTATTATAGAAAACGAAGATGCTCTTAGAGCAGCCTAAAGTAATACCAAGTATTAATTTTATTTATTACTTTTAATGCAAAATGACCAATTAAGGTCGTACTACTTACTTGGCTTCGATTAACATTGTTTTTTTATTAATGAATGTAACTACTGATACCATAACAGCATTTTATTAAAAAAATATTGATGTCCTTTATTTTCATCAAATGTCCTTTATTTAATCGTATCAAATCCTCTAATTCAGAAAACGGGAGCTGGCAACCCTAGTTGTAACGCACTTCCAACTCACCGAAATTTTCATGAATTGCCTAATTTTATCAGTATGGATAAGTGTGGCCTATTATATTCAGCGAGCGATGAGGGATGTTGATGTTATTAATTGATAATCAATCTTAAATATGCAAATAGTCTGGTGGGGTATTTAAAGTTAAATTATTTATTAAGGATAGTTTTCAGCGGTTTCATTAAAACAGATTGTATTTAAAATTAGTAACCTCGCATACAGCAACATGGTGATTGAAGTGGGGAACTTTATCAAAATACCAACTCTTAAATTTAACCCGTCTCATACATTTGACGCTTTGAAAGCTCCGCGATGACATTAGACAACATAGATCCACTACTAAAGACTGTGGTTTAGTTTTACAAAGAAATTTGAAATAGGTTCCTGTAAATAATCCGTCCTATGGCTCTGTATATCAGTTCGGCTTGGTTGGAATATCGAGGTTAGCGCGGTTAGGGATTAAAAAAACAAAACTGGTACAACAGCCTTCCTGTCTTCATGTCTATGTAAAATTTATCGTGTTTTAGAATTGATTTATGTTGTGGAAATTCAGGTTGTACGTTTTGCATGTTGCAAACAATAATTATTTTTGTATAAATTTGATCATAGATAATATGCTAAAAGAGTTTAGCATATTATCTATGATCTAAAGCTCTACTAAATCATTCTTTGTTATAGACATTATAACAAAGAGAGATTCCTCGTGGTTGTAAGATCGTTTTCGACTAAGACTGTAAAGTGTCTGTTTCCTGTGGATGTGTGCAAAATGTAATATTAAAGTGGACTTTTGTTAATATATGCAGTCGGAACATGAGATAAACCACTCACTTTGAAAATGACAGAGACAGGTGATTTCACGTGACATGTAAGTATGGTCAACGTGTTGCCATTAGTACCGTCAATAAATAAATCACTCACGTACCGTCGCAGATATGATTTCTTCGCTAATGGCAACTATCTGTATCAAATCGTAGTTAGGAAAATTTGTTCCCCGGACATAAATATAATAAAGAAACTGTAAAATATTGGTTACGATTTCAGGTCACTTCAGTTAAGAAAATCTCACTATGTTTTAAAAATATAAATAATAATTTTAATTCCAGAAAGTGGGGAGGTTAGTTCAATCCCACACATCACATATAAATATAACAAAGAATTTATGTAGCGCAATTTAGTGTCATTTCACTTCAAGTGCACATTGATTGTAAGATAGATTTGTGAATAAAACATATTTGAATTTTTGAAAAGTCATAAAAATTAGCAATTACGTGAAAAAATATTCGTTTTAGATTATTTGCAATAATTTGCAAATTTAAATCTCTATCCAGATAGAAATCTCCATACCGATAATTCTGAAAGAACTGCCTTGGTCCGGGAACAAAATATGAAAAGTAAGTTTCGAGGGAGCTTATTATATTTAAAAAAAAAGCAAAGTAAAACAACAAGACTTTTATTTATTTTCCGTCGCGTCGTGCCCAAAAGTAATATCCTATCTTATCACATAAACATTAACACTTACTCACACATTTAAAATGTGAACAGTTATTTTTTTCTTATTTGTACATTTATTTTGAAAATTGAATTTATATATTTTAATTGTATACTACGTATAGTTTCTTAAGCTCTATACTTATTATTTTATTTTAAATTATGTCCTTTTTATAATTATTTTAATTTCTTCTATATTTCATACATGATTTATTATTTTTATGTACTGTAGCTTGGTGGTCTAAACATACCTCATATTTTTAATAACCATGTCATTGAAAAAAGAAAAAATAGGAAAAGAAAAAAATGGAAAAACTGCGTTTATTATATAACCCATAGAAGTCTGCGTTTATTATATAACCCATAGAAGTCTGCGTTTATTATATAACCCATAGAAGACTGCGTTTATCATATAACCAATGATAATAAGTGCGACGGTATGGTCTCTCATGCTACCTTAAGATTTCCAAAGAGGGCAAAATAATATTCTTACTATCTACTTGGTTTATTTCGTAGAAAACATATTTTTTTTAAATTGTAAATCAAATAAAATAATACGATTATTAAGTTCTGCAAGTATTTCAGATTTTTATTATTTTTACAGTTATTTCGGCGCTCAAGGCATTTAAAACTGTGGTGAGCTCTTTTCGAAAATTGAACTCCGAAACAGCTGTCACAATAATAAAACACTAAAATACTTGAACAGCTTTGTAATGAATGGGTTTCTAATTAAATTGATATTTAATATATTTTAATTTGTAACGAATATTACATCCTATAATATTCCTCCTAAGAAACGCCCTAAAAAACAATTTTCATGAGAGAGTTATGAGAAGAATATTCGTGAAAAGTTTATATTCTTAAAAAATTCTAACTTTCTTTTTGTTTTGTTGTTTATTAACTTCTTAATCCCGCAAAGAATTTATTACTATTACTGCCGTCTCGGAACGGTGTAAGTTTTGCGACGCCACCGTAAAAAAATCATTTTTATTTATTTATTTATTGAATATCAACGGTATAAATATTACTGAAATTTTTACAATCAATCGGAAGACAAAACTTCTTTAAATTAAGTTTTAATATTTGTGCGAGTACCCAGTTTTGGTTAAAACTACGCCTAGCCCATGAAAATGCCTCCGTTTTGCAGGACGCAGTATCTGCATCTTGGATTTAAAACTTGACTTTGAACAGGATAATGCATTTCTTTAAAATTCGTCAGCAGATGAATCCTCAAGTGGAATTTTATCGTTACATTCTGAACACAAAACTGGTTTTAATCTAAAAAATAATCTTCGTGGGAGTTCCTAACTTGATTAATACTACACACAGAACACGAAAATTCTAAAACCCTTGAATTTTTCTAGGTTTTTTTTTTCAAACACAAGAATTGTTTTTGTCTTCAATGCACCTGCAGATGAATCCACAACTGTAATAATATTTGTCAGCGAGTCCCCAATTTAATTTCTGATATAAATTTATTCCAAACTGTATGTAAGAAAACCGCTATCGCGTTCTGAAAGAATTTGTTTTTGTGGCCAGCAGGCTGGACCCAAAGCGCGGGCCGCAGGTTCGTTACCCCTGCCTTTATTCACTTGATCGTGCAATGTCTTCCTCGGGCATTACGGACTTCTTCTACAATTCATATCCATAAATACATATTCTCGATACACTCTTTTCATCATTCATTCGCTATACACGTCCAAACCATCTGAGAGTACTTTGTTACATTTTTTAATTTAGTGATCTATGAACATGACACGTTGGACGCCAATGTAACAGTTTTAAATTATAGGAAATCTAAAGTGTACGGATTGAGGAAGTTCATTTTAAATAAGAGATTCTTTTAAAAAAAATAGTGTAATTTACTGTACAACATTATAATTGTTAACATGAGACTAACATTTAATAAATACAGATAATTCCAGAGCGTGACTTACCTCTATGAAAAATCAGTGGGTTGGTACTATTTTTATATTAAAAATAATCTTGTCATGGTGATTGAATGTTAAGTTAAAAATTGAAGGTAGTCAAACAATGATTTTAATATTGCATCTTTATGAGATTATTAAAAAGGGCGCCAGTTCCAAATAATAAGGATGAAAAAAAATTATCACTATGGTAAACCAATTTTAAAGTAAAATTTAAAGGAATCAATGCATGATGTAAGACCTCAAGTGTCCGTCAAACCACGCCACGCTAAACCACGGAGATCCTTCTTCCGTACGTCCATAAATAAATCACTCAACCGCTACTGGAATACTGCCACCATAAATAAACCACTCTAAGGCTAGCTTTAGACTTGTAAGTTTTTTCCTAAATTTACGACTTCTAGCCAATGGGCATATTGGATTTTCAAAATGCAATATGCCCATTGGCTAGAAGTCGTAAATTTACGAAAAAACTTACAAGTCTAAAGCTAGCCTTAAGATCGATATCTTCGGGCTTTTTGTATTCAATAAGTTTATAAAGATTACAAGCCGTACTTACCGTACGGAGCGGAGCAGTAGACAATGTAAAGAAACTCAAGGCCATTTAAAAAAAGGTGCAAACATAAACAATATAATTTTACTCAGCAATTCATTATTTATTATTTTTTGGTAAACTAATATTTTTAAGACAAGATTTTTTATGCATAGCACAAAGGGTAACAATTATTTTACAAGCAATAATTGTTCGCCCGAAACACTCATCCACATTGAAAAATCTCCTGATAAAAGATACATGACGAGTCCCGTTGGCGTCATGTATCTTTTATCAGGAGATTTTTCAATGTGGATGAGTGTTTCAGGCGAACAATTATTGCTTGTTAAATAATTAATTCATTATTTACCCAAAAATTATTTTAAAAATAAAAATGTCCTTGAAGCAGAAAAATATCAAAATGTTTCTTTAGGGCATGGTTGATCTGACTAAGAAAATGAACTGTTACAGCTTATTTTCTCAAGAAGAAACTTGTTAATCTGAGAAAAAAAAAACAAAAATTTAAAGAAATTTGAACTAATGAAAAAACAAACACTGAAGAAAATTTGCAAAACATGACAATACGGCGATTAATTCCGAAATTTTTCTGCCTATTTTGAACTCATCGTTACATATGTTTAAACATCTTTAATTTCACCAGAACAATCCGAATAACATTACTCAATGTTCTCTTTGTGTAATGTGCTCTCTATACATAGTAGGGTAGATTACCAACTAACGCTAGATACATTCTGGAAGACGGAATACAAAAAACTTGTAAACCATAATTACCCTACTAGGCACAGAAAAGCTCAAATGTTTATTATTAAAATATCGCAAAATGTATACGGAGATAGAACAAAAAGACATAAAATTCCGGAATTACTTAACGCATTACCTGAAGATATTAAAAATGAGACATCTTATTCAAAAATCAAAACGAAAATTAGATCGTTCTATCCCGTGAAACATGAAAACAAATAATATTGAGGATAAATACCTAGATCTGTGAAAACCAAATAATATCAAAAACAAATAATATTGTGAAAAATACCTAAAACTTTTAATCATTGCTAAAAATAAAACAATTACTATCGTACATTATGATCATAAGCATTATAATAATTAGTAAGTATTTTTACATTAGATATATACTATTAAGTAAATATTATGTATTACGCATCAAGATATCAAGTTGAGATTTAAATATATTAGTATAAGCAAATAAATAGGAAAAGTGAGAGATTTCTTACAATCAAACTGATTGATCAGTTTTGTAGGATTTTAGTTAGATAAAATATTGTACAAATAAAAAAACTGAACAAACACATTAAAAAAAATAACATTTATACGTTGTGGAGGAAGAATTTTTTCAAAAGGAAGAAGAATTCAATCGAAAGGAATTTTTTCGAAAGGAAGAAGAATTCAAGTCCCTATGAAGAATTTTTGAACAAAAAACTGAAACGTCGAAATAATCGAAAAACTTTCAATGCACTTTAAACTTGAGCTAACGTAGGTAGTTTGAATATATGTTCGTAACTCGCTAACACTACACTGGCTTTATAATTTTATAAACAAACAACATTTTCGACGCGAAATGATAGTATTTCGACAACAAATGACAACCCGCGTGCATAAATAAACCACTCTCATTTTGTTTGAATGATTTGAAAACAGTAGAGAGCAAGAGATTAAACCAATCCTTCTGCTATAAACAATGAGATCTAAGCTTTTAGCCAAACTATTCGTTTTCTATAAGAATAAGGAGGTGCGCGTGGCGGTTTCAAATGGGTTTCAAGGCCAAAGCTATGTTAAATACCCCTGCTGTCAGCCAAACAGCTGTTCATCAGTGTCGCCAGATATAAGGCGTCCCCATTAAATATTAAAAATAACTGGGTACTTGATTTATCCCGTTGCAACTTTTCTTAATCTTACTGATTACTCTTATATCAGCCTTGCATTATGTCCTGATCTCTACATTTCTCACACGACCATACAATTTTTTAGCATACATACACCTCTGGGATTTTTATTCTAGAGAATTCAGTATGCAGCGAGAAAATTACTAATTACCCGTGCGATCACAACTCATACTGAAACGAGATTATAAAGGTGAAGGGCACGATGCGCGCCGATTATCTCAGGAAAAGTGGTAACATGAGTGTAGAAAATAAAAGAAAGGAGAAAATGATTCCAAAATACAACATTTATTTCTACATCTTTTAAATAACATAAGAACTCTTTAATTAATAGCAAATATCTCAGGCGTGTGCATCGGCCGAAGGTTGAATGCACGATTGGAAATTTAAAGTTACATTGAGAGTGACAAAAAGGATGGTGACATTTAAAATTTAACTAACCTGATGAATGGTAATAAGGGGCGCCAAGCAGTGCCATCGGCAAAGCTAATATTTTATGTGAATTACGACGGATGACCAAGGCAAATAGCTAAACTGCGTCGTCATCAAAACTCGTAATTATGTCGTGTTGGCCCATGAGGTGGCTCGTGTCTTTCCCTGTTCCACAACGCTCTGGAACCGCTGCCTGTTGAATACTGACGCGCCGAGGTGGCCGTGTTGACCGCAAGCCCGTCGTTGGGCTGGAGTTGCCATGCGGTAAAGCAGCTGTAAATCAGAGATGGAACTGATTGCAGTCATTGCTCTCAAGCGAGCCAGACAGAACTGCTAATAATGCTATTACTCTGTAGCGGGGTTGAAATAACTGCTACAATGCCCCCTCAGCCAAAGGACTTATGGCTATAAGTCTGAGGTTCGCCACCTCCTGAGACACCTCCTGACAAAGTCGATACACCCTCCAGCAGCAGAAATGTGTAGTGCGGTCTTGGCGGGTAGTGAGCGGCTTCAGCATTGAAAATTTTCCGTTATCAAAAATGTTCCTGAAGTTCCGCATGGTCTGGAACGGTTGAACCCCGAGGAAGGCAGCATTGGTGTGGTCAAAGTTCTGATGTTGTAATTCCAGTATCCAGAGTAAAGGCCAGCAGATGATGAAGAAGGAATGTGCTCCAGGTAATAACAGTTGGACGCAGCATAGATATGAAGACGGAAGCGTAAGGTCCGGAAGTCTTCAGTTGACCCAGCATGGAGATGACGAGAGAAGAGTGTGGTCCGGATGTCTTCAGTTGACGTAGTATGGAGAAGTTTTCTTGATGATTGAAGAAGTCTAATCCTAACCAACCCTTGGTCACCGTTGAAATAAATAAAAAACAGAAATATTGAGCAAATTGGCAGGCCCTTATCGAAGAAAGAGTGTATATAAAAGAAGCATTGTTCTGAACACAAAAGATTTAATAGTATTACCTTAGAAAACAGGCTTAAAAAGTTGAGCAAAACTTGCAACAGAGTTGTGATTAGGTAAAATGAACAATGTATAAATATATGACAAGTCAAAACCACCCAAAGTGTCCACCTGACAGCTAGAAATTATTTTAGAATTTCCTATGAACTAATTTTATTTGTATTTAAATCTCCACGAAAAATGACGGAACAACGTTCCAGTGAAAAATTGATTAAAAAAAAATCCAGACATTAAACCAAACTGAAAATCAGTAGGTAATAGTTAGCTCATCTCGACACAGATGGCAGTAATATATATAATCAATAATAATAAATCTTCTTGAAATAATTATTGAACAGTCTACCGATAATTTGTAGAAATTATATAGAAATTAATTTAATAAATAATTTCATTTTCATGCACATATTCTTCCGTCACCAAGTGAACCAGTGAGTGGCTGAAGAATACCGATGAAAAATGACGGAACACATGATTCATTCCATACTTTTCCGAGCTCTAGAAAAGCAGGGAAGGAATCAAATTACGAAGAAAAATGTTAAAACATGCACCACGATTAAATATGTAAAACATAAAACCCATTACAGAACCAACCACCATAAACCTGTGAATGTGATAATGGCTTACCGACTATTGATTTTGAAATTTTCATAAAAAATCAACAAAAATATCTTAATTGTAAGCCTGATGAGGGCTATCATGTGCTAAGGAGCCTAAGCCATTATAACACCACACAACTCTCCAAAATAAGTGCTGAGATGACAGCATCTTAACAGAAGTATATTTCCTTCAACATACTAAAACACAACAGAAGAGCTGGTATGCTAATGTGTGAAAACAAAAGCTCGATGCTCATAAGCTTATGATAAGGTCATTCAACAAGACATGACAGCTTAATAAGTAAGGTAGATCGCAAAATATGCACATCATAATCATTGAGACTGAGAATAGCAGCGGTAAATAATAATCATAACAATGAGAGCGAATCCTCTTAAGACAAATAGATGTGTATGATAATTTCTGACAAAACACAAATAACAATAGATAATAATCATTAGAAATGACGACATAGTAACATACAAAGCAGGTTGAAAAGAGGAATGGAATTCTCCAGGGAAAAGAAAACCATTTCTCCCAATCAACAAAGTATCAAAAAGGAAATAAGTTTCCTATACCCACGTGATCAGTGTAGGTACCAGAAACCCGTTCACTTTTTCCCTTGTAAATAATAATAAAAACAATTAATTTTCTGCCCTAATTAAATCTTTAATATGGAATGTTCCAATAGGCTTTCCCTTCATATCTGCCAGTTTGTAAACGACGGCCGAGACCTTATCAATAATTTTGCTCCTTAAAAATTTGGGAGTAAGTTTAGCGGAGAAATGCTTAGAAGCATCCGACAACACGAAGGAGCGTCTCCAAACAATATCACCAACTTTGAATTCCACATTCCTTCTACGAAGGTCATAATGAACTTTATTCCGTTCGTAAGATTGACGTAAACACGTCTTAACTTGGCAGAAAATGTCATTAAGCTCAGAAACATCTTGAGCCCATGTGTCACGTTTCGAGAATATTAAATATTAAATCTTCCGAAGAAAAATCAGGTGATTTGTAATCTTTGCCTGAAATAATGGCTTCCCTGCCGAAATTTAAAAAAAAGGAGTGTAACCCGTTATCTCATGTACAGCAGTGTTAATAGCAAGCTCTATTTCAGGTAAATGGTTTGCCCAGGTTCGATGATCCGTTCCCACGTACGAACTTAAGGCTGTAACTAAAACTCTGTTAATTCTCTCTACAGGATTATTCTGTGGATGATATCTACAGTTAAAAACATATGACGTACATGATATCTTTCAACTAAATGTTTTAATTCTTTCGAAATGTATTGGGGACCATTGTCTGCGATGATGCAATCAGGAACGCCAAATTTTAAGAAAATTTCGTCCTCTATTATAATAGCAGAGACATTTTTCCCATTCGCACTTCTCAGCGGAAATTTTTTTGTAAATTTAGTGAAGAAATCAGCGACAACTAATAGATATTTATAACCTTTCTTGTAGGAGCTGGGAAGAGGTCCCAATAAATCCGTCGAGATAACCTGCCAAGGACGCTGGACCAACTTAGGATCTCCCATAAGACCGGGCGCAGCCTGATTTGAACTTTTCTGTCCTAAACAAGTGTGACATCTAGATACAAATTTTCTTACGTCTGAGGACATTCTAGGCCAGTAAAATTTCAAACAAATCCTATTCAGAGTTTTCATAATCCCGAAATGGGCGGATGTTGGAGGTACGTGATGTAACGCAATCAACTCTTGTCTTTGATCCTTAGGAACAACTTCCTTCCAATCATTAGGCTTATGCAGGGCTTCCATACTCTGCACATGCTTATATAAAACTCCCTCTACAAGTTTCCACTTGGAAAATAACTCAGGTTTAGCTAAAACGTCACGACACATTTTACTGTACCATCGATCAGTACTAATAATGGGAGATTGAACAATAGATGATATAACTAAAGGATCGCGAGATAAAGCATCCGGGACAACATTTTCCTTCCCTTTACTGTGTTCAATAATAAAGTTAAATTGCTGCAGTCTAACAGCCCACCGAGCTAATCTTCCAGAAGGTGATTTTAAGTTTACTAGCCACTTCAGACTGTAATGATCCGTAATTACCTTTACAGGAATGGGAGACCCTTCAATGTAACCCCTGAATTTCTCCAAAGCAAAAACTAACGCATTAAGTTCTTTCTCAGTAGTAGAGTGGTTCCTTTCCTGAGCCGATAACGATCTACTAATGAAGGAAATAGGGTGTTCCCTGTTTTGTTCATCTAATTGAGAGAGTACTGCGCCTAAACCTTCGTTTGATGCATCACAAGAAATTGTAAACGGTTTATTAAAATCTGGGCATGCTAAAACCGGAGCCGCGACTAGAGTTTCCTTTAATTTAGAGAACGCCGCCTGCGCTTGATTATTCCAAGAAATTTTTTTACCAATGAACTCTTTTTTGGTTAAGTTGTGTAACGGAGCAGCAATAATAGAAAAGTTCAAAATAAAACGCTTGTACCATGATATAATACCAATGAAACGTCTCAGACTCTTTTGTGAGGTAGGTACAGGAAAATCAACCACAGCCTTTACTTTGTCTGGGTCAGTTCTCAGACCATTACTATCTATTACATAACCAAGATATTTAAGCGATTCTCTACAGAATACTGACTTTTCAATGTTAATCGTGAGACCCGCCTCGAACAGTTTACGTTTTACCAGTTTAAGTAATGCTAAATGCTTTTCAAAAGTACTGGAAATTACAATAATATCGTCTAAATAAAAGAAAACTTTACCATCAAATTCTGGGCCAAAGATTTTACTCATGAGACGCATCATTCTCGAACTGGCTCCATGAAGACCGAAAGGCATAGAAGTAAATTGAAAAAGACCCCTTTTAGGAATAGTGAAAGCCTTTTTTCCCTTGAACTACGTTCTAGTGGAATTTGATAAAAAGCATCTTTTAGATCAATAGTGGATAGAAAACGAGCTCCCCCCAAGCTGTCTAAAATATTTGAAATATATGGTAATGGAAATGCGTCTCTCTTAGAGATAGAGTTAATTCTTCTGGAATCTAAACAAAGGCGGTAAGTGCCATTTTTCTTTGGTACTAGTAAGATAAGATGGAACTGTTCCAAGCACTACTGCTCGGTTCAACGACACCCATCTCTAACATTCTATCAAGCTCCTTGTGCACAACTGGGAGCAGGTGAGGTGAAATCGGATAGTAACGCTGTTTTACAGGTGTACTATTACCAGTGTCTATGACGTGTTCCTCTAAATGCGTACGACCAAGTTTGTCACCAGAAATGGAAATATACTCTTTAATTACATCATCAAGTAAGTTTTGTTGATGTATGGATAAGTGTTGTTTATCCACAATACCTCTGACTTCAGAAGTAACCCGAGGAGCAGATTTAACTACCTTCGTATTCATATATTTAAAAATAACGAGACAAATGTTAAAAGATTTCCAAAAATCAATGGCACCAAGTTTTATTAGTTTTAAATGAAAATTATTACCGAGAATGGAAACATGTGAGCCTAAGTCCAACAGATCCCAGTGTAGAAAAGGATACGAAAGGACGGCCGTCCCTGTCAGCCTTCCCTTCGCAACCTGATGCTCCTAAATTTCTGTAGAAATTCCTGACTACCGAAAGCCATTCTTGCCACGGATCGAGAGCAGTGATGCTGGAAGACGTCTCCGCCAGCGGCACAGCTAACGTCCGGCTCTCGCGTTTTTTGACCTAACGCAAGTGCAGTCAGGAGTCTTGACGCCTGGACATCCACAGCGGAAGTAATGAATCTCCTCCCTGGAATTTACGTTATAACGTTTGAAAGACATGTTTTTATGAGAAGAATTCGCATTCCTGAAAGAATTATGTTTAGAAGGTGCATTTGTATTTACTGGCGCCTTTTCGTTCGCAGTTGAAGGGGTTTGAGGGGACTTTGAACCTTTCCTCTGATCAGAACGACTGTCTGCCAATTCAATTAATTTGCCCAATCTTTTGAGGGTAGCGATGTCCGGAATGGAGTTAAAGGCAAGTTTTTGAATGTATCTGGGTAGCATATTGCACTGGAGAATTTGTAAAATTTCCTCATCAGGCAATTTCTTGTTTAATATTTTATTTAAGATAAGAACATTAGTGATAAAAGTACCAAGTGAATCATTTGGCGCTTGTATAGTTGACCTCAACTGTGCAAGGAGTCTACGGTTGTAATCAAGAATTTCATATTCCTCCTTAAGGCCTACCACAAGGTCATCCAGGATTCAAAAAGAGAGCGATTGACCCTGAGCCAATCAAGGGCAATACCATCAAAATGTTCAAACGCGCCTAAAAAAATATTGTTCTTACTTACAGAGCGAGACAGGGCGAGTTCTTCAACACGTTCAAGAAACTTCCTAATACAAGTAGTGCCATCATACTTCAGATTCCGTAAATGCAGTGGAACCAACGGAGATGTGGGAACAATAATCTGTGAGTTCTTGACGGAAGACATGGCGGATTCTTTTACTTGACTCCTTGCACCAGGCATTGTGACTAGATGTACCTAAAGGATTAATTGGAAAAAAGAAAACAACAAGGCAACCATTAATCACGTCCGAAGACGGCAATAATCAAAAATAGTAAAATTCCCAAAACAGGAAAAAATAGGTGTAAAAATTATTCGTACCTAAACATCTAATGGACAAAAGTTCAGAAAGGACATACACAAGTACAATAAATCAGATGTGGGAATCTGGATCAACATAACAACAATATTAAAAAAATATACGAGATACCCACCAATCTCGCAGAGTATTCACGACTAAAAGTATCTTAAAAATAATTATAGTATAATTAACAGCAATTTAAAAAAAAATTTAAAAACCGAAAACAATTTTTAAAATAGAAATACGGCAGGGACGTTGCAAAGCAGAAAAACCACACGAGTCGACATAAAATAAAACCTTCATCAAGCCAGCTAAAAATGTCACCCACAAAATTAAAACCAACCCTCAATGTCAACAAGATCGAAAATTTATATTAATTACCAACCGGGACAGACACGTTGGGGCGCCATTTATAACGGGAATTAAGGTTGCAAGGCACTTTGCCGCCATTGCAACATGTTTTGTGACAACAAAGTGTAGAAATAAAAGAAAGGGGAAAACGATACCAAGATAACAATATTTATTCCTACAACTTTAGATAACATGAAAACTCTGTAAATCAATAGTTAATATCTCAGGGGTGTGCATCATCCGAAGGATAGAAATGCAACGGTGGAAATTTTAAAATTACATTGAGAGGTTGACAATAAGGTTGTTGACTTTAAAAGTTAACTGACCTGATAAACGTAAAAGGGCGCCAAGCAGTGCAATCAGCATTGCTAAAATTTAATAAGTAGAGCGTAGGATGACCAAGGTAAAATTAACTAACTACGGCATCATCATAGCTCGTAAAATATGTCGACCCGCGCGGTGGCTCGAGTCTTCCTCCAGTCACAACGTCCCCAGCTTCCAGCTTGTGAAATACTGACGCGTGAAGATGGCCGCCTTGTCCGCCAGCTCGTCTCCCGTTGTCCCGAAGTTGCCCTACGGCAAACAGCCGTAAATCAGTGATGGGAAGTGATTGCTGTTATAGCTCTGTAGCGGGCTAGATAGAACTGCTACATACGCAGCTCCCGCTCAACCGCCTACAAGGTCCACCGTACCTTCGGCCTTCCCGTCAGCACTGGAGTACTGATTCCCAAAATCGCCAGTGCCTGACAGTTATCGAGTCCCGGTCACCAGCGCCCGGCGTGGACTTACTGACCCGCGCTTGGCCAGCCAATCACAGCCAGCAACCGGAGTATTCAACATCTGTCCTGCGTCAACTCTCATCACGGCAAACTGACTCAATAAACACTGTGACCTTACGACACGTCTTTTATTTCGTGCCTCTCACCTTGATCGCCAAAACAGTAATAATAAATTTAATAACTGTTTTAATTAACTGACTTCTTTAAAGTGGGTAAGTCTTTCAGAATAGTTACCGAGATTCCGATGTACTCCAGATTTGTAAGATAGTATTCTTTAGTATTTTTTTGAACGGAATCCACTTTCCTGCTATAAATTGCATAATGTCGTGACTAAATCACAGAGCCGTACTCTAAGATGCTTCTTACATATGAATAGTACAAGATTCTGAAGCTACTGATGTCCTTAAACGATTTAGTGATTCTAGTGATGAAACCGAGCATTCTATTGGCCTGATTGACAATGTTTTGGTAATGGTTTCTGAAGGTTAGCTTCGACTCAAGAAAGATTCTCAGATATCTAATGGAATCTACTTTTATTAGGATTTCATCACAGATCGTGTGAGGGAAATCAATTTTACGTACATTTCTCGTGAACGAGATGAGATTAAATTTGCTATTATTTAATTCCATTGCATTATCTATACACCATTGAGACAATGTGAGGAGGTCTTTTTGCAAAGTTTCGCAGTCTTCTTGGAATTCACGGGATGAACATTTTTTTAAGTCATCCGCATATAATAAACATTTACAAAAAAAAAAAATTTGCCGTTAGATCATTTATGAATATAATAAAGACTACTGGTCCTAAATGGGATCCTCGAGGGACACCAGATGTGACAAGTTTGGGAGAGGACTCAAAACTATTAACTTGTATAATAGTTTTGATTTAATATTTAAAGCTTTTACATTTACTAATTAATAGTTATATTAATAAGTAAATGTAAAAGCTTTCTGGGCATACTCAAAATCGTTACGTACTACCAATTGCATTCCTAAATTAATGCACCTGGATTCTATATCTGCAGATAATGGACAACACATTGCCAATCTTTTCTCTAATTATTTCGCATCCGTTTATACTCAATCTAATCCCTTGTTATATACTGCCATGCCAAAAGTTTCACAAAACAACCAATTTAATCTTGGAAAAATCAATGTTAGCAAGGAAACCATTAAATCTTGTTTAGAAAAAATCGATACATCCAAAGGCCCAGGACCTGATAAAATACCTCCCTTGTTTGTAAGATGTTGTTCTAGCGCGTTGATTAACCCACTTCTTTATATAATGAATCATTATGACCGGTCGGTGGCCGAGTTGAAATCGCGCTTGGGTCCCACTCAGGCGTAGCATGCTCGATTCCTCGGCCGGCTAAGTCCTCCATCACAACACAAGCAACATTTTCAGCTTTCTGTTGTGGTAGTAGGAGATTTTCAAATAATGTCAGGTTATTCGTAACCCGGGAATGTTTGTCTTTTAAAAAAAAAAAATAAAAAAAAAATCTTCAGGAACTTTCCCAGACTTGTGGAAAAATGCACATATTGTTCCAATACATAAATGTGGTGATAAATCTTTTGTGAAAAATTACCGACCAATAAGCATTTTATCTTGTTTTGCGAAAGTCTTTGAATCTATAATATATATTTCTGTATTTTCACACTTCAATTATGCATAAATTAACATGGGTTTGTTCCCAACAGATCTACAAATTCAAATCTTCTTGACTTTTGTGATTATGTTTGTAATGCTTTCAATGAAAGAACTCAAGTAGATGCCATTTATACAGATTTTCAAAAGGCATTTGATAAAGTTAACCATTCTATTCTACTACAGAAGCTTGATTGAATAGGTATTCACGGTGATCTTTTTAGATGGCTTGTCTTACTTAGAAAATAGAACACAATTAGTAATTATTAATGGGTACGAATCACCTCCAATAATTGTAACATCAGGCGTACCCCAGGGGTCCAATCTTGGCCCACTGCTTTTCTTAATCTTTATTAACGACCTTGGCCCCATGTTACGCTGTGATTTTGTTCTATTTGCCGATGATCTCAAGATTTACCGCAAAATTTCCACTGATTCTGATCATGTTAAGCTTCAAGAAGACCTTTACACACTAAATAGCTGGTGCATTCAAAACGATATGTTTTTAAATATTGAAAAATGTTACATTATTACTTTTACTCGTAACAAAAAACGAAAGGATTTTGCATATTCCATTAATAATGTACGATTAAATGCAGTCACCACTATAAGAGATCTAGGAATCACTCTTGATTCAAAGTTTATGTTTGATGCACACATAAATGATATTATAAGTAAATCAATGAAAATGATTGGATTCATTCATAGAATATCGAAACCATTTAAATACCCCCAATCCATTATAACATTATACAACTCGTTGGTCAGAAGCAAATTGGAATATGGGAGTGTTATCTGGAACCCACATTATATAAAATATTCTAAAAGTATTGAATCTGTGCAAAAAAAATTCCTAAGACTGTTATCATATAAACTTGGATTAAATGCCTCACTCAAATCTTATTAAAAACGCCTACTAAACTTCAAATTTACGACATTGGAAAAAAGAAAACAATTTGCGGACTTAATATGTTTATATAAAATTATTCATGATAAACTTCTTACCACTAATTGTCTGAGCAATATTCATATTGAAGTCCCTAATAGACATAATTTAAGGAGCCAAAATATATTCCATATTGATATATTTAATAACAATATTGCATATCTCAATCCATCTATCTAGAATGTGTCGTCTGTACAATACAGTTGAATGCGACCTTATATATATATATATATTCGCAAACAGTCTCGCATATTTTAAATAACAAATCAACCATCTTCTACTATGATATGTTATGGAGAACAGTTAAGAGATATAATTGCTTTATTATTTTCTTTACTTTTCTTCCTTATCCTTTCTCTGTACATTTACTATATTTTATATTTCAAACTTAATATTCATGTTTTATATTTATTTTTAATTATTATTATATTTGTATTTTTTTCTTTCACTACTAGCATCTCCGCCTAATATCAACTAAACCTTGTTGTGAACATTTTTAATTGGGGGGTTAATATCTGTGCACATTTCACCCAAATAATATAAATGTAATAATTGTTAACACTCTGTAAATGTTTCAAACAATAAATAAATAAATATATTGACTTCTGTGACAGATAAAAGATATAATCCATTTCAGGGGGTTGCCGTGGAAACCTGTTATTTTTAGGTTTTGGATCAGAAGAGGATGACTGACTTTATCGAATGCCTTCCGTAAATCAGTACAGACTTCACCTAATTGTGTTCTAATGTCAAAATTGGAACTTCAAAAAATCTACATATTCGATTAAATTTATGGTAGTGGATCTTTTGAATACGAATCCATTCTGAACAAAACCTAAAATATGTTAAAAATGTGTAAAAATGCTTTCGAAAATTTTCCCAAAACATGAGAGAATACTTCCTGGGCGATAATTTAATAGATGTCGCTTTTATTCCCAGATTTGAAGAGAGGATTGATTCGTGCTATTTTCCAAAGATCAGGAAAAACACATTCTTTAAGAGATTTACTAAACATAACATGAAGAGGAAAAACAAGAGATTTAGCAGAGTTTGATATAAATAATGGTGGAATGGCATCTCTTCCTGGACCTTTGTTTGAGTTAAGTGATTTCATAGTTTTGAATATTTCAGTCCTTGAATTTAAGACATGACTGAGCGAGTAGGTACTTTCTTGAGAATCACTATTTACATGTTGATTTGACACATCATTTGTATTGAAAACAGAGCAGAGTAAATTGAGAAAAGTTCACTAAATTCATGACCATTGTTTGCTAGTTTCATTTATTTATTTATTTAACGCCTATTGAGGCTTTTACATAAAAATATAAAGGAAATTATGCACGTAAATAGTACAGGAAACAACTATTCAAAACACTAGCAAGAAAATACAAATAAAGTTAAAATGTTATTGAATTTGATCCCCACAGCATGTAGATACAAAATATAAAAAATCATTTTTTAAAAAATATTTTTTTTTCTTTCATCCGACAAATGTCAATGTGTTAGTCAAATTCAATACCTTTATTTAAATGCTCCCCCACTTGATGAAAAACACTTCAATAAGGTATGCTTAAGCATTGAAATTGATGTGTTAAGTATATCATCAACATCGTAGTATTTGTATCCTAGCTGTTGAATACGTTGCATATGAGTGTATTATTGGGACATTGGTGTAGAATTGAAACAATAATATGCTAGGTGCTATCTTGTAAATGACCTGCTTGGAGTATTAAAAGAAATAACATACAATCAATCAGGGGTATCAAACAATGAATTTATGATTTTATACAAACAGGTTAAATCGTAAATTATTCTACGATCGGATAATTTTATCAATTTTAATTAACAAAGTACGTTATAGTTATTTAGGCATTCTCTAGGAATGCGTAATTAATGAATTCTCCAGGATGGAACAAGAATATTGTCAGTTAGAACAAGAAAAAGGTTTATCTCCACTGTGAGTCAGCATGTGTTTCGTCAAAACTCCCTTTTGAGAACAAGAATAGTTGCAATTAGAACAAGAGAAAGGTGTCTCTCCACTGTGAATCAGTATGTGTCTCGTCAAATCTCCTTTTCGAGAACTTGAATAAGCACAAACGGAACAAGAAAAAGATTTTTCTCCACTGTGAGTCAGCATGTGTCTCGTCAAATTTCCCTTTTGAGAAAAAGAATAGTTGCAGTTAGAACAAGAATAAGGTTTTTCTCCACTGTGAGTCAGCATGTGTTTCGTCAAACTACTTTTTTGAGAACAAGAATAGTTGCAGTTGGAACATGAAAAAGGTTTCCCTATACTGTGAGTCAGCATGTGTATCGTCAAATAACGCTTTTGAGAACAAGAATAATTGCAAACGGAACATGAAAAAGGTTTTTCTCCACTGTGAGTCAGCATGTGTCTCGTCAAATTACTCTTTTGAGAACAAGAATAGATGCAGTTGGAACAATAAAAAGGTTTTTCTCCACTGTGAGTCAGCATATGTATCGTCAAATGTCCCTTTCGAGAACATGAATATTTGCAGTCGGAACAAGAAAAAGATTTTTCTTTACTGTGAGTCAGCATGTGTGTCGATAAATTTTCCTTTTGAGAAAATGAGTAAGTGCAAACGGAACATGAAAAAGGTTTTTCTTCATTTTTCGTCAAAATTCCATTCCGAGGATTTAAATTTATGCAGGCGGAACATGAACAACGTTTTTTTCCATTGTGAATCCGCAAGTGAAGTACTAACTTTGACTTTGACTTGCAGGAGTACTTACAATGGGAACAAGAGAATTGTTTTTCCACAAGATTTGTCTTTTGATCAGTCAATGAGTCTGAAAAATAATACAAATAAAGCCATAGCAAATAGTAATAAAATTAAAGCATCATTAATTCAAAAAATGTAAAAAATAAAAATCACGAATCATTATTTACCTGTTGTCTGTTTTTTTCTTTGAAAGCGTTTTAGGCATTCCTTTTTAACATCCGGCAGGTCTATGTCGATTTCCATAAAAGGAATATCCCTTCCATCTTCTTCTCGGGGTGCTGGTTCTACCTTGAAGCTAACAGTCTCCACTTTAATTCTACCTAAAATGTCCAGACGAAGTGAATTATTAAAATTGTGCAATTAAAGTCGTCCATCTCCTAGAGATAACTACAACAACATTTGTTTTTAAAATATAATTTTAGAAATAATGTTTGTACCAATTTTACATGTGTTTTAATGCACCCTTATGTGACTAATACAACATCCAGAAAAAAGTACGTTAGAAGTTTTCAGTAGTTTGGCAGTTTCCCGCAAATGTACTATTTAATGTAAATACCACAGTACGGCAATATATGATTTTATGAACAAAAATTATGGCCTACATGGGAAACTCAAAACTGACTTGGATCACTAGCATCGAAATTTTACACAAAACAGTTTATGACATTATAATTACAACTTACAGGTTTTCCGAGTACTCTCCGCATGCTGTAAGCATTCCTTCTTTACATATGAATAGTCAAAATCCATATCCCCATACTGCATTTCATGACCGCCTTCTTCCTGTGGCCCTGGTTCCTTCTTGATGGTCAGTAGATCCATGGTAAGACTATGGTAGGATTATGGATTTAGTTCAAGCCCAAAAATATAACTGAAACTGCCAGAAACAGAACGTTAAGTTGAGGAGATTTGAATATTTTATTTCAGTAGGAATATACTGTAAGAACAATGAGGTATGCAAGAATATACCACCCACATTAGTCTAGTGTTGACGTATTTCGGTGCCTGCTTCAAATTATCAAAGAATTAATAAACCAATCAGTAGTGAAACAATTAAAAACAATCACTATAAACCGCAGATTGCGCAAAGTCGAACGTACTTCTTTTCCCAAAAAGTGTATTGTTGATCTTGAAAATAGGTTTTTTGCCTAGGACTTGTATCATAAATTGTGACAAAGTAACCTAAATATAATAATATACAAAGAATCCTTCATATAAGTGCTACAAAGGTGTTGGATTAAACAAGGAAAAGTGTTCTTTTGTGTGAATTCGCGCTCAATTGAACTCTAAATGTATACAAAATGCATTGCATGTGAAATTAATATTGAGGTTCCATCAGATCTCATATCTTGTTCGGTCTGCGATGAAGAATACCACTTAAAGTGTGCTGGTATTGGGGAAAACTCTCGTAGAGGTGGTAAAAGCCAACAAAATCTACAAAATTGTAAATGTTAAAAATGTTTAAAACTTCTTAAAATAACAAAAAAAAGTGCTGTAAATAATTTGGATGAAATCAACAATGAACTGCCACCTATTGACAAACAATCAAAACAATATGCACACACACCGAAAACTTCTATCGCACAGACAGTCACCAGTGAAAACTAAACAAGATTAAACACAGATGGAGCTAGAGCACAGTGTTAACGGTGGAATTGTTTATGAAGGAACTGGAAAATTTTAAATCTTCAATGATAGCATTTGTAGATAAGAAACTTGACAATTATGGTCAAAAATACGAATCAATATTAATGCGAAATAATGAACTTATAAAGTCGCTTCAATTTATCTCGGACCAACAGGAAGAGCTTAAAAATCGAGTTAATGTTATTTAGACATTACAAGAAAAATATAACGCGGAGCTAATTGATTTAAAAAATCAGAATAACAGTTTATCAAACACAATCGCTCAACAAGACGTCAGAATTGATAGACTGGAATACATGAATCAAATAAGCAGTATCGAGTTGAGGGGCATTCCTGAATCCAACCCTAATAACAATATGGAAGTGCTCAATAAAATATCAAAAATCATCAATTTCGAGGACGCCACAGAAAACATGCAGTCGGTAATCAAAAAAAATCTACAGGATGGGGCCGAAAATCTCTGAAAAAAATCCCAGATCCATTATTGCGATAATTTTTTAAACAAAATGAAAACATACATAAAAGCCACAACTCCCAGCAGTAATAAATTAAACACATATGATTTAGGATTATCGCAAGATGCCGAACGAATATATATTTCTGGCCATCTAACACAAAGAAGAAAATACATATTAGGTTAAACGAAACAATTTGTCAGAAAAAAAATAACTTCAAATACGCGTGGGCAGTTTCACGACGAATCTTACTAAAGAAGACTGAAAACTCCAGAATCATAATAGTAAACGATGCTAAGGACCTTGACCGATTAAAACGCCTGTTTATCTGACTACAACTTCATTCTGTTATTATGGATTTTAAAAGAGGTATTAGTAAAAGATCTTATATTCTATTACATTGATTTCGAACATATACATACAATTTAATTACTCTGAACATACTGAATTATAACTCATGTATTCTTATAACCTACATATACTTATCTCTTAAAACTTCACCCAGTAAACATCAACTAATTTTAAGCTATAATTTATTAGAAATTCATTTTTATTATAACATAATTCATTTATTCTATTATCTAATGTATTGTGTCTTATTTGCTGTTTATTCTATTCATTTATTCAATAATCTAATTTATTTTAACTTATTTGCTGTTTGCAATCTACATACTCAAAATATACAAAATAATTTTTATAAAAATAATGTATCCTTGCCCTATTTAGTAGCTTTCTCTTATAACAGCAATACTAGTGTATTAATTAAAAAAACTAACTAAACATTATTGTCATACTTTCCCTGGAATTATCCTAAATCAAGCTTTTTTAATATTCTTTAAGATAAAGGGAGGTTATTATGTAATCATTACTTTCCTTGCATGTTTTTGCATGAGCCATACTATTAACAACTTATTAACTAAAAATAAAGTAATCTTATTAGTTTTCTCTTCTATGAGCGGAATTATTGTAAAAACCGATAATCTCACCTTTAAATATCTACCTTACTTGTTCCAAATTCTAACCTTTTTATTATTGTCTTCTACTCAGCTAAAACTTCATCCAGTAAACAACTACATACTCTTAAAGTCTAGTTCTAATGGTAATAAGCAAACATGATGAAATCGATAATATCATAAAGCCGAGTTCTGAAATCATCTTTGAAAATAATGATAAAATTAAGCAATTCGATTGGGGATCAAATAAAATTAATATTGTTCATCAGAACATTAGAATTATGGAAAATTTGGATGATTTCCTTATATTTTTAGATGAAATAAAATCTGTTGTAAAGTTTTATGTAGGTACTAATATTCACTGAATGCAGATTAAGTGAATCCAATATCACCAAACAAATTTCAGGCTATAGTGAATACTACACTACATCACATATTAACCAAAATAGCGGCGTGGTGGTTTATATCGACAACACATTCAATTCCGAAGTTCAAGAAATACACATAAATCAATAAAATTGTTTAAAAATTAACATAAATGATTATTTAGGTATCCTAGCTATCTATAGATCGCCATCGTTTAGTGACATCCAAGTTTTCCTAGAAAACCTCATTGTAGAGACAAAAAAATCTAAGGATGATCCACATTACGTGCTAATCGGGGACATGAATATAAATACAATCGGAGAAGTAATGCACAGACAGTGTGACGACTATTTATGTGCTATGGCGGAAAGTAACTTTTATTTATTTATTTTATTTATTTATTTATTTATTAAGTACAGGTGATGATACAATGACACATGTACATATACATAAAAAATACTATGAATGCCCAACTAGGAGGAATTCCCGTTTTAGGACAGTCAAAATATTTATTTTCAATACAATATTCAATAACTTTTTTTTTCAATATTTTTTAATATTAATTCTCCAACTAGGGTACAAAGTAATTCAAGCTCGTGTCTGGATTATATATATACCAGAAACATAAAAAGTTCAAATGCAGACTAAAATGACTGACCACTACACCGTTGCAATCAGTATCCCAAATTCAGCACCCAAAAAACAGAAAATAAAACACAAATTAATAATCGATTACGATGAATTATTAAAAGAACTTAATAAAAAAAATTGGGAATATATTTATAAACAAACTGAAGTTAACTATGCGCTAAACTATTTTATTGATGAAATCAAAACATACATAACAAAACACACAATAATAAAACATATTTCAAACAATAAAGTAAAACTCACTCCATGGATTAGTAACGGCCTTGTTAAATCTATACACAAAAGGAACCATCGTCATAAAATAGCGAAAAGTGACCCATTGAACGAAACTAAAAGTGACCCATTGAACGAAACTAAAAGTGACCCACTGAACGAAACTAAAATGCAAAACTATCACCGATACAGAAATATATGCAAAAACGTTTTTCGTAAATGTAAAGAGCGTTTTTATAAATACTTACTTGATAAGGATAATTCCAGCAAAAATATGTGAAATGTTGTCAGAGACATAACAAAAACTCAACGTAATAATGGCACATCCATGAATGAATTAAATATTGGAAATTTGACTATAAAGACCCTCAAACTATTGCATGTCATACAAATCAATATTTTGCATCCGTTGGCTCTAAACTAGCAAAAAATATTTTAAAAGATACTCAGAAAACTGAAGACTCTTTAGCGTCGAAATCAAAACAAACAATCCAACCTTTTCATTTGAAATTAAACCAACCACTGTAGAAGAGATCATAAAAATAATCAACATTCTTAAAACTACACATGCAAAGGGCCCAGATAGTCTAAATACACAAATGATAAAAAATACAATTTCAAATTGCCGCTCCGCTGTCATTTATCTATAACTTAAGCTTTGCTTCGGGAATATTTCTCGATCACTTCGAAAAATCAATAACTGTCTCAATTCACAAAAGTGGACCAAAATTTCTCGTTGAAAACTATAGGCCAATATCACTGTTAAGCGCAATATCCAAAGTCATTGAAAAGATCTTTAAAACAAGGCTAAGCGAATATGTGGAGAACCATAAATTGCTTAGCCCAAACCAGTACGGCTTTCGATCGGGTAAAGGAACGGATGATGCCATCGCATTTCTCACGGAAACTATAGCAGAAAATGTGGACCGGGGCAAGAAAACCATTGCCCTATTCCTGGACCTGGCCAAGGCTTTCGACACAATATCTCATTAAATACTCCTACAAAGACTGAGAAATATAGGAATAACCGGAAAAGCATTTCAATGGATACAGAGTTATATTTCTAATCGATTCCAACAAACTAGAATTAATGTGGATATTAGCAATTCATTAGAAAATAATGTTGGTGTTCCACAAGGAAGTACGATAGGTCCTCTTCTCTTCATTATATATATTAACAAACTATGTAATCAACATATAGGTGGGAAAATTATTACGTTCGCAGGTGATACTGTTATATTGTTTGAAGGAGACGATTGGAAGGAAACACACCACCTTGCTAACACCGGTATAAACAGAGTAAAACAATGGCTGGACAGCAATTTGCATACATTAAACGTATCAAAAACCAAATACCTAACATTCAGTTCTACTATTTCAGGGCAACTCCAAACACCTCACCACCACAATACATAAAATTAACTGTAACTTTGAAAATAATAACGCTCCATGTAAGTGTGAAGCCCTCGAGTGTGTTAAATTTATTAAATATTTAGGCGTTATAATTGATAATAACCTCAAATGGAAGAACCAGATTGAAAATGTAGCTAAAAGAGTGCGCACCCTGATTCACATTTTTATTTCATTACGGGAAATTAAAAAAAAAAGACTTTAAAAACATATACTACGGGCTGTGTAACTCAATCATAACCTACGGTTGCATTGGGTGGGGAGGTATAGGAAGAACAACATTAAACCCGTTATTGAAGGCACAGGAATCTATTGTACGTGTTTTTATGAAGAAACCTTTCAGATATTGGAGCCAAGCTCTCTTCAAGGAATTTAATGTACTAGATGTCCGACAGTACTATATAAAAAAAATGTAATCCATGTTCATAAAAATAAAAACAAAATGAAAACAGCCGAACACTAACATCAAACCAGAAGTAAGGGAAGAAATTACCTTTCCGTTCCAACAAGCAACAGAGCGGCTTATCAAAAAATATTCTCAATCTCGGTCCTAAAATATATAATAAAATCCCCTCTCAGCTGAAACTGTGTGAATTGTCATCCTTCGGTCCAAGAGTGACAAAATGGTTGTTGGATCTAGGCAGGACTGATTCCGAAATGTTACTAAAAGATGTATTTTGATAATTATTTATCTCGAAAGCCTCTATGTATCTTTTTTATGTATCTTTTATGTATCTTCGTTTTAACATACTTATTTTATCTAGTCTTAAATCCTGTATTCGTCTAGGATAACTTGAAACCTGTTAATTTGACTGTCCTAAAACGAGAATCCTTCCTAGTTGGACAGTCAAAAGCATAAAATGTAATCAATATTATAAAAAATAAATAAAATAAAAAAAGACGTTTCATTATAAACATATAGACGCGCTGGAGAAATCATGTGGAACCTCTAAGTAAATTGCGTTACAAAGCGTCAAAATGCCCTCCTACGTAACGAGAACATGTTTTTATTATTCCCCGACAAACACTTTAAAAAGCACTCGTGTGTGATTAAAAGATGTTTTTACTACTCGAAAAACACTGTTTAAAGCCCTTGTGTGTGATGAGAAGATGTTTTTACTACCCGACAAACATCATACAAAGAGATAAAATTTAATTCGTAGAACACTTACATAATTTTATTATTATGGAAAAATATATATTTTTCGATTGTTTTAAAAAAACCATTTTCAGCGATATTAGAGAAAGTGAGATAGTGAAATTAGTAACACATTGGTATAATAAGGACGACCTTATAGCAGTAGATCCCATACAGTATCGCATATAGAAAATAGTGTAAGCGAGTAAGCGTATGTTGTTATCTCAGCCACGCCCGTGACGCAGAATGTAGTATGCGATCAAATTCAAGAAACGCGGCCCGTTATCGTTAAATTCGTACATATTCTTTGAATTTCCATCTTAGCCACACGTGGACAGCATTGGAATTAAGAATTTACTTGAAACATGAAGAGTGTTTTTACTTGCCATATTTTATTTTGATTTTGTCAGACAATAACGAGTCTAAATTTATTGTAACGTCATCTGGTGTAGGCATAGTAAATATTTGGAAATAATTAAATAATTTTGACTGACTAGAACTTAAAGTTCAGATAATTAATAAAGGTTGGCAGAATCTGACGCTGTCATCCTCCGTATCTGTATTTAAAGTGACATAAAGGCCTCTGACAAAATATTGTTGTGGACGAAGTTAAATTAGGTGGCGTAAGACATAGTGAAGTTCTTCAATTGACCATACAAAATACTCGGGAGGGAGGAATAGATCGGCATTAGAACTTACCGATAACTTATGAAAGACGTAACATTTCAATGTGATCAATCTTGCAAATTACAGTGACAGATGCTTTCATGAATGCGATCTATGGTTATGTTTAAGGTGTTGCCATTTGATGACGATTTAGTACCGTCCCAATAAATTATTTCTATTATAATGGAAACTATCTGCAAGAAAAAAAGTATGTGTGCTAAAAAAATGTATGGTCGTGTGAGAAATGTAGAGATCAGAAAATAATGCAAGGCTGAAATAAGAGTAAAGGCCCGTTTATAATAGGAATAAGTGGTAAGAATAAGCCGTAAAGCCCTAGGCCGTAGAAGTTGGAAGATAGGAAACCTGTGTATCCATTTATAATAGATGGCAATAATCTTTTATTTTTTTCCATAACCGTAAAGATGGTCCAACTTTATCTTTTGCGCTTACGGATTACAGAAAGCTGAGATATATACCGAGATTTATGTATTTTCGATCGATACTCTATGGTATCTACTATTTGACAAAAGTGGTTTATTTATGTATTTGACAATCGAACAATAATTTTGTGAACAAATATTTACGCAGAGTTAGATATTTTACCGAATTTTATATATAAATTTGCTGAAGACGATAAAAACGTGATAAAAATAATTGATATAAATGACGCAGAATTGATTTCTTGGGTCGAGCAATTTCGTCATTTATATGACAAGAAAGAAAAAGATTATAAAGACCGAAATGTCGTAGAAAACTCCTGGTTATTTATTGGTAACAAATTGAAAGCATCAAGTGAGTGTAATACAATATGTTTGATAAATATTAATACTTCTATATATTATTACTAACATCAGAGATTTACACATTTTTTATCGTTTTGTATGCGCACATAAAAATTTAGGTTATTTTGTTAGGGAAGATGATACGTAAGTACATATATTATGTTTGAATTCTGTTTGATCAATTAATTTGACACAAAAAAAAATGTTCAAAGTGACTTCGTCACAATTTAACAGAGAATACAATCTTTATACATTTAAAACAATTTGCGTTTTGTAGTAATAATCTAACTATCGAAAGCTCTCTAGCTCCTTATCTTTTTAAATGTGAATCAATTGATACTTTTTTTTACTTATGTTTGTATAATTTTCAATTTATAAAGTAGGTGATCACACCATTTTGGGTAATTATAGACCAATCAGTATTTTGCCATCACTCGAAAAAATTCTTGAAAAATACATTCAAATTAAATTAATAAAATATTTGGAAGATTTTTCTATTATTGATACTAACCAATATGGATTCCAAAAAAAAAGGGCACTGAAGTGCTACTTCAAAAGTTTGCCAGCTTGATAAATAATAATTTAAATAATAAACATCATGTATTAGTCTTATTTATAGATTATTCCAAGGCATTTGACACTATTAACCATAAAAAATTGTTGAAAATACTAGAAATCATAGGAATAAGAGGGAAACTTCTAAAACTATTTGAAAATTATTTGAACAACAGGTGCATGCAAATAAAGCTTTTGAACACATTAAGTAAAAAAAGAAAAATCTTAGCAGGTGTTCCTCAAGGTTCCATATTAGGTCCTATTTTATATATAATTTATGTATCTTTTATTAAATTTATGTTTAAACATGTAAAACACTTTGTGTACGCGGATGATACTGCATTGGTGTTTTCTTGCAGTGATTTGCAATTATGTATTGAACTTTTACAAAAAGATTACATTGAACTTTTAAAATGGTCTCACGACTCTGGCCTAATCATAAATGCAAAAAAACTAAATTGATACACATTAGATCACCCAATGCCAAGGTAAATACTATTATACCCGAAATTAAAACACACAATTCAGATTGCCTACATGTTGGTATCCCTGCGTTGTGTACATGTGAAAATATTGAACTGGTTAAAAAATATGTTTATTTAGGTGTTATTATTGATTGTTTTTTCAAATGGGATTTACAGATAAATAAAGTCTGTGAACGACTGAGATCTATTATTAGTAGATTAATAAAAATTAAAATTTTATGTTCCAATATGCACACTTCGAATAATTTATTTATCACTAGCTGAATCTATCATAAGGTATGGAATTACAGCTTGGGGATTTTCCTCTAAAACAAATATAAATCATGTTCAAGCAGTTCAAAATTCTCTTGTGAAATTATTAGCTCATAAAAGTTTATATGAACAAAGGCATAATGTTCCACACCTTTATCAAAATCTGAAAATCCTCTCGGTAAGAGCAATTATGTGGTATAAAATAATTTTTCAGCACATAAATAGCCCTATGTACATAAATAGACTGGAACACACTTACAATACTCGATTTACATTAAATGAAGGACTAATCGTACCAAAGCATGTAAACAAATATGGAAAAAGAACGCTAGACTACATGATACAAAATTGTTTAAATATGTTACCTGCAGAAATGAAAAAATGTACAAATATAAAAAGAAATTTGTTGTTGAAAAATTGGCTAGCTGAAAGAAATAGTTTGTACTAGACTCTAATACAAACTATTTCTAACTGCATACGCTTTAATTGTTTTTTGTTTTTATTTTTATTGTATTACACCTCTCATGATATGAATGTATACATTTGATATAATCTGTTTAAGTTAAAAGCACCCAATGACAAACTACTTTAAAGTAGTTTATTGGGACTTTTTGATTTTTGTATATTATTTTTATATTTAATAAAAAAAAAATTTAAAAAAATAGTTTAAGTGCGCTGAATACACGTCACATACAATTTTATATAAAATAATCTGGATGGAATACAGTTGTACAAACAGTTATAATTATTGTTTCTAAGTTCTGAATGTAGATTGCGTTGGATTGCCTTGCGAAGTCGATTTGCAAAATAACGATGCAAATTTGAACGATCTGGATCAGGAGCATCAGGTCACAAAGAATGGCCATTAATGAAAAATTTATCATTTTTACACGAATCTGTAAAACGACGGAAAACATTTGGTAACGTCGAGTTATCAAACAATGACACTGAAAATGATTCTCCAGATTTTTGTGATGAATCACTTACATATGATGACGTTCAGTACCTTGATGGAACATCAAAAGAATATGTGGAAAATCTGGACGAACAAACTGGTTTGTGATTTTATTTCAAAATTTTAAAATATGGCTTTATAGATACTATCATCAGACACTTTCGGTTCAAGGGCGGATCCAGCTTTGGCGCCAGGGGGGGGTCACGTAGTCGTGGTCAAGTTTTTTTTTTTTTTTTTTTAAAGAAAGACAAACATTCCCGGGTTACGAATAACCCAACAATAACTCCTACCACCACCACAGAAAGCCGAAAATGCTTGCTTGTGTTGTGATGGAGGACTTAGGTCCGGTCAGTTACAGTTACAAGAAGTTATAATTTAATTTTGATAATCATATATACAAGTAAAAAGTAGGTATTGTTGGATATGGTAACACTAGGTATATCATTAAGATTGTCTTTTGCTCCGCAAGCCCGCGCGGCGTAGGCTCGTGTAATGTCAATTGTCAACCAATACAGTACAGATTACAATTATTAATCGTGTTCTTATTTCACCACAATATAACATGGTGTCAGGTGTGTCTTCAACATAGTATTGTGTGTAGGAATCTTGCAACTTTTTGAATTTCCTTTTCCTCGTTGTAGTTATTCGCCATCATATATAAAAGAAATGATTGCTTAAAACGTTTCCACTCGCCAACCATATCCGTAGCATTCTGCATTTGCAGAATTTGACTCGACATTATTATTGTAACACTTTGCTTGTCACGACAAAATAGACAAATAATAACAGCTTGTTGACCGTTATTTCTTTGCTTCCTGGTAAAGAATTTGAATCGTTCCACTGTAATATTCACTGTAGGTATGAAGTGTCTATCCAGTCTATCGGAGAGTAGAATAATGCCTTCCAGCGTGCTCTTCTCAATAGTGAGGCCGAATGAATTAAAAATTTGAACTCCTTTAGGACCAATCGTGTGCAGCAAATGTTATTAATAAATGTAAGTACTGTACTTCCATATTTAAGAGGAATATAAACGCTGGAAATATTTCGATTCTTGTGCTTTATAAATTTTAAAACCGAGCGCCTTGCACCGTCATATTTTGGCCTGATTTGCACGAGGCAAGTAATTTGAAATAAATATTGTTGCCATGACGCGGTGCTTGCAATACGTAAGAAGCGCCCAGCGAGATCTCCGTTCGCCGATGCTTCCATACGCTTGTTAATACCTTGTTACCTGGTGGATGAATACCGTCCATTCTATTTTGCCAGCAGCGGCCGAGCCGGCAGCGTAGTCAATATTATCGACAATCCTCAAACTATGGGGAACGCCTAATAAAAGTAAATATTTATAAAATTTGAATTGATTTTATTTATTTACAATCCAAACAAAAATATTCTGAAAGTGAATTATTAATAGGTACATATAAATATTAATAAAAAGAAACTTGATTAAGTTAAATATAATATGTATATATATTAACAAAATGTAACTAATACGTTCTTTTACAAAACTAGGTATATGTACTTTTATCAAATTTACATACACTTTATCAAATTTCCACATCTAAAATTTTTGTAAAATTTATTTACAAATAAATTTTTTGGAAACAAATCAACAAACCAATCTCAATATTAGAAATGATGATGGAACAACTCACAGCTAGGTTTAAATATATTCTACAATAGATGCATCAATTTATGGATACATACACTTAAAAAAAAAGGTTAAAATAAATAACTTGCATCTAGCTATTCTGAATTTATCCTAAAAGAGCATAATTAAAACAAATACAATAGATATCGCGGGTTCGAACCCCGGCAAACAAATCTCAGTATTAGACATTTTCAAGGAACAGCTCACAGCTACATATATTTAAAAATTATTCTTATAAAATATTAACTCTGATCTACCAATACTGAATTTAAGCATTATATTCGTCAACCTAAAATTTCTCAAATGAAAATATTCTACATTAGATACATCAATTTATGGATACATAGACTTTAAAAAAAACGGTGAAAATAAATAACTTGCATTTACCTATGCTGAATTTATTCCAAAAAGAGCATAATTAAAACGAATACAATATATATTATTTTAAAACAAAAAGTAAAATTTCGACGGCCTCCATGGTAGAGGGGAAAGGCTGCCAGCTAGCGATCCGGAGATCGCGGGTTCAAACCCGGCAAACAAATATCAGTATTAGACATTATCAAGGAACTGCTCCCAGCTACATATATTAATAAAAGAAACTTGATTAAGTGAAATATAATATGTATATATATTCTCTTCCCGTAGTATGTTGATCCAGTAAGAAGTTGTTAGACTATGTTGATCCACCTTTAACACCATATAACTTGGCTATTGTGGAATACATCTGAATGAATTGACAACAGTGGTACAATAATTATCAATGTTGCCAGTTTGCCAGAAAAACCATTTGATATACTGTTCATAAAATTTTCTAAATTTGTATGGAAATCGGATGCATAATTTATGTTGATCTACCTAAATTGGCATACTTATGTTGATCTCATATATATTGATCTATTCCCGTAGTATGTTGATCCAGGTAAGAAGTTATTGGACAAAGTTGATCTGTGTCCCTATATATGGTTTTACTAAATGAACCAATCAAGAGCAATCGGTGGACTGTTCATCACAAGGTTTTATCTGATTCCGTAATCTTTTGTGATATTGAACTCAAAGTATTAGTCTCTAGAGTCGGATATCGCATGAAATGACTGTGAGATGGTACCGTTTCAAATCAAAATGACGTGTTCATTCGACTGTTTGTTGCTTGAATTGTTTATAAGAAATGTATGCGTATTTAGATTGAAACGAAACTTTCGCAAAAATCAAATCCATTAAAAAAATACCTACTCCGTGGCGGGCCGGATCGAAAGAGACTGGTTGAGGGATACCTTTTGACCATTTAAATCCAAAATGGCGGCAAAAGGCATAATGTTATATGGGAAATATTGAACTTGCATCTATTACCATCTCTCCTGATTACGCTTCGTGACTTAGTAGGGGTGGCCGGGTTCTTGGTTATAATGGGTAATTAATGGATGATTGGACGAGGTTGGAGCTAAGAAAAAACTGTCCAAAGAAGCGAAGCTAGCAGTCCACAATGGAGTGCTGGTACCTACCCTAATATATGGAAGTGAGGCATGGAACTGGCAGAAGAAGGCTGAAAGTAGACTGAATACTGTAGAAATGAGATCCCTGAGGCATATGTACGGTAAAATCATGTATGACGAAATGTGCGTATGCTGTGTCTATTCTACAGATATTTTATTAGAGCCTGTTAAAAGGAGCTAGCAGCATTGATCCCCAGTGCACCGTGCACGTGCTTGATACTCGACAACTGCTTGATACTCGACAACTCGACGGACACGAGCGGATTGATGTTATCGATACATATATGAACGGGTCGTTTCTCCGACTCGTTTTATCGTAAGTCGGCTCGTATGTGGAACGAGCTATCGGCATCTGTTTTTCTTCCTCAATATAATCCGGGCCTCTTTAAGACCCGCATTAATAAATTCATTCCTACAGACCCTATCTTAATCCGCCCCATAACGCTGCCCAACTGGGTGGAGACATAGTTTCTATGTATTTAACGTATAAAGACAAGGGCACTCTTGTGAGAGGTGTCACATAAAAAAGTCATACCTCCGAATTTGAATATAGAGACATACAAAATGATCTATATTATAAGCAATTATCACATTATTTTAGAATTTAAAAAAACTCGTAAGCTTAATAATCGCAGAACTCAACTCAACTTCAAATATTAATATTCTGTATAAACGATTGTTACATCTTACCGGAGATGACCAGATAAATCATCAAAATGATAATTCATCACATCTTTAAAAAGTTATGTAAAGTCATGGAAAGTGATGAAACAAAAACATTATTAACTGGGTTAAGTAGGTTAGGTTTGGTTAGGTTTAAATTTTTTATTCATCGTTTCTAATGACTTTACATCACTTTTTAAAGGTGTGTTGAATTGTCACTGTGTTGAGTTATCATGGAACCCTTACCGGAAATGTTTATATTTTAAAGTTCTCTAAATAAAATGAAATGCTCTTAAAAGAAACATCTCATATTTAATATTATACAACAATATGACCGGAAGTCGGCATCTTTCTTTGAAATAAATAAATCATAAACTAAAAAACAGCTACAAGGTGGTTACAAATGCAATTATATTTAATCAATTTGTTCGATTATATTTTATATGAAGTTTTTTTTACAGTGGGCCAAATGAATTCTATATGTAGCCAATTGAACCAATTCAACCAAAGTTGTCCAATTTTAATAACTTCGACGAGGAAAAGAAGTTTTTTAATTAGTTGAATAATAATTTTTCAAAATTTCAATTATGTTTAACGTAATACACTATCTGGCATCAAGAAAATCAGTCTAGTCACGAACCGTAACTATTTAGTGTAATAAAATAAAAAAATAAAATTATGTTTATATCATAGTTTGCTTTAATCTCAATAAAAAAGAAGGAAAAAAGTTTTTTTTTTATGAATGAGATAAAACTTTCCCCCAAACAACGTGTATATTTAACTAACTAACTAATTAACGATCACGCCGTTTCTCCGCAGGGGTAGACAGAGAGGACGGACCGCCAAACAACTCGGTCTTGGCACACACTTCTTGCCTCATTCACATTCATACATGGTCTCATAATACTCTTCTATTATTCTGACTCTTGACATGACCCGACTCGAGTATCTGATTCACTTGATCGTGCCATGTCTTCCTCGGGCTTCCCCGACTTCTGCTACCATTCACATTTGCATCATATATCCTCTTTACACACTCCTATCTTCGCTCATTCGCTCTACATGCCCAAACCATCTAAGCGTCCCTTTCTTAATCTTACTCATTACGCTTACATCAGCCTTGCACTCTTTGCGGATCTCCACATTCCTCACACGATCAAACATGGTTTAATCACACATACGCCTCAGGGATCTCATTTATGAATTAAAATTAAAATAGCAACTTCACATTAGGAACGAGAGGACAACGAACAAATAAGTACATTGACTAAGTGTTACGGACGGACATGCACTTGAGCAAGACTTGGGAGCTGTATTCACAGAAACTTTAAAAAAAAAACTGACGTTTAGTTGTAGTACTGGGTCAATTGTACTGGTATCCCCCGAAAACATAAAAACATAAACAATATAAACTAATTTTTGAAAAGAAATACAAACATTCCCGGGTTAAGAATAACCTGGCAATATTTGAAAATCTCCTACTAACACCACAGTCAGCTGAAAATGTTGCTTGTGTTGTGATGGGGGACTTAGCCAGCCCAGGAATTGAACACACTATGCCTGGGTGGGACCCAAACGCGATGTCAACTCGGCCACCGACCGGTCTAAAATATGGCAGAAATCGCTCCAGTGGATAAATAATAAAATGTAGTTTATAGGCACTTTATAAAAAAAAATCGTCTAAAGAAACAGAAAAATTTTTAAAACAGTAATAAATAAAATACATTCTGGAATCGTTAATAAGTCGTTATGAAATATTTAGCCGTGTTAAGTAATCAAAAGTATCGCGGTGGCAAAACGTGGAATTCCATAGCCGTTTTTAATTTATTAAAAATATTTATGATATCAAAGACAAAACAATTAAATGTATTCTAATCAGGGTGTCGTTATATCCCGGCCGGCGGCTAGAGACTTAGAGTATTATTACTTTAAGGCCTGAGTCCGCAGGTGCATTATCTTAACAACAAAGAGTAGGTCTGATCAAATTCACAATACAGTATTATTTTATTAACGAAATTAGTTTTCATACAGAGAATATCCAAAAAAACGTTTTTAGTATATAAAAACATATCGGCTTCTTTGTCTGGATGTGGTGTGATTTCATTTGTATTTTTTTATGAAAAATTAATATGAATCATCGAGGAATTATCAAAATTTAAATAAAAAAATATTGAAGTGTTTTACGCTCTCCTCTAGCTGGTATTAGTATAGCACTGCAAGTGTCATCCATAAACTGTGAAACAAATCAGCCTCTCGTTGGGTGGTCATGTTAAATGAATGTTATTCACTGACACTATTTCTGTTTTCATTTTAAAAAAAAAATATGAATATCACACCAGAGTCCCTGGAGCCAGTGAGACTTTGGCATCCCAAATCGGGGTTGTCGTGAGACTGAAGATATTGTGAACCTCGAAGGAGATGACGAGGAGGAAGTTGGGATAGTACCTGGCTATTCAGATCTGGTTGCCAAACACTAATTGTAAAATAGTACAAATTAATTTTAGTAAAATTTATTTCAGCCCGCGACCTTCGGATTGCTAGTCGATAGCCTTACCCCTCGATAACAGAGGCCGTCATTTAGGTACGTTTTAAATTATGTTTTACATTTGAAAGTAGACGTTTATCACAATTTGGAAGGAGGGTATGTGTACCACGGCCCCGGGAACCATTTATTGGATAACCCACACTTCTGCCATAGGTCTCCCCTAGTTGTTTGATATGTTTGGTGACTTATCAGGAGTGCCCGATTTTATGGGATGAGGTATGTGAGGGGCTTGGCGGCGGATGCGCCTGCCTAATAACTGCGTGGTGGGCCGGATCGATTAGTCCTCTTTCAACGCATCGCCTTGCAACGCAGTAGGAGAGTTAGATTCTTATGTATATCACTCAAACACACTGAACCCCAGATTACTACCCACCCATCAAACCTATTTACTTCCCAGAACTCACTCTCCTTCCTTTCCTTCAAAATTCCCCCAACACAGCATTCACAAAGATGACATAGGCCCTGAGGGTTACGATTTTCCTCAGGGCCTCCTGTGTGGAAATGATGTAAAAAATATAAGAAATAAACAACAATCTCGCTAAAGGTTGGCCGTGACCTATGGTAGGGGTGTTGGTTATCTAATAAATGGTTCCCGGGGCGGCGGTACACATAATTGTAATAGTTCTCGAGGGCTCTGATGTACAGACATTATGGCTCCTGTTGATTGACGAACATATACTAAAACATCGTTGGTTGGAATCGGTGCTTGAAATGACTTTAGCCATGTTTAATAAACAACAAATTTAAATAAATTTATAGCAATTTTAATTTAAAATTTGAAATTATTAAATTCTCACCAATCTAATCGCCGCAATTTTAATAGGCACATATTATGGATATTACGCTTTGTTTCAACTTAATCATTACAAGAAACTTAAGTCGGGAGAGATGGTAAAAGATACATTAAAATAAAATTTTATTCAATCAAAGTTCAAAATTTCTCTTATAAAATAACCCAGACAAACCTCACCCCATGAACCCGGGCACCCCTGCTAAGTCACGAAACGTAGTAAATGATGTATTAAATTTACAATTTTTGTTTAATCACGTTCAAAAGATTTTTTTAGCATGGATTTGATGTTTGCGAAAGTTTTTCAATATAAATACTCGTGAGGCAGTCTATCCTCTTTAAGTACAAAGTCATTTTCATAGAATATGGATGTTCTAACACAATCTAAAAAGTACCACAACGCGCGCGAAATCTGCGGTTTTCTATTTACAACGCATGCAAGCCGTCAAGTTTGTCAGAAATATATAGATCAACAAAATAAATCGTGTAAAATGTATATGCGACCGAAAAATGGGCGTGGCTTACAGCTAAATCTCGATGACACAAGTTGATCTATAGGGATTTACATATGTATGCCAGCTTGGGTAATGGATCAACATATCCGAGGTGGATCAACAAATGCAAACGGATCAACATATACCTGGCGTACCGTCGCGCAAGATCAACATAGTGCGAGAGGGGATATATATATATATATATATATATATATATATTAACAAAATGTAACTAATACATACTTTTAAAAAACTAGGTATATGTATTTTTATCATATTTACATACACCATACTAGAGGTCCCCATAAGGACGTCAACAACATAAATTTTTAAGCATTTTGACGTTCCAAGTATACAGAAAATCTATGCCAAAAACATTCAGGTACACCACCTCAAAAATAATTCAGAAGTAAACACCTCACATACTTATAAAACCAGAGCCAAAGAAACAGAGATACAAAATATACCAAAGTGTAACTCTACCTTTGGACAAAAAAGTTCTAATTTTTTAGCAATAAAGGTATATAACAAACTCCCACTTAGTATCAAACAAATTAAAACCAAAAATCGCTACATTAAGGACATTAAATCTTGGCTTAAGGAACTACCGGAAAAAGAACTCACTAGCCTATTCAAAACATCGTCGTAGAAGTTTCTGGAAAACCTTACCCAAAACATGAAGTCGAACCATAGAAGTCGCTGAAAAATTATTCAAAACCTAGTCCCCCTCAGCACAGGATCTCCTAGTGAGGAGGACTATAAAAATCTATATTAATTAATCATATAAATATATATAATTCTTATAAAAATGTTTTAAAAAATGTAATATAGTTACTAAATAAAAAATAAAAATAAAATAAAAAAAACGTATAGCTTCATCTTAAATAACAAAATCAATTTTTCGTTTACTTCTTCTCCCGAAACGCGTTATCACCTCATCTACTTCAATTGGTACGATTTTATGAACGTGGAGAAGTGCCAGTCCGGTTAGGCGTTCTTCAACCATTGAAGCTCTTAGCCACGATTTGATTCTTCGTAACGTAGAGAAAGATCTTTCCGCTGTCGCTACACTAACAGGTAGTGTAGCCATAATACATAAAAATTTTCTTACATTAGGATACATCTCAATATCGCTATTTAAAATAATGTCAGAAATCGACTGCGGTATGTCCTGACTACGCTGCCACTTCATCATCCACAGCCGATATTCATTTACAATGATAGAAACTGGAGTATTATCTAATAACAATGTATAATCGGATGCTAGTTGTTTCACAGTTTCAATGTCTTGATTACTGTATTCGATTTTTGGCATGAAAACGCTTAGCTGAAAAAAATAAGGGTTTCAGGAGACAGACGGTCCTGTAGGTCACTTATTATTGAATCCAGAAGAGGGATGTATATGGATCTGCGGAAATACTCTTCAGCAGATTGAGCAGGTTGATTATTGGCCCTATGTATTTGTCTTGACACTATTCTGGGACATTTAATTTCTACATCTAGCTGCTCAGCTACTTCTTTAGCCTCTTCAAAAAGCTGTCGGTAAATTATGTCCACATTTTCACTTTTATTTTGTAGAACACTTAAAGTATCGTTAATAGCGTCCGCAGCTTTTTTTAAATCAATGGAGTTCGATTGCAGTATTCTGCTTAAAGATACAGTAGTACCTGAAAAATAAAAAGTTAGTATGTGACTGTTTGTGAGTTATGGGTGAATAAATTAAGGATCTATGACTTAATATAAATGGTAGTTAAAATTGATTTTGTTGAAACACAAACAAATTAACAAAATAACAATATAATATTCAAGTAGGTATAGTACGTATGTTCATTATCCAAACAATAAGAAACAAAATAATATAGGCAAGTACCCACCTAATATATCACTTAAACAGATGGAGGATATAATAAAGTCAGAACTGCGCAATGCTTGCAGCAAGCAATGCGCATCAGTAGCGGTTTTACTGTCTTGCCAAGTAGAAATCTTCTCCAAAGCGCTACAAATTTTGACCAAGTTGTCTCCTTGAAATTGAAGATGCCCATCATGCCTCTCTACCCAACGTGTCTCACAGATACCTTGCAAGGCAACTCCGAATCCTTTTTTAAAAATTTCATGCCTCTTAGCGGATGCATTGGCAAAAGCTACAACTTTTCTCATTGTGCCAGAAGTATTGCGACAAGAAACTACTTGGGATGATCTAGCCAACGAGTTATTAAGTACATGGTTGTTGCATGGGCAACGTTTGGCGTGAATGGCTATTTTCTTCAATTCTTGCACTGCACCTTTCGTATCTGATGCCATAACCGAGCAGCTGTCAGTTCCAATACCCACACACCTAGTTAAATCTAAATTAAATTTAGTACACAGATTTTCAACAATTTTCGCCAATGCTACACCTGTCAATCGAGGCTCTATATCACCTGAATTGTTTTCTTCACGTCTAAGAGCATCGTAAGTATCACAGAAAGTCACAAAATGTTCCTTTATAATACCATTATGAAAATATCGAAATGATAGGCTCAGCTGTGAGATATGTGATATATCTGTTGTTTCATCGAACAAAATTGAAAAAAAAATTGCTTCCCGCACATTCTGTAAAATGTTCTCCTGAATGATTTCTGCACAAATATCTATCAACTCATTTTGTACAGTCTTGCTGATGTACGTGGCGTTGGATTTTGAAGATTCTAAATGCTGCTGCAAAGCAGTATCGCCAGAATCTATACGAAATTTTAAAAGGGCTCTAAAATTCCCTTCATCAGCTACCACGCTGTCATGGCTCAACACTTTACCATCGTCGCGATGGCCACGTAACGGTATATTTTGATGGCCACAAACTTAACATCTTTACAGCGGCGAGTAGCAGGCGTCCCCGGTGCGGGCCAAAACTGTTGGTAAATTTTGCCAACATTCGCGGCCTGCACACAAATTTAAATTCCGTCCATCACCATCTTTTGTCCCAACGTCCCAACCTTCTTTTCCTATCCGAAACTCAGATAGCCGAGCCGCCAGACTCCTCTTATCTGGACTGCCCGGGCTTTACCCTCGCAAGAAAATTCCGACTGAAAGGAGGAGTCTGCCTCTATAGTCGAGCTGACGTCAACTGTGTGCGACTATTGAGTCTGGAAAACTCCAGATTCGACGTAATGTGGGTGTGCGTCAATCTTGCCAGTACGGCAAGATTCTACGCATGTCTATACCGCTCACCGAACCATAGCGAATCAGACACTTCCGAGCTCTTCAAACATTTGAGCGATACTATTGATGATCTCTTGCCCCGCTACCCTTCGGCCGAGTTTGTTGTTCTGGGGGACTTCAACGTTCATAACGAACCATGGTTGAAGTTCTCAGGCCCAACGGACTCGGCTGGCCGACAGGCGGAATCCTTTGCCATTTGCTACGGATTAGAGCAATTGGTTCAGGAGCCTACAAGGGTTCCTGATGTCCAGACTCACCGCTCCAATCTGTTAGACCTATTCTTAACTACTGTGCCACACGGTTATAAGATTGACGTCACAGCGCCTCTGGGATCATCTGACCACTGCCTAGTGACGACATCAATCCCCGTTAGCCTCAGACCAACCAATGAGAGGCTGAGGAGAAAAGTGTGGCACTATAGGTCAGCAGATTGGTTCGGTATGCGGGCCCATTTCAATGCTTTTCCGTGGTCAGCTGTTTGTTTTCGGACTTCGGACCCTTCAAGATGTGCCCAGGAGATTGGTGAAGTCATCAATTCGGCGATGGATGGCTTCATACAATCGACTACTAAAGAAACTGGTGTGGGCTCAAAGCCGTGGTTCAGTCGACAATGCTCCGAAGCAGTTCGACGAAAAAACGCGGCTTACCGAGCCTACAACACATCTCGAACGCCCGAAAGCAGATCAGCATACAACAAATCGGCAAAGGAATGCAAGAGAATCATCAATAGGTCAAAATTCGAACACGACCTGCAGATCAGCAAAAAGCTGGCTGCCTGCCCGCATGGCAGCAGAGCATTCTGGTCGCTTGCTGGCTCAATAGGTCGAAATTTTTGCAAACCCAGTTTGCCACCTCTTACCAGACCTGACGGCTCACTAGCAAACACCGCCACCGAAAAGGCAAACCTTTTAGGGAAAATGTTTGCGGAAAACTCGACCCTCGACGACGGGGGTGCTGTTCCGCCGTCGGTTCCTCACTGCGGCTTCTATATGAAAAAGCTGAGGATCCGGCATCGGGATGTACTCCACGTCATACGGGGGCTCGATGTTAACAAAGCTAGTGGACCTGATGGAATACCTGCCCTGGTATTGCAGAGGTGTGCTGCGGAAATAGTTCCAGTTTTGACAAAGCTCTTCAAAATGTCCCTGAAGTGTGGCACTGTGCCCTCTGGTTGGAAAAAAGCTGTCATTCACCCTATTCCCAAGAAAGGTGACCGCTCCAACCCGGCCAACTACCGCCCCATCGCGATCACATCAGTTCTGTCCAAAGTGATGGAACGTGTGATCAACGACAAACTGCTCACATACCTCGAGAAGAACAAAATTATCAACGACCGTCAATACGGATTCCGGCGGAACCACTCGTGCGGTGATCTTCTCGCGTATGTGACGCATGTTTGGGGGCGGGGCCTGGAACGTCACGGTGAGACCCAAACGGTCGCACTAGACATATCAAAGGCCTTTGACCGGGTCTGGCACCGAGGACTTGTCAACAAATTGCATTCTTACGGACTTCCCGCATCCCTGTGTACGTGGATTGCTGACTTTTTAAGGGATAGGTCGATTCAGGCGGTTGCTGACGGTTTCACCTCTTCCTCGCACTCCATAAATGCTGGCGTCCCACAGGGATCGGTTCTGTCTCCGACTTTGTTTTTGTTGCACATCAATGATCTTTTGACAAGTGCACCGATTCATTGTTACGCTGATGACAGTACAGTTCATGATAGCTTTTTGTTTGACAAGCCCCCAAAGGGCACACAAACTCCAACCGCTTGGAGGGCTTTGAAGCAGAGAATGGACGGTTATCTCGAGAGTATTTCCTCCTGGGGTAAAAATAATCTCGTCGAATTTAATGTTTCAAAGACCAAATCCTGTCTGTTACATCTAAAAGGGATCCAAAAGATAATCTAGTCTCCTTCAACGGAAGCAATCTTCCGAATAGACCTTCCATTGATATGCTTGGTATAACTTTAAGTGACCAGCTCAGGTACGGGGGCTCCATCGAAGCCAGAGTAAAGTTGGCCTCCCAGAAGCTGGGCGTACTGTACAGGACCCGCAGATACTTTAATAATACACAACTGCTGACCCTGTACAAATCGCAAGTGCGCCCTACTGTCGAATTTGGCAGCCATCTCTGGTCCGGAGCCCCTAAATACCTGAAAAAAACCCTTGACTCTGTGCAAAAACGGGCGGTCCGTTTGATAGATTCCCCAATCTTAACAAAAGGGCTGCAATCTTTAGAGCACAGGCGTCAGGTAGGTATGCTGTCCTTGTTCTATCGGTATTACAATGGAAGATGCTCTGAGGAACTAGCGTCATTGATCCCTTCGGCACCGGTGCGTAGTCGGGATTCGGGATACACGCCAAACGCGCGCCCAACATTTGTACACGGTTGACATTTGTCACATGAGAACGGGTCGCTTCTACGATTCGTTCTTAAGTTCAACAGCTCGGCTGTGGAACGAACTGCCGGCCTCTGTGTTTCCTCCCTCCTACAACATGGGACTCTTCAAGACCCATGTTCACTCCTTCCTCTCCACAAAAAGACCCTCCACACAGCATCCCCAAAGATGACATAGGCCTTGAGGGAAATTATTTTCTTCAGGGCCTCCTATGTGGAGTTAATATAAAAATAAAAAAATAAATAGTTTATTTTATTTATTTCTGTATTTCTTGTAATCGGTTTCATATTTTTTGTTGTTAGGTGAGTTTTCCATTTCCTCCAAATCTTATCTCGTGTTTGTATATTTTCAATGAGGCTGCCTGTTGGGGACGGAAACGCACCGTCGCAACGCGGAATCATAGGAAATGGAAAAGGTTCGGAATGCCGACTTACCCCTTTCTATTCTTCCACGGTTTTCAATCCTTCTTTGCGCTGGTTCACAACAATTCACAAATTTCACCACGCGCGAGCTCACGATGGCTTTGAATTTTCGACACGGTCGATAAAGGGGGCTCCGTAATCAAACGATGTTGACAGGACGAATATTTTAACTCAACTAAATCGGCATAGGAGAAGAGAGGAGAGGGGAGTTGGGTAGATAGGCCATAATAATTTTAGAAAGGATATAAAGGTAGGTAGCACGATGCTAGGTGCCAACATTTCCGCCCACCTAATTTGAACGAATTAACAATTATGATACAAAATTTAATAAAAGGTAAATTTAAATATATACATAGGTAAATTGTTCATTCAAGTTGTATCCGTAATGCCTCGCAGAAAACAATAAAAAAAAAAAAACTTTTACTAAATTAAGTATAACTTTTCGAAGAATGGTTCCTGGACCACAACAAAAATTTTGGTTTTGAAAAATATTTAAAATTGCTAATAACTCCTTTGGTCTAGAATCTGAGTAAGAAACAAAACGAGAATTAGAGTATAGACATCTAAACAACAACAAAAAAAATATATAGATCCCAATGGTAAATAAAATAAAAATAAAACATAACAAAACTGGAAAATGAAAACGTATTCTATTTTAGATGTATATCTCAAGAATTATCACTAATAATAATTTTATTCTTCCGGTAACGGGCAAAGCTTTATCACTGGTCGAACCAAGGAACCAGATTGAGTTTTAACAGTAGCTACCCTAACTATTCCATCCTTACCGGGATGAACGTGGATAATTCGTCCTAATACCCACTTCATCGGTGGAAGACGATCGTCCTTTATTAACACTAATTGACCTAATTTAATGTTTGGATTTATTTTGCACCACTTTGATCGTTGTTGAAGCGTATTTAAATATTCTAAATGCCAACGTTTCCAGAAATGTTGCGACATCTTTTGGAGATGTTGCCACCTACTTAAACGATTAGACGTGGTGTCAAGAAAGTCATATTCAGGCAAACCTAGTAGGAATCCACCGATTAAAAAGTGGCCCGGGGTGAGTCCATTCACATCCTCGGGGTCTGAGCTCATTGAACACAAAGGGCGGGAGTTGAGGATGGCCTCAATTCTAGTGAGAACTGTCGCAAATTCTTCATAAGTTAGAACGGTCTCACCTATCACCCGTTTTAAATGGTATTTTACAGATTTTATCCCTGCCTCAAATAAGCCTCCGAAATGAGGACTCGCTGGAGGGTTAAAAGACCAAATAATGCCGCTCTGAATTAGATGATTAGATATAACATCACGCTGTGATGCCAAGAATTTATTTATACCGAGTAGGTACCGATTTGCACCGACGAAATTGGTTCCGTTATCGCTTATGATTTCAGAACATAACCCTCGACGATCTGTAAACCGGCTAAGGGCTGCAATAAATGCTTCAGAAGATAAATCAGACACGATCTCTAAATGAACTGCTTTCGTCGCCATACATACAAATAGACATAAATAACCCTTTGACGTTTTTGCTCCTCTACGTTTGTGATCTTTCAAAGTGAAAGGTCCTCCGAAATCTACACCAACTCGAGAAAAAGCACGGCTTTGTTGCACTCGAGAGGGAGGTAAATCACCCATTAGGGGAGGTAGCACCGAAGATTTCATTTTATAGCAGACAATGCATTTCGACAGTTGTGAGCGAATTTTATTCCGTGCAGCCACTATCCAAAATTTACGCTGAATAGTAAATTGAAGGCTTCGTGGCCCAACATGAAGATATAGTTTATGATAATAATCTATAATTAAATAAGCTAAATGACAGATTTTCGGAAGTAAGATCGGAAATTTACTTTCATATGACAAATTTGAATACTTGAGTCGACCGCCCACCCTGATAATACCGTGGCTATCAAGAAACGGTTTCAAGTTTTGAATTTGCGTTGAACATGGACTGCCATTTCGCATATTACGTATATCAACAGAAAAATACGTTTCCTGTTCAATGCGTACGATTTTCATAAGCGAATCATTTAATTCGCGAGAACTTAGATAAGTCGAGTTTGAATTTCCAATACCAGGACGTTTCTGACAATTATTTACGAAACGCATTATCCAAGCGACGACGCGTTGCAATTTATAAAATGAAGAATATTTACTAATAATCGAATTAGGTACTATTTGAGATGATACAAACGTTTTAAGGTTGCTTTTGAGTTCTGGTATTTCTCCGTCAGATTGATTGTACACAGCTGAACAAGGCCAGAGTGCTATTGGTTGGTGAAGCCATTTTGGTCCCGTAAACCACAAAGGGTGTGATATAATGTCTGCTGGGAAAAGCCCTTTTGAACCAGAATCGGCACAATTTTCCTCCGAGACAACATGCTTCCAAACAGCATTTGGTGTATTTTCCAGTATTTGTACAACCCTATTAGCGACAAATGTTTTCAATAAATATGGCGGCGTTTTTAGCCACGCTAGTACAATAGTCGAATCTGTAAATAGAAAAACGTTTTCTATTTGTTCGGCAAACTTTACAGATGACATAATATACTTTACAAGTTTCGTGAGAAGAACGGCCCCACATAATTCTAGTCGTGGAATTGACAGGGTTTTCAAAGGAGCAACCTTCGATTTTCCCATTAAGATGTGAGTGGTATTGCTATTACGCTCTAATAAATATACCACTGCAGAATAACCCAATTGTGAAGCGTCACAGAACCCTACGAGGAAAAGACGACTTGTCATCACCGTGTTGTAATATCTAGGAATATTCAATGTTCGAAGTAATGAAAGTTGACTTACAAATTTACTCCACGTATTATGAATATGTGGTGGAACATCACGATCGTCCCAATCGACACCTAACTTCCATAGTTCCTGTAATAGACATTTTGCGAAAAATGTCACTGGGGTGATGATCCCCAGTGGGTCGAATAAACGAGCTACCGTTGATAAAATTGTTCTTTTTGTGCATATCTTATTAGAAGGTAGATCGACCTTGTAGGTAAAATTATCAGTCGTTGGACTCCACTGAATGCCTAATATTTTAACAATTTGATCAGTTCCGGCGTTATCAAAAGAATGACCATCTTGCTGGTGCTCCTGCGAAACGTGATCCAAAAGTGACGGTGTATTAGATTGCCATTTACTAAGTTCTAATTTCCCAAGATTTAACAATCCAATGATATCTTGTTTTAGTCTGAGGGCTGTGCTAATCGTTTCTGTCCCTGTTACCAAATCATCTACATAAAAATCATCGCATAGAACCTTGGCAGCATCAGGATACTTTGATCCTTCATCTTGTGCTAGCTGACGAAGGGTACGAATGGCCAAGAATGGTGAACTAGACAACCCGTACGTTACAGTTTGTAACTCGAAATCAATAACCGGTTCATTCTGAGATTCTCTCCACAAAATATTTTGGAATTTACGCTGAGATGGAATAATTAATATTTGCCTATACATCTTACAAATATCAGCTGTAAATACATACTTATGAAAACGAAAATTTAAAATCATACGTGGAATTTCAGTTTGCAATTTTGGACCGTTCAATAATAAGTCATTTAGAGATAAGTTATTTGGTTGGGTTTTTGCCGACCCATCAAAAACCACACGTAGTTTTGTAGTTTTACTGTCAGGATTCAAAACACAATGATGAGGTAAATAGAATGCATCTAAATTCCGAGGTACCCGTGTCATGTGTCCCAGACCCTCATATTCTTGTATAAAATTTCCGTAATTAATTGCTAACATGGGATCCCTTTTAAAACGAATTTCTAGTTTGTTCAATCGCGATTCCGCAAGTTTTAAGGAATTTTGAGAAGGCATAATTTCAGATTTTGTTAATAATGGTACAACATATCTACCATCACATTCTCGATAGTGATTCGAAGCGTAGATTGTTTCGGCTAATTCGTCGTCCGGATTACTCGTCACAATTGAAGGTGTTTCTTCAATTTCCCAAAATTTTCTAAGAGTATTGCTTAACGAATTTGTTTCAACAAATAAAGACGAAGGCGTTTGAAATGACGAATTTTCCATCTTCCCCATTATAATGTAACCGAATACACTGTTTACAGTACATGGAGAGCCGTGAATTATTTCATGGCCACTATTAAATATATCCAAGTATACGTCAGCTCCTAACAAAAGGTCTATTTTGCCCGACTTGTAATATGATTCATCAGCTAATTTTAAATTTTTAAATTGTGACGTTCCACTCGATGGTAAATCATATGACGGATGATTAGAAGTGATTTCTGTAATCACGACAGTTTGACATTGAAGAATAGGCCCTTTTTTATTTCGAGGTTTTATAAAACATTTTGTTTTTCCATGAAAAGAATTTATACTAGAATTTCCTAAACCGTTCAGTGAAATACGATGTTTTTTAATTGACAAACCCAAGAGCTTAGTACATCTTTCCGTAATCAGAGAGACTTGGCTCCCACAATCCACGACGGCGCGGATAGGTATATAATCATTATACTGATTTCGGACCTCAAGTTGTACAGTTCCTAACAAAACTGTAGAAACGCTCGGAATCGTTGTTGCGGCCAGGGCTGCACTTGAATTATTAAGTTCATTTTCGCCCGATGGTTCGGCGGCAATGTGCAACATTGAATGGTGGTTTTTATTACAAACCTGGCATGTAAATTTTGATACACAATCTTTTACATGGTGTTGTTTCAAACAATTGAAACAACGGTTTAAAGTTTTAATTTTGTCCCTCCTTTGATGGGGACTTAAAGATGTAAAAGATGCACATTTGTAAAGAAAATGTGCACCTTTACATAATGGACAATTAAGGTTATTATAATTCTTATTGGCAGATAACAACGTTTTAAACGAACCTTTTTTCTCTTTTGTAGTATGTGGAGATAACATTTCTAAAATACGCGTTTGATTTCTCAGAAACTCGAAAATTGAATCCAATTCTGGAATCTCTTCACCGGGCAATTTGGATTCAAATTGACGTTTAGTAGTCAGATCCATCGATCGTATCATAATATGACCAACAAATTTATCAAAGATATTTTCTATATTCATCGCTTTTATAGCGGCGCAATTCTCTTGAAACGTACTGAGTAACCGCGCTATACCTGACGCAGACTCGTTTTGTAATATTTTGAAATTAAGAATTTCATCAACATAATGCGTGAAAAGAATTCTAGAATTTTGGTATTGATTTACCAGAATATTCCAGGCAATGTCATAATTCTCTTCGATAAGAGGCAATGATTGTATAAGTGCCAGTGCCGGCCCTGTAATTACCGATAAAAGATAATGGTATTTTTCTACATTCGTATATGCATTGCTGTCATGTATAAGACTTTTAAATAATGAATGAAATGAGCACCAACTTTTAATGTTACTATCAAAAGTAGGCAACTTTATCACTGGTGCACGAATCACCGAATTACTTGCCGTTTTAGGAATTGAATTTTCATCATTACTAGTGATAACGCTTTTCATTTGCATGATCTCGAAATACATTGAATCAACATTATTCGCAATTTTTCCTAGTTCCGACATTTCTGTAATCTTGTCTAATGACAGTAATTGTTCCTCAATCTCGTTTTGAACTGATTCAAATTCTTCTAACCAATCTTTTAACTTTTCACATCTAGCAAGAAACGTATCTTTTTTCTTACTATCATCATAAGTGCTCGTTATGAGCTCTTGCGTAATACGAATACGAGATACTATTCGCTCACGTCGGGATTGCAACAAAAGTACTTTTTTCTCAGCCATTGTTTTGAGAAATTAATCTGCACAAAAATGCCGAGTGAATACAACAATTTATTTTAAATATTAACAAATTTGTCACCAGTTAAGTATTTTTTACTACCTACAGGCAATTTTCGCGAACAGCACGGCTGACGCGAATTTTACACATAGATCAACTTTTATGAACAATTTAACCTTGAAATAATTAAATTAACCACAATTTTTTCAATTAATATAAATTATCAGGCTCGAATGACCAATGTTGGGGACGGAAACGCACCGTCGCAACGCGGAATCATAGGAAATGGAAAAGGTTCGGAATGCCGACTTACCCCTTTCTATTCTTCCACGGTTTTCAATCCTTCTTTGCGCTGGTTCACAACAATTCACAAATTTCACCACGCGCGAGCTCACGATGGCTTTGAATTTTCGACACGGTCGATAAAGGGGGCTCCGTAATCAAACGATGTTGACAGGACGAATATTTTAACTCAACTAAATCGGCATAGGAGAAGAGAGGAGAGGGGAGTTGGGTAGATAGGCCACAATAATTTTAGAAAGGATATAAAGGTAGGTAGCACGATGCTAGGTGCCAACACTGCCATTCATCCATTTTTTTTGGTAATTCCGATGGTTTTTAGTTTTTAATTTTGTGAAGCTACTTATTTCATAATTTTTTTAAAATTTGGTTTAATTTCTTCATACAATACGTTTGGTTCTGATAATTTGACAGATTTCAAAGGTCTCTCTCTCTCTCTCTTATATAAATATGATATAGCCGTTATAAAGTTTGACAATACTGCTTCTCGTGTCACATCGTTTATAGTTTTAACCCTTCCGAAGTGAGCCATTAGCTTTTCATATTGGATTACTATCGGTTCGAGTACATTTAATGTTCATATCACCAAGTAATAAAATGGATTCTTTAATGTCAATATTGCCCAATATAGTTTTCAGCTCATGTAGAAATAATTTTTTATTTGTGTTTGGTGGTCAATACATTGCCAATTAGTTCCGTAAACGCATTCAAATTTAGTTGTTACTATATTTATTTTTCGAACGTAAGATGATTCTTTACGTACACAATAATTCCGCCTCCCGATCTTTTCGTACGACAAAAATAGGAGAGTTAAAACACGATATTTTGTAGAGATTTACATTGTTTTAATTTATCGACGTTTTACATAGCGTGATTATGTTAATATTTCACAAGGAACTAGAAACAATAAGGGGGAAAGTATCCCAATATTTCGCAAGGAACTACAAACAATAAGGAGGAAACTATCCCAATATTTCGCGAGGAACTAGAAACAATAAGGAGGAAAGTATCCCAATATTTTGTACGGAACTAAAAACAATAAGGAAGAAAGCATCCTTATATTTCGCAACGAACTAGAAACAATAAGGAAGAACGTATCCCAATGTTTTGATAAGGATCGAATATTTAGGTTAACTCTTAAACCCTACCACTCTGGGAATGTAATTATTCCTACCACGGGGTACTGAAGTACCCCGCGCAGAAAAAAAATAATAAAATTAAAGTATTTGATATTTTTTAAATATTATTTTTATTATGGCAAAGTAATAAGAAAAGACAATAAAATTTATTAATAAAAACTAATAGACATTTTTGTCGTCACATGAAGGACAGATTTTGTATTGATGGTCAACACTAATATGGCGGCGACAAGTGTTACAGATCGAGATTTTCTGTCCTTTGTGCGCGGACAAAAGCAGCAGCGAAGACTGCACGTATAGTTTCTCTGATATCCCGGGGTAAACTTGGCCATTATAATTTTGCTCTCATATGAGGCTTTATGGATGCCATTCACAAACTCTTAAGAAATTCACGCAGCTTGGTTATTTTCTCTTTATCGATGTTAGTTGACAGCTCGAATAGGACCCAAGAGTTGACACCAACGGCATTTAGCAACCCGTAGAAGAGACACATGCGCCACCTTTTGATCTTCCTGGACGTTGAGTACTTCTTAGAAAGTTGGTCGAACACATCCACCCCGCATTTGGTTTTATTATAGAAATGTATTATTTCCGGAAGGTACACTTCATTATCCTTGTCTGGGCTGTCATGCATGGTGGACAGCATGATTACAACTTTCTTCTTACCTATCTGAATTCAGAGGACAATACGACAAAAGTGTGAGAGGTCCGTCCTAAGCAAATATTGATGTGCATCTCTCTCGATTTTTAGTGTCCAAGAAAACAGGAGGAATTTCTCGTTTATTCTTATTAACAGTTCCAACTAATGTAATAAGTAAATTTTTCCTGTAACTTCTTGGCTGTGTGTAAAGATGTGAACCAACTGTCACATGTCAGGTTTCTGTTAAAACGTTACCAGGTGGGTACAACAAAATATTGCGGCGAGGCATTCTTGAGCGAGAAGGCTTAACACCAGTCCATTTATTTATTTATTATTTATTAACGTTGCCCTATCGGGCTTTTACATAGTAAGTTGACAGTATATGCATATAAGTGTAACATGTACATGGATAAAATAGCTAAATATAATTTACTCATAAGGTAATTAGAAAATAATATGGTAAAGTAAATCAAAGTATGAGGCAAGACCTTTTTTTAAAGCTAATAAATATTACAAGTTAATAACTAGCAAATAGGTCTAAAATTAGTTGCCTTTTGAAACTCTCAAAGTTATTAACACCAAATGTGTCGATAAGTTTACAATATTTGTTTGCAAGGTGATGAATTCTTGGAATTGGTGAGTACAAAGAGTAGTTAGTATTGAGGTTATTGTTACATTTAAAAGTGTCTATGCTTCGAGTTTGTCTGGCAGGTACATTCATATAAATTAATTCCAACAATTCAGGGCTGTCAATGAGAGATTTGATAAGTTTGAATAAAAATAATATATCAGCTAGAACTCTTCTATCCGATAGTTTGGGAAGTCTGGTTTCGGTACGTAAGTTATTATAATTTATAAATTCGATGGGAATATTCATTTTAAAATTGATGTACCGAAAAAATTTATTTTGTACCTTATCTAAGGCTTGAGAATGGACTTTGTAGAACGGTGACTATTCTGTTGAATTATATTCTATTTTACTTCGTACTAATGAGCAATATAAATGTTTTAAAGTTAACACATTTTTAAACTTTGCCCCCACTCTCAAAATAAAACCGAGCATTCTCATTGCATCGCTAGTAGTTTCATCGATGTGTAAGTTAAACTGTAGACTTTCGTGGAATAAGATACCGAGATCTAGAATCTGTGAAACTCGAAAAAGATTAGCGCCATTAATAAAATAAGAAAAATGAAGAGGATTTTTTTCTTTGTAAAAACTTATAATCTGGCATTTGCTAATATTTAGTTGCAAATCATTTTCTGAACACCAAGCAAATAATTTATTCAGATTCGACTGCACAATAGCGCGATCATTATCATCTTTAATTATTCTGTAGATCTTCAAATCATCGGCAAATAACAGAACTTTGACTTTGCTAAAAATATTTACTATGTCATTGATGAACAAACAAAATAATATTGGGCCCAGATGAGATCCCTGCGGTACTCCACTTGATGCCGCAAATTTGTAAGAAGTGAATGAATCAACCTTTACCGCTAAGTACCTTCCCAACAGATAACTCTTAAACCATTCAAACATGCTCCCTCTCACTCCCAACAATTTTAATTTACGTATTAAGATTCTGTGGTTTACTTTATCAAATGCTTTACTGAAGTCAGTATATATTTTTTTATAGTGAATACCTCACAAGAGTCCCAACTGCTCCCGTCTGGAGCCAGTGAGACTATGGCATCCACAATTGGGGGATGTTGTGAGGCTGAAGGTAAGTGGGGAAGAGAAAGAGGAAGGTGGGGAAGTACCTGGCTATTCAGATGTAGTCACTAAACACGGCTAGAGCCATTTGGAGCAACGTTTCAATTCTGAATGGTGATCTTACACCAGGGCGATACTGGTAGTATCTTCCACTCTGGAACGTGCCGCAAATATACTGTATATTATTTTAATTAATTAATTGTGAAATAACACAAATTTATCAAATAAAATTTATTTGCGCACGCCGGGTTCGAACCCGCGACCTTCGGAATGGCAGTCCAATGCGTTACCACTGGACTATGCCGGCCGTCGTATATGGAGTCAGTTTGATATGATGTGATAAAGCCATTAACGATTTCATTAGTGTATAATATTAAATTGGAAAGCATTGATCTTCCTTTAATAAATCCATGTTGAATTGGTGAGATTACTCGTTTAAATTGAGATATCAACTTGTCTAGTACTAGGCTTTCGAAAAATTTGGGTTTAGAAGACATTATGCATATTGGCCTATAATTTGTTACTTCGCTCTTATTTCCTTTTTTGAAAATAGGCGTCAAATGGCTAATCTTCCAAAGGTCAGGAAACACACCTGATGAGAGTAACTTCATAAATAACTTATGTATGGGATGTGACAATGAATGCATACAATTAACTAGGAATCTAGGTGGAACTTTATCGGGTCCTGAGGATTTTCGGGAATCGAGACTCTTCAGCTTAGACATAACGTCCTCTATAGTTACTGTACAGTCAGATATATCAAGGTTTTCAACCAAATTAGAACAAGAGTACTTACTTTCTACACTATTACTAACATATACACCACCAAAAAACTCAGCAAACAGATTAACAGTTTCCTGTAAATTTTGTGATTGTTTACAATGGAATGACATAGTACTAGGTATATAAGTTCCATTTTCTTTTTGGGATTTAACATATTTCCAAAAGAAATTTGAGTCCTCTATGAGAGAGCTTTCGACAACACTCATGTAACTGTTATAACATTTAGTAGAGAGCTTATTACATTCTGCCCTCATTTTTTGAAAGGCAGTATAATCGATAGCCAGGCGACTTTGTTTGAACCTCTTGTGCGATATTTTTTTGAAGTAAATTAAGTCAATCAGTTCTTTTGAGAACCATTTCGGAAATTCAGTTTCCCTATAAACTGTCAAAGGTACAAAATTTTTGATTGCAGAATTAACAATGGAGTAAAATTTTACAAGCTGTACATTAATATCAGCATCAGTGTCTAAAAATGACCAGTCACTCTGTTTAAGAAAGTTATAAATTTGAACATAGTCTGCTTTTTTGAAATTGCGAGTTTCTTCTATCTTTTTTACAGTGGGAATTAGTTTAAGATTAGACATACATATTTCTAGTGGCGGATGGTAAACATCGACAGGCAATAGTATTTCTGTACTTCTCACAACACATATATCAGACACATTAGACAAGACCAAGTCCAATGTACGGCCACCTATATTATGAAAACAATTACACTGAGTTAGTCCCAAGAACAGGGCCATATCTCTAACTTCACGAATTTTAATATTGGAACAATAATTGTCAGTACTTATATTACACCAGTCGTAATGTGGCAGGTTGTAATCACCAACTAGAAGTAATTTTGTATGAGGGTATTGGGCGCAAATTGATTCAACCTCTTCACAGTGATTGCTGTAGCATTGAACGTCAGAATTTGGAGGTAGGTACGCACATCCCACTATTATTTTTCACAAAGATAGGTTGTTGCAAATGGCAGCAACTTTTTAACCGCCTCCTCATGTGCAATTTTGAAAGCCTTCGTAGCTTTTGACATCCAAAAAGACGACAGATTGGCTTTGCTCTCAAATTGAATACGTGTTTCAGTATTAGATCGAAGTTCAAGTATTGTTTCTGCCAAACCCAGAGGTTCTTCTGGTATGTTAGCAATTTCACAATTAAAAGGATCTACAACCCAATTGAAAGTATGGATATAAAGATCTGGAAAGTAGTCAGAGAACCGCTGTCTGAGTTTGGTAAGATGTTATATAATTGTATCATTGATGTCATCAAAAATAATATTTTCACAGTCTTCCAAAAACAAAGCTACCTTTGAAAAATAAGCTATCTTGTTCTGTTCTGCGTTCTGTCTCCAAATCAAATGAAATCAAATAAAATGAAATCGGCGATGAAATGATGTTCCTCGTCAGTAATTTGCGCACAGTCAAACGGCGCGTCGGAAGCCCGAGCTCATAAATAAACCAATCCGAGCGTGAATGACCGTTGAGTGTTAAGTTTAAACATTACAACTTACGCAGCGCCTCTAGTAGCCGATGCAAGAAACAACTTTACGCAAACACACAAAGCGCGTCTCTTACTTCTCACGCAGACACCTCAATTGATTAAGTTTGCAAAAATACTAAAACTTTTATGAAATAGCAAACCAGAAAAATTTCCTTATTACCCCAAAAAAACATTTTTACCCCATTTGGGGTAATTTACCCCGGTTCCCCAACCCTGATCTAGGACAAAGCACCAACAGTAAGCTGATGGATTACGATGAAATCGACCGGTAAGACGAGCGCTCTGCATACAGTCGAACATGCTCAGTAAAAGATCACGGTTACGCAGCCCACGTGTAAACATAATATTTTCTTACACTCTGTACATACATTAATACTTGCGAGCTTTGGGCCAACATTAAGAAGAGCAGTATGGAAATGCTTCTCGTGAAATACAACGCCTACCGCATGATGTTCGGATTTCCTCTCTTTCGGTTGGTTTGGAGGTGGCGGAGTTCCTGGTTTTTCAGCCCTCATAAGAAGCCAGTTGGCAGGATAAAGGGATAGGATACAGAACTCCGAAAACGTTTTAGTTGTGGATTGGATTAATCTAAATGCATAAGACCATTTTTGTCTTTTAGGAGTCTTCAGCGAGTATCTAAATGACTCAGTCCAGATATTATTATTATTCGTACGAAATAGGATATTTTTTTAAAATTTTACTCGTTGAATAAGAAATAAAATTGCATAATAAAGTCTATCTAAAAATTAAATTACAATTAGACTCCGTATACTTATTAATTAAGATAAAAAATATAGGTAGAACAGGCAGACAACCAGCCATATGGCAGATTTGCTGGGCTAACATAACCTGTTAACATAACCTGTACTAAACAGTTTTTGAAATTTCAAAATAAAATTTCCAAAGAAATTCGTTGAAATGCTTTTCAACGCTTTGCAATTTCATGCGGATTCTAATAAGGCTAGTTGTTGGTTATATATGAATAAATCATTTGTTTTATTTATATACAATAAATAGTTTTAACCAAATACAAAAAAATACACAGGTTCTGTAACTTATTATTAATATAAACAGTTGACACTCATAATCTAAGACTTATTTTAATAACATTTGAAGAATAAAGTTAAAAAACTTACTTATCCGCCTTATACATTTCGTCTGAAAATCATTTTCATAAAAATTTGTCTAACTTGCTATAATTGTCATTCTATGTGTCCATACATTTAGGAATACTTACAACAGAAAAGTTTCTTATTTTTAAAATTCAGTGCACACGACAGACACAATCGTACTTCTGTTTTAACATGTTTTGTACTGACAATTGTAACTTTTTTTCTCCTAAATAACTGAATTTATGAATTTATTAAATTACATTTGTTTCATTCAAAATTTTTTAAAGTTTTATGATTCATTTAAAAAAATGTACCTACTCTGAGAGCATTTCACACTTAAATACACACCGTCAAACTAGGTCTTATAGTATAAACAAGAAGAATACACTTGAAGAGTCAATGTACCTACTCTGAGAGCATTTCACACTTAAATACACACCGTCAAACTAGGTCTTATAGTATAAACAAGAAGAATACACTTGAAGAGTCAATGTACCTACTCTGAGAGCATTTCACACTTAAATACACACCGTCAAACTAGGTGTTATAGTATAAACAAGAAGAATACACTTGAAGAGTCAATTCAAAATGAAAACGTTGTCAATTGTGATAGAATTATGACTAACGAACTTTGAAAATAATAGTTAATTTTAGTTTTAAAAAAAAACAATTTAAATATATTTCCACGCGATACAAAATAGGAATAATTCTAGGGAACAAAGACTACTCTAACCACTTATTAATAATATAAATTATGAATACTGGAGAATCTCTTTTGTGCGCTAAATCCCAGTTACATTATCGCAAGTTCCGAGCAAGCCTATTTTGTAAAGAAGTCCGTGTGTCATATTAAGGTATACTTATTTGCAGATGAATTCTTTAAAAACGGAACAAGAAAAAGGTTTTCCTCCACTGTGGGTCACCATGTGTTTCTACAAAACCCTCCTTTGAGGACATAAATATCTTCAATCGGATTATGAAAAGGGTTTTTCTCCACTGTGAGTCAGCATGTGTCTCGTCAAACTTCCATTCGGGAACATAAAAATTTGCAGAACACGAAAAACGTTTTTCTCAACTGTGAGTCAGCATGTGTGTCGTCAAATATCCTTTTCGAGAAGAAGAATATGTGCAAATAGAACATGAAAAAGGTTTTTCTCCACTATGAATAAGCATGTGACTCGTCAAATATTTCTTTAGAGAACATGAATAAGTGCAAGCGGAACATGAAAAAGGTTTTTCTCCACTGTGAGTGAGCATGTGATTCGTCAAATCTCCCTTTCGAGAACACGAATAAGTGCAAACAGTACACGAAAAAGGTTTTTCTCCACTGTGAGTCAGCATGTGTCTCGTCAAATCTCCATTTTGAGAAAATGAAGATTTGCAGTCTGAACATGAAAAAGGTTTTTTTCCAGTGTGAGTCAGCATGTGTCTCGTCAAATGTCCCTTTCGAGAAAATGAATAAGTGCAAACAGTACACGAAAAAGGTTTTTCTCCACTGTGAGTCAGCATGTGTCTCGTCAAATCTCCTTTTTGAGAAAATGAAGATTTGCAGTCTGAACATGAAAAAGGTTTTTTTCCAGTGTGAGTCCGCAAGTGAAGTTCTAACTTTGACTTTGACTTTGACTTGCAGGAGTACTTACAATGGGAAAAAGAGAATGATTTTTCCACAGGAAGTTTCTTTTGATCAGTCAATGAGTCTGAAAAATTTTATGAACAAGCCATAAGTAAAAGCATCATTAATTCATAAAATGTGAAAAAATAAAAAGCACGAATAATTATTTACCTGTTGTCTGTTTTTTTCTTTGAAATCGTTTTAGAAATTCCTTTTTAACATCCGGTAGGTCTATGTTAATTTCCATACAAGCAATTCCCCCTCCATCTTCTTCTCGATGTCCTGATTCTACCTTGAAGCTAACAGCCTCCACTTTAATGCCACCTAAAAACCAATCAACAATACTCAATTGATAAGTCCAGAAGAAGTGCATTGTTAATATCATATACAATTAAAGTCATCCATCTCCTAGAAAGTACTAAAACAAAACTTATTTTTACCATAAAAACTTTTATTTTAAAAATGTACTATAAATCTTACCATTTTATTGTTAACATTTTAAAACAATAATACGGATAACAGGCTTTCAAGGTTAATTTAGAAAATAAGAGGACCGCAGATGTCCGCTTCAAGAAGGGAATACTAATTACTCTTGCGCACATTCTATACAGAGTTTTTTTATTGTTGAAGAAAAAATGTTTGAATCAATATTACGTGTTAACGCACCATAATGTAACTTATACAACATCCCAAATAAGGTACGTGAGATATGATTTAAGATTTTCACGGCCAAAAGTATTTTTGTTATTTGTTTTTGGGGTGTTATGCCGTGTTGCGCTAACTCCTTCTTTAGCCAACGTTTCGGACAGCATTGCAGTGTCCATCATCAGGGCAGATGTGTTATTTTGAAGTTTAAAAAAAGGTACGTGAGAAGTTTTCTGTAGTTTGGCAGTTTCCTGTAAATATCGTGTTTAATGTAAATACCAAAGAACGGCAAAAGAAGATGTTGTTACCAGAAATTATGGCCTGCCTGGGCAACTCAATACTGACATGGATTACTAGATCGAAATTTTACACACAACAGTTTATGACATAAGCATTGCAACTTACAGGTTTTCCGAGTTCTCTCCGCATGCTGTAAGCATTCCTTCTTTACATGTAAAAAGTCAAAATCCATATCCACATACGGAATTTCAGAACCGCCTTCTTCCTGTGTCCCTGGTTCCTTCTTGATGGAAAAACTCTCTGGATTCAGTGGATCCATTACAAGACTTTGATAGGATTGTGGAATTGGTTCTAACCCAAAAATATAACTGAAACTGCCAGATACAAAACGTTATATATTAAGAACGAAAGTCTTCTTTGGAAGAGATTTGGATATTTTATTTCGGTTGATATATTCTGTAAGAACAATGAGGCGTATGCAAACACATAGTCGCGCTGTAGAAATCTCAAAGTGGTAAAATAAAAGCGTAACTGTTTTGCTTACAATTTTGTAGCTTTAGTTCTGAACTGCTACGCGTCACGTTAGGTCGTGTGCAACCTTTAAGTAAATTGAGTATCAAAGTGCCAAAATGCACTCGTGCATGTTGAGAAAATGTTTTTATTACCCGACAAACACTATAAAAAGCTAACAGATAAAATTTCATTCGTAAAACACTAAAATTATTTTATAATTATGAAAAAATCTATATTACGATTGTTTTCAGATATTAACATTTTCAGCGTCATTATATAGAAAGTGATATAGTAAAAGTAGTAACACATAGGTATAATCAGGACAACCTAATAGCAGTAGATCTCATACAGTATCCCGTGTTTATCATGTAGTTTAAGCGTATATAAGTCACGCCCGTGACGTTGAATGTAGTATCCGATGCAAATTTCAAATTGCCGCCCGCTATCGTTTAATTCGTACATATTCTTTTAATGTCCATCTTAGCCACACACGAACAGCGTTAGAGTTAAGAGTTTACTTTAAACATAAGAGTTTGTTTAGTAAATATTTGGAAAAAAATAAATAATTTTGACGGAATAGAACTGAAAGTAAAGATAATTGATAAAGGTTGGCAGAATCTGATGCTGTCATCCTCCGTATCTCTATTTAAAGTGACATAATATTATAGTCGATCCGCCATTCCTTTTGACAGAATATCAGGTAAAAGTTAAGTTAGGTTGCGTTAGACCGTCAGACGGAGCGCTGTTCTACATTTGACCATACAAAATACTCGGGAGGAAAATATCGGCATTAGAACTTACCGATAACTTATGATAAAGACGTAACATTTCAATCTGAACGATCTTGCAAATTACAGTGACAGGTGATTTCACGCAAAAAAAAAACTACTCACTAGATTGATAACTTCGGCCTTTTGAAAGGAGAAATTTTGTCAAACCGATGACGTCATTACAAGATTTGAGTCATAAACACACCATTAAGCAAAGTAGAGGAAACATTAAAAAATAAAGCGCGACCATAGACAATATGATCTTCCCTAGGAATGCACCTAGGAAATATCATATCGTGCCATTTCAGCCTAAAATGTTATTTTAAAAATAACTGTTGGAAATGTTAACAGATTCTCTCAGTCCTGCGAAAATGTGCTATAAGGAATATTCCCTCACGGCACACTTTCCCAGGACGGCGCTTTGTATGTTTAAAACTTTGTATGTTCGCCAGTTCCCCCAACATGGTTGACATCTCCCGCTACCTTCACTCCCTTACCTGGAACATCACGGGATGAACCGCGGTGGGGTGATGATAGCGAGCTGTGGCTCGACGTCCCACTCTACCAAGAAGTGTCTGCGTTTTGAAACGGTGAGTTTATTTTTTAAACGTCGTACCAGAGGCGGTCCGTAATTGAAATACAGACCCATTAAATTAATTTGTGATTTCTGTTGTTTCAGAAACGGACATGGTGGATAGCCGCGCAAGCGAGGTTGACGACGAAGCGAGCGACGTAGACGATGAAACCAATAATTTTTTAAAATTATTTTTATTTCAAGAAATAAATAAATAAATTGCTTGCTCTATAATTTATTTCCCTCCCAACTATTTAATTCAAAACAAAACTTTTGGGTATAAAAATCATAAAGATGTGAATAAAATAAAACAAATACTTTTTCTTTTAAAAACCACGAGTTTTTAATAATTTTCAGAACTGACCCCTTCGCGGAATGCTACGGTTTTTGGCACGCAATCGAAAATTTAAGGATTTCAACTGTCATCGAGAGAACCGGAATCGCTTCATACGAATACTCCGAAAAAAATTATTAATTTGAAGGAAAGGACGATTTAAGTGTCGTTAAGTACATCGAGAATCGCCCTCCAGGAGAGAATTGTAGTAATCATAGAGAGGGGGAGGAGAATGATTTTTCCAGAAGGGATTTGAATTAACCTCTTACTTAAAGCATTGCAGTTTATGAATCGAGGGATGGGATGTTATTGACTTCTTACATGTCATTTAAATGAGGTTCGCAGCATTCTACTTGCATTGCGTTGATTGGGGAAATTTCATGGCTCCTAAGACAAGGCGAAGAGTGGCTATGGAATAAAATAAACTTCTTCCATTTTTGTCAGCCTAGCCAAGCACGTTGTTTTATTGCAAACCTAATTAATTTCATATTATTTAAAGTAGCTATGGGCAGGATCGAAACATTTACACGATTGAAATATTTTGTTCGAAACATAAAAAGAATTGAGTGATAAATCGATTGAATAGCTCGTAGTTTAGCGGGAGCAGTAGCTGCGGAAAGAGGCAGATTTTTATCGGTTTGGGGAGAGGGAGGGGGCACATAGACAAAGTATGTTACATTGGTCATTTGCTGTATTTATTTATAAATAAATGTCAACTATGTATGGCCAAGATCACCATTAGTGGGAAAAGCCAATATAAATAATAATAAAACAACTACTCCAGTACCTACTACCTACAGTAACGCAAATGTAGTAAATTGAGCATCTTATTTAACAAACATATCTATGACCTATCTGTCAAATGAACAAGACCCTTTACAGCTTGATGTGTTGTAAATATCAAATGTGCTTTTCTTCGTGATTATTGAAAAGCTACCTGTGAGTACTCTTTAACGTTAAGCATTACTGGATTATTCCGAGAGTTATGCCATCGATCGTTTTCCATATTTTGTGTTCAAATTAATTGAGGTTATGTGCGTCTTCACGCTTTGTGCTTACATACCATTTAGTACCATACCATTTAGTTTGGCTTGGTAAACAACACTTTCATCTTTATACTAAATGCCAAGGCTTTATATTACTGTATTTAACATTAAAATCTATAATCTACCATTAAAAAGTATAAAAAATTAAATTTAATATTAAAAGTATTTCCATAGATATGTATCTTTCATTATCAAGTAAACCACAGACAACATACAGAAATATAAAATATTCAATGTTGACTCGAAAAAATAGCTGTCACGGCAGTTTCAAAGTAACAAACACGCAGGATTCGCGCGATTATAAATTATACAATTTTTTAATATTTTTTCTATAAATCCTAAAAAAATAAAACAAACGGTAAAATACAGGTTAACTCATTGGCTATATAGCACCATAACAAGTTTGTATGACTCCATGTAAAAATTCTTATTTTATGTTTTTTTTAATGTTGTAAAAAATAAAAAAAATGATCGTCTGGATATCTCGAGCAATCGAGACAAAATTGTTTATTTCGCGTAGTCGCTCCAGTGATTTATTATGAAAATAATTATTTGAACTTACCCAAACATTCCAGCGTGTATTTTATTTTTTTAGGCCACTGAGCGTACCCAGTTTTTTTTATTATCTTTCCTCCCCATTGTATATGACTAGGAATTAAAATAACGATTACACGTAAACTGATTTTAGTTGAAAAAATTTCACAGAACAGAGCGGCACTAAGGTAAAAAACGTCTTTATACCGCCAGCAGTGGGCGGTAACTGAATACAATCCGTGAAACCCTTACGTAGACGGCATAAGGGTTATTTCACAATTTTTATTTTATTTTATTTTATTTTTTTTTTTTTTTTTACTATGTAATAATTAAACAGTTTACAATGTATAATAATATTTGCTAACAATAATGATATATAAAAATTAGTTTTCACAATTTTTTTAAAATTTTTTGATGTTTCTCCTTTATGGAAGCAGACGCTTGTGTTTAAAAGAGATGCTGAGTATCGAGATGAACATTATTTATATAAGTATCCTTATTAATAATTTAAGGAGTTAAGAATATTAAAAATATAAGTGTAAATCAACAATATACAATTTAACGATTTATGATGTTACATTATTTAATTGACGAATTTCGTTATTTTGATTTTTTACATTGAAATTATCTTTGATCGCTTTGAGTAGGGTTTTGTCGTCTTCGATTTTTCTGATATTATCAGGTAGGTTATTAAAGTATTTTTTGCCTAGAAATGTGTAATGATGTTGTGCAAATGAGGTGTTACATTTATGTATTGGAAATATATGTTTTTGACGAGTACGTCTTTCAGTTGAAAAATTGTGATTTTGTTTTTCTTTTATTATTTGAATTATTATGTTTTTTCGGATAAGATCGTTAAATTTTGGTACTTTAAATTCTTCAAATATAAGTTGAGTTGGATAATCTCTCGGTTTTTTCAAAATTATTTTAACAATCAGACGTTGTATAATTTCAATAGGTAGGAGATTAGTTTTGTATGCGGATCCCCAACTGGTTACACTATATTGGAGATTCGATTGTACTAATGCGTAGTAGACTGAAGTTAAATTTTCCAATGATAGAAAGTTACGCAGTTTCAGAAAAATATAAATTAATTTCCTTATTTTGTTAATGGTAAGGTTAATTTGATCTTTCCAGTTAAGGTTTTTGTCCATTATTATTCCTAAGTATTTAATTTTATTTGTAATTTGTAGTGTGGCACAATTTATTGTACAGTGATTTGTATTATGTTCTTCAAAGTTGTCGTGTATAATTATGTCAAAATTTTGTGGAATATCGTTTGATTTTATTGCGAATGGCAATACATGGGTTTTTTCGCTATTTAGGGATAGTAGGTTTATGTCAAACCAGTATTTGAGTAGATTTATGTCTTCTGTTGCTTTTTGTTTTACTCCTTCCCATGTATTATCACTTTCAATAAGTACTGTATCGTCCGCGTATGAGGTTATACTACCTAGAATTGACTGTGAGAATATCCCGTTTACATATAAGATAAATAGTAATGGACCCAGTACCGTTCCTTGTGGGATTCCATATTCAGACGTCTCTTCATCGCTGTATATATTGTTTATTTTGACGTACTGTGGTCGATTCTTTAAGTAGCTTTTTATCCAATTTGCAACATTCTCATTAATGTTCAGATTATCTAATTTTTTCATAAGTTTTAAGTGAGATATGCTGTCAAATGCTTTTCTTAGGTCTATGAAAATGCCTAAACATTTTTTACTCTTATCTAGGTTTTCGTATATGCGTGAAGTAACGTTTGCAATTGCATCTTGCGTGCTGCGCGCTTTTCGGAATCCATATTGGTTATTGTGAAGTATTTTGTTGTTTTCAATAAATTCCATGAGTTGAGATTTAAACGATTTTTTCGAATATTTTTCCAATATTAGAGATAAGAGAAATTGGTCGATAGTTGGTAACATTAAGGGTGTTTCCACTTTTAAATATAGGCGAGATAATTGTTTTCTTATAATTTGATGGAAATATTCCTTTTTTAAGGCTCAGATTTATCAGGTGAGTTAATGGTTTTATCACATAGTTTTTAATAGATTTTAGAATTTGAATCGTTATATTATCATATCCTGGCGACGAACCTCCGTTCATATTTTCAATTATTTTTAAAATATCTACTTCACTAATCATTTTAAATCGGGACAATGAGTTTATATTTTGTTTATCTTCAATAATTGGTTTTGTAGTTGATCCTTTTGTCACGTTAATTTTTTTGGCGAGGTTTTGCCCAACTTTTGCGAAGAAGGAGTTGAATACATTTGCCCATCTTTTTGGATTTACACTGGCGTTTATTTTTACTTTATTTTCATCTTCAATTTCATTGGTTGGTTTATTTTTTTTATCATTTTCTATTGCACAATTAATTGTTTTCCAGATTATTTTTGGGTTATTTTCGGAGTTTATTATTTTATGTTTATAATACTCATCTTTACTGATTTTAATTATGCGTGTCAGCTTATTTTTGTATTTTTTGTATTTGCAATCCAGTTCTTTGTCATTTGGGAAATTAACTGTTTTTTTGTAAAGTTTACTTTTTTCTCTAATTGAATTTAATAATCCCTGTGTGATCCACGGTTTCAAGAATTTATTTTTAGCTAAATTTCGATTTGGAATTTCCGTTTTAGAATTTTCTATATGTGTCGCTAAAATGTTTTCAAAGTTATTTGAGCATGATTCAACCTCTTGACATTCGATTACTTGTTTCCAATTTTCCGTTTTCAAATTTTCAATTAATTTCTCTATGTTTAATTTGGTATATGATTTTTTTATTGACATGTTTTTTGTGTGAATTACTTTTCCATCTTCGTACAAAAATATACATGTATGATGGTCTGTAATGTTATTTTTCCATACAATGGTTTTAATTTTATGAAGATCCTTTAAGTTAATATTTGTCCAGAAATGATCTAGACAGGATGGTTTTTGACCTTGAATTTCACGCGTGTTTTCATTAGTACACGATTTAAAATTATTTTCAGTCATACAATTTAAGTATTCATGTTTAATTTTACTATCATTATTTTTGTTAATGTTGATATTGAAATCTCCCGTTATTATGCATTTCTTACTTTTGAATTTTGATATTATATGCCGTATTTGTTCAATAAATACGTTAGCATTAGATTCATGGGTTCTGTATATTGCTATTAAAGAATAATTCGTTTTGTTGTTGCTAAGTTGAATTTCTATGCAGTTTGTTGAGTCCATATTGTGTTCCAAAAATGTTACAATGTTAAATTTATTATGTACCCATACCACTATTCCACTATTTTTTATTAATATTTGTGTTTGTTTGTATGTAAGTATATTCGTGTAGATTGTAATGTGGTGAATCACTATTTGTGAACGTTTCCGTTAACACAATTACTCCCGGCTTTACTTGAAGATTATTTATATTGAGAATAAATTCTTCAATGTTTTTTTGAAGGCTACGTATATTAAGGTGGATTATTTCTATACCAAGGAATTTGTCTGTGATGATATCGTTACACTCTTTTGCACTATGACTCTTGAATTCACTGATTTTGAAGTTGTTTTCCAGTTGTATGTTAATAAAGTCATCCATTTTGTCGAATGTATTAATTAATGTTATTTTTTTTTCTTCTTATTACTGGTATTCAATTTTTTGAATTTCCATATTCATCATTCTTTTTCGGTAGGTACATTTAACATCATTTGCTTTATGGTCCGTAGTTACATTTGTTTTGTATATCGTATTTGTTTTGGTACAGTTGAAACACTTTGGGGTTTTGTCCTTCTTCACGCAATCCTTGAATGTATGTTCTTCGCTGCAATACATGCATCTTGGTTTATTTATTTTGTTAAGGCATTTAGGCACAGGGATAGAGGTGTGTCCAAAACCAAGACAATGGTAACAATGCATCAGTGGGTTGCAGTCCTCGATATGGGCTCTTATGAAGCCTATATTTATTCGCTGTTTCTCAATTAGTTCTTTACGAATTTGGGCACTTGTTTCGATAATAACATTACACAGTTTGTCACTCTTCTTGTTTTTTTTAAATTTCATCAGCTTAATTTGATTCAAATTTTTGATATCTTGATTTTGACTAATAATGTCATTCATGAAATTTTCTTCGCATTCTTCGTTGTATTCAGCACTTACGCCTTTAATTATCATGCATGGTTTCTTTTTTTCAATATTTTTGGCGATTATGCCAAATTCAGTTTTATTAATTTCGTCTCTCAATGTTTCGGCGTCCGTTTTCTTCGGACAAGTAATCAAAATCCGGTTTTTTGTTGTTTTTTTTAAGCTGTTTATTCCAATCCCTAATTTTGAGGCTGATATGGATTCAGAAATGCATTTTTCAATTTCTTCCGAAGTTTTTTTGTCTTCTGCCGATATAAGAATGGCATAATTAGGTTCGTTTGTCCAATGTTTTTTTTCTTTGGTCATCTGGGCATAGGATGGTGCTTTAGTATTTTTATCTATAATTTTTTCGATTTTTTCTACCAGTAGGTCGTTACGTTCAATTAATTTGTCTTGCAATTGAATTATTTTATTTTGTAGTTTTAATTGTTCACATTTTATTGCTTCTTCCAGCTTTTTTATATTGTTTTCCAATATGTAATTGCAACTTCAATGTTCACCTCCCCGACAATCGATCAATATTCGTGTAAAAAAACGTGAAAATGCATATTTTGTGAAGTTCTGGTACATATATAAAAAATTCCTCCGATAATCGAATAAAAAATTGAATTTGCCAAGCTATACAATAAAAACATAGGCCGAAAATAGATTTGTAAATAGGATATTTTGCACAAGACAGTTTTTTTTTACGCTGATACTTATTTTTTTCTAGGCTTATAAAAAGTTTTCAAAAAATGATCTTCCGCTGACAAGGTCAAGATGTGTTCTACTTGCAGTATTTAATTAAAGCATCTGTAGTATTTCTAAGCAATCAAATGTTCAAACCAATAACACCTGATTTAGCATTACTTGGTATTGGATCGCCTTAACGATTTCATTCACAGAGTTTTCATTATAATCGAAATAATATTTTGGGACGGTACTAAATCGTAAAAAATGGCAACACCTTGAACATAACAATAGATCACTATCATGACCGCCTCTGTCACTGTAATTTGCAAGATCGTTCAGATTGAGATGTTACTTCATTATAATAAGTTATTGGTAAGTTCTAATGCCGATATTTCCCTCCCGAGTATTTTGAATGGTTAAATGTATAACTGCGCTGAGTCGCTGTTTACCGCGACCTAACCTTACTTATATCTGGGTTTACCGATATTTTGTCAGAGAGTAGATAGAATATGCGATCAGGCTAATTTAAATAGATATACAGAGGATGACAGCATTAGATTCTGCAAACCGTTATCAATTATCTAAACTTTATGTTCTATTCAATCAAAATTATTTAATCTTTTCCAAATATTTACTCTGAATCCACCCAATAACGTCACAATACATCTAGACTCATTATTGTCTGACAAACTCAAGATAAAATGTGGCAAGTAAAAACACTCTTATTTCTTAAGTAATTTTTTCAGTTCTAATGCTGTTCATGTGGGGTTAAGATGGACATTTAAAGAATATGTACAATTTAAATCGATTTTGCATCGGACACTACATTCTACGTCACGGGCGTGTCTAATATACGCTTACTCGCTTACACCATAAGATGAACACGCAATACTGTATGAAATCTACTGCTATAAGGCTTTTGTCCTTATTACAATTATGTGTTGCTTCTTTCACTATCTCACAAGATGTTTATATCTGAAAATCATCGTTACATATATTTTTTCAAAATAATAAAATAATTTTTGTGTTTTTCGAAAGAATTTTTTTCTTTTGGCTTACTATAGTGCTTGTCGGGTAGTAAAAACACCTTCTCATCACGCACGAAGGCTTTTTAGTGTTTGTCGGGTAATAAAAATATGTTCTCATCACGCACGAGGGCATTTTGGCACTTTGTTACTCTATTTACTCAGAGCTTGCACACGACCTTACGTGACCCGTAGCAGTTTAGTACTAAAGCTACAAAATTGAAAGAAATACAGTTTCGTTTTTATCTTGCCACTTTGAGATTTCTACAGCGCGTCCATATGTTTGCATACACCTCATTGTTCTTACAAAATATTCCAACTTAAATAAAATATTCAAATCTCTTCCAAATAAGATTTTCGTTCTTAATGTAACGTTCTATTTCTGTAGGTTTCAGTTTTATTTTTGGGCTAGAACCAACCCATAATCCTACCACAGTCTTACAATAGATCTACTAAATCCAGAGCGTCTCTCCATCAAGAAGGAACCAGGGCCACAGGAAGAAGGCGGTTGTGAAATGCTGTATGGGGATATGGATTTTGACTTTTCAGATGTAAAGAAGGAATCCTTACACCATGCGGAGAGCACTCGGAAAACCCGTAAGTTTGCTAAGCTTATGTCAAAAACTGTTTTGCGTTAAATTTCGATGCTAGTAATCCATGTCAGTTTTGAGTTGCCCAGACAGGCCATAATTTTTGCTAAGAAGTACTTGTTCTTGTTGTTCTTGCCGTACTTTGGTATTTACATTAAATATTATATTTACGGGAAACTGCCACAAGTTACATTAGAGCGCATTAAAACACATGTAATATTGATTCGATCATCATTTCTCTAACAATACAAACCTGTGTATAGAATGTGCTCAAGAGTAAATAGTATATCCTCCCGGAAACGAACATCTGCGGTCCTTCTTATTTCCTAAATGAACCATCGATCGTACCAGTTTTCATACATTTTTAAAATAAAATTTTTTAAAAAAAATAACAGTTTTTTTGTAGTACTCTCCAGGAGATGGACGACTTTAATTGTACTATTTTATAATGCACTTCGTCTGGACTTATCAATTGAGTATTATTGATTGGTTTTTAGGTGGCATTAAAGTGGAGACTGTTAGCTTCAAGGTAGAACCAGGACCTCAAGAAGAAGATGGAGGGGGAATCCCTTTTATGGAAATTGACATAGACCTTCCGGATGTTAAAAACGAATGCCTTAAACGCCTTCAAAGTAAAACACAGACAACAGGTAAATAAAGATTCGTGTTTTTTTTTACATTTATAGAATTAATGATGCTTATACTTATACTTATTCGTAATGTTTTTCAGACTCATTGACCGATCAAAATACACGTTCTTTAGAAAAACCATTCTCTTGTTCCCATTGTAAGTACTCCTGCAAGTCAATGTCAAAGTTAGATTGTCACTTGCGGACTCATAGTGGAGAAAAACCTTTTTCTTGTCTTGACTGCAAATATTCATGTTCTCAAATGGGAGATTTGACTAGACACATGCTGACTCACAGTGGAGAAAAACCTTTTTCTTGTTCTAACTGCAACTATTCTTGTTCACAAAAGGGAAATTTGACGACACACATGCTGACTCACAGTGGAGAAAAACCTTTTTCATGTTCCGTTTGTGCTTATTCAAGTTCACGAAAAAGAGATTTGACGATACACATGCTAACTCACAGTAGAGAAAAACTTTTTTCGTGTACTGCTTGCACTTATTCATGTTCTCGAAAGGGAGATTTGACGAATCACATGCTAACTCACAGTGGAGAAAAACCTTTTTCTTGTTTCTCTTGCAACTATTCTTGTTCTCGAAGGGATCAGTTGAAGAGACACGTGCTGACTCACAGTGGAGAAAAACCTTTTTCTTGTTCTGACTGCAAATATTCATGTTCTCGAAAGGGATCTTTGACGAGACACATACTGAATCACAATGGAGAGAGACCTTTTTCATGTTCCGTTTGCACTTATTCATCTTCTCAAAAGGGAGTTTTGACGAGACACATGCTGACTCACAGTGGAGATAAACCTTTTTAATTTTTTAACTGACAATATTATTGTTCCATCCTAGAGAATTCCTTAGTTACGCATTCCTAGAGAATGCCTATATAAAGATAACGTACTTTGTTCATTAAATTTAATAAAATTATCCGATCGTATATTCTACTTCTCTATATTATAATTTTCTTTCCGATTTAACCTGTTTGTATAAAATCATTAATTCATTATTTTGAACCCCTGATTGCTTGTATGTAATCTCTTTTTATACTCCAAGCAGGTCATTTACAAGACAGTACCTACCATATTATTGTAGTAATTCTACATCAATGTCCCAATAATACACTCATACGAACGGATTCAACAGCTAGGAAACAAATACTACGATGTTATTGATATATTTAACACATCATTTTCAATGCGTAAGCATACCTTATTGAATTGTTTTTCATCAGGTAAGGGAGTATTTTATGAAAGGTATTTAATTTGACTAACACTTTGACATTTGTCGGATGAAAAAAAACAAAATATTTTGGATTTCTTATATTTTTTAAAATTTGTATATTTTGTATCTACATGCTGTGGGGATCAAATTCAATAACATTTTAACTTTATTTTTTTTTTGCTAGTGTTTTGAATAGTTAATTCCTGTACTTTTTACGTGCATAATTTCCTTTATAATTTTATATATGTATATGTAAAAGCCTCAATAGGCGTTAAATAAATGAAACTGTAGCAAACAATGGTCATGAAATTAGTGAACTTTTCTCAATTTACTCTGCTCTGTTTTTTATACAAATGATGTGTCAAATCAACATGTAAATAGCGATTCTCAAGAAAGTACCTACTCGCTCAGTCATGTCTAAATTTCAAGGACTGAAATATTCAAAACTATGAAATCACTAAACTTAAACAAAGGTCCAGGTACAGATTCCATTCCACCATTATTGTTATCAAACTGTGCAATCTCTTGTTTATCCTCTTCATGTTATATTTCGTAAATCTCTTAAAGAAGGTGTTTTTCATGATGTTTGGAAAATATCACGAATCAATCTTCTCTTCAAATCTGGGATTAAAGGCGACATCTATTAAATGATCTCCCAGGAAGTATACTTTCATGTTTTGGGAAAAATTTTGAAAGCATTTTTTCTCATTTTAAACATATTTTAGGTTTTGTTCAGAATAGATTCTTATTCAAAAGATCCACTACCACAAATTTTATGGAATATGTAGATTTTTTAAGTTCCAATTTTGACATTAGAACACAATTAGGTGAAGTCTGTACTGATTTACGGAAGGCATTAGATAAAGTCAGTCATCCTCTTCTGATCCAAAACCTAAAAAGAACACGTTTCCACGGCAACCCCCTGAGATGGATTATATCTTATATCACTCACAGGAGTCAATATATACAAGTTAATCGTTATGAGTCCTCTCCCAAACTTGTCATGTCTGGTGTCCCTCAAGGATCCCATTTAGGACCACTACTATTTATTATATTCATAAACGATCTAACGGCAAAACTTTTTTGTAAACGTTTATTATATGCGGATGACTTAAAAAATGTTCATCCCGTGAATTCACAAGAAGACTGCGAAACTTTGCAAAAAGACCTCCTCACATTGTCTCAATGGTGTATAGATTATGCAATGGAATTAAATAATAGCAAATGTAATATCATCTCGTTCACGAGAAATGTATGTAAAATTGATTTCCCTTACACGATCTGTGATGAAATCCTAAACCGAGTAGATTCCATTAAAGATCTGAGAATCTTACTTGAGTCGAAGCTAACCTTCAGAAACCATTACCAAAACATTGTCAATCAGGCCAATAGAATGCTCGGTTTCATCACTAGAATCACTTAATTATTTAAGGACATCAGTAGCTTCAGAATCTTGTACTACTCATATGTAAGAAGCATCTTAGAGTGCGGCTATGTGATTTGGTCACGACATTATGCAATTTATTGCAGGAAAGTGGAATCCGTTCAAAAAAATACTAAAGAATACTAGCTTACAAATCTGGAGTAAATCGGAATCTCGGTAACTATGCTGAAAGACTTACTCACTTTAAATAAGTCTTACTCGCCAAAAGAATAAACATGTCAGATATAATCTCTCTGTTTAAAATCATTAACAATGTGTATGATTTATCTTTAATTAATCAAATTAACCTTAATATAAGACCGAAATCCACAAGAAACCCTGTAACCTTTTAAATCGATACTTGTCGTAGTAATACAAGTTTTTCAAACCAACAGGTAAATATTTACCTTAATTACCCGATCACAACGACTAGCGGACAAAGATCATATTCACGAAGAACTAGATCTTCTTAGTAGCGCTCTTCAGGCAAATGGCTTCTCCAAATATTTTATAGACAAATCCATAAATAGAAGCAAAAAAACAGATCCTGAAACGGAAGAAGAACCCACCCTTTCTATAGCGATTCTCCCATACATCAAAGGCTCAACAGATAAAATTAGTCGTATCCTCAAAAGCAATAAAATCAAAACAATTTATAAATCGGAAAATAAAATCTCATGTCTATTAAGAAGTCCGAAAGACCACATTCCACTTGAGTCTCATGGTATTTATAAAATACCTTGTGGGGCATGTGAAAACCAACTCTCAATATTGACTCTACCCTTCACACTGTACAGATTGGGCCCTCATTCGACCTGGTCAGTATTTCAGAAAAAGATGTTAAGGAGGCACTCTCAAATTTAAAGAAACCTCACTCCATCGGTCCTGACAATATTCCAACATTTATACTAAAGGGTTGTTCCGACCTTTTAATACCACCATTATGTCATCTCTTCAATGTATGCCTAAAAAACGGGATTCTCCCAGACATCTGGAGATTAACTAAAATAACCCCTATCTACAAGAAGGGAGACAAACGCGATATCCGGAATTATCGACCAGTTGCCGTTCTATGTTCCATCATGAAAATATTCGAGAAAATCCTACATAAATATATACTTAATCACGTTAATCCAATTCTTGATGACCGTCAATATGGTTTTAGACCCCAGATGTCAGTAACATCAAACCTCTTATGCATCTCAGATTTCTTATCACAAACTCTCGACAATCGGGGACAGGTGGATGTTGCTTATTTCGACCTGGAAAAAGCATTCGACAAGGTTGACATCGACATTCTTCTAAATAAGCTAGCTTCATTTGGTTTTTCCAAAAGACTACTCTGTTTTTTTGCTTCATATTTTCGAAATCGTAGACAGTTTGTTTATTATAATGGTTCCAGTTCTTTGGAATTCATAGTTTTTTCTGGAGTTCCTCAGGGGTCCATCCTTGGACCACTTCTGTTTCTGATTTTTATTAACGATATTGGTTCAGTCATCACACATTCGCTGTATTTACTATTTGCAGATGACTTGAAACTATATCGCTCAATAAAAAATCATCTTGACTGTATTCTCCTTCAATGTGATATTGACTGCGTCTCAAACTGGGCCAAAATAAATGGCTTGAACTTCAGTACACCCAAGTGCAATATCGTCTCGTATACAAGATCAAAGAAACCGCATGTATTTGAATATACAATCAATGAAATTATTCTCCAACACCTAAACCAAATCAAAGACCTAGGAGTTATTTACGACAGCAAACTAACTTTTCACCAACACATCGATGATTTAATAAGCAGAGCATACAGGCTTCTCGGCTTCGTAATTAGAAACTCATATCCGTTTCGTAACACAAAAACACTGACGTTATTATATAACACACTAGTCCTAAGTGTACTTGAATCAAACTCGATCATCTGGGCTCCACATGAATTAACATACACTTTACGCATTGAAAGAGTCCATAAAAAATTTTTAAGGTTTTTATTCTCGCGGCTCTATGGACGTTACCCTTGGCTTTACCCATCGATTTATATATTAGGCATGACCAATTACCACTCCCTAGAGACACGTAGAGGTATTGCTTTGCTTAAATATTTTTTCCAACTAATAAACGGTCACTTATCTAATAATGAGATACTGGCCCAATTAAATTTTTTTGTACCAGAGTCTCACTCTCGAGGACGTCATCACAATCTTCTATATAGTAGAGCAAGCCGCACTAATTTATTAATGAACTCACCTGTAGGGAGAGCTACGTACTTTTTGAATGCGGTAGATAAAAAATTAGATTTTTTTTTTGTGTCCTATAGCGCATTTGCGAGATTTTTGGCATTGCATATACACTGCATAAATGGTACAATTATAACGTCTTAGGCTTTATTACCTGTAATTGTTATAAATAAATGTACAAATTATATATAAATAAATAAATAAATAAATAAATAAAAGGTGTATATTGGAAGGTGTAATAGAAAAATATCATGTAGAATTGCAGAACACAAGGTGGATGTCACCAATAAACGCTTAACTTCATCCATAGTGCAACATGTCCTTAATGAAGGTCATAAGATGGACTTTAATAATACCACAACAATAGCTAGCATATACCTACAATGAGCCAAAAAGAATTTACCGCGAAGCAATTGAAATTCATAAACATGAAAATAATATGAATACCAGAAATGACTCAATTAGAATTCCCAACACCTGGAAACTTATAATTGACCAAAATAACCCAAAACCGGCATTTCCAAAATTCTCAAAAGCACTTCCAACAAGTTCAAAGCAACCCAATCAGGTCGCTACACGCATACTGCTTGATATTGCTAACCCCACCCCCCACCCTTCTACCGTCAAATCACTATCAACACGCATACTTCGTCCAAGACATAAGAATTGATAAGCACCCACTTGTATCTTGAATACGGGTAAACCGAGAACATTATTCCACATCTTACACCCGTGAAAACTTAAACGATAACATATATATATATATACATACCAACACATACATATTTAACCCTCCGTCAGGCGCACCTATGGGCGAACCGAAATTAGGCGCACCCGGCCTGAGAGGCCACCCATATGTTTTTAGCCCCCATCTTCCACCATATTAATTCTAGTACAAAATACTTGTCGGGTAGTCTTTACTAGGATCTATAGAATGGAATTAAACCAAATATAACACAGAACAAACAGTTTATTAAACATTACCAACCATAAACTAAAATAATCAAACTAAACAATTTTTCGAAAACACTGTTCAAAATAATTGGTCAAGCCGAGCTCCATAAAAGTAATAAAACTTTTAAAGTAATAAAAATTTAAAGGTTAGGTAGGTGGTGTACATGTAGGTACCTGGTTCCAACTGTAAAATAAAAATAGAAAAATTCCCAAAGCAGGAAAAACAGGTGTAAAAGTTATTCGTACCTAAACATCTATTGGACAAAAGTTAATAAAGGACATGCACCACTACTATAAATCAGATGTGGGAATCTGGACCAACATTGCAACAATACAAAAAAAATATACGAGATACCCACCAATCTCGCAGTGTACCAACGGACATTAAATATATTTAAAAAAATTAAAAGCAATTTTAAAATTGAAAACAATTTTTAAAAAGAAACACAGCCAGGGACGTCGCAATCGAGGAAGACACACCCAGTCAACATAATAATAAAACGTTAACCACGCCAGATAACAATGTCACACACACGAAAAATAAAAGGTCAATCCTCAATGCTAACATAATCGAAAAATATTAAAGACCATCCGGGACAGCCACGTCGGAGCGCCATTGAAACGAAAGGAATTAAACCACTGTAGAAATACTTACAAGTAATGAGTTAATTCTCAAATAATATCTCTAAACCAGCCGCGTGTGGGCCGCCATTGACAAGGCTAGAGGAACCAACATCGGGGATTTGCTAAGTTTGTAAGAATAAAAAGGATAAAAGGTTTCCAAAATAACATTTATTCCTACAACTTGTAGAACAAGAGAACTCTATTAAACATTATGAAAATATATCTCAGGGGTGAGCGGCCAGTCCGAAGAACTGAGCGCACAGGTGGAATTTATAATTTCATTGAAGTGTGACAATAGTGTGGTGACATAAATTATCTGACCTGAATTATCGTGTGAAGGGCGCCAAACTACGCATCAAGCGTTGTTAAATTTATAAAACAGAGCGAACGATGACCAAGGTAAAAAATTTGATTCGTTACATAATGCTAAATGGCTGCGCTCGTGCCCTAGTGATAAGAATACTGAATCCGTATCATGAAGTTAAATTATTTAAGGAAACCATTCTTGAATAATGAGTAAAGCCATAGCCGTTCTGTGATGGACTGAGGTCACATCAGATAGAAGATAGCGCGATACCAGCATGGCAGAGACATCTGTCGGAAAAATCTTCAAATTGCAGGGAACTATAAGTTTTAGGTAAAGGATTTCCTACTCGGAAGGTAGATGACGGAAGCAGAAGGAGCCAGAGGCATAAATCAACTATCTATAGATTGATAACTCCGCCCTCTTTCCATACGTTTGCTTTGGTCAAGTTTTAACCATAGATCTGGCAAATTTGAATACACCACGCATCTCCGACGTCACACCACACCATCGACAAAGGATAGAGGAAATTTTAAAAAAAAGCGCAACCATAGACAATTTAATTCTGCTTCGGAACCTACCTAAAACCCAATTCATTAGCCTAAAACATAAGTAAAATGTCACCCAAGACCACAAGGTCCCATCTGACAAAGCCCTGTCCCATAAATATACCTCTCTCTAGATCGATATCTTCGGGCTTTTTGTATGTAACGGAATTATACAGTACTTAACCACAGAAATACAATCAGTACCTAGCGTGCGGAGCAGAGCAGTAGACAAGGTAGAGGAAACTCACGGCCATTTAAAAAAAGATGCGACCATAGACAACATAATTGCTCTCAGCCTACTCTATTCATTCACTAGCCCAAAAAAACTATTATAAAAATAAAAATGTCCTTGAAGCAGAAAAATGTCGAAATGTTTTCCAAGGGCAAGGTTCATCTGACTAAGAAAATAAACTTTTACAGTGCATTTCCTTAAGATGAAACTTGTTAATCTGAGAAGAAGAAACCCAAAATGACAAGAAATTTGCAAAAACACTGAAGAAAATTTCCAAAACATGATTGTCCGACAGTACGACGAAGAATTCCGACATTTTTCAGCCTCATGAACTCATGGTTACATATGTTTAAAAATCTTTAATTTCACCAAAACGATAAGATAATACAGGATAACACTAATCAATAACATGAATAAGTTTATCGATATAATAAATAACATTTATACGTTCTTAGCATTGTTTAAAAAACCGAACGAATAACCTAAAAACTGTCAATTCACTTTAAACTTGAACTTACGTAGGTAGGTTGAATATATGTTTGTAACTCGCTAACACTATACTGGCTTATATTGTATTTTTATCACGAACAACTTTAATACGAAATATTTTCGACGGAAATGATAGTATTTCGGCAGCAAATGACAACCCGCGTGTACAAATAAACCATTCTCATTTTGTTTGAATGATTTGAAACTGTCGAACGGCAAAATTTCGTCATCTCTTTCTGTTACACGAGTCATTATGATAGAGAGCGAGAGATCAAACCAATCATTCTGCTCTCACCAATGAGATCTGAGCTTTTAGCCATATTATTCGTTTTCTATAAGAATTTTGAGGTGGGCGTGGCGGTTTCAAATGAGTTTCAAGGCCAAAACTGAGAGAAATGCCCCTGCCCTGTCCTAAGAAAGAAATGACCTTTAAAGTATCTTCCTTTACTATTTTCTCAGGACAGCGTTTTATCAGAAGGAAGCTGAAAAACAAACTCATAATAACATGTACAATAATTTTATTTTTTAAATATAAACATGAAATACAATAATATAAGCACAAAACACATTTAGAAGGTGAAATTACTGTATCAATATAAAACTAGCTGTTGGAAATGATAGTAATTTTCTTTCAACATCCAACGGCTATTGAAAAAATATTGTCAATAAGGCAGTCAACGATTCAACCTACTGTTTTAGCTGTATTGGCGTCTAATTACATTATTTTTGTTTCCCTCCTACTTACTTATTACTTAAATATTTATACCTTTCATATATAAATAGTAAGTATATAATACTTTTTAGTTTTAATAACTTTATGTGCCTTTTAGATATTTTTAACTTAGGAATAGTACACAACATAAAGAATTTAACAGTGTAAACGGAAAAGTAAATTTAACAATAGGTTATTGTTTTAACAATACATATTGGCACCTGATAAATAAATAGGGTATAATAATAACAAATAAAAACACCAAATACAACAGTAAAATTTAAAGAAGGTGTTGAGAGAATATTCATTATGATGTCAAGTATGTAATAAAAAAGTAGAACTATATATAAACTAGACATATAAAATAAACTAATTCGACTATTTTTTTTATTAACACTAGTCGGTGACTGAAAATGGGCTACAGACTAATACAGCCAAACTGAATAATGTAAACGCCGCATCAGAGAATATTTGGCTTAACATTACAAACGATAACAATATTTGACTTGTATATTTATTTTTTCGTTATTATTCTACTACTCATATAGAGATGTCAATAGAAAATGAATTGGCAAGGATACACCACAACCATACAATGGACCTGATTTAATGAGGAGCATGGCAGTACTACGATATTTAAAAGACGCTTATAGGAACAAATTGTGGTCCTAATTGGTTTTAAATTATTAAAATAAATTAGTTATGACAACCATTTCTTCCTATATTTAGCATATTTTAAATGTCGCAGTACTGCCATTTTCTTCATGGAGTCAGGTATATTGTATGGTAGTGTATCCTTGCCAATTAATTTTCTATTGACATCGGTACACCATGCATTGATTATAAATGGTACAGTAATTTTGATAATGAATTGAATATTTTTTTTATGTTCGTTTCAATTAAGCCAATCAAAAGATATATATTTGGCAATGGTTTCTTCAATAACGGGCACAAGATATAAATTTTTGCAATTATAATTCAGTACATACTCGACGACATAATGAATTTCAAGAGCGTTGATAGCAAATTTCTCAGTGGGATAATTTAAGCAAAACCTCTCTGTGGGACGGTACTCGCTTGCTAGAATTGAAAAATTTATGGGATCATATGGGTCACCTATGCAAGATATTTTACATCTATGTTCTGCCATCCCCTGTGCAGCAAGAGCAACGCTGCTGGTTGCAGAGAAGACATGACTGGGTCCTGCACTCATTTCTGGGAAAAAATATATCTGTGCAAAAACGGGCGGTCCGTTTGATAGATTCCCCAATCTTAACAAGCGGACTGCAATCTTTAGAGCACAGGCGTCAGGTAGGTATGTATTTGTCCTTGTTCTATCGGTATTACAATGGAAGATGCTCTGAGGAACTAGCGTCATTGATCCCTTCGGCACCGGTGCGTAGTCGGGATACACGCCAAACGCGCGCCCAACATTTGTACACGGTTGACATTTGTCACATGAGAACGGGTCGCTTCTACGATTCGTTCTTAAGTTCAACAGCTCGGCTGTGGAACGAACTGCCGGCCTCTGTGTTTCCTCCCTCCTACAACATGTGACTCTTCAAGACCCATGTTCACTCCTTCCTCTCCACAAAAAGACCCTCCACACAGCATCCCCAAAGATGACATAGGCCCTGGGGGAAATTATTTTCTTCAGGGCCTCCTGTGTGGAGTAAATGTTAAAAAAATATATATATATATATATTTATCATAGTTCTTGAAGAAATTGAAGTAAAGATTGACATATTAGAGGAACAAAACTAACAATACTATTCCCTTTTTAGTAATATCAAACAGATATGTACCTCCATGTCCTACTGCCATCCTCTGTGCAGCAAGAGCAACACTGCTGGTTGCAAAGAAGACATGACTGGGTCCTGCACTTATTTTGGGAAAAAATATATCATAGTTCTTGAGAAATTGAAGTAAAGATTGACATATTAGAGGAACAAAACTATTCCCTTTTAAGTAATATAAAACAGATATGTACCTTCATTTTCTACTAGCATCCCCTGTGCAGCAACGGGTACGCTGCTGGTTGAGATGTTACGCTCTGAAATAAATATAATTATTACATTAACCGAATTAACAAAACATATTATTATTATTATAGGCTGATGCATTATAGAATACCTTTTAGGATGTAGTCATGATACGTGCTGAACACCATTCTCGAAATGGACTCTCAGAGGTTATGGTTGGAAACTTGTGTCGAATAGTCTCTATCCGTACATCCTTTCACACAACACGTTTTAAGGACTTTATCGGTAGGCATTTTCACACATAAATCAAATTTCACACAACCAGATATTTAAAAATGTTTGACAATGTTATGATGACAAACAACGGCGTCTGTCAAACTTTTCTTACAGTTTTTTAGAGGAAGTGAAATGGCGGGAAGCATGAGTCGGCCACCTAGCGGCGATAACACGCATTACACCGTTTGCAAACTCTCTCTTTCTGGCGCACGAGTCTTATGGTAAAGTGAGCGAGAAACAAAAAAAATAAGCATCGCCTACGTCAAAAACATAGATTTTCAAAATGGCTACAGTTTGTGTTGACGTTTTGAAGCGGAGTTATACCCCCCTGGCCAGAGGGTGCGTTTGACCAATAGCTAAACGGGAACGGGAGAAGGCGTGGTCAACGGTGACAGTACAAATAAGATGCCAGAAAAGGGGTGGAGATACGTAGTTATTTATACGACGTTAACCTTGAGAATATTCCCGTGGAATTTTCGGGTGAAGTACTTCCTAGAGCCATTAAAAAATCAAGGTTGATTAACTTGACATTTTCAGGGATTCACAATCTTTTGAATCTCAAGCGTTGGTACGTACGTCACAAGAAAGCGTTGAAACAAAATTTTAATTTGAGAAAAAGGTTTACGATGACTTTAAGTTTTATTACACGGTAGTTATAACAATGTGTATCTTGACAACAAGATTTTTAGTTTGTCAAGATACGACAAAAAACAAGAAATGTTTGTAAAATAAAATTGTAAAAATGATCTTGAAGCGATCAAATTTGTAAAAGGGTTATGGAAGTATTTTTCGCAGGTCCCCCGTAACATAGCAATCGAAAAGAGGAAAGATTCATTATGGTCAGAGGTTCCTGATTTGTGAAGAGACAAATATGTAAAATAATTTAAAAAAATTCTTACATTAAATCATTAAAAAATGGCATTTTAAATATCTCCTCAGTGGTAGCATATCGCAAATAGTTTTTATTTAACTACCGCTGAGGAGATGTACAAGTTAAAACAGGTATTATTAACATTTTGTAAATTATAATTTGTTAGTAGGTAAAATTTGCATACAAAAACATCGTACCGCTCGGCCGGGGTACGTGCGCGATACGGTATCATGGATACATGGATAAAAACGGAGGCGATGACGACCCCAAAGAGAGGTGGCAAGAAATCATCGAAACCCGATACCCTATGCTTATCGATTCAATACTTTACCAATTTATGCAAAAACAAAACTATTTCATGTTCCCAGAATATATTGCGGAAAAATTAAAAAAAAAATCAAAACATACGAGTACAGACTACAAGATTAGGGTTAGGTGTTTTGTAGGGAAAAATATGACGCACGGTTTTATGAGAAAAGTTTAAAAAAATTCATTAGTAAAGAGGTCACCGACTCTATTTAATCGGTACCACAAAACATATGCATTAATAGATCGTTCATATAGGGGAAGTCCTCTCCATATGAATTTCAAAATAAATAAAAAAATACGCAACGCTGAAATATGAGCATTATTGCGAAATAATTCTCAAGACACTGTATACTCTAAATAGGTATGCCACCCGACGGTAGGTACCACTAACTAAGTTTGGTATGTAGGTATGCCACCCGACTGTAGGTACCACTAGCTAGTTAGGGTATGTAGGTATGCCACCCGAAGGTAGGTACCACTAGCTAGTTAGGGTATGTAGGTATGCCACCCAACGGTAGGTACCACTAGCTAGTTAGGGTATGTAGGTATGCCACCCGACTGTAGGTACCACTAGCTAGTTAGGGTATGTTGGTATGCCACCCGAAGGTAGGTACCACTAGCTAGTTAGGATATGTAGGTATGCCACCCAACGGTAGGTACCACTAGCTAGTTAGGGTATGTAGGTATGCCACCCGACGGTAGGTACCACTAGCTAGTTAGGGTATGTAGGTATGCCACCCAACGGTAGGTACCACTAGCTAGTTAGGGTATGTAGGTATGCCACCCGACTGTAGGTACCACTAGCTAGTTAGGGTATGTAGGTATGCCACCCGAAGGTAGGTACCACTAGCTAGTTAGGGTATGTAGGTATGCCACCCAACGGTAGGTACCACTAGCTAGTTAGGGTATGTAGGTATGCCACCCGACTATAGGTACCACTAGCTAGTTAGGGTATGTAGGTATGCCACCCGAAGGTAGGTACCACTAGCTAGTTAGGGTATGTAGGTATGCCACCCGACTGTAGGTACCACTAGCTAGTTAGGGTATGTAGGTATGCCACCCGAAGGTAGGTACCACTAGCTAGTTAGGATATGTAGGTATGCCACCCAACGGTAGGTACCACTAGCTAGTTAGGGTATGTAGGTATGCCACCTGACGGTAGGTACAACTAGCTTAGGAAAAAATCAACGGACACAGGCCGGAGACCACGGATTATTCAAATAGGTTAGTTAGAGAAGAGAATATCACAAATTGTACCAGTGACCAGGAGATCTCGATGAACGTGATTTATATTTACTTTACTCGACATCGAGGTCACCACAATGCAGCCGTTTCCATGAAGTACGGATACTTTAGTCACAAACATAGGAGGAATATTACACTTACAAACACATAAACATAGACATAGATACATAGGCCCTGCAATGGGAGTCCTGACAGAGTTTGGAACCATCTGTGAAAAAAATTATACAATTTGGCTTTTTTGGCAAGTTTTTCAAAATATTTTTAAATTCTGCATTATTTGAATGCGGTGAGTTTTGAATGTTTATTTATTTATTTATTCCTATAAACTGATTAAACTTGGGATAGAAAGTAAGGCTTTCATAGGGACATAAGTATAAGGAAAGAGATTCATTGAGGTGTGTGAAGATAAATCCAGAAGAGAATTGTAGTAATCATAGAGAGGGGGAGGAGAATGATTTTTCCAGAAGGGATTTGAATTAACCTCTTACTTTAAGCATTGAAGTTTGTTGGGGACGGATATAGCACCGTCGCAACGCGGAATAATAGGAATGGAAAGGTTCGGAATGCCGACTTACCTTTTTCTATTCTTCCACGGTTTTCAATCCTTCTTTGCGCTGGTTCACAACAAATCACAAATGCGGTGCACGAATCACCGAATTACTTGCCGTTTTAGGAATTGAATTTTCATTATTACTAGTGATAACGCTTTTCATTTGCATGATCTCGAAATACATTGAATCAACATTATTCGCAATGTTTCCTAGTTCCGACATTTCTGTAATCTTGTCTAATGACAGTAATTGTTCCTCAATCTCGTTCTGAACTGATTCAAATTCTTGTAACCAATCTTTTAACTTTTCATATCTAGCAAAAACTGTATCTTTTTTCTAACTAACATCATAAATGCTCGCTATGAGCTCTTGCGTGATACGAATACGAGATACTATTCGCTCATGTCGGGATTGCAACAAAAGTACTTTTTTCTCAGCCATTGTATTGAGAAATTAATCTGTACAAAAATGCCGAGTGAATACAACAATTTATTTTAAATATTAACAAATTTGTCACCAGTGAAGTATTTTTTACTACCTACAGGCAATTTTCGCTAACAGCACGGCTGACGCGAATTTTACACATAGATCAACTTTTATGAACAATTTAACCATGAAATAATTAAATTAACCACAATTTTTTCAATTAATATAAATTATCAGGCTCGAATGACCAATGTTGGGGACGGATATAGAACCGTCGCAACGCGGAATAATAGGAATGGAAAGGTTCGGAATGCTGACTTACCTTTTTCTATTCTTCCACGGTTTTCAATCCTTCTTTGCGCTGGTTCACAACAAATCACAAATTTCGCGATGCGCGAGCTCACGATGGCTTTGATTTTCGACACGGTCGATAAAGGGGGCTCCGTAATCAAACGATGTTGACAGGACGAATATTTTAACTCAACTAAAGTCGGCATAGGAGAGGAGAGGAGTTGGGTAGATAGGCCACAATAATTTTACAAGGGATAGAAGGTAGGTAGCACGATGCTAGGTGCCAACATTTCCGCCCACCTAATTTGAACGAATTAATAATTATGATACAAAATTTAATAAAAGGTAAATTTAAATATATACATAGGTAAATTGTTCATTCAAGTTGTGTCCGTAATGCCTCGCAGAAAACAATAAAAAAAATAACTTTTACTAAATTAAGTATAACTTTTCGAAGAATGGTTCCTGGACCACAACAAAAATTTTGGTTTTGAAAAATATTTAAAATTGCTAATAACTCCTTTGGTCTAGAATCTGAGTAAGAAACAAAACGAGAATTAGAGTATAGACATCTAAACAACAACAACAAAAAATATATATAGATCCCAATGGTAAATAAAATAAAAATAAAACATAACAAAACTGGAAAATGAAAACGTATTCTATTTTAGATGTAGATCTTAAAAATTATCACTTAAAATAATTTTATTCTTCCGGTAACGGGCAAAGCTTTATCACTGGTCGAACCAACGAACCAGTTTTAGTTTTAACAGTAGCTACCCTAACTATTCCATCCTTACCGGGATGAACGTGGATAAACTGGATAATTCGTCCTAATACCCACTTCATCGGTGGAAGACGATCGTCCTTTATTAACACTAATTGACCTAATTTAATGTTTGGATTAATTTTGCACCACTTTGATCGTTGTTGAAGCGTATTTAAATATTCTAAATGCCAACGTTTCCAGAAATGTTGCGACATCTTTTGGAGATGTTGCCACCTACTTAAACGATTAGACGTGGTGTCAAGAAAGTCATATTCAGGCAAACCTAGTAGGAATCCACCGATTAAAAAGTGGCCCAGGGTGAGTCCATTCACATCCTCGGGGTCTGAGCTCATTGAACACAAAGTATGGCCTCAATTCTAGTGAGAACTGTCGCAAATTCTTCATAAGTTAGAACGGTCTCACCTATCACCCGTTTTAAATGGTATTTTACAGATTTTATCCCTGCCTCAAATAAGCCTCCGAAATGAGGACTTGCTGGAGGGTTAAAAGACCAAATAATGCCGCTCTGAATTAGATGATTAGATATAACATCACGCTGTGATGCCAAGAATTTATTTATACCGAGTAGGTACCGATTTGCACCGACGAAATTGGTTCCGTTATCGCTTATGATTTCAGAACATAACCCTCGACGATCTGTAAACCGGCTAAGGGCTGCAATAAATGCTTAAGAGGATAAATCAGACACGATCTCTAAATGAACTGCTTTCGTCGCCATACATACAAATAGACATAAATAACCCTTTGACGTTTTTGCTCACCTACGTTTGTGATTTTTCAAAGTGAAAGGTCCTCCGAAATCTACACCACTCGAGAGGGAGGTAAATCACCCATTAGGGGAGGTAGCACCGAAGATTTCATTTTATAGCAGACAATGCATTTCGACAGTTGTGAGCGAATTTTATTCCGTGCAGCCACTATCCAAAATTTACGCTGAATAGTGAATTAAAGGCTTCGTGGCCCAACATGAAGATATAGTTTATGATAATAATCTATAATTAAATAAGCTAAATGACAGATTTTCGGAGGTAAGATCGGAAATTTACTTTCATATGACAAATTTGAATACTTGAGTCGACCGCCCACCCTGATAATACCGTGACTATCAAGAAACGGTTTCAAGTTTTGAATTTGCGTTGAACATGGACTGCCATTTCGCATATTACGTATATCAACAGAAAAATACGTTTTCTGTTCAATGCGTACGATTTTCATAAGCGAATCATTTAATTCGCGAGAACTTAGATAAGTCGAGATTGAATTTCCACTACCAGGACGTTTCTGACAATTATTTACGAAACGCGTTATCCAAGCGACGACGCGTTGCAATTTATAAAATGAAGAATATTTACTAATAATCGAATTAGGTACTATTTGAGATGATACAAACGTTTTAAGGTTGCATGTTTTGAGTTCTGGTATTTCTCCGTCAGATTGATTGTACACAGCTGAACAAGGCCAGAGTGCTATTGGTTGGTGAAGCCATTTTGGTCCCGTAAACCACAAAGGGTGTGATATAATGTCTGCTGGGAAAAGCCCTCTTGAACCAGAATCGGCACAATTTTCCTCCGAGACAACATGCTTCCAAACAGCATTTGGTGTATTTTCCAGTATTTGCACAACCCTATTAGCGACAAATGTTTTCAATAAATATGGCGGCGTTTTTAGCCACGCTAGTACAATAGTCGAATCTGTAAATGGAAAAACGTTTTCTATTTGTTCGGCAAACTTTACAGATGACATAATATACTTTACAAGTTTCGTGAGAAGTACGGCCCCACATAATTCTAGTCGTGGAATTGACAGGGTTTTCAAAGGAGCGACCTTCGATTTTCCCATTAAGATGTGAGTGGTATTGCTACTACGCTCTAATAAATATACTACTGCTGAATAACCTAATTGTGAAGCTTCACAGAACCCTACGAGGAAAAGACGACTTGTCATCACCGTGTTGTAATATCTAGGAATATTCAATGTTCGAAGTAATAAAAGTTGACTTACAAATTTACTCCACGTATTATGAATATGTGGTGGAACATCACGATCGTCCCAACCGACACTTAACTTCCATAGTTCTTGTAAGAGACATTTTGCGAAAAATGTCACTGGGGTGATTATCCCAAGTGGGTCGAATAAACGAGCTACCGTTGATAAAATTGTTCTTTTTGTGCATATCTCCTTTGAAGGTAGATCGACCTTGTAGGTAAAATTATCAGTCGTTGGACTCCACTGAATGCCTAATATTTTTACAATTTGATCAGTTCCGGCGTTATCAAAAGAATGACCATCTTGCTGGTGCTCTTGCGAAACGTGATCCAAAAGTGAAGGTGTATTAGATTGCCATTTACTAAGTTCTAATTTCCCAAGATTTAACAATCCAATGATATCTTGTTTTAGTCTGAGGGCTGTGCTAATCGTTTCTGTCCCTGTTACCAAATCATCTACCTACATAAAAATCATCGCATAGAACCTTGGCAGCATCAGGATACTTTGATCCTTCATCTTGTGCTAGCTGGCGAAGGGTACGAATGGCCAAGAATGGTGAACTAGACAACCCGTACGTTACAGTTTGTAACTCGAAATCAATAACCGGTTCATTCTGAGATTCTCTCCACAAAATATTTTGGAACTTACGCTGAGATGGAATAATTAATATTTGCCTATACATCTTACAAATATCAGCTGTAAATACATACTTATGAAAACGAAAATTAAGTCATTTAGAGATAAGTTATTTGGTTGGGTTTTTGCCGACCCATCAAAAACCACACGTAGTTTTGTAGTTTTGCTGTCAGGATTCAAAACACAATGATGAGGTAAATAGAATGTAACTAAATTCCGAGGTACCCGTGTCATGTGTCCCAGACCCTCATATTCTTGTATAAAATTTCCGTAATTAATTGCTAACATGGGATCCCTTTTAAAACGAATTTCTAGTTTGTTCAATCGCGATTCCGCAAGTTTTAAGGAATTTTGAGAAGGCATAATTTCAGATTTTGTTAATAATGGTACAACATATCTACCATCACATTCTCGATAGTGATTCGAAGCGTAGATTGTTTCGGCTAATTCGTCGTCCGGATTACTCGTCACAATTGAAGGTGTTTCTTCAATTTCCCAAAATTTTCTAAGAGTATTGCTTAACGAATTTGTTTCAACAAATAAAGACGAAGGGGTTTGAAATGACGAATTTTCCATCTTCCCCATTATAATGTAACCAAATACACTGTTTACAGCACATGGAGAGCCGTGAATTATTTCATGGCCACTATTAAATATATCCAAGTATACGTCAGCTCCTAACAAAAGGTCTATTTCGCCCGACATGTAATATGATTCATCAGCTAATTTTAAATTTTTAAATTGTGACGTTCCACTCGATGGTAAATAATATGACGGATGATAAGAAGTGATTTCTGTAATCACGACAGTTTGACATTGAAGAATAGGCCCTTTTTTATTTCGAGGTTTAATAAAACATTTTGTTTTTCCATGACAAGAATTTATACTAGAATTTCCTAAACCGTTCAGTGAAATACGATGTGCTCTAATTGACAAACCCAAGAGCTTAGCACAACTTTCCGTAATCAGAGAGACTTGACTCCCACAATCCACGACGGCGCGGACAGGTATATAATCACTATATTGATTTCATACCTCAAGTTGTACAGTTCCTAACAAAACGGTAGAAACGCTCGGAATCGTTGTTGCGGCCAGGGCTGCACTTGAATTATTAAGTTTGGCGGCAATGTGCAACATTGAATGGTGTTTTTTATTACAAACCTGGCATGTAAATTTTGATACACAATCTTTTACATGGTGTTGTTTCAAACAATTGAAACAACGGTTTAAAGTTTTAATTTTGTCCCTCCTTTGATGGGGACTTAAAGATGTAAAAGATGCACATTTGTAAAGAAAATGTGCACCTTTACATAGTGGGCAATGAAGGTTATTATCATTCTTATTGGCAGATAACAACGTTTTAAACGAACCTTTTTTCTCTTTTGTAGTATGTGGAGATAACATTTCTAAAATACGCGTTTGATTTCTCAGAAACTCGAAAATTGAATCCAATTCTGGAATCTCTTCACCGGGCAATTTGGATTCAAATTGACGTTTAGTTGTCAGATCCATCGATCGTATCATAATATGACCAACAAATTTATCAAAGATATTTTCTATCTTCATCGCCTTTATAGCGGCGCAATTCTCTTGAAACGTATTGAGTAACCGCGCTATACCTGACGCAGACTCGTTTTGTAATATTTTGAAATTAAGAATTTCATCAACATAATGCGTGAAAAGAATTCTAGAATTTTCGTATTGATTTACCAGAATATTCCAGGCAATGTCATAATTCTCTTCGATAAGAGGCAATGATTGTATAAGTGCCAGTGCCGGCCCTGTAATTACCGATAAAAGATAATGGTATTCTACATGAGTATATGCATTGCTGTCATGTATAAGACTTTTAAATAATGAATGAAATGAGCACTAACTTTTAATGTTACTATCAAAAGTGGGCAGCTTTATCACTGGTGCACGAATCACCGAATTACTTGCCGTTTTAGGAATTGAATTTTCATTATTACTAGTGATAACGCTTTTCATTTGCATGATCTCGAAATACATTGAATCAACATTATTCGCAATGTTTCCTAGTTCCGACATTTCTGTAATCTTGTCTAATGACAGTAATTGTTCCTCAATCTCGTTTTGAACTGATTCAAATTCTTGTAACCAATCTTTTAACTTTTCACATCTAGCAAGAAACGTATCTTTTTTCTTACTAACATCATAAATGCTCGCTATGAGCTCTTGCGTGATACGAATACGAGATATTATTCGCTCACGTCGGGATTGCAACAAAAGTACTTTTTTCTCAGCCATTGTATTGAGAAATTAATCTATACAAAAATGCCGAGTGAATACAACAATTTATTTTAAATATTAAAAAAATTGTCACCAGTTAAGTATTTTTTACTACCTACAGGCAATTTTCGCTAACAGCACGGCTGACGCGAATTTTACACATAGATCAACTTTTATGAACAATTTAACCTTGAAATAATTAAATTAACCACAATTTTTTCAATTAATATAAATTATCAGGCTCGAATGACCAATGTTGGGGACGGATATAGCACCGTCGCAACGCGGAATAATAGGAATGGAAAGGTTCGGAATGCCGACTTACCTTTTTCTATTCTTCCACGGTTTTCAATCCTTCTTTGCGCTGGTTCACGACAAATCACAAATTTCGCGATGCGCGAGCTCACGATGGCTTTGATTTTCGACACGGTCGATAAAGGGGGCTCCGTAATCAAACGATATTGACAGGACGAATATTTTAACTCAACTAAAGTCGGCATAGGAGAGGAGAGGAGTTGGGTAGATAAGACACAATAATTTTACAAGGGGTAGAAGGTAGGTAGCACGATGCTAGGTGCCAACAAAGTTTATGAATCAAGGGATGGGATGTTATTGAGCGTAGTTTGGAAACATATTTTTCTGCTAGGCATCGACTTCTTACATGTAAAGGAGGTTCGTAGCATTCTACTTGCATTGCGTTGATTGGGGAAGACTTCATGGCTCCTAAGACAAGGCGAAGAGAGTCTATGGTATGTAATAAACTTCTTCCGTTTTTTTGTCAGCCTAGCCAAGCACGTTGTTTTACTGCGAACCTAATTAATTTCATATTATTTACAGTAGCTATGGGCAGGATCGAAACATTTACACGATTGAAATATTTTGATCGAAACATAAAAAGAATTGAGTGATAAATCGATTAAATAGCTCGGAGTTCAGCGGGAGCAGTAGCTACGGAAAGAGGCAGATTTTTATCGGTTTTGGGAGGGGGAGGGGGCACATAGACAAAGTAATACTTGTCACACTATGTCACATTAGTCATTTGCTGTATTTATTTATAAAAAAATGTCAACTATGTATGGCCAAGATCACCATTAGTGGGAAAAGCCAATATTATTTATAATAAAAAACAACTATTCCAGTACCTACTACCTACAGTAACGCAAATGTAGTAAACTGAGCATCTAATTTAACACACATATCTATGGCCTATCTGTCAAATGAACAAGACGCTTTACAGCTTGATAAGTTGTAAATATCAAATGTGCATTTCCACGTGATTATTGAAAAGCTACCTGTGAGTACCCTTTAACGTAAAATATTACTGGATTATTCCGAGAGTTATGCCATCGATCGTTTTCCATATTTTGTGTTCAAATTAATTGAGGTTATGTGCTTCTTCACGCTTTGTGCTTACATACCATTTAGTACCATACCATTTAGTTTGGCTTGGTAAACACCACTTTTATCTTTATACTATATGCCAAGGCTTTATATAACTGTATTTAACTTTAAAATTTAAAATCTACCATTAAAACGAATAAAAAATTAAATTAAATATTAAACTTATTTCCATAGATATGTATCTTTCATTATCAAGTAAGCCACCGACAACAAACATAAATATAAAATATTCAATGTTGACTCGAAAAAATAGCTGTCACGGCAGTTTCAAAGTAACAAACACGCAGGATTCGCGCGATTATAAATTTTACAATTTTTTAATACTTTTTCTATAAATCCTACAAAAATGAAACAAACGGTAAAATACAGGTTATCTCATTGGCTATATAGCACCATAACGACTTTGTATGACTCCATGTAAAATTTCTAATTTATGTTTTTTTTAATTTTGGCGAAAAATTTAAAAAATGATCGTCTGGATATCTCGAGCAATCGAGGCAAAATTATTTATTTCGCGTGGTCGCTCCAGTGACTTACAATGAAAATAATTATTTGAACTTACCCAACCATTCCAGCCCGTATTTTATTTTTTCAGGCCACTGAGCATACCCAGTTTTTTATTATCCTTCCTCCCCATTGTATATGACTAGGAATTAAAAAAACGATTACACGTAAACTGATTTTAGTTGAAAAAATTTCACAGAACAGATCGGCACTAAGGTAAAGAACGTCTTTATACCGCCAGCAGTGGGCGGTAACTGAATACAATGCGTGAAACCCTTACGTAGACGGCATAAGGGTTATTTCACAATTGCAAATTCCATATTAGGCCTAATTTTATATATTATTTATGTATCTTTCATTAAGTACATTTTTTAACTTTGTATATGCGGACGATACTGCATTGGTGATTTGCAATTATGTATTGAACTATTACCAAAAGATTACATTGAACTTTTGAAATGGTCTCACGACTCTGGTTTAATTATAAATGCCAAAAAACTAAATTGATACATATAAGATCACCCAATGCTAAGGGAAATTATATTACACCTGAAATAAAGACACGCTCTTCAAATCGCTTACATGTTGGTATTCCTGCAAAATGTACATGTGAAAATATTGAACTGGTCACAGAGTATGTATATTTAGGTATTATTATTGATTGTTTTTTCAAATGGGACTTACAAATAAATAAAGTATGTGAACGTCTGAGATCTATTGTTAATAGATTATATCAATTAAAGTTCTATGTTCCAATACGTACACTTAGAATAATTTATTTATCACTAGCTGAATCTATTATAAGGTATGGAATCACAGCATGGGGACTTGTTCAGGATCTCAACTTCACTCTCCTGACAGAGCGATCCGGCGCGGTACCACCAGATTCCAAAGGAAGTGTGACTGGAGTAACTCTTCAATAATAACTCCAGCTCTTGAATAATGGTCTTTATTTTAACAATAAAAAAGACCCGTAGGGCAGCTCATGTACGGTGAGCCCAATAATGCTATCTCTCTCCGCGGTTTTATAACCCACATGTAAGTGAAAACCTGGCAGCTCTGCCGTTTTGACAAAACGACCCGCCCAAGACGGATGGTAACAAGAGAAGAAAGATTAAATCCGTGGCAATACGAAATTGCCCCGGCAATCGCTAACACAAAATAAATGTTGCCACACCATTACGGTGACAAGCACCAATATTAATATTTCAGTACCTGAAATCTTAACATATTCCCGCCCCAAAACGAGTATTAAGGAATAGTCGTTTTTCATAAAATAATGTAGGAAGAGATTGCAACATTGGTACTCAGAATTTACCCAACAAGTTCACATACAAAAATAAACAATATTCAATACATGGATATCAAAATAATAACAAAAAACTTATAACAACGTATATAACCCTATATCAGACTTGACATTAAAAAAAATAAAAGTCTAATAACGTAGAAACTTCTGGTGCGCTGCACCCACTTATGAGAAAATAGCTTATCACTTGGCACTGTTGAGCCTGACGGCATTTTGATTAACACATAACATCACTTTTAGTGTTGTAATTGGTTCTTAATCCAGGTTGGAGGAAGGATCCTCCATGGGAAGTAGACAGAGCTGTGTCACGGCTCTTTTGGTGACACCTCTGGCCGTCCTCAAGGAGACGACGCGGACGCGTCCGTCTTGACCAGGGTGGATCTCCGTCACTCGCGCCATCCTCCAGTACTGCGGAGGTAGTTGGTTGTCTTTGATGATGACCATGTCACCAGGCTGTAAACTGCGTTGACGTCCTTCTTGCCATTTGAGTCGGTTCTGCAATTCTGCTAGGTATTCCCGGCTCCATCTGTGCCAAAAAGATTGAACAACGGTAGACATCTTTTGGTCTGTTTGTAGGCAGATGATGGATATCAAGCTCAGGCAATGCTAAAAGGTTGTCGCCAATAAGGAAGTGTGAAGGAGTGAGTGCGTTTAAATCAGTGTTTCCCAGCCTTCTTTATGCCATGCCCCACCGTAGTCTTTTCAAAAGTCAGATGCCCCACCGGCATTTTTTTTATGAAACAAGGTAAATTTTAAAATCATAATGTAATATGTTTGTAAACATATGAACCCCTAATAAAAATGAATAAAACCTTTTCTAATTCATATATTACAAATGAAATTAAATTCAGTTATGCTTGCTTCAAAGAAATTTTATGTCCGGATCTAACTTAGTTAATTTCGGTCTTAGGTCCCCTCTATTAGTTATTTCCAATCGATTTAGTTTTTTAATGGGTAAATCGCTTATGGCGCTAAAACCACATTCTACCAAATAAGTTGAGGAAAGGTAAATAATAATTTTAATGAGTAAATAAAGTCACAGTTATTGCAACACGTTCTCACTCATTCTAAGGAAACTTTCTTCTTATTTTCTTACTGTGATTATTCATGGTCAAGCATAATCAGACACATGCACACTCATACTAAGGAAACCCGTCTCTTTTCTCGTGTTCTTTCTGTAATTATCCATGTTCGCAGAAGTCAAGGTTAATGGCAAACATTAGCATTCATACTAAGGCAAAATCATTATCATATTCTTACTGTAACTATTAATGTTCACAAAAGACAAACTTAGTGACTCACATTCGCATTCACACTAAGGATAAACCGTTTTCATGTTCTTACTGCGATAATTCATGTTCACAGAAGTCGAAACAATAGCACTCATACTAAAAAACAATTCTTACTGTAATTATTCATGTTTATGGAATTCAAATTTGACGATCCAAATTATCACTCATATTAAGGATAAACCTTTCTCATTTTATTAGTGTAACTATTCATGTTCACAAAAGTCAAGCTTAAAAAGACACATTCGCACTCATACTAAGCAAAATCCATTCTCATGTTCTTACTGTGCTCATTCGAGTTCACTAATTTCCAGCTTAATGTTACAAATTCGCACTCATGCTTAGGAAAAATCATGTATCATGTTCTAATCGTAATTATATATTTTATTTTAGGAAAATGAACAGTAACTTGGTTGGTTTATACATGTGCAATTTACTTAACTGAGAAACCAATTATAGGTTTCCTCACTATACTTATACATTATGTAGGTATAAAACAATTAAGCAATACAACAACTACAGCTACATCCTGCATAGTTTCTGTGATTTCAGATAATTATTGAAATTGTAACGGGTTTCATTTTATTTTAAGTACAATTTGGCGTATATTTCAATTTAGTATTCCCCTTTATATGGGGAATGCCTACGTGTCTCATCTCTGAAGCGTGGTGCCCCACCATTGAGGCGCTATGCCCCACCGGTGGGGCGTACGCCCCACCGTGGGAAACACTGGTTTAAATCATTTGGATCTGATGATAATGGAGTCAGAGGACGGGAATTTAAACAAGCCTCAATCTGTATTAGTATGGTATTCATGCCTTCGTATGTCAAAACAGTTGACCGCATTGCCTTTTTTAAATGTAACTTAGTCATTTTAACTGCACTTTCCCAAAGTCCACCGTGATGCGGTGAGCGGGGAGGCAAGAAACTCCAGCTAATATTCTGCTGGGCTAAAAAATTATGGATTTCCTTAACAGATGCCTTCAAAAAATCAAACAGTTCAGTAAGTTCCCTATAACTTCCTGTAAAGTTCCATTATCACTAAAGAGTCGTGAGGGTTTACCCCTCCTAGCTATAAATCTTTTCAATGCATTCATAAATGCCATTGAAGTTAAATTAGTCACTAATTCTAGGTGAATTGCCTTCGTTGAAAAACAAATAAATAAACATATGTAAGATTTTACATTCTTCGCATTTCTGGTTAAACCAGACTTAATTAAAATTGGACCTAATCTATGCCGGTTACATAAAATGGTCTTTGGATTCGGAATCGGTCAGCAGGAAGGTCACCCATGAGCTGGCGACACTCGCGCGGACGGACTCGGAAACATACAATACATTTATGCAGTGCTCGCTTTACTGCGTTTTTACCAAATATTGGCCAAAACCGTAAACGCAGTAATGCGAGCAGAGCATTACATCCTAAATGCAAATTCTCATAATGCAGATGGGTTATTATTAAGTCAGTCAACTTATGATTTTGTGGTAACAAAATTGGATGTTTTTGAGAGACCGAGGTTATATTAGATTGTGATAGTCGACCTCCAACACACAATAACCCATCCTGCATAAAAGGATTTAGTGCCTTTACCTTGCTCTACCTAGATACAAATCTTCCATTACTCAAAGAAGCTATTTCATCACGAAATGCGAATCGCTGAGCGTTCAAAATCAATACATGCATGGCATGTTCCAGTTCGATTACAGAAAGCTCGTCGACCCGCATCGGTTTTCGTTTAGAACAGTTATGTATGAAACGTAACATATAAGCAACTACGCGCCTCAGTCGTCTTAATGAAGAATAATTATTAAATATTTCCCATTCGACAGGACTACTAGTAACCAAAACTATCCTCGCCGTTTCTGGCAACTCCGTGGGAGTATCAAATGTAGAACGTGGCCACTTATCCTCGTCGGACGTGAGCCATGGTGGTCCTGACCACCATAATGAAGATGATTTCAACTGCTGAGATGTTATTCCTCTGGAAATTATGTCAGCTGGGTTTTCAGTTGAACAAATGTGACGCCATATAGCGCCATCACCTTCACGTTGTATTTCTGATACGCGGTTAGCAACAAAAGTAGTCCAACGGTACGGTTCTCCTGCAATCCAAGCCAATGTTATTGACGAATCACACCACAAAGTGGTGTCAACAGTTACTTGGAGAGCTGCCGTCACCCGCTTCATTAATTTAACTAATAATTGTGCTCCACATAACTCAAGACGTGGTAACGATAAATTTTTTAGTGGGGCTACACGAGATTTAGCGCATATTAACTGTGATTGGTGAATGCCGTGTTCATCGGTAGATCTTAAATACAGACAAGCGCCATATGCTACTTGAGATGCATCGCAAAAACCGTGTAAGCTAAAAGATTTTTTATTGAAGCAGAAAATTTTCCTCGGTACCCGAATATGATTTGCTTTACTGAGACTCAGCGTGTAAGTCTGCCAGGCCAATAAAAGGTCATTGGGTAGCTTGTCATCCCAGGATGTTTTTAGCTTCCACAATCTTTGCATAATTATCTTACCGACAATGATTACTGGGCCTACCAGTCCTAAAGGGTCAAAAACCTTTGAAATTAATGATAAAACTTGACGTTTTGTTACTTCTAACTTTGAGTCTATGTTTTCTACCTGATAAGTAAACTCATCAAGTTTGGTGTCCCATATTAATCCTAGAATCTTAGCTTCATTGGATTCATTTGGCAATAATTCCAAATTATCTTTAGAATCATTAATTGAGGGTGCATTAGACCTCCATTTTCTAATCTCCATGCCTGCTGTAGCAAGCGCATTAATGATTTGGGATTTAAGCACGTGACAAGTATCAATGGAATCACTACCAGAAAGAAAATCATCTACATAAAAATTTTCCTTAAGGGATTTACTAGCTAATGGATGAGTAAATGAAACGTCATTACCTAGCTGGTGCAGACAACGTATTGCTAAATAAGGCGAAGGAGCCAAACCATATGTCACCGTGTTTAGCGTATAATGTTTCAAACAATCCTCCGCATCCATTTTCCATAATATACGTTGGTAATTTCTGTGTTCCGGGTTGATATTAATTTGGCGGTACATCTTTGCAATATCTGCGGTGACTGCATATTGATGTTTTCTGAAAAATACCAAGTGACAAAATATATCATTTTGAATGGTGGGCCCAATCATTAGAGCGCGATTCAAAGAAATCCCTCGAGCGGGTTTAGCCGACCCGTCAAAAACAACACGAATTTTAGTAGTTGTGCTTGCTTCTTTAAATACAGCGTGATGTGGTAAATAATAAGTAATTTCATCGCGTTTTGGAGGTTCACATTCAGTCATGTGACCTAACGAAAGATACTCATCAATAAATTCCGAGTATTGTTCCTTTAAACTAGGTTGTCTTAAGAATTTCCTTCCCATTGACGCTAATCTACCTTTAGCAATACTAAATGAATCTCCTAATTGAGATAGGTTAGATTTAAACGGTAAGTTGACTACGAATCTACCGTTTGCATCGCGTTTATGCGTGCCTTCGAAAATCCTTTCACATTCACTATCTTCCAGAGAGTGATGCTTACTATTTTCGGTTTCTTCAACCTTCCAAAACCTTTCTATTTGGTTCTGCAAAGAATTTAATGAAATATGACAAACTTTAACTGGCCTCGTATTATGACGACTCTGTACAGCTCCTGATATTATCCAGCCTAGCTCCGTTCGATGCAATGTAGGTTTACCCTTTCCTAACTGTATCTGATCCGTACGAAGCACCTGCCAGAAAACTTCTGCTCCGATCAGCATATCAATAGAAGCTGGCTGGTAAAACTGCGGATCAGCTAACCGAACACCGTCTGGAATGTTCAACATTTTTGGGTTAATCACGGTCTGTGGAAGATTGCAAGAAATCTCATCTAATACCAAACAAGATATATCATCCTCGTATTGAGAACATAATGATTTAAATTTAATGTCAACTGTTTCCTTTACATGAATTAAATTATTATGCAAACCTGAAACAGGTATGTTCAATTTTGTACAATGCAAATTTAATCTCTTACAAGTATCCTTTGTAATAAAATTAGACATTGAACCTGAATCCAAAAGTGCGCGTATTTTGTGTGTTCCACCGTACGCGTCTTCTATTTTTACTTTATTTATTGTTTTTGTGTTTAATTCGTAGAACTCCATTTAATTTTTTTTATAAATTTAATTTAGATTAAATTTGATAATATTATTATTAAGTTCTGCAAGTGTTTTAGTTTTTTATTATTGTGACAGCTGTTTCGGCTTACAAGGCCATTTTCAAACTGTCAACAGTCAACTGTCAACTGTCAAACAGTTTGAAAATGGCCTTGTAAGCCGAAACAGCTGTCACAATAATAAAAAACTAAAACACTTGCAGAACTTAATAATAATATTATCAAATTTAATCTAAATTAAATTTATAAAAAAAATTCTATTTTTACTATTACGGTAGATAGTAAAATTTTTCGCCCGTTCATGTCGCTATGACACGCTAAATTCACTGGTGCCTCCGACTGACCCTTGCCAGTTGAAGTACCCGCTTGTACATTATCAGTATTGATATGTAACAAAGTGTGATGTTTTCGATCACAAACACTGCATTTTTCCTTCCACCTGCACACCTTTGAAGGGTGCCCCGGTTTTAGGCAGTTATAACATAAATTGCTCTCTGAAACGAACTTTCTTCGTGCCGCTGGTGCTTTGTTAACAAATATTTTAAAAGAATAAATGAAATGGCTGTCATTACACAGCATACAATTAACGTTGCTTGACGCTAACGTAACCTTGTTCGTAGAATTCCTTTCCTTAAAATTAAAAAACTTTGGTTTTGTTGCAACTGGTTCCGCTTTCTGTTGCATTCCACCATTATCACCTTGGATAGTTTCCAGGATCTGCGACCTTTGTGAAATAAAATTGCAAAACTGCTCGAACGTAGGATAAATTTTATCGCACTCCATGGATTCCCACAGGCTACGTGTGTGATTATCTAACTTTGAGGTTAGAATATGTATAATTAATGTGTCCCAATGTTCTGTTGGAAGCTTTAAATTATGTAAAGCTCTCAAATGAATGTTTGCTTGATCAATTAAATTTCGCAATTCATGATGATTCTGTCGTTTTAACGGTGTAACATTAACTAAGAAATTCAAATGTCTATTTGCAATAAGTCTGACATTTTCGTATCTTGAAATAAGCATCGTCCAGGCTGAACTATAATTATCCCCGGTTATTTCTAGAGAACTAATCAAATCAAGTGCGTTTCCGGACACATAACTAATAAGGTAATGAAATTTCTGAACATTATTTAATTTACTGTTTTCATGAATTAGGGCAATGAACGAGTTTTTAAAACTCAACCATTTATGATTGTCTCCTGAAAAAATAGGTATTGAAATTGGTGGTAAATTCACTGATGTAATCGGGACATTTTCAATCTTCTTAAATTTTGATAATATTTCCTGTCCTAATGCAATTAAATTAAAATATGTACCTTCAAAATTATCCCTCGCGTCATGATCTTCTGATTTATTCAATAAATCAATCTCCAGCTGAATTTTGGAGAATTCTATCAGAGAAGGTTTGATGGCATCTAATCTCGACGACAATACGCTGGGCCTAATATCATTTTCGTTGCTTAAATAGGTTTCAAATCTCGTTAATGAATCTTTTAACACCCCGCGCTCTCTAACCAACTTGTCGAGTTCCATTTTTTAGAAACGAATAACACAATAACCTGATTTAAAACTTAATACACAACTCGAAACGGCAGTTTGACGTTTGACGTGAATAAAATAATACTATGGATTATAAAGAAACCGATTACAATACTATGGCATGCAAAGACAAAGCTTGCAAACGCGTGGCTAGAGATGTAGGTAGGCAAAGCAAAGTTATTCGGCAAAATACAACAATAAAAATTATCATCACCAACAATTTTATGCTATTTTGAAAGCATCTGATTATGAACAGCCGAATATAATTCGATATAATCAATACGAAATAATGTGGCATCTACACAGATTTTTAGCTTTTTTAAATGGAATTTGAAAGGACAATGAAAGGAAGGCTACAACCTGATTTGCTGTGCATGCGAGCGTCGTGATGAGGCTCGCTTGATCAATCCAATGATGGCGATGAGGACGCCGACTGGACCACTCCCGATGATGATGAGGCCCGACTGGACCACTCCCGATGATGATGAGGCCCGACTGGACCACTCCAAATAATGATCTTCCGTCTCAAATGGATCAATCCAAATAATAATCATCCGGCTCGAATGATCAATGTTCAGGATCTCAACTTCACTCTCCTGACAGAGCAATCCGGCGTGGTACCACCAGATTCCAAAGGGAAGTGTGACTGGAGTAACTCTTCAATAATAACTCCAGCTCTTGAATATTGGTCTTTATTTAACAATAAAAAAGACCCGTAGGGCAGCTCATGTAAGGTGAGCCCAATATTGCTATCTCTCTCCGCGGTTTTATAACCCACATGTAAGTGAAAACCTGGCAGCTCTGCCGTTTTGCCAAAAAACGACCCGCCCAAGACGGATGGTAACAAGAGAAGCAAGATTAAATCCGTGGCAATACGAAATTGCCCCGGCAATCGCTAACACAAAATAAATGTTGCCACACCATTAGGGTGACAAGCACCAATATTAATATTTCAGTACCTGAAATCTTAACAGGACTTTCATGTAAAACAAATATAAACCATGTTCAATCAGTTCAAAATTCACTAGTTAAATTATTAGCTTATAAAAGTTTATACGAACAAAGGCATAATGTTCCATACCTTTATCAGAATCTTAAAATTTTCTCAGTAAGATCAATTCTGTGGTATAAAATTATATTTTAGCATATGAATAGCCCTATATATATAAATAGACTGGACCACACTTACAATACTCGTTTTACGATAAATGAAGGACTAATTGTACCTAAGAATTTAAACAAATATGGACAAAGAACACTGGACTACATGATACCTAGTTGCTTAAATATGTTACCTGCTGAAATAAAAAAAATGTACAAATGTAAAAACAAATATTATGTTGAAAAACTGGCTCGCTGAAAGAAATAGTTTGTATTAGAGTCTAATACAAACTATTGGTAGATACTATCACTGTTGTGTATATGTTTTTATATTTTTAAAACAAATTGTTTTTTTTATTGTTATCACTGTTGTCATTAAGTAAAATAAGTTTTTATCTTTTTTTGATATTTTTTATGTGAAAAGTTGCCATCGACAAACTACTGAAAAGTAGTATATTGGAACTTTTCTGTTTTTTTCTGTATTTTTTATTTTATTATTTACTGTAATATGTATTTTTGTCTTGCTTTCTTTAAATAACAAAAAAAAATAATAATTAAAAATGTTCACCTCCCCGACAATCGATCAATATTCGTGTAAAAACGCAAAATGCATATTTTGTGAAGTTCTGGTACATATATGAAAATTTCCTTCGATAATCGAATAAAAAATTGAATTTGCCACACTATACAATAAAAACTTAGGCCAAAAATGTGTTTGTAAATAGGATACTTTGCACTAGACATTTTTTTAGGCTTAATACTTTATTTTTTTCATTATAATTGATATAATATTTTGGGACGGTACTAAATCGTAAAAAATGGCAACACCTTGAACATAACCATAGATCACTACCATGAAAGCATCTGTCACTGTAATTTGCAAAATCGTTCAGATTGAGATGTTACTTCATTATAATAAGTTATTGGTAAGTTCTAATGTCGATATTTCCCTCCCGAGTATTTTGAATGGTTGAATGTATAACTGAGCTGTGTCGCTGTTTACCGCGACCTAACCTTACTTATACCTGGGTTTACCGATATTTTGTCGGACAGTAGATAGAATATGCGATTAGGCTAATTTAAATAGATATACAGAGGATGACAGCATTAGATTCTGCAAACCGTTATCAATTATCTAAACTTTAAGTTCTTTTCAATTAAATTTTTTTAATCTTTTTCCAAATATTTACTCTGAATCCACCCAATGACGTCACAATACATCTAGACTCGTTATGTCTAAGAAACTCAAGATAAAATGTGGCAAGTAAAAACACTCTTATTTCTAAAGTAAATTTTTCAATTCCAATGCTGTTCATGTGGGGCAAAGATGGACATTTAAAGAATATGTACAAATTAAATCGATTTTGCATCGGACACTACATTCTACGTCACGGGCGTGTCTAATATACGCTTACTCGCCTACACTATAAGATGAACACGCAATACTATATGAGATCTACTGCTATAAGGCTTTTGTCCTTATTACAATTATGTGTTGCCACTTTCACTATCTCACATAATATCTGAAAATCATCCTTACATATATTTTATCAAAATAATAAAATATTTTTTGTGTTTTTCGAATGAAATTTTATCTTTTGGCTTATTATAGTGCTTATCGGGCAGTAAAAACACCTTCTCATCACGCAAGAAAGCTTTTTATAGTGTTTGTCGGGTAGTAAAAATATTTTCTCATCACGCACGAGGGCATTTTGGCACTTTGTTACTCTATTTATTCAGAGGTTGCACACGACCTTACGTGACCCGTAGCAGTTTAGTACTAAAGCTACAAAATTGAAAGCAATACGGTTTCGCTTTTATCTTGCCACTTTGAGATTTCTACAACGCCTCTATATGTTTGCATACACCTCATTGTTCTTACAAAATATTCTTACTGAAATAAAATAATCAAATCTCTTCCAAATAAGATTTTCGTTCTTAATGTGACGTTCTGTTTCTGTAGGTTTCAGTTATATTTTTGGGCTAGAACCAAACCATAATCCTACCACAGTCTTACCATGGATCTACTGAATCCAGAGCGTGTCTCCATCAAGAAGGAACCGGGGCCACAGGATGAAGGCGGTTGTGAAATGCTGTATGGGGATATGGATTTTGACTTTTCAGATGTAAAGAAGGAATCCTTACAGCATGCGGAGAGTACTCGGAAAGCCTGTAAGTTGCGATGCTTATGTCAAAAACTGTTTTGCGTAAAATTTCGATGCTGGTAATCCATGTCAGTTTTGAGTTGCCCAGGCAGGCCATAATTTTTGTTAAGAAGTACTTGTTCTTGTTGTTTTTGCCGTACTTTGGTATTTACATTATATATATTGTTTTTACGGGAAACTGCCACAAGTTACATTAGGGTGCATTAAAACACATGTTACATTGATTCGAGCATCATTTCTCTATCAATACAAAACTGTGTATAGAATGTGCTCAAGAGTAAATAGTATAACCTCCTTGAAATGAACATCTGCAGTCCTTCTTATTTCCTAAATGAACCCTTAAAGCCTGTTCTCCGGATTCCCGTTTTTAAAGGGTATTAATCAATCGTATCATTTATAGTACATCATTAAAATAAATTTGAAAAAAAATAAATTTTTGTTTGTAGTACTCTCCCGGAGATGGACGACTGTAATTGTACTGTTTTATAATGCACTTCGTCTGGACTTATCAATTGAGTATTGTTGATTGGTTTTTAGGTGGCATTAAAGTGGAGACTGTTAGCTTCAAGGTAGAACCAGGACCTCAAGAAGTCCATGAAGGGGGAATCCCTTTTATGGAAATTGACATAGACCTTCCGGATGTTAAAAACGAATGCCTTAAACGCCTTCAAAGAAAAACACAGACAACAGGTAAATAAAGATTCTTGTTTTTTTTTTAAATTTATTGAATTAATGATGCTTATACTAATACTTATTCGTAATGTTTTTCAGACTCATTGACTGATCAAAATACACGTTCTTTGGAAAAACCATTCTCTTGTTCCCATTGTAAGTACTCCTGCAAGTCAAAGTCACAGTTAGATCGTCACTTGCGGACTCACAGTGGAGAAAAACCTTATTCTTGTTCTAACTGCAACTATTCTTGTTCTCAAAAGGGAAATTTGACGACACACATGATGACTCATAGTGGAGAAAAACCTTTTTCATGTTCCGTCTGTGCTTATTCAAGTTCTCGAAAAGGAGATTTGACGAGACACATAATGACTCACGGTGGAGAAAAACCTTTTTCATGTTCCGTTTGTGCTTATTCAAGTTCTCGAAAAGGAGATTGGACGAGACACATGCTGACGCATAGTGGAGAAAAACCTTTTTCTTGTTCCTACTGCAAATATTCTTGTTCTCAAAAGGGACATTTAACGATTCACATGCTGACTCACAGTGGAGAAAAACCTTTTTTATGTTCCATTTGTGCTTATTCAAGTTTTCGAAAAAGAGATTTGACGATACACATGCTTACTCACGCTGGAGAAAAACCTTTTTCATGTTCCATTTGTGCTTATTCATGTTCTCAAAAGGGATATTTGACGAAACACATGCTGACTCACAGTGGAGAAAAACCCTTTTCTTGTTCTGACTGCAACTATTCTTGTTCTCGAAAGGGTCTTTTGACCAGACACATGTTGACCCACGGTGGAGAAAAGCCTTTTTCATTTTCCGTGTGCAATTAATTATACTCTCAAAAGGGACATTTGACGAGACACATGCTGACCCACAGTGCAGAAAAACCATTTTCTTGTTTCAACTTCAACTATTCTTGTTATCAAAAGGGTGTTCAATGTTCCATTAAAGTACCCTCATATGATATACACGGAATTATTCATAGAAAAGGCTAACTTGAACCTTGTGATAATGAAACTATGATCTGGCGTCACACAAAAGAGTATCCAGTACTAATTATTAATATCATATTAGTAATATATTTTATCTGTAATTTTTTTAACCAAAATTAACTTCTACAATTATTTTTTATGTTCTTTCTTCATAGTTCTGTCACAAACTTTATGTATTTTGATTATATTATTTTATAACGTTTCCATTTTGAATTGACTCTTCAAACGTATTCTTTTTGTTTTTGCTATAAGACCTTGTTTGAGGGTTCTCATTTAATTCTGAAGAGTGAAATGCTCCCGGAAAATGTTTATTTATTTTTAATGAATCAAATAATTTTAAAAATATATCAATGAAACAAATTTTATTCATTTATTTATTTATTCAAGAGAATAAAGTTCAAATTGTTAGTAGACAATATGTTTTAAACAGAAGTACGGTTGTGTCTGTCGTGTGAACTGAATTTTTAAAAATGAGAAATGTTTCTGTAGTATGTATTCCTAAGCGTATGGACAAATAGAATGACAATAATAACAAGTTGGACAATTTTATTTATATCTTTTTCAACGTGAAATTGTCAGATAATAATATATTTCATATAAAATTTCAAATTTATTTTGTAAATGTATTTGTCATTTATTTGTATAAAGTTAGGTTAGTCCCACAAAGCTGTCGTATGGCAGCTTGTCCGTAGGTTCTACCAATTAAACATTCTTAATATGATGTATAAGAAAATATTTGTAGATAAATACAATTATAGTTTTAAGGAAACATTAGAATAGATCACATAGTAATATTAGATAATTTAAATTACATCTATAACATTTATAAAATATCTCAATATACCTGCCTAATAATAAGATATGTGGGCAGATACATTAAGAACTTTAGAGATACATGAAATTTTCGCTAATTAACCACAGCTTTATCATTTTACGGCATAGTCTCTCATTTTATTGATTTTATTGAAAATCACTGTTATTAGGTACTCAAGAGTACGGCTTCCATATTTGGAGGAGTTTTTTGGGCATTTCCTTCTTTAAATCTTGTGGTATGTTTGTGTACCAGTGGGTGTTTGAATGAGCTTTCCCCCATGTTATCCATAATAGTAATGAACCAAAGGAGACATTTTATTGTAAGTAGGATCTCTGATTCATATAGCACTTTTAAGTAATGTCTCTGTTTGTAAATATTTGATGTGACATTTTTTTTCTATGGCAGTTTGTAAATTTTGAATATATTTAATATATGATTCACACGATCTGTCACTACTCTCATGAATTATTACAACCTGCTAAGTACAAAAAACTATTACACACCATTGCAAGTAATTGTGTTATTACGACACAAATGTTATGTTTACAATCAATTAACCTAATCATAAATGAACTTCTTAACCTAGTTCTGTCAATATCTGATACCATAGACAAAATAATTTATCACAAACAAACAAAAAATTCTCATGTTCAAAATTGCCCCTTTTCAAGCATAATTACTTAGTAACACATAAACTATTTTCACATCAATTCCACAAAAAGACATATTTAATAATGCTTAATATATACTTTCAAAATGCATTCTAGCAAAACGGCAATAACATTTTACTATCAAAATGTTCGTGGTTTGAAAAGCAAACTAAATGATTTGCACTGCGAAGTGCTCAGTTGCAATTATGATTTAATTTGTCTTACAGAAACATGGTTAGACTCCTCAATCTTTGACCATGAAATAGTAGATGATCGATATAATATTTACAGACGAGATAGGGACACATCGAGTTCTTTTAAAAAATCAGGTGGTGGAGTTCTAATAGCCATAAAGAAAGAAATGACATCTATCACAGTCCCAACACACAGCTCAAAATTTACAGAAGATTTATGGATTAAATTTAAATTGCATGAAACATCTAGGCAAACCATCAACTTATGTTTGGCGTATTTGCCTCCAGATATACCAATCGAAAATCCCTCAGATTTTTTCGAAAACTGTCAAACAACGTATAATAATTTATCATCAGAGGATGTAACAATAATAATGGGTGATTTTAATGTACCATCTATTCAATGCCCACTAAATGTCAATGAAATTCACACCAGACCAGTCATATATAATAGCCAAAAATCAATATCCCTACTAGATTTTCAAAATTTGACTGGACTTAATCAGTTCAATCACGTCTCTAATAATATAGATCGAATTTTAGATTTAGTGTTTTCCAACCATCACCTTGATATTCAAATTGCTTCACATGTGCTATCTAAAGTTGACTCCTATCATCCTCCCATTGAATTCCATTTTCTAATGTTTAAATACAGACCCTTACCCACCAACCCAGATCACATCAAATATAACTTCAAAAAAACGGACTACACTAAATGCAATGAAATGCTATCACTAAATAACTGGAACGATCTTAATACTCTGAATTGTAATGATTCCCTACTACATTTTTACAACTTATTATGGTAATCAATTGAAAAACACACTCCGCGCTTAAGAAACAGCAACAAAAGGTTTCCAATTTGGTTCAGCAGTGATTTGATCCACCAACTTAGAGAAAAAGAAAAGTTTAGAAAGAAGTGGAAAAAATACAAAAATCAATGTGACTATGACAGTTTTTCCATCTTGAGGGCTAGAGTAAAATTATCCATACGTACCTGCCTTAAAGCCTATGTAGATTCAATAGAAAATTCTCTCCCTAACAGTATCAAAAATCTGTCAACCCTCATTGAATCTAAAAGAGTTTCTAATTCTCTCCCAAAAATCATCTCCACGAAAATTCAGCAACAAATGGCAAAGAAACATGCCGACTCTTTTCTACTTACTTCTCTTCTGTATTTAGCTCACCATCTAATTCTAAAAGTGACTCTAAGCTTTCTTTCCCACTCTATAATTATCCACTATCTCATATCAAAATAACCCTAGACGAGGTCAAGGTGAAGTTGAACACTCTCGATATCAATAAGGGTTCCGGTCCAGATGGTATTCCTCCACTATTCATTCGAAATTGTGCAGATCAACTTGCAGCACCTTTACACAAATTATTCGTCAAAAGTCTGAACGAAGGTGTATTTTCAGATCTGTGGAAAGTTGCCCACGTCATTCCGATCCATAAGTCTGGCAGTAAAAACGATGTAAAGAACTACCGTCCTATCAGCCTTTTATCTTGTTTTGGCAAAATATTTGAGTCCATTGTATATAAAGACATATTTAATCACGTAACACACATACTTAGCCCTTTCCAACATGGCTTTGTAGCTAAACGATCCACGAACACTAATTTAATGGAGTATATGGACTTTCTGTGTAAATCAATGAATAAAAAAACACAAGCAGATGCCGTATACACCGATTTCAGTAAGGCTTTCGACAAAGTTAGTCACCCTATCTTAATGAATAAACTGGATAAAATCGGCATACACGGAAATCTGCTTCGTTGGTTAGAATCATATTTATCAAATAGAAGTCAATTAGTTACTGTTAACGGTTTTAACTCTTCCCCAATATTAGTTACGTCGGGCGTTCCACAAGGATCACACCTTGGACCCTTGCTTTTCTTAATCTTCATCAACGACCTTACATGTAAACTCCACTGTAATTTTTCTCTGTACGCTGACGACCTCAAGATATATAAAGCAATTAAATCTATGGAAGATTGTGAACTCTTACAACAAGACCTTAACACATTATCTGCCTGGTGTATTGACAATGAAATGGAATTGAATATAGCTAAGTGCAAAGTTATAAATTTCACCAAGAACACCAACAAAACTCTATACTCATATAGCATATGTGGTCACAATCTGGAAACAGTTGAATCGATCAAAGATTTAGGAATTATATTCGAAAACAAACTAACGTTCAACCAACACATAGAATACATTGTAAATAAATCAAATAAAGTACTAGGTTTTATTGTAAGATCAACTAAACTGTTCAAGAACTCTAATAGCCTAATAATTCTATTCAATTCGTTAATCCGTAGTGTTCTTGAGTACGGGTCAACAGTCTGGAATCCACATTACACGACACAGATATCCCGACTTGAATCTGTCCAAAGAAAATTTACACGGATTTTGTCTTACCGATCAGGTGTCTACCATCTTCTAAATGGGTATGAACAAAGACTTACATATTTCAAATTAGAGAGTTAAAAGACGAAATATAAATGACCTCTTAATGCTTTACAAAATTGTGAATAATCGTGTTAATAGTAACTTAGTCAATCAAATCACTTTTTACGCCAGGCCCAAATATACTAGAAATATGAACATATTTTCGACCGAAATTTTTGCCAATAACACTGGATATTTTAATCCTATGTCTAGAATGTCTCGATCATACAATGATCTTGCTAAAATACACACTGTCATAGATAACGTGTTTCAAGAAATATCTCCACGATTTCTGTACTTAAAAAAAAAGAAAAATAAATAAATAAAAAACTTGTTTAGTGGTTTAGATTTTTTTTTAATATGTACTCTTTAAATTTTTCTACTTATTATGTGCTTCAATCTTTGTAATTAAGTTTTATGTTTTGTATAATAAATACTGTTATTGTTTTACATGTTTGCTTATGTGAATGTGCAAATGTGATTGCTGCAGACACATTAGTCTAGGGATATTTATAATTGTACTTTTTTTATTTTGTAAACCATAATTAATGTTTTTATAAATATCCTGTTTGTGTCTCGAATAAATAAATAAAAATAAAATAAAATGTGCCAGTAGCGCACATTCTCTTATCCTTCAGGATACACATCAAACGGTGAGATGTGAGGAAAGCGTCCATAAATAGCTCATGGCGTGCGGGGAACTCTATATATTCCAATATAGACAGTACAACGGATGATCCCTAACCTAATTAGGGGTCATATGTATCAGATGCTCCCGAATACGGCATTGCTTGGAACAGGTAGCCTTCGGAGGAAGCAAAACTCCAAATCTTGTAGCCAAATTTGATTGGCGTATTCATGTACATCTTGCAAAAATAAGCACCGAAATATGGCACCATTTGCTCGTTAATGGAAAGCTTGTGTGCAAAAACACCAAATTGAAGATGTTTCACATTCAGCATGTTGAACAATGGACGAACCTACATAGAAAGATGGAACGATTAACGTTAGTCGAAGATTAATAAATATAAAAAAGTTTATGTTATGGCTACTATACCTTGGCTATTCTTTCGGTTGTATCTACAGTGTTGTTATCGGAAAAATGTATATAGCGCTTTGTAAGCTCGAAACTTCGACATTTGATTCCTTTTTTGATGATGCTTACACCCAATGTCGGGTCAGATGAATAATAATCTGTGGTAGATGGCAAAGTATTGTAGCCGGTCAACATAAGGAAACCAAGAAAACGCTTCAATTCTTATATATCTAACTGGAATTTGGTATTGTTTTTAAATCGAGCGTATTTGATCGTAAGAATGAACTGAAGCACTTCGTCATCAAAGAATAATGAAAACAATTAGAAAGCATTATAAGACTTCAGCTTTTCGTACATATCTTTTTGCACCACATTCAGCGGTTTAGGAACGCAACAGATATGGCTGGTGATTATTTTTAATGCCCTAGATCACTTTGTTTATAGTGAGACTTCTTTTTGTATTGTAGTTTTGATTTTTTGGCTGGTGGTGCATTTGAAATAGATATTTGCAAGGTATTATGACTCGCACCAGCGATGTCGAAGGCTGATTCCAGTCAATTTTTGGGGTGTTATGCCGTGTTGCGCTAACTCCTTCTTTAGCCGACGTTTCGGACAGCGTTGCAGTGTCCATCATCAGGGCAGATCCGGTAGATCCGAAGATGTGTAAATTTTGGTTGTCGAGTTTGTGCTTATTTATTTGTGGCCTGGGCCCGTCCAAGTGTGAAATGCCAACGGAAGTGGCGACATCTTGTGGCGAATTCTGAAAGCACAGTATTTATGTTAGCCTGGGGCCCGTTCAAGTGCGAAATGCCAACGGAAGTGGCGCCATCTTGTGGCGAATTCTAGAATTAGAAAACCGATTGACAGCGGTTAGAGTAGATGTACCTTCCAGAGGAAACTGTCTTTGCAGACCTCTAACCGCTGTCAATCGGTTTTCTAATTCTAGAATTCGCCACAAGATGGCGCCACTTCCGTTGGCATTTCGCACTTGGACGGGCCCCAGGCTAACATAAAAACTGTGCTTTCAGAATTCGCCACAAGATGTCGCCACTTCCGTTGGCATTTCGCACTTGGACGGGCCCAGGCCACAAATAAATAAGCACAAACTCGACAACCAAAATTTACACATCTTCGGATCTACCGGATCTGCCCTGATGATGGACACTGCAACGCTGTCCGAAACGTCGGCTAAAGAAGGAGTTAGCGCAACACGGCATAACACCCCAAAAACAAACAACAAAAATGCTTTTGGCCGTGAGAATCTAAAAACTTACCTGATTCCAGTCAAGGTCATTAGTGAATTCATCTGGTTCATGCTAGTCATGGCATGACTGATCTTCTGAACCCTAAAAATCATTCATAAAAATACTACAAAACCATATTATTTGAAGGCAAGCTAAGCAAAAACGTATGTAAACACTCTCACAGCTAACCTCCAAAGGTTGCGCGCAGGGATCACCTGATTTCAGTCACATCTAGCGGTCATCTTATGCGTATAATACTATGTTGAAACAGTGTTGCCGACCATTTAATCTTTTGATAACAATATGTGATTCACACTTTTTATATTTTTTTCTGTTTAAATTTTTTTTTAAATAGGTCTATTTTTAGGGCTTTAGTAAAAAAATAATTAAAAATAGAATTAATAATAAAATTTATAGAATTATGTTAATTATTAAAAGCTAACATACCAATCTATAAATGCTGCATAATAACTTGGTGGGATTTAGCTTAATTCACAGTGAAAAAAATCATACTATTCATCTATTTTTTTTATGCCTATAGACATCGTCATGGAGGTAATGGGTTAAGATGTCTGGAAGATTAAGCGTTGGCAACGCATTTTTTTAATCCCAGTAGTACCGTATTATGTTTGCTTCCAATCGCGAAATGACACACACACACACAAACGCACTTCTTGCTAGCACCGGATTATCGAATCGGTCGAATAGAATATCCGTCTGAGCAACCTTTAACACAACACGGCATTAAAATATCACCTTGAAGAATTCTAGCACTCAAAATTATTTACGCAGCGTAAATATCCAAAAACTTGTACTGACTTTATCCTTCGAAATGGCGTCTTGGAAATAACCGTTAATTTTTATCGGAGCATAACCCATGCATAGCTTCACTTTCTGTTACACGAGTCGCTTGGTAGAGAGCGAGAGATCAAACTACAATTTTTGATCTGAGCCAATGAGATGTGAGCTTTCAGTCACAATAGCTTTGTATAAAAGAAAATGGGTTGAGGACGACTCGTCCCATGAGGGTTTTGTTTTTTTTTTTGATTTTTTTTTTTTTTTTTTATCATTTATTAACTTTCAAAAATACATTTTTTTACTATTAAGTCCCGTTAAACTGATTGATATCAGTTTGTCAACGGGTTCTTTTAACTATTAATTTTTAAATACATATACAATTTTAACAAGTACATAAAAATATACAAATAATTACATTAGTACAAAAAAATTCTTTCACATAACCCTTTTTTTAACATACATTTCCTTCTGTGAGTCAATTCACAGCTTTTTAATGAGTTTGGTAACATGTTGTAAATTATTGGAACGAGGTATTCTAGAGTTCTTTGACTGTATTTATTCAGGTATCTGGGAACTACAAGTCCATCGTTTGCAATTAGTCTTGTATTATGAACATGTGTCACTATTTTATTATGTTCAGATTGAGATGTATGCTGACTCAATTTTAAGCCACAATAAAGCACGAACAGATAATAAATTTACAGAATTGTATAGTAATGACTTTGGTACGTCATTTCTTTGTTCGTATTGAGTTCTGTTTAATAATAATTTTACAAGAATTTATTTAAATTTTTTTTTTATGGTTACAAGGTCAGACGGGAGATATACGCTACGGTGGAACACTTTTATATGAAAAAAATTTTTTTTTCGAAATTCGAATTGGAATACCAGGGAAAAGTTGCTTTATGTAATTCTAAATAACTCTTATCAATTTGGAAGTTCTAGCTCGACAGCTTGAGGTCCCGCCATAGACTTGAAATTTTATTTTTTAAGGTTTTATAGACGTTTTGTATTAAACACCCTATAAACAAAATAATAAATAAATATAATATATTATGCATTAAATGATAAAATAAATTGTATTTTAATTAATAAAAAACATTTTATTCAAAAGTAAACACAGGTTCAGAAAGTTATAATGGTATGAATAAAATCATTTTTTATAGCAAAAATCCTTTTTCGGCCCAAAATTTGGCATGAGTTTTCGAGATGCTAATTTAGATTTTATGAATCCCTCTCGTCTTGTCTTGTCGAATACACTTAGAGCTGCTTCTGTCACAACTTTTACATATGTTTTCACAGCCTGGGTGTGGCAAGGCAGTCTCATAAACTCCAACAATGTATCTTCTCCATTTTCAATAAGATCTTGTAACTGCTCATCGGAAATATTCATCAGTATTGAAGGTTCATATAGATTTTGTTACCAGTCAATCATGTCTACATAATATGTAAGAACATGCATTTAAATCCACTTTTAGCACCTCAGACATGTGCGAAACAGAATTTTTATTAACTTGACGAGCCTTTAAAATGCGTCTTGCAGCGAGTTCTCTTATGTGCTTATGTGATTCTGTTATCATACTCAACAACAAGTTTTCTGGATGAGCAAAGTAATTGTTTCCAATTATAACAGGGTCCACTTTCGCTAACAACTCGTTGGACAAATATCTAGTGCTGTTAATGAGCTTTCATAAATGATTTCAACCATCTTTGCAAGATGAATGTGTTTTGATAGCAAACCAGACAGGAGCGTATGATTATATGATAAACGTATCTAAAATTACAAGATTTTGTTGTGGATTTTCTGTAGAAATATACAAATGCAGTATGCGATTAGCTCTTGTCAACCAGCGGGCATGGGGTAGTTTACCAGGGCTTCTCTGTAATAAATCAGAAGACCAGGATCCATTTATGACAGCAGTAGTAATTTCTTGTAAATATTTCTGGTCTGTACTGAGATCTGTGGATATTTGTGGAGGTAGTTTACCTTCTATCTTCTCAAAGTTGGCCAACGGCAGCGTCTTGCATATCTCTAATGCTTTACCAATTTAACCTGCAAATGGTCCTGCAGTAAGAGCCATCCAAATAGGTAAACAAATGCCTCAATGGTAAGTCATTAGCGTGTAAGAGATAAATTATCCATTGCAATGGTCGATATAGTCTGTTTTCCAAAAGACGAATCACGCCTCCCACTTTCCCTGTATTTGTATTTGTTCCATCACAGCCAACAGTCATTAAACCATCTAATGATATCTTTTCAGTCGTTAAAAATCTGTCGATAGCTCTTTCAATATTTCTTTCACTGCCCAATGTTGGAACCCCATACCCAACATAAACAGTACCTGGTTCTTTTATAATCGAAATATATTCCTCTTGTACAATCATTCCAAGCCTCTTCGATCTTTTTAAAACAGTTTTGGCCGTCTTGTCTTTCCTTCCATCGAAATATAATAAAGGAATTTCTGTTTCTCTTTCTTCGGTTAAAATTTGCTCGCGTCTCATTATGTCTTATTCTTCTTAGTTTCATCATATCTATTATGCCTCATTTCTTGTTTGAGAGTACGTAATCTTCTATTCAGCAATTCTTTACTCTGGATAAGATCCGTTCTTCCTAAAGCCATTAGTCAGTTAGTGCGTTGGTCTTCTACAAACATTTGTTCCTCGTTTGGCACTTTTTTTCTCTCAAACAACTACAGCTAACAAATTCTTGACATTAACTTGCAGCTATGTCAGAAATCTTTCTACTTTGTACTCTGAACTATTATAACTTTTCTTCCTTAATATTTTTCGAAGACTTTTTCAAATTATAACACTTCGAGTGATAACTTTTTAGTAACTGTAAGATTCTTTTGTGTGTGACAATTGGAATAGAAGATTTTATCCACAAATCTTCAATTTTCGTTCAAACTATTTCGGCAATTTCCAAAAAAGTGGGTTCTTTTGTTGTGTTATTCCTTATTTTTTAGTCTTGTCGAACCCATTCGTAGAATTTCATCACTCCTTCATACGTAGGTAGTATATTCTCTTTCAACTCTGCACTTACACCAAATATCGGACATTTTAAATTTTGTCTTCTAGAAGTCATGTTAATTCACTTAAAAAACGTTTATCAATAAGTACTAGTGAATATAATTGACGCGTGACCTTTCACCTTGAGACAATTATCGACACTAGTTTAAACAAAACACTGCTTTTCGTAGATTGTAAGGTGCCGCCCCCGCTTCGTCCCGCACTTTGCTCCTCTGTCACAGCGCCAAATTATATTAAAATAAAGAAATATTTTAATGCAATAGCTAGTTAACTATATTTGAATATGTTATTAATTAAAATACACCTATTTTAATAAATTCTGTACTATTTTGTAGGCCGCGCAAATAGCCCCTAAACTGTCGTTTTTGTAAATGTTCGATGTCTTGGCGGGGGCTTTTACCGTTGTCGGATATTTTTCATATTTTTAATTGAGGTAATTGATGGCGATTGGCAACTTAATACAACTATTCCAAATCAAAATAAGAAAAAAAAAATATACGCCCCTGGTCAGATGGGAGCGATGGGAGATATACGCCCCTACTGTCAGCCAAACTCGAAACAGCTCTTCATCAGTGTAGCCAGATATAAGGCGTCAACATTAAATAATATTTTTTTTTATTTTTATTGTTGATACATTTTTTTTTTACAATATTTCATATTTCAATTCAGTAATGTTGGCCTCACTGGGTTGTTTACCCGTGCTGAGGCCCCCATTTTATAATTTAAGAATTTATACATTTAAAAAAAAAAGAAAAACAACGTTAAAATAAAGATAAATTTAAAATAAAAATAAAGATTAAAATTTAAAATCTAATTATAACACTAAAAGAAAAATATCAAAAGAGAATGTAAATCGGCATTTATAATGATATATGTGTTTGTGCGTGTTGCGTGTTTTATATATTTTTTGTGTTGCGTGTATATGTTTTATTCTTTTATGTTATAGAATTTTGGTAATATTGTCTTTTTGTTCTTTAATCCATTTTTTTATTTTGTGTTTGAATTTATTTTTATTTTCCTCAATTTTTGTTTCAAGTGGAAGACTGTTGAATGCTTTAATAGCGTGGTATTTATGGTGTCTTTGTCCAAAGGTAGTGTTTACCGTCGGAGTTTTTATGTTTTCTTTGTATGCTTGTCTGACCGGTCTATTAGTGATATTTTGTGTTTGTTGGGGTTTGTTTTTTTGGTCGAAAATGTAGTTTAGTAGTGTTTTAACATATAATTGGCGTATATCAAGTACGTCACAGCTTTTAAATATTTGGTCTGTGTCGGTTAGTTTATGTTTTTTGAGTATTAACTTTAACCACTCGAACGATCGCGCGTCAAAAAACTTTTTTCTCCGATTGCTCGCGGTTTTTTGGCGACGAATTTGAATATTTTCCGCCAACATTAAAAAAATCAAACCTCCGAATTTTAATACGGAGACATAAAACTGATTGTAGTGCTATACAGCCAATGAATTCACCTATATTTTTATAATTATTCTATATTTTTAGAATTGATAGATAAATTATTAAAAAATCTTAAACTTTATGAATGCGCGAAATTAGCGTTTTTGTGATTTGAAATTGCCGCCAGTGGCAGTTTTAAATATCTTTATAGAATATTTTCTACGTTTTTATGTTCTCTATGGCCTGTTTGATAACCACAGATGCAAGAATATAATGGGAAAATAATTTTTTCTACGTTATGCTCTCTTCAAAAGTTTGGTTAGAAAATAATTTTTTAAAATTTGAGTGCGTGACGTGTCAAAATTGAAATCACTGTATTATACTATATAATAAATTTACCACAAAAACTGGTATTACGTTAGGAAGATACATTAACTGTCTACAATTATTAATAAGCATAGTCGCCGTGTTGGCTTTATTTTATTCATTTGATGAATTATACAGAGAGCCTATTTCACGATGTCAAAATCATGGTGCTACTTTTTAAATAATTGTAAATTAGAACTGGAGATTTGTAACCATGTTTTTATATAACGTGCAAAACGAGGAAATAAGGCTTAAAATGAGATATACATCATAGATATAAACATTGCCAATATTTCAGGGGGATACTTTGAAAGTTGATGAAATTCACCAATATTTGACGAAAAATCACTACTGACAGCTACCTTAAGGTCAATCTACATAGGGTATATCGGAATATGTAAAATGATGATAAATTTGTATATATATATCAAACCTTTGTATGACCGTAGAATGGCAAATAAAATCATAGTGATAATTTTATATCTAAACGCAAAGGTATCGAAAAAAAATGGATGAGGGGAAAATAATTGATGGAACCAATAATTGATTTATTTATTAAGCCCTAATATCCTTTTAAATCAATATTACAGTTGTATGGTTACAATGAAAGAGCAGTATTTTGATTTAAACATTGTTTACACACTTTGTCATAATAAAAATGTATTCAGTTTATTGGTTTATTCATAATTTAAGAAAATCAATACATAATAATATCATTGTGCCTCGCTATAGAGTGAGATTCTGAGTATCGCTCTGGTGAGGGACCACCATTCAGAATTGAACATTGCTTGAATTGGCTTAGTTATGTTTAGTGACTAGATCTGGAAAAGACTAATACCTTGATACATTAAAATTGCCAAGAATACATACATTTCCTCTTTATTCGTGGGAGCCCATTTATTGGTACGCGCATGACGCTTAAATTGTTTTTTCGCAATCCATTGATCTGCATACCTGTTGGTCTCTCTCGCGATCAGTTCAACGAAATCTGCATCAAAGATTTTAAGAAAGGCATCCACAGGTTTGCCCATTTCGTCGGTATTGAAAGTTGGTCCCGGCGTGCCTGTGAAAGTCTCCCTTATCCCAGTAAAACGTAAGATATCATTAGACCAATCGAAAGAGTAACCTTCAGGCGGCAGAATCAAACGCATTGCCTCACTATCTACCTGGTCTTGTCTACTAAAGTCTATGGCCATAGCGGAGTTAGGTGAAACGTTGATAATATTATGATAAGGTATTGGCGGCATGCAGAAGGTATCCTCATCGCTCTCTTCGTGGTCGACGTCACTCGCTTCGTCATCCTCGTCGCTCGATCTGTCGATTTCTGAAACAACAGAAAACCCAAATTAATTTAATGTGTCTATATTACGATAACCCACTGCCTCTGGTACGGCTTATGACTCGCAATACGATGGTCGCGGGATCAAATCAAATAAATTATATTTGAATAATTAGTGTTATTTTCACACAAAATTCATTTAAAATAATATATATTATATTTGCGGCACGTTCCAGAGTGGAAGATACCCATAGTATCGCCCTGGTGTAAGACCCCATTCAGAATTGAAACGTTGCTTGAAATGGCTTTTGACGGCCGGCATAGTCCAGTGGTAACGCATTGGACTGCCATTCCGAAGGTCGCCGGTTCGAACCCGGCGTGCGCAAATAAATTTTATTTGATTGATTTGTGTTATTTCACAATTAATTAATTAAAATAATAATTAAAATAATATATAGTATATTTGCGGCACGTTCCAGAGTGGAAGATACTACCAGTATCGCCCTGGTGTAAGACCACCATTCAGAATTGAAACGTTGCTCCAAATGGCTTTAGCCGTGTTTAGTGACTAGATCTGAATAGCCAGGTACTTCCCCATCTTCCTCTTTCCCTTCCCCACTTACCTTCAGCCTCACAACATCCCCCAATTGGGGATGCCATAGTCTCACTGGCTCCAGCTGAGGCTCTTGTGAGGTATTCATATAAAAAAAAATATAAAAAGTTAATCAAATACTTGAGGCGGGCAATGTCAGGAGTCAGAATAGCACAGTCAGGTAGGTATGGAATGAAGAAAAGAGTGTGTGTGCCAAGATCGAGTTGCATGGTGGTTCATCCTCTCTGCCTACCGAAATGGCGTGAAGGTAAGTTAGTTAGTTTTATAACTCACGGTTTCCAAGTACAGACTCTTCTAGTACAGCTGCCTCGTCCACGTTACTTTTTCTGCCCATGTCTGACTCTGAAATAAAAGAAAACACAAATTTACAGTAGAATTTGGATATAATGACTTTGCATTTAACGGTCTACTGTTTTAAGTGACGATAATGTAAACTCTAGTAAGGTTTCATAGCTTTTAGTAGGAAAACGTATCCGTTTAAAGTGACCAACTACGTAAAGCGACCTATTTTAATGATAATTTGTCCGGTTACAAAACCCACCTACCAATACAGCCTCGCAACACAATGAGTCCCGTGAAGCGAAAGTGTTTTTTCAATTTAAGAAAAAAATGCTGTATTACACCGTTTAGAAGCCGGTGAATCAAATGTAATCCTCGCAAAGAAGTTCGGCATGTCTTATTTCTCACTCTGCAATACCCGTTACAGAAAAAAGATGTGTAATGATGCATCCACGACATAACAACAATACATTTTGTATGTTTGTTATGTGGAATTTTTAAGTACTATGCTTATTTCCTGCCAATATACCAACAGTGAAACTGTGCTAGGGATATCAATATAAAATATAGATAATTGATTTTATATTGAGCCCCTGGTATGACATTTCAAAAAATAAACTCACCGTTCCCAAACGCCGACAATTCTTCGTAGAATGGTACGTCCACCCACAGCTCGCTGTGATAGCCGGCTTCCGGAGAGAAGAGTTCCCCACTCCGCGATGTCCCAGGTAACGGCTCGGGAGATGCTGCACGGATAGGCATAATTGGTGCATTGGGAGCCGTTGATTGGGTCTGTGCGGGAGTGGACATCCACGGTGGTGGTACGGGTCGTGGCAACGGTGAAGGCGTCCCTTGTGAAAAGGGACACGTTGTTCTCTCCGGAGATGGAATTCTGAAAACATTTACATAAATCATAGAAAATTGTTCTCATTCACGTGTGAAACAGTAAGTACAGTATGTAAATAAACAATAAAATAAGAACTCTGTAAAATATGCACTGAATGTGCCAAATGCACAGAGCGCTGAACTTACCAACTCTCACTGTAAGAGTGGAACGCTGTCAGGAAAAAACAATAATATTGTACCAAGCATCTAAATACGATTACTTACTTTTGTTTTAGTTTTTCTTGGAGGTGCGGTAGGGAGCAAAATGCGCGCCGCCTGCTTCTTGAATTTTCGGCTTTCCAGCTCTAGCCGGATGGAAGCAGGCAGGGCCCTAACAGCCTTTAGGGCCTTGACGCGATCTTCTCGCACCAGTAGCAAAGCAGGGTCGCTGTTTAAATAAATACAAATATATGATGAGTTCAACGGCCACAGCAAAGTACTTTCATAAAAAAACATTAAAAAATACTAACACTCCAGACGAGGCTGCAATTGCAGCTCTGCGTTGACGTCCACGTGCAGGTAGTCCGGCACCAGCTCGTACCCCACGTCTCCCTTTTCCTCTGCCTCCTCTTGCAGTCAGCACCGCTCTATAAATTTTAAATTGAAAACACTTAATGTAAGTACTTAAATGTTTAAATTTTGTTAAATATTGCACTAATATAAAATTTGAAAATAATTATTGGGTTGTGGAGTGATCCCTTTCCCTGGACGACAGCTGTTTCTGCACAAATTTGGTAAAAGTAAACAAATTAATTAATTATACAACTAAATTACTAAATTTTTATTGTGTGACGAAGGCTTTACACCATTTTACATGTGAAAAAGAGTCAACTTTTTGACATATGACTTAAAATAATTGGTTAGCAAATATCTGTATTAATAATGAACCAATTCAAATAAAACTTATATATATCTCTTTGTTTTGAATCACTGTGATGGAATATCTATATTTCAAATGCGCGAGTGCAGTATTTAAGACATTATTGTAAATCAAAAACAGATGACGTCTTCAGTTGACGTAATCTTACACAAAAACTTCAACCAAAACAATATAATACAAACAAACGAATTAAAAACGCATTTCAAAGATAGATAAGTCAATCATGATTACACAGATATATAATTATGCGTTAAAAACCCAATAAATTAATTACTTACGGCATTTTAGGAAGAGTCCAAAATTTCGTGAATGTTGAAAATTTATAATTTTGTTTTTGACAGGACGCCATAAAAAAACCGCGAAAACTCGTTAAATAACACTTCAAAGACAACGGATAAGTTCATAGACAAAGAGAATATATTATCAGCTATTCGATAAAACAAGTAGCTGGCCATGGAAACGTTTTAAATAATTACAATAAATATTTTACGAATGGTAGAAAAATCGGTCCATTTTTGGACCGATATCAATCGCAGAAAAATAAAAGTGGTCGATTTTTCGACCGAAATCGTTCCAGTGGTTAATATCGTTTTCTGTGCGATTTCTATTTGAGCGATAGCTGCGTTTGTTGCTCCTCCCCAAGCAATTATTTCATATTCTATTATTGATTGGCATAGTGCATAATATATTGTTTTCAATTGTTTTATTTTATATATGTTTCTTATGTTTAGGAAAATGTGTATTGTTCTGATAACGGGGTACTTGATTTATCTCAATACAACTTTTCTTAATCTAACTTATTGCGCTTACGTAGGCCTTGTATTCTTTACTGATCTCTTTATTTCTCACACGATCATTTATTGTTACCACACATACACCTCTGGGATATTAATTCTAGAGCATTCAGTATGCAGCGAGAAATTCGCTTATAACCCGCGCGATCACAACACATCCCCAGTACAAAAAATTCTATATTTACTGATTTCATACAGATAATTTTCATTATAATAGAAGTAATATCTAGGGACGGTACTAAATCGTCAAAAGTGGCAACACTTTGAACATAACCAAAGATCACATTTATGAAAGCATCTGTCACGGAAATTTTCAAGGTGAGTGGTTCATTTATGTTTTCAAGATTGATCAAATTGAGATTATCATAAGTTATCGGTAAGTTCGAATGCCGATATATTCCTCCCGAGTATTGTATGTGGTCAAATGTAGAACTGCCCTGTGTCTAACGCAAAGTAACTTAACTTTTACCTGGCTATATCGATATTTTGTCAGAGGGAATGGCGGATTGACTACACGATAATGTCTCTCTAAATACAGATACGGAGGATTAAATCATGGGAGTCTGCCAAATCGTTCTCAATTATCTTAACTTTAAGTTTTATTCAGTCAAAATAATATATTTTTTCTAATTATTTATTATGTATACACCCAATTAGGTAACAATACATCAAGACTCGTTATTGTCTCACAAAGTCTGAAAAACTGTCAACTGTCTGTAAAATGTGGCAGGTAAAAACACTCCTATGTTTAAAGTAAATTCTTAATTCTAACGCTGTACATGTGTGGCTTGGATGTACAGTACATTCAAAGAATATTTCGGAATAAATCGATAGCGGGCGGCGTTTTGAAATTTGCATCAGATATATTTTACGTCACGGGCGTGACTAATATACACTTACTCGCTTACACTATAAGATGAACATGGAATACTGTATGAAATAACACAAAATAACACAAAACTGTATGAAATAACACAAAACTGTGTATAGAATGTGCTCAAGAGTAAATAGTATATCCTCCTTGAAATGAACATCTGCGGTCCTTCTTATTTCCTAAATGAACCCTTAAAGCCTGTTCTCCGGATTCCCGTTTTTAAAGGGTATTAATCAATCGTATCATCTATAGTACATTTTTAAAATAAATGTTAAAAAAAATATATATTTTTGTTTGTAGTACTCTCCAGGAGATGGACGAATGTACATAATTGTACTGTTTTATAATGCACTTCGTCTGGACTTATCAATTGAGTATTGTTGATTGGTTTTTAGGTGGCATTAAAGTGGAGACTGTTAGCTTCAAGGTAGAATCAGGACCTAAAGAAGAAGATGGAGGGGGAATCCCTTTTATGGAAATCGATATAGACTTTCCGGATGTTAAAAACGAATGCCTTAAACGCCTTCAAAGAAAAACACTGACAATAGGTAAATAAAGATTCGTGTTTTTTTTACATTTATAGAATTAATGATGCTTATACTTATACTAATTCGTAATGTTTTTTTAGACTCATTGACTGATCAAAAGACACATTCTATGGAAAAACCATTCTCTTGTTCCCATTGTAAGTACTCCTGCAAGTCAAAGTCAATCTTACAACGTCACTTCTGGACTCACAGTGGAGAAAAACCTTTTTCTTGTTCCGACTGCAAATATTCATGTTCTCGAAAGGAAAATTTGACGAAGCACATGCTGACTCACAATGGAGAAAAACCTTTTTCTTGTTCCGACTGCAAATATTCATGTTTTCGAAAGGAAAGTTTGACGATACACATGTTGACCCACGGTGCAGAAAAACCTTTTTCATGTTCCGTTTGCAATTATTCATGTTATCGAAAGCATTATTTGACGATACACATGCTGACTCACAGTGGAAAGAAATCTTTTTCATGTTCCGCTTGCACCTTTTCTTGCTATCGAAAGGGAAATTTGACGATGCACATGCTGACTCACAATGGAGAAAAAACTTTTTCTTGTTCGAACTGCAAATATTCTTGTTTTCAAAAGGGAAATTTGACGAGACACATGCTTACCCATGGTGGAGAAAAACCTTTTTCTTGTTCCTACTGCAATTATTCTTGTTCTCGAAGGGAAAATTTGACGACACACATGCTAACTCACAGCGGAGAAAAACCTTTTTCTTGTTCCTACTGCAATTATTCTTGTTCTCGAAAGGGAAATTTGACGAAACACATGGTAACTCACAGTGGAGAAAAACCTTTTTCTTGTTTCACTTGCAACTATTCTTGTTCTCGAAGGGATCAATTGACGAGACACGTGCTGACTCACAGTCGGGAAAAACCATTTTCTTGTTCCAAATGCAACTATTCTTGTTCTGTAAAGGGTCTTTTGACGAGACACATGTTGACCCACGGTGGAGAAAAGCCCTTTTCATGTTCCGTGTGCAATTATTCATCTTCTCAAAAGGTACATTTGACGAGACACATGCTGACTCACAGTGGGGAAAAACCATTTTCTTGTTCCAACTGCAACTATTCTTGTTCTCAAAAGGTTCTTTTGACGAGACACATGTTGACCCACGGTGGAGAAAAGCCTTTTTCATGTTCCGTGTGCAATTATTCATGTTCTCAAAAGAGACACATGCAGAACCACAGTGCATAAGAACCTTTTTCGTGTTCCGTTTGCACTTATTCATGAACTCGCCAGCAAAATTTGACGAATCACGTGTTGACTCACGTGTTGGAGAAAAACCTTATTCATGTTCCGCTTGCAATTATTCATGTTATCAAAAGCGTTATTTGACGATACACATTACACATGCTATCTCACAGTGGAGAGAAACCTTTTTCATGTTCCGTTTGCACCTTTTTTTGCTATCGAAAGAGAGATTTGACGAGACACATTCTGACTCAAGTGGAGAAAAACTTTTTTCTTGTTCCAACTGCTTCTTATAATAAATATTCTTGTTTTCAAAAGCTAAATTTGACGAGATACGTGCTTACCCATGGTGGAGAAAAACCTTTTTCATGTTCCGTTTGCAATTACTCATGTTGTCGAAAGGAAAATTTGACGAGTCACATGCTGACCCACAGTTTAGAAAAACCTTTTAATGTTCTTTTTCAAACCGAAATTAACTTTTACCATTATTTTTATAGTTCTTTTTTCATAGTTCTGTCATGAAATATATTTATTTTGATTATATTATTATTATATAGTTTCCCTTTTGAATTGACTCTTCAAGCGTATTCTTCTTATTTTTGCTATAAGACATAGTTTGACGGTTTGCATTTAATTCCGAAGAGTGAAATGCTCCTGGAAAATGTACATTTATTTTTAATGAATCATAAAACTTAAAAAATTATTAATGAAACAAATGTTATTCAGGAGAAAATAAAGTTAAAATCGTCAGTACAAAACATGGTAAAACAGAAGTAAGATTGTGTGTGTTGTGTGCACTGAATTTTAAAAATATGAACCGTTTCCGTGGTAAATATTCCTAAACGAACGGAATTTTTTTAGGAAGTTTTTGATTTTTATTCTTTGAATGTTATTTAAATAAGTATTTTATTATGAGTATCAATTATTAATATTAATAAAAAGTTCTGAACCTGTGTACTTTTTTGTATTTAGTAGAAACTACTCATTGCATATAAATAAAACAAATGAATTATTCACATAAAACCAACAACCAGCCTTATAAGAATCCACATGAACTTGCGTAGCGTTGAAAAGCATTTCAACGAATTTCTTTGGAAATTTTAATGTTGAAATTTCAAAACCTGTTTAATACAGGCTATGTTAAAAAACGGTAGCCTAGCAAAGCTGCCATATGGCTGGTTGTCTGCCGGTTCTACCTTCAATTTTTATCTTAATTACTAAGCATACGGGGAAGAATTGTATTTTAATTTTTAAGTAGAATTGGTAATTTTTTAGATTCTCACGGCCAAAAGCATTTTTGTTGTTTGTTTTTGGGGTGTTATGCCGTGTTGCGCTAACTCCTTCTTTAGCACAACACAACAACACCCCAAAAACAAACAACAAAAATTTAAGTAGAATTGATTATTCAATTTTATTATTAACTTATTAAACGAGTAAAATTATCAAATAATATTCTATATCATACCATTAATAATATTACAATAATATCCGGACTGGGTCATTTAAATACACGCTTGGTTTAGATTGAAAGCAGTTCGCAACACTTTCGAAGAAGTTGTAGAAGTGTCCAACTGCACGGAACATAGTAACAAGAAAGCTATAAAAACATATCTCAGTAATAATTAATAATAATTTCTCAGAAAAGATAATCACAAAGAAAATCACTCCTATTTTTAAAAATATTCTTATTGAGGAATAGCTTGGATTTAGATCGATGATATCCACAACAAATAATTTACTGTCCTTTACAAATACCATTGTTAAAGCCTTAAAAGACAACACTCAGTTTGATGTCCTCTACACTGATTTCTCCAAAGCCTTTGACAAAGTTAGTCACTCGATTCTCATGGCGAAACTTTATGCTATAGCACTGTTTCCCGCCTTCTTTATGCCATGCCCCACCGTAGTCTTTTCAAAAGTCAAATGCCCCACCGGCATCTTTTTTAATTTAACAGCAGGTAAATTTTCAAATCATATTGTTATATATTTGTAAACATAGGAATCATTAATGAAATTAAATAAAACCCATTGTAGTAGATATTATATTATAACTGAAATTAATTTCAGTTACACTTGCTACAAAAAATTTTTATGTCCGGATCTAACTTAGTTCATTTCAGTCTTATTTCCCCTCCATTAGTTATATCCAATCGATTTCGTTTTTCAATGAGTAAATCGCTTTTGGCGCTAAATCCACATTCCACCAAATAAGTTGAGGGAAAGGGTAATAATAATTTTCTGCCACGCAAAGTAATATCAGGATATTTTGTGTTAGTTTCTTCGCAAAACCTTAGTGTAAGTTTCTTCTTTAAGCCTTATCACATAAGCCTCGTCACATTCGCACTTACACTGATCAAAAACCGTTCTCATGTTATTAATGTAATTATTCATGTCCACGCAAGCCAAATTTAATGGCATACAGGATAAAATATTCTCATTTTCTTTATGTCATTATTAATTTTCAAAGAAGTCACAGTTATTGCAAACCGTTCTCACTAATTCTATGGAAACCTTGTTCTTATTTTCTTACTGTGATTATTCATGGTCAAGCATAATAAGACACAGGCGTAAGGTAGGTATGCTGTCCTTGTTCTATCGGTATTAAAATGGAAGATGATCTTAGGAATTAGCGTCAATGATCCCTTCGGCACCGGTGCGTAGTCGGGATACACGCCAAACGCGCGCCCAACATTTATTCACGGTTGACATTTGTCACATGAGAACGGGTCGCTTCTACGATTCGTTCTTAAGTTCAACAGCTCGGTTGTGGAACGAGCTGCCGGCCTCTGTGTTTCCTCCCTCCTACAACATGGGACTCTTCAAGACCCATGTTCACTCCTTCCCCTCCACAAAAAGACCCTCCACACAGCATCCCCAAAGATGACATAGGCCCTGAGGGAAATTATTTTCTTCAGGGCCTCCTGTATGGAGTTAATTTATAAAAAATAAAAAAAACAATCACACTCATTCTAAGGAAAACCCGTCTCTTTTCTTGCGTTCTTTTAGTAACTATCCATGTTCACAGAAGTTTAGAAGCTTAATGGGAAACATTCGCATTAATATTAAGGAAAAACCATTCTCATGTTTTTACTGTAACTATTTATGTTCACAAAAGACAAATTTAATGACTCACATTCGCATTCACACTACGGATAAACCATTTTCATGTTCTTACTGCGATAATTCATGTTTACAGAAGTCACGTTTAATGAGACACTATAGCACTCATACTAACGAAAAACTATTCCTACTGTAATTATTCATGTTATTATCATTATTCACATTATCACTCATATTTAGGATAAACCATTCTCATTTTCTTAGTGAAACTATTCATTTTCACAAAAGTCAAGCTTAAGAAGACACATTCGCACTCATACTAAGCAAAATCCATTCACATGTTCTTACTGTGATCATTCATGTTTACGGATATCCCGCTTATTGTTACAAATTTGCACTCATGCTTAGGAAAAATCATGTATCATGTTCTTATTGTGATTATATATTTTATTTTATGAAAATTAACAGTTACTTGGTTGGTTTAAATATGTGAAATTTGCTGAGAAACTGAGAAACCAATTATAGATTTCCTCATTATACTTATACATTACGTATAATATAACTCAGCAGTTTATTGTAGATATTGTATTGTAACCAATACAACATCTACAGCTAGATAATTATTGAAATTGTAGCGGATTTCATTCTATTTTAAGTACAATTTGGCGTATATTTCAATTTTGTACATCTCATTTTTTTGTATGACCGATGTGTATTCCCCTTTATATGTGGAATGCCTACGTGTCTCATCTCTGAAGCGTGGTGCCCCACCTCTGAGGCGTTTTGCCCCACTGCACCGGTGGGAAACACTGCTTTAAAACCTACTTATTTTCTCATAATCTCACAAAAATAAGATTCTCTGTTACTACTCTTTACTCTAATATTAAATTTACTTTCAGTATTAACAAATATAAATCTTGTATTTTTTTTATATAGACTCGTGTCAGAGGTCCTTTACTGTCCTTTACTACTCTTTACTCTAATATTAAATTTACTTTCAGTATTAACAAATATAAATCTTGTATTTTTTTATATAGACACGTGTCAGAGGTCCTTTACTGTTTAAATTATAAAACCCACAGAACTCTGTATTATTTTCATTACTCTGTAAAACTGTCAACATTCTCCTGTACTATTATTATCGACAGAAATCTACGGAACTATTTATTCTAATTATTAATATCTTGACACGACCACCCACAAATATAATACTACTATAATGAGTATCAAAACCGAAATTAACTGTTTAAAGTGTATTGTTTTCAGTATTGCCAACATTAACTTTTTGAAAAAAAAATTCTTACACTACCTAACCAAAAGTGCTTTTTATCTACTAAAAATATTACCATCACTAAATCTTTGTTTTGAAATTCAACTAAACACTGCGTGTAATTTACGTACTAAAAAAATATAAATCTTTTAATTTTTTTTTACTATTCTTTATTTTGGATTTCACACATTAGGGGTGATCTTGGCCATACACAATTAACATTAACTAACATAAATAAACCAAACATAACATATAATTAACATAACATAACATACTTAACATAAACGGTACAGAGCTGGTAGCAGTAGGTTATCACAAAATTATAAAAATAGGAACCTGTGTACAATATAAGTGGGCGCTTTTCGTTATTTAACCAAAGATTTTTCTAAAATAGGTAGCGTTTTTTTTAAACAGAACTATGAAATTTGCAATCTTATAAACAAACACAGCATATGAGAGTAAACAAATGTGATTATAAAACATAACACAAACATACCATGAACATAACATAAACAAACTACATTGCCCACTCTCCGATACAACGACTTCACACCATGGGAAATCATTACTTTGGTGATGTTGACATATTCAATACCATTTTGGCAAGTTTTGTGGATCATTTCAAACATTTATTTCAACAATACTCCTAAACACATCATGTAAACCTACAAATAGCTGTAATTTTCTGTTTTTGTTTCTTGTGTTTGTATGACTTGTTGCATAGCTTTTATCAAATGTAATTTTATTCTTATTTTTTATGTTTCAAAGTATCTGTCAAATTAAAATTATACTACCAACCATGTAAAAGCCCTCTGGGCGTTAAATAAATAAATAAATATCATAATATAAATACACATAACTTATATTTTTCGGCTTGACTGTATTTAACATGTATATATTTATTTTTATATTTTATGTATAATAAGCTGTTTGTCTCTTTTTTATATTAACTCCACACAGTAGGCCCTGAAGAAAATAATTTCCCTCAGGGCCTATGTCATCTTTGGGGATGCTGTGTGGAGGGTCTTTTTGTGGAGAGGAAGGAGTGAACATAGGTCTTGAAGAGTCCCATGTTGTAGGAGGGAAGAAACACAGAGGCCGGCAGTTCGTTCCACAGCCGAGCTGTTGAACTTAAGAACGAATCGTAGAAGCGACCCGTTCTCATGTGACAAGTGTCAACTGTGTACAAATGTTGGGCGCGCGTTTGGCGTGTATCCCGACTACGCACCGGTGCCGAAGGGATCAATGACGCTAATTCCTAAGATCATCTTCCATTTTAATACCGATAGAACAAGGACAGCATACCTACCTTACGCCTGTGTCTTATTATGCTTGACCATGAATAATCACAGTAAGAAAATAAGAACAAGGTTTCCATAGAATTAGTGTGAACGGGTTGCAATAACGGTGACTTCTTTGAAAATTAATAATGACATAAAGAAAATGAGAATATTTTATCCTTAGTCCCTGTATGCCATTAAATTTGGCTTGCGTGGACATGAATAATTACATTAATAACATGAGAACGGTTTTTGCTCAGTGTAAGTGCGAATGTGACGAGGCTTATGTGATATGGCAGAAGAAACTTACACTAAGGTTTTGCGAAGAAACTAACACAAAATATCCTAATATTACTTTGCGTGGCAGAAAATTATTATTACCCTTTCCCTCAACTTATTTTGTGGAATGTGGATTTAGCGCCAAAAGCGATTTACTCATTGAAAAACGAAATCGATTGGATATAACTAATAGAGGGGCTAACTAGTTCCTCAGAGCATCTTCCATTGTAATACTGATAGAACAAGGACAGCATACCTACCTTACGCCTGTGCTCTAAAGATTGCAGTCCGTCTGTTAAGATTGGGGAATCTATCAAACGGCCCGCCCGTTTTTGCACAGAGTCTAGGGTTTTTTTCAGGTATTTAGGGGCTCCGGACCAGAGATGGCTGCCAAATTCGACAGTAGGGCGCACTTGCGATTTGTACAGGGTCAGCAGTTGTGTATTATTAAAGTATCTGCGGGCCCTGTACAGTACGCCCAGCTTCTGAGAGGCCAACTTTACTCTGGCTTCGATGGAGCCCCCGTACCTGAGCTGGTCACTTATAGTTATACCAAGCATATCAATGGAACGCCTGTTCGGAAGATTGCTTCCGTTGAAGGAGACTAGATTATCATTTGGATCCCTTTTAGACGTAATCAGACAGGATTGGGTCTTTGAAACATTAAATTCGACGAGATTATTTTTACCCCAGGAGGAAATACTCTCGAGTAACCGTCCATACTCTGCTTCAAAGCCCTCCGAGCCGTTGGAGTTTGTGTGCCCTTTGGGGGCTTGTCAAACAAAAAGTTATCATGAACTGTACTGTCATTCGCGTAACAATGAATCGGTGCACAAGTCAAAAGGTCATTGATGTGCAACAAAAACAAAGTCGGAGACAGAACCGATCCCTGTGGGACGCCAGCATTTATGGAGTGCGAGGAAGAAGTGAAATCGTCAGCAACCGCCTGAATCGACCTATCCCTTAAAAAGTCAGCAATCCACGTACACAGGGATGCGGGAAGTCCGTAAGAATGCAATTTGTTGACAAGTCCTCGGTGCCAGACCAGGTCAAAGGCCTTGGATATGTCTAGTGCGACCGTTTGGGTCTCACCGTGACGTTCCAGGCACCGCCCATAAACATGCGTCACATATGCGAGAAGATCACCGCACGAGCGGTTCCGCCGGAATCCGTATTGACGGTCGTTGATAATTTTGTTCTTCTCGAGGTATGTGAGCAGTTTGTCGTTGATCACACGTTCCATCACTTTTGACAGAACTGATGTGATCGCTATGGGGCGGTAGTTGGCCGGGTTGGAGCGGTCACCTTTCTTGGGAATAGGGTGAATGACCGCTTTTTTCCAACTAGAGGGAACAGTGCCACACTTCAAGGACATTTTGAAGAGCTTTGTCAAAACTGGAACTATTTACGCAGCACACCTCTGCAATACCAGGGCAGGTATTCCATCAGGTCCACTAGCTTTTTTAACATCGAGCCCCCGTATGATGTGGAGTACATCCCGATGCCGGATCCTCAGCTTTTTCATATAGAAGCCGCAGTGAGGAACTGACGGCGAAACAGCACATCCGTCGTCGAGGGTCGAGTTTTCCGCAAACATTTTACCTCATAGGTTAGCCTTTTCGGTGGCGGTGTTTGCTAGTGAGCCGTCAGGTCTGGTAAGAGGTGGCAAACTGGGTTTGCAAAAATTTCGACCTATTGAGCCCGCAAGCGACCAGAATGCTCTGCTGCCATGCGGGCAGGCAGCCAGCTTTTTGCTGATCTGCAGGTCGTGTTCGAATTTTGACCTATTAATGATTCTCTTGCATTCCTTTTCCGATTTGTTGTATGCTGATCTGCTTTCGCGCGTTCGAGATGTGTTGTAGGCTCGTATCATAGTCTTCGAGTCTTAAATAAAACGCATTATGATAATAACTTTTGATAAATTAGAAAATAAGTAATCGTAGGCAATATAAATAAGCAATAGTGGTGTATTTACTAACCTTTAACAGTTTTGGCATTACGTCGTTTCAATTCTTCCTTCAATTGGAAAATAGTCCACTGACCGTAATTTCTGTGCATTTTACTTACAAATCGAGCAAACTAGGTTTGTTGTCGGAAAACAAATAGCAAATAGCTATCGAAATGACAGATCATTGGAAGACAGAATATGTAACAGGAGGACCGGTAAACAACATCTCTTGGATATTTTGAAATCACTCAGAAAACGGCCCAGTGAAATGGTTTTTGTTTATGGGCACTTCCTCCCCGTCAGCTTGGGTTAGTTGTACGCGGAAATAGTCACTCACGATCAACGTGTTTTAATCTGAGAAAATCATGTGATTACAAGTTCTTATCTTTTAAAAAGGACGCGGGGTGTTTTTCCTAACACGATTAGTTCGTGTAGGTTTTTATTTTTAGTGGAGGTTATGTGATCCCCACTTTTTTCGGTGATGGCCGGTGCTTAGCTTTGTGGAATTTGTGTTTTGGACTTGAAATTGTAAAGAGATTGGTCCTAAGTGTGGCTAGAATATAATGCCTGTTTAACTCCGCGTCGTGAAGTCACGGATTGCTGTTGGTTCTTCTGAACTCCGTAAGACTTGGAGACTGGTTGGATTCCACGTGCTACTCGGATGAAGATTCTACAGAAGCTCTTTGAAGGTGTTGCGCCCTTTGTGGATGATGAAGTGAAGGATGACCTGTCTTCCCTGGATTCCACGCCGTCCCCGGTAGATCCGTGGTTCCGTCACGGGTCCGTTCCCCTCTACCTGAATCAAGTTTTCGTTCGCCATCCGTTGTTTTCCTTCGTTACTCGGCCACGTTTAGTTAGCATAGTTAGTTCAGGAGTCCATCTGGTATGTGTATACTTTATATTCTTTATGTTACATTGGTATACTTTGAACTCCCATGTTGTGTTCTTTTGATGGATACATTATAGTTTTGATAAAGTTCTTCCTCTTTTATTTCTGATTTCCTACCTACTTGACAGAAAACTAATCCCATAATCATGAGTTAAGATCTCTGCTCTGCCGCATTAATTCCTCTACTTGATCCAGAATATCTCACCATTACATTGGAATTAATAACCGGTACAACATGCTTTTCTTTACAAGAGTAAAAACACGTGTGTAAAGGGAAAAAATATATATTTTTTTTTAAATTATAAAAACATATCAAGTGAAGTGATTTTTGTTCTTTTAAATAATAAATTAATATAGTGAGATGTCATCGTCACTCTAATTCGCTAAATTATTTAAGGTAGTGAAGTTAATTTTATTTTTGAATTTATTATAGTCCGGTTCTAACCTTATTTCTGTAGTTGATTAAACCACATCACTCCAGTGTACGTGTAATAGTGTTGTGCATTTAATGGAGTGCATAAGCGACCTATAGTATTTTGCCTATTGCTCTCAACACGATTCATGGCACGGTGTGACTTCTTATACAGATCTTTGTGGATTTGAAGCAGCTTATTTTTTGTATATGTATTTTTTAGTGGTGGAACTTGAAAGTTTTTGAAAAGTTGTGAGGTTGGGTAGTATGATGGTTTTTTTATAAAAATTTTTATTAACCCTTAACTATGGACGTGAAAAAAAAATCACACTCCCATGGACGTCGGGTCACACAGACCCCTTCATAAAATTCTTCTAATTTTCAAACCTGGACCAATCTGACTTTAGCAAGGAGTTTATATGTATAAAGTATTTATAAATAAAAGATCGAGTAATAAAAATAATCAACTTTTATTCATATTTTAATAATTATCTCAAAATTTAACAAACCTAGTCAGTTTTCAGTCTTAATTGACTTGAGATCATATTAAGGCTCCTTAATTATAGTAGGTATTACAAAAATCAAAAACAATAATTTTTCCTAGCTAATAAAATAAACAGTAACAAAAAGTCATAAAAAAAACTTCTGAAAGAAATAAAATAAAAATTCTCACAATGATCAAACTTATGTAAAATTACTGGCACTCAGAACATAGAGGCTTGGAACACTGAAGACAAACTGGCTTCATTTACAAACATTACTTTACGCCTGCAATGTTCATTTGTTGGTTGGGCACCATGTTTCACAGCTGATGTAGTTGGCTCACTACTGTCCGCCATTTTGATTTTAAATCTAGAACAAATTAAAAAAGATTATAATACTAAAATGTAAGAAAATTATAGTATACGGGTCACATAGGCCCGAGTATATTTGTATGGAAATTATAGTCAACGGGTCTCCCAGGCCCTGATCAAATTTTAAATGATTATTACTCACGTAATAAGTGCCGGATGACGCGACGTTCTCCCTCCTTGGTCATAACACAACTAAAACTGAAGCTACTGAGACGCGCGGGGATAGCACGCGCGGGGAAGGTGTTTATTCCGAGAAATTGAAGAAGGGGTTGGGCCTCTGAGACCCGACGTCCATAGTTAAAGGTTCAGCCTTTGAGCGATTTCCAGCGGTAAAAGTGATGATTTGTAAGCTCCCCCCCATGCAACGATACCATACTGTATTATTGAATGGGCTAGAGCGTAGTAAATATTTTAAAGAATTTTGAGGTTAAGTATTTTTCTTAGACTGATAAATATGTAAATGAGTTTTCTTAATATATTTATGATATTGTTTATGTGAGTTTTCCACTTAAGGTTACTATCTATTGTTACACCTAAATATTTAATTTCATTTTTATTTGCTATGCATAAACAGTAATTGTTTTGGCAAGTAAATTTTTTTAATATGCATTTTTTTAATGTATTTTAATATTTAAGGTAACAAAAGGGTTTTTTTTTTGTTTATTCTAAAAATTATATAATATGTTTTTTCAATATTTAATGTCAATAAGTTTTTATCAAACCATTCTTTTAACGTATTGATATCATTGTTAGCAATTATTTCAAGTTCATTCAATGAATTCGCTTGAAATATAATAATATAATAAAAAATAAAATAAAATAATAAAAATATAATAATAAATATAAATATAAAATAATAATATATAAATAAATAAAATAAATAAATAAAATAAATATATAAATAATAAAATATAATAAAAAAATATGCAGATGATACTGCAATTATTGCAGTATCATCTGCATATTTTTTTATTTTTTTATTTATTTTTACTAACGACAATTATAATTACAAAGTTAAGTATATTATTCGCAGTCCTCCTCACTAGGTAATTCCTGTTCCTAGGCGGACTGTAGGTTTTTGTATAGGTGTAGATCGTGATTTCCTTGTTAATTTCTACAAAAAAAATTTTAAAAATTGTCTTCACATTTGTTCAGTTCATAAATTTATTGATTTCCTCATCTTCATGTTTACTTAGCCATAATTTGATGTCGTTTTTAAATTTTTGTGTCTCCGTTGTGTTTTTGAGTTCAATTGGGAGGGCATTATATAGTTTTGTAGCATGGAAATGATGATTTTTCTGGCCAAAAGACGTATTTAATTTTGGGATGTTCAATAATTTTGAGGATTTCTTCCTTGTAATATAGTTGTGTTGGTCAGCAGGGTACTCATATTTTTCTGTAAATTTTATTAGAGCATTTTTTGAGTATAGTTTTATTATACTGAACACTTTAAAAATTTTAAAAATGTCTTTTGATGGAGTTCTTATGGGTACTTTAAGGATAATTTTTATTATTGCTTTTTGAGTTTTAATAAGCTGCTTCATGTGGATGTTTGAGGCAGATCCCCATCCAATTATCCCATATTCTATGCGTGATTGACAGAGAACATAGTATACCTTATATAAATCATTTATACTCAGTATTTATACTTAGTATATGAAATGACTTTTCCTGTTAATGGTAATTTAAAGATATTATTAACATATAATATGAATAGAAGAGGACCCAAAGTGGTGCCTTGTGGTATTCCAAAGTCACTTGTGTTGGGTTCACTGAGGGTGTTATTTATTTTTACATTTTGGTTTCTAGAGCTTAGGAAACTTTCCATCCACATTATAGCATTATCTATAATTCCTATTTTGTTAAGCTTGTTCAGTAATTTTTTGTGACTTATGCTGATGAAGGCTTTCTTTAGGTCTATGAACATTTTTTTAAATTTTTTTTTAATATAGATTATGGTTACATTAATACATACATATTTTGCAAAATATAATATTTAGGTTCATAATTGGTCATGTATACCTTATCAGAAAAGAGAAGCTCATGTGTCTGATAAGGGAGCCACGATTCTTACTTAGATTCAATGTTATAATATTATGTTATGTGTAAAATATAAATATAAGATATATATACATTTTTTTTATTTTACTATAAGTTTTTTTGGAAAAAAGGTTTGATTTTATTTATTTGTTCTTGTTGGTTCGTAATACAGCGCAATTCGGAAGGGAGATTATTGTAGTTTTTTTATGGCTTGGTAAATATAATGGTTTTACATTTGAGTTGTTTTAAAGATTGGCGTAATAAATTGATTTCCATTTCTCATCAGTTTGTAAAATTCTTGATATTCTGTGTTATTTTTTTCTTTACACATTTTTATAATGGAAGTTTGCTTGAATATATCATCAATATTTGGTACTGGAAACAATTTAGAAAACAATTTTGTTGGTAAAGTAGAGTTTTTTTTAAGTATTACCTTTATAATAATTTGTTGCGAGACTTTTACTGAGTTTAGGTTGTTTTTATAAGATCCTCCCCAACCTATGATTCCGTAAATAAGCAGGGAGTGGACAAGTGCATAATATATGGATTTTTTAGTATTTTCGCATTTAAAATATTTCTTAACCTAACAAATATATATATATACATATCCTTATTCTCTTTTCTAACTCCGTAATATGGCTTTTCCATTTCAAATTTTCATCGATGATCATACCAAGATATTTAATTTCAGAAGAAGAGTTGATTACAGTACAAATAGGATTAAGTAGTTTACAGTTGACATTGTTACAATTTTCATCATGGATTATGATATTTACTTTATGTTTAGGTATTTTTTGTAGTGAAAATAATACATATGTTGTTTTTTTGGCATTAAGTGTGAGTAGGTTATTATCAAACCATGATTTTAAGATATTAATAAATTCTTTTGCAGGTTTGTTAACTAGTTCCCATGTTTGACCTTTTATTAATAAAACAGTATCATCAGCATAAGAGATTGATTCACCTTTGATTTTCTGTTGGAAAATGTCATTTACATACATTAGAAATAGTAATGGTCCGAGGACCGTGCCTTGAGAAATGCCAAATGTACTTGTTAGTGGTGTACTAAAGGTTTGGTTTAATTTTACAATTTGAGGTCTCTCTGTTAAGTAGCTTTCTATCCATTTAAGAGCTAAGTGGTCAATACCATTTTTTTTAAATTTTAATATAAGTCTTTCATGGGAAATGCTGTCAAATGCTTTCTTTAAGTCAATAAAAATTCCTATACATTTATTTGATTTGTCCAGGGTACTCTGAATACTAGATGAAATTTTTGCAATGGCATCTTGGGTACTTTTTCCCTCTGTGAAACCGAATTGATTTTCATTTATAATCGAGTTTTTTTTAAGAATGCAGTTAGTCTTTTTTTAGCAATTTTTTCAAAATTTTTAGATATATTAGATAAGATTGAAATGGGTCTATAATAAGAAATGTCCTCCGGGCTACCGGACTTAAATATTGGAGAGATTATTGTTTTCTTATACGTGCTCGGGAAAACTCCTGTCTTAAAGCTATTGTTTATAATATGAGAGATTGGTGTAGAAACATAATTTTTAATGATTTTTAGTGTTTTTACAGCGAGACCGTCAAATCCCGGAGCAGAACCACCTCGCATTTTTGATATAATTTGTACAATTTCAGACGGATTGGTTGGTTCGAAGAGTTCAAGTTTCTATATTCGAAATATATTCAATATACATCTAATTTATTTTTTTCACTGTAATTTTTTCTGCTAGACTCTTTCCGATATTTGCAAAGAAATCGTTAAAAGCGTTTGCTCCTTTTTTAGGTTCTTCAATACAGTTAATTATGTTATTGTTTTGTATTACACGGCCGGCATAGTCCAGTGGTAACGCATTGGACTGCCATTCCGAAGGTCGCGGGTTCGAACCCGGCGTGCGCAAATAAATTTTATTTGATTAATTTGTGTTATTTCACAATTAATTAATTAAAATAATATATAGTATATTTGCGGCACGTTCCAGAGTGGAAGATACTACCAGTATCGCCCTGGTGTAAGACCACCATTCAGAATTGAAACGTTGCTCCAAATGGCTTTAGCCGTGTTTAGTGACTAGATCTGAATAGCCAGGTACTTCCCCACCTTCCTCTTTCCCTTCCCCACTTACCTTCAGCCTCACAACATCCCCCAATTGGGGATGCCATAGTCTCACTGGCTCCAGACGGGAGCAGTTGGGACTCTTGTGAGGTATTCACTATAAAAAAAAAAAAACTCTCAATAGTATTACTTTTGGTTTTTTGTTTATTTTCCATGATTTCATTGATTATATTCCAAACTTTCTTACTGTCATTTTCAGAATCATCAAGTTTATTTTTATAATAATTTTCTTTCGTGTTTTTTATGAGCGTGGTTAATTTTTTTATTTATTTTTTTTATTTTTTTTTTATTTATTTATTTTTTTTATTTATTTATACTGGGTTTTACAGATGATCACACTTACGTGAGAACAATCCACTTATAAAAACTCAGTTATTGTACAATTACAAAAATCTACAATTAAATAAAGATACAATAAATTAAATACAGATACATACAATTAAATACAGATACATGCAATTAGAAAACAAAAACATCAAAAAATAAAAATAAAATACACAATCATATACAAGCTCGCTCAAGTAACACATTACATTATACATTATTACAAGTGGTAAGAGGCATAAGAAATACGAGAGGTATGCAATGTATGCATAGAGAGAAAATTGACACAATGAATTAGCTAATATTTTTTAATAGCGCCAGAACTTTTTTTCTGAATCCGTACAAATTATCGACGAAAATATCTATTTCAGCACACTCTATCTTGTTATATAGTCGACACATCTGGGTCAGAGGGCTAAAGTAGGCGATATTATTTATAAATGTATTCAGGTGAAAAATATTATGGCGCCTTAAACAATGCGAATTGGGGACATTTATTTTAATATTGCTAAGACATAATGTAGTATCAAGTTGACCGTGAATAATTTTATGTAAACATATGAGATCAGTCAATTGCCTTCTAGTTTTAAGTGTATCAATCTTGAAGTAATCACGACGTACGTCATATGATCTTAGATGGTCATGTAATCCACATTTGAAGGATAACATTCTTAGCATTTTTTTTTAATGGATTCTACAATATTTTCATATTTGCAGTAATGTGGATTCCAAATAGAGCTTCCATATTCAAGTTTACTTCTAATTAAGGCATTGTAAAGAGTTAGAATTGATTTAGGATCTTGGAAAGGTTTACATATTCTATGAATAAATCCCATCATTTTTAATGATTTGCACTTAATGTCGTTAATGTGTACATCAAATATGAATTTAGAATCAAGAGTGATTCCTAGATCTCTTATTGAAGATACTTTTTTGAGAATAATATTATTAATAACATAGGAAAAATCCTTTATAATTCTATTTCTAGTGAAGTTTAAAATGTAACATTTTTCAACATTTAAGTGCATATCATCGACAGTACGCCAGTTATTAAGTGTGTAGAGGTCGTTTTGAAGCAGTTGATGATCGGAAACAGACTTGATTTTACGAAAAATTTTAAGATCATCGGCGAAAAAAGCATAATCACAATTTAATTTCGAGCCAAGGTCATTTATGAATATAAGAAAAAGCAGGGGGCCAAGATTTGAACCCTGTGGTACACCGGAAGTTACAATTATAGGGGATGATTTGTATCCATTAATAAGAACTAATTGAGTTCTGTTATACAAATATGATTTCACCCAGCGAAGTAGATCTCCATGTATTCCTATTTGTTCAAGTTTTTTTAATAAGATGGAGTGATTAACTTTATCAAAAGCTTTTTGGAAATCAGTATAAATTGCATCTTCTTGTAATCTTTCATTAAAAGAATTACATACATAATTACAAAATTCCAAAAGATTTGAGTTAATAGATCTTTGAGGAACAAACCCATGTTGCCTAGTGCAGAGAAGGGGCTTAAAATGCGAAAAAATATTTTTATATATCAAAGATTCAAAAACCTTAGCAAAACAGGATAATATACTGATTGGTCTATAATTTTTTACTAAAGATTGGTCTCCCGATTTTAATACTGGTACCACATGTGCTTTTTTCCACAGATCAGGAAAAGTTCCCGTGGTTAGGGATGTATTAAAAATTATAAAGAGTCTGCAAAGCAACTGACAAAGAAAGGAGGAATATTATCTGGGCCTGGACCCTAGTTGGAATCTATTTTACTCAAAAAACATTTTATTTCATTTGTACCATTATGTATTTTACCCAAATTGCTTTGATTGTGTTCAGTTATGTTTGGCATTGAACCATTAGTGGATGATTCCGAATTGGTATAAACAGATGAAAAATATTTAGAAAATATGTTTGCTATGTGTTCACCGTCATTTGCGGAAATATCGCCAAGATGCATTACTTTAGGAATACAATTGGTTTTTCGTAATGATTTTGAGTATGACCAGAACACCTTTATGTTACCTTGCAGACCACTTTCGACAGAGTTGATGTATGATTTATAACATTCGCTTTGTATTTTTTTTGTAACTTTCCTTAAATAAGAAAATTCTCTATAATCTGACTCGTTACCATGTTTTTTTACCTTAAGTCTAATGCTGTTTTTTTTTCTTAAGAAGAGCAATCAAATGCTGATTAAACCAGACAGGATATTGATTTTTTGTTCTAGTAATATATTTTTTAAAGTGTTTGTCAATTATTTCCCATAATTTTTCATAGAACCAGGTCACCATACTATTCACATTTTCATTTTTAAAAAGAGTTATCCAATTAAGAGATAATAGATCCTGTCGACATTCATGAAAGTTTCCCTTCCTGAAGTTATATTAATACTAATTTATTTTTGTATTCTCTAAAATGAACATTTAATTTAATGTCTAGTGGTTTTTTTTTGTTTCTTTATAAAACCATTCTTTGTGTCTTATGGACACAACAAGCCCATGTGTTATCCACGGTTTGATTTTACGAAATTTTGCTGAATTTCCTTTTGGAATAATTTTTTTTGAATCATTTATAAAGTTTGTTAATCTACTCTCAAATATTTTACAGCACTCGTTGACGTTATCACTTTGGAGAACATCTAACCATAATTCAGATGACAATTTATTTTTCAAAGATTCGATATTAACAACAGATATTTCTTTCTTATTATTAGCAGTTTGTCCGCAATGTTGGTTTATCGCCTGAGGTATTATTGAATTGTAATGTAGCAAAGTCATGTAATGGTCGGTAATTGAGGTTTTTATAATTCCCGAGTTTAAATTATTTATATCCTTGATATTTGTGAAAATGTGATCAATGCATGATGGACGTTGCCCTTTGACGTTTTTGGTGTAAGAGTTTATACACGACACATAATTCAATTCCGCCATCATATTGAAGTAATTATCTTTATCGTTCGATGTATAATCGTGCGATATATTTAAATTAATGTCACCTAAAACTATTGTATTCGCGTTTCTGTAGTTTAATAACACATTTCTTAATTCTTCTATAAACAAACAGACAGTAGACGAGTGCGTTTTGTATAGAGAGATAACATCATTTTTTTTGTTATAACACTTCATTTGTACATGTAGGCAGTTTGTTCCATTCACATTAATTTCTTCCTCGCACAATATGTCACAATTATTTTGTACGAACATAACGATTCCACTGTTTTTGTTAATTCGGTTTGTAGTAGATACATAGGTATATCCCGTATATAGTACGCCACTTCGCCAATTGAATGTATTTCCGTTAACACAATGCAAGCGGGCTTCATGAGATCATTATTTACTGTTGTCAAAAATTCATCCATGTTTCGTTCTAAACTTCTTATGTTCATGTGTAGAATTAAAGGGCTGCGATTGAGGTCGTTTTGGTGGGTACGGTATACTTGATAGCTGTCATATGTTTTTTCGTCAATATTATTTTTTTCGTCTAGTGCGTTATATAAAAAAATCTGTCATTTTTCTTCGAAGTCTATTCTGTCTCTTGCTACTTTGAGCATTTTATTTTTGTAGGGACATAAGTTGCTGAAAGCTGTGTGGTCTGTTTTATTTTTCTCGCCACATTTCTTATTTTGCGATGTACAATTTGCACAAACCGGTGTTTTTTCTCTTTCAGGGCATTTAGCAAAAGTATGGTCACCCGTGCAATGCGGGCACACCGATGGATTCGTTCGATTTAGGCATCTGGAGGCTGTGTGCATGAATTTGCAGCAGTGGTAGCACTGGGTTAAAGGATCACAATCCACTATGTTAACCCTTTGGTACTGGATATTTATCTTTTCTAATGATAGCATATTTTTTCGTGTTGTACCGCTGGTTTCCACGATATAGTTCGAGATTTTGTTTTGTTCTTCATCTTCTTGATCCCGAGTACCACGTTGGTATTTCTTAGAATGTTTTTATTTTATTTCAGTAATCAAATTTATTTTATTTTCTTCGTTTTTCGTTACAATGTCTTGAATCCCTTCGTTTTGTGTGAGTATCCCATTTACTATTTCCTCTTCCGTCAAGTTCGATTTGAGTCCTTTCAAAATTAATTTGGGTTTTTTCTTTTTTATTTCATTTATTTCCAGGTTATAATTGAGTTTTTTAATTTCCTCCGTAAGAGTGTTGGTATATTTTTTTTTTTGGGCAGGATATGATTACTTGCTCTTTATTTGTTTTTCTTAATCCATTTATTCCAATTTTAAGTTTGTCTAGTTTGATGTCTTTCTGAATCTTATCACATATTTCTGCAGCTTTTGTTGTTTTTTTAGTTGATGATTTTATTATAGAGAACCTCTCTTCTTTTGAAATTTCTTTTTTATTTGCTGCTAGAACTTGCGCGTAAGATGGTATTTTATTGTTTTTTTCCACGACTTTTTCTATTTTCTTCGTAAGTTCTTCGTAATTTTCGATAATTTTTTTTTGTAGTATGATTATTTCTTTTTGGTGTTTAATTTTTTCAGTTTTCCAAAGCTCTTCTAATATATAAACATTTTGTTCTAGGTTCGTTTTTGCTTTCGAATCTTTCACTGTTGTAATTTTTTGTATTTCAGTTTTTATATTATCAATGGCCGTGTCCATAATGTGTTAAATCGCTGCGGTCGGCGCAAATCGTCGGCGCTCGGCAGCGCTTGCAATTTTTGCGACAATACTTTACTTCGCTGCGCGCGACCGTTCACGTTGATTATAGAACTGATATTGCAAGAGATTTTTTGCCTTTGTCTAGTGCTTAATATATTTTTGTTGTTAAATCTATAATTGCGTCCTGTGTGGTTATTTTTGTGCGAAATCCAAATTGTTGGGCACTCAATATATTATTAGTTTCAATAAATTTTAGTAGTTTCTTTTTTGCTACCTTTTCAAAAATTTTAGAGATATTTGATAACATTGAAATAGGTCGGTAGTTATTAACTTCTTTAGCATCATCTGATTTAAAAATCGGTGAAATAATAGTTTTTTGTATATATATGGAAAGATTCCCCTTTTAACACTATTATTATTATTTATGATATGTGTAATAGGTTTTTTCAAAAAATTAAGATTTTTTTTTCAGAATTTCAATGGTGATCCCATCAAAACCTGGTGCGGACTCAGTTTTTAGGTTTTGTATTATAACAAAAGTTTCTTGTTCAGTTATCGTTTCGAATGTTCTTACCGTTTTATTTGACGAAGCTACTGACATTTCTAATGTGATGGTATTATCTATGTTGTTAGTTATTTCGTTTGCGAGATTTTTTCCGACATTTGAAAAAAAATATATTGAAAGCATTCGCGCATAGTTTTCGGTTATCAGAAACTTTCATCATATTATTGTTAATGTGTAGCTTTAAAATGTCGCTTGTCTTTCTTTTTTTTATCAATTATTTCATTTATTGTTTTCCAAATTTTTGACACTTAGGGTTAATATCAAGAATATAAGATTAATATTTTTTAGTACGGAAATTACATGCAGTGTTTAGTTGAATTCCAAAACAAGGATTTTGTGATAGTAATATTGTTAGTAGATAAAAAGCACTTCTGGTTAAGTAGTGTATGATTTTTTTTCCAGAAAGTCAAAGTTGGCAATACTGAAAAATAAACTTTAAACAGTTAATAAAATGTTAACTAAAATAATTCGTCAACTTACTTTTCACAGCTTTTCATTTTTTAAATGTTTTTCTTCTATAGAAGCAAGTGCTTGTGTTTAAAAGAGTGGTGAGCCTCAAGATAGAGAATATATAGTGTTTGTAATCAATGATGATTTAAGGAAATATGATTATTACAAAAAACATGTAAATAAACAAATTAAAATTTATATTTATTATAATTAATAAAGAATTTAGTAAAATGACATGGTTCATAATGCTACAACTGAGCAACTCGACCTTCTCCTATTTTATAGTCTTAATTATAATGTTTATATAATCGAGTTGAAATATGTGCACTTATAAGTTATAACATTTATAGTTATATCGCTGGCTATCATCGAAAAATAATGGAGTATATTATTGTCACAGTAATAATCTGAAAGGCTCAAAGGTACAAAGAATAAAGCATTAAAAATCTAAGACAACGAACACAAATGAAATATTATAACCATATTCCAAACATTAAATTAACAATGTTAATAACAATTCACACATTTTGCTTTAATTTCAGAAGATGTCTTAAAAATACAATATAAATACAATATTTAGTGAGAATAATGGGTATGTTTCAGTTTTATGTACCTTCGGTTACAGCGCATCCGCTGTCGATAAACAAGACTTTGATGATGAATAAATATATTTGTTTGAGAGATCAGTTTCATCGTTCAACATCCCCGGCTCGAGTTCACTGCGAGAGTCAGCTAATTGATTGCGATGTAGTAGAGTTTTATCATTTCTGGCTATTAAACCAGGATGGCTTGGTTTGGATATTGAGTATCTTTTTTGCGAAATGTCAGTGATTTGTAGCCGGCATTATCGTTCTTCAACACATCCAGAGTTTCATTCTTGCTGGCCGTATTTTCACTTTCTCTTCAAAATGGAGATACACTTTTAACGTTTTCAGATGAACGAGCTGTGTGAGTCAGAACTGCTTCCAAAAAATATAAAATAAAATTAAGCTTCTTAACCTTAGCTTTACTAACGATTGAATATTATTTCGTGTGTAGTTCGTTTAATCCATGTTTGTGTCAGAGAGACCATTTAACAAAATGAATAGTTGGACTAACAACATGAAAAAGGTTTTTCTTCACTGTGAGCCAGCATGTGGTTCTTCAGAGTGCCCTTTCGAGAAAATGAATAGTTGCACACAGAACATGAAAAAGCTTTTTCTCCACAATGAGTCAGCATGTGCCTCGTTAGATCGCCCTTTCGAAAAAATAAATAATTGCACTCAGAACACGAAAAAGGTTTTTCTCCACTGTGAGTCAGCATGTGCCCCTTTAGATGGCCCTTCCGAGAAAATGAATAGTTGCACTCGGAACATGAAAAAGTTTTTTCTCCACTGTGAATCAGCATGTGTTTCTTCAGCGTGCCACTTTGAGAAAATGAATAGTTGCATTCAGAACATGAAAAAGGTTTTTCTCCACTGTGAGTAAGCATGTGCCTCTTTAGATGGCCCTTCCGAGAAAATGAATAGTGGCACTCAGAACACGAAAAAGGTTTTTCTCCACTGTGAGTCAGCATGTGCCCCTTTAGATGGCCCTTCCGAGAAAATGAATAGTTGCACTCGGAACATGAAAAAGGTTTTTCTCCACAGTGAATCAGCATGTGCCTCTTTAGATGGCCCTTCCGAGAAAATGAATAGTTGCACTCGGAACATGAAAAAGGTTTTTCTATACTGTGAGTCAGCATGTGTTTCATCAGCGTGCCCCTTTGAGAAAATGAGTAGTTACAATCAGAACATGAAAACGGTTTTTCTCCACTGTGAGTCAGCATGTGTTTCTTCAGCGTGCCCCTTTGAGAAAATGAATAGTTGCATTGAGAACATGAAAAAGGTTTTTCTCCACTGTGAGTCAGCGTGTGCCTCTTTAGATGGCTCTTTCGAAAAAATAAATTGTTGCACTCGGAACATGAAAAAGGTTTTTCTCCACTGTGAGTCAGCATGTGGCTCTTCAGACTACCACTTAGAATAGATGAATAGTTGCACTCGGAACATGAAAAAGCTTTTTCTCCACTATGAGTCAGCTTGTGCCTCTTTAGATCGCTCTTCCGAGAAAATGAATAGTGGCACTCAGAACACGAAAAAGGTTTTTCTCCACTGTGAGTCAGCATGTGGCTCGTAAGATTGTCCCTTCGAGAACATGAATAATTGCACTCAGAACATGAAAAAGGTTTTTCTCCACTGTGAGTTAGCATGTGGCTTGTCAGAGCGTTCTTTCGAGAACATGAATAGTTGCACTCGGAACATGAAAAAGCTTTTTCTCCACTGTGAGTCAGCATGTGGTACTTCAGTTGGCCATTCCCAGAACAAGAATAATTGCACTCGGAACATGAAAAAGGTTTTTCTCCACTGTGAGTCAGCATGTGCCTCTTTAGATGGCCCTTTCGAGAACATGAATAGTTGCACTCGGAACATGAAAAAGCTTTTTCTCCACTGTGAGTCAGCATGTGGTACTTCAGTTGGCCATTCCCAGAACAAGAATAATTGCACTCAGAACATGAAAAAGGTTTTTCTCCACTGTGAGTCAGCATGTGCCTCTTTAGATGGCCCTTCCGAGAAAATGAATAGTGGCACTCAGAACACGAAAAAGGTTTTTCTCCACTGTGAGTCAGCATGTGCCCCTTTAGATGGCCCTTCCGAGAAAATGAATAGTTGCACTCGGAACATGAAAAAGGTTTTTCTATACTGTGAGTTAGCATGTGTTTCATCAGCGTGCCCCTTTGAGAAAATGAATAGTTGCAATCAGAACATGAAAACGGTTTTTCTCCACTGTGAGTCAGCATGTGTTTCTTCAGCGTTCCCCTTTGAGAAAATGAATAGTTGCATTGAGAACATGAAAAAGGTTTTTCTCCACTGTGAGTCAGCGTGTGCCTCTTTAGATCGCTCTTTCGAAAAAATAAATTGTTGCACTCGGAACATGAAAAAGGTTTTTCTCCACTGTGAGTCAGCATGTGGCTCTTCAGACTACCACTTAGAATAGATGAATAGTTGCACTCGGAACATGAAAAAGCTTTTTCTCCACTATGAGTCAGCTTGTGCCTCTTTAGATCGCTCTTCCGAGAAAATGAATAGTAGCACTCAGAACAGGAAAAAGGTTTTTCTCCACTGTGAGTCAGCATGTGGCTCGTAAGATTGTCCCTTCGAGAACATGAATAATTGCACTCAGAACATGAAAAAGGTTTTTCTCCACTGTGAGTTAGCATGTGGCTTGTCAGAGCGTCCTTTCGAGAACATGAATAGTTGCACTCGGAACATGAAAAAGCTTTTTCTCCACTGTGAGTCAGCATGTGGTACTTCAGTTGGCCATTCCCAGAACAAGAATAATTGCACTCGGAACATGAAAAAGGTTTTTCTCCACTGTGAGTCAGCATGTGCCTCTTTAGATGGCCCTTCCGAGAAAATGAATAGTGGCACTCAGAACACGAAAAAGGTTTTTCTCCACTGTGAGTCAGCATGTGCCCCTTTAGATGGCCCTTCCGAGAAAATGAATAGTTGCACTCGGAACATGAAAAAGGTTTTTCTCCACTGTGAGTCAGCATGTGGCTTGTCAGAGCGTCCTTTCGAGAACATGAATAGGTGCACTCGGAACATGAAAAAGCTTTTTGTCTACTGTGAGTCAGCATGTGGTACTTCAGTTGGCTACTTACAGAACAAGAATAATTGCACTCGTAACATGAAAAAGGTTTTTCTCCACTGTGAGTCAGCATGTGCCTTTTTAGATGGCCCTTCCGAGAAAATGAATAGTGGCACTCAGAACACGAAAAAGGTTTTTCTCCACTGTGAGTCAGCATGTGCCCCTTTAGATGGCCCTTCCGAGAAAATGAATAGTTGCACTCGGAACATGAAAAAGGTTTTTCTCCACTGTGAATCAGCATGTGCCTCTTTAGATGGCTTTTCAGAGAAAATGAATAGTTGCACTCGGAACATGAAAAAGGTTTTTCTATACTGTGAGTTAGCATGTGTTTCATCAGCGTGCCCCTTTGAGAAAATGAATAGTTGCAATCAGAACATGAAAACGGTTTTTCTCCACTGTGAGTCAGCATGTGTTTCTTCAGCGTTCCCCTTTGAGAAAATGAATAGTTGCATTGAGAACATGAAAAAGGTTTTTCTCCACTGTGAGTCAGCGTGTGCCTCTTTAGATCGCTCTTTCGAAAAAATAAATTGTTGCACTCGGAACATGAAAAAGGTTTTTCTCCACTGTGAGTCAGCATGTGGCTCTTCAGACTACCACTTAGAATAGATTAATAGTTGCACTCGAAACATGAAAAAGCTTTTTCTTCACTATGAGTCAGCTTGTGCCTCTTTAGATCGCTCTTCCGAGAAAATGAATAGTAGCACTCAGAACACGAAAAAGGTTTTTCTCCACTGTGAGTCAGCATGTGGCTCGTAAGATTGTCCCTTCGAGAACATGAATAATTGCACTCAGAACATGAAAAAGGTTTTTCTCCACTGTGAGTTAGCATGTGGCTTGTCAGAGCGTCCTTTCGAGAACATGAATAGTTGCACTCGGAACATGAAAAAGCTTTTTCTCCACTATGAGTCAGCATGTGGTACTTCAGTTGGCCATTCCCAGAACAAGAATAATTGCACTCGGAACATGAAAAAGGTTTTTCTCCACTGTGAGTCAGCATGTGCCTCTTTAGATGGCCCTTCCGAGAAAATGAATAGTGGCACTCAGAACACGAAAAAGGTTTTTCTCCACTGTGAGTCAGCATGTGCCCCTTTAGATGGCCCTTCCGAGAAAATGAATAGTTGCACTCAGAACATGAAAAAGGTTTTTCTCCACTGTGAGTTAGCATGTGGCTTGTCAGAGCGTTCTTTCGAGAACATGAATAGTTGCACTCGGAACATGAAAAAGCTTTTTCTCCACTGTGAGTCAGCATGTGGTACTTCAGTTGGCCATTCCCAGAACAAGAATAATTGCACTCGGAACATGAAAAAGGTTTTTCTCCACTGTGAGTCAGCATGTGCCTCTTTAGATGGCCCTTTCGAGAACATGAATAGTTGCACTCGGAACATGAAAAAGCTTTTTCTCCACTGTGAGTCAGCATGTGGTACTTCAGTTGGCCATTCCCAGAACAAGAATAATTGCACTCAGAACATGAAAAAGGTTTTTCTCCACTGTGAGTCAGCATGTGCCTCTTTAGATGGCCCTTCCGAGAAAATGAATAGTGGCACTCAGAACACGAAAAAGGTTTTTCTCCACTGTGAGTCAGCATGTGCCCCTTTAGATGGCCCTTCCGAGAAAATGAATAGTTGCACTCGGAACATGAAAAAGGTTTTTCTATACTGTGAGTTAGCATGTGTTTCATCAGCGTGCCCCTTTGAGAAAATGAATAGTTGCAATCAGAACATGAAAACGGTTTTTCTCCACTGTGAGTCAGCATGTGTTTCTTCAGCGTTCCCCTTTGAGAAAATGAATAGTTGCATTGAGAACATGAAAAAGGTTTTTCTCCACTGTGAGTCAGCGTGTGCCTCTTTAGATCGCTCTTTCGAAAAAATAAATTGTTGCACTCGGAACATGAAAAAGGTTTTTCTCCACTGTGAGTCAGCATGTGGCTCTTCAGACTACCACTTAGAATAGATGAATAGTTGCACTCGGAACATGAAAAAGCTTTTTCTCCACTATGAGTCAGCTTGTGCCTCTTTAGATCGCTCTTCCGAGAAAATGAATAGTAGCACTCAGAACAGGAAAAAGGTTTTTCTCCACTGTGAGTCAGCATGTGGCTCGTAAGATTGTCCCTTCGAGAACATGAATAATTGCACTCAGAACATGAAAAAGGTTTTTCTCCACTGTGAGTTAGCATGTGGCTTGTCAGAGCGTCCTTTCGAGAACATGAATAGTTGCACTCGGAACATGAAAAGCTTTTTCTCCACTGTGAGTCAGCATGTGGTACTTCAGTTGGCCATTCCCAGAACAAGAATAATTGCACTCGGAACATGAAAAAGGTTTTTCTCCACTGTGAGTCAGCATGTGCCTCTTTAGATGGCCCTTCCGAGAAAATGAATAGTGGCACTCAGAACACGAAAAAGGTTTTTCTCCACTGTGAGTCAGCATGTGCCCCTTTAGATGGCCCTTCCGAGAAAATGAATAGTTGCACTCGGAACATGAAAAAGGTTTTTCTCCACTGTGAGTCAGCATGTGGCTTGTCAGAGCGTCCTTTCGAGAACATGAATAGGTGCACTCGGAACATGAAAAAGCTTTTTGTCTACTGTGAGTCAGCATGTGGTACTTCAGTTGGCTACTTACAGAACAAGAATAATTGCACTCGTAACATGAAAAAGGTTTTTCTCCACTGTGAGTCAGCATGTGCCTTTTTAGATGGCCCTTCCGAGAAAATGAATAGTGGCACTCAGAACACGAAAAAGGTTTTTCTCCACTGTGAGTCAGCATGTGCCCCTTTAGATGGCCCTTCCGAGAAAATGAATAGTTGCACTCGGAACATGAAAAAGGTTTTTCTCCACTGTGAATCAGCATGTGCCTCTTTAGATGGCTTTTCAGAGAAAATGAATAGTTGCACTCGGAACATGAAAAAGGTTTTTCTATACTGTGAGTTAGCATGTGTTTCATCAGCGTGCCCCTTTGAGAAAATGAATAGTTGCAATCAGAACATGAAAACGGTTTTTCTCCACTGTGAGTCAGCATGTGTTTCTTCAGCGTTCCCCTTTGAGAAAATGAATAGTTGCATTGAGAACATGAAAAAGGTTTTTCTCCACTGTGAGTCAGCGTGTGCCTCTTTAGATCGCTCTTTCGAAAAAATAAATTGTTGCACTCGGAACATGAAAAAGGTTTTTCTCCACTGTGAGTCAGCATGTGGCTCTTCAGACTACCACTTAGAATAGATGAATAGTTGCACTCGAAACATGAAAAAGCTTTTTCTTCACTATGAGTCAGCTTGTGCCTCTTTAGATCGCTCTTCCGAGAAAATGAATAGTAGCACTCAGAACACGAAAAAGGTTTTTCTCCACTGTGAGTCAGCATGTGGCTCGTAAGATTGTCCCTTCGAGAACATGAATAATTGCACTCAGAACATGAAAAAGGTTTTTCTCCACTGTGAGTTAGCATGTGGCTTGTCAGAGCGTCCTTTCGAGAACATGAATAGTTGCACTCGGAACATGAAAAAGCTTTTTCTCCACTATGAGTCAGCATGTGGTACTTCAGTTGGCCATTCCCAGAACAAGAATAATTGCACTCGGAACATGAAAAAGGTTTTTCTCCACTGTGAGTCAGCATGTGCCTCTTTAGATGGCCCTTCCGAGAAAATGAATAGTGGCACTCAGAACACGAAAAAGGTTTTTCTCCACTGTGAGTCAGCATGTGCCCCTTTAGATGGCCCTTCCGAGAAAAAGAATAGTTGCACTCGGAACATGAAAAAGGTTTTTCTCCACTGTGAGTCAGCATGTGTTTCTTCAGCGTGCCCCTTTGAGAAAATGAATAGTTGCATTCAGAACATGAAAAAGGTTTTTTTCCACTGTGAGTCAGCATGTGTTTCTTCAGCGTGCCCCTTTGAGAAAATGAATAGTTGCATTCAAAACATGAAAAAGGTTTTTCTCCACTGTGAGTCAGCATGTGGCTCGTAAGATTGCCCCTTCGAGAACATGAATAATTGCACTCAGAACATGAAAAAGGTTTTTCTCCACTGTGAGTCAGCATATGTCTCGTCAAAGTGTCCCTTCGAGAAAATGAGTAGTTGCACTCGGAACATGAAAAATGTTTTTTTCCAGTATGGGTGCGTAATTGCCTTTTAAAATTCGACTTATGAGAATGGGAGTAGGTACAATGAGGAAAAGATAATTGTTTTTCCAAAGGATGCGTCTTGAGATCTATCGAAAAAATAAAAAAAATACGATTATAAAGGCTTAAAACGACTTAATATCTACACTTGGCGTAAGAAAGCACAGAAATTGATAACAAAATACGATGGCAGAATTGTTAATTTTCAGAAAAAAAAGTGTTTTTACCGGACTGGACAATTCTTTCAAAGCGTTCTAAGCATTCCTTTTTTAAATCCGGCAGGTCTATGTCAATTTCCATACAAGAGAATCCCCCATCATTATCTTCTCGGCGTCCGAGTTGCTCCTTGACTGTAATAGTCTCCACATTAATGCAAGCTATAAAACAACATGTACGTACATTGATCATCGATGTTAAACTCTTTTAAAAAAGCTTAAAATAGAAACAATAAAATAAATCATTGATTAACCCTCCAGAAGTGATAAATAAGTGAAGAGAGTTCAAGGTTAATTTAAGAAAATTAATATGAACGTCCCCGAATGTCCGCTTCAGAAGGAATAAGCATTTGCTCCTGAGTACCTTCAGTATGGAGTTGTTGTTTTAATTCAATAGAATGATGTTTTCTTCCATCAATATGTATTTTTAACGAATGAGGATGAGGTGGAAACTTGAGGAATCGAGCACTTATTGTTAGCGTGGGCGGTTTCTGTGATCGTAGGGTATGGTCACATCAAACAAATCACAAATAAACTCTTCAAAACAATACATATTTTTGTAAACATAAGCAATATATGTAAAATAAAACAATGGAAAACAATATACTTGTTACTTTGCCAATCATTTATAAAATATGGAATAAATGCTTGGAAAAGAGCAACAAACTGGGCTATCGATTCATTAGAAATCGCGCAGAAAACGACCTGAAAGGTAATATTTATAAAATTTCATTACATAAAATGATAAAAACTATGCGTTACACACAAAACTTTGGCTGTTTCCGGCAAAGATAAAAAAAATCTGGTAAAAACTAAAATAACTGCCACTAATGAGGACAACGTTAACAAACATATAATGTTCTGCACCATGGCAATCCGAAATGGACTTGTATTTTTATTTTTTTATTAGAGAAAAAAACATTCCCGGGTTACGAATAACCTGAGAACATTTGAAAATCTCCAATTATCACCACAGTAAGCGGAAAAAGTTGCTTGTGTTGTGATGGAAGACTTAGCCAGCCGAGGTATTGAACACACTACGCCTGGGTGGGACCCAAGCGCGATGTCAACTCAGCCACCGACCGGTCTATTACAATTTATTTAACATAGGCAATGAAACTCACTGGCTGTCTGAGTACTTTCCGCATGTCGCAAGCTTTCCTTTTTTACATCTGTGAGGTCGAAATCCATATAAGTGTACGGCATTTCAACTTCGCCTTCTTCCTGGGGCCCTGGTTCCGTTTTGATGGAAACAGTTTCTGGATTTACTAGATCCATGGCACCGCTGTCGCAGGGTTTGGTAATTGGTAAACGCCCAAACAAAAATATATACCTGAAACAAACATAGTTGTAACGTAATCCTATGAGCACACGAAAGCATTTAAATTATCTATTAATCAACAGATATGAAGTGTCAACTTCAAGGTCAAGATAGTCAGAATATGTATCCCTTATTTCAAATATCAGTTTCATATGAGATATCATTGTTTTGACAGAATATTCCAAGCAAATAAAATTTAATAATATTAAATACAATACAATAAGTTGAAGTAAAACAGAGTTCCCGGGTCCTTGCACAAAAGCATTAATTCATAAAGATTGACGACTCGACCTTCTATTGAATTGGTTTGGTCAAGATTTTAACCTTAGATCTGGCAAATTTTAAAACAACCTGGCATCGGTGACAGCCCACCACACCATCGACAAAGAATAGAAGAAATTTCAAAAAAGGCGCGACTATAGACAATATAATTCTGCTTCGGAACCTACCGAAAATTCAATTCATTAGCCTAAAACAAAAGTGAAATTTCACCCAAGACCACAAAGTCCCATCTGACACAGCGCTGTCCTAACCATAACTGTTCAGCAAACGCAAAACACAATCGGACATGAAATTGTAGGATTATGCGTGACTATATCTACATTGTCAACATCGCACGTAGTGCACATCACTCTAAACCTTTCCCTTACTGTTCTAAAAAAAAATTACGCGTTCCGGTGCTGTGTAGTCAATACACATCTCAAAATCAGCGATTTAATTTCTGAAAAATATTAATATTCATAGTTAATCGCTTCTGTTTATTATCCAATGGAGCGACCACGCATAATAAATAATTTTGCCTCGATTGCTCGTGATATCCAGACATTTTATACGATATTTTTTTTAATTTTTCTCCACATTAAAAAAAACATGACTTAGAATTTTTACATGGAGTCATACAAACTTGTTATGGTATAACTCATTGGCTATAAACTATATAGCCAATGAGTTAACCTGTATTTTGACGTTTGTTTCATTTTTGTAGTACTTATAGAAAAAATATGAAAAAATCGTAAAATTTATAATCGCGCGAATCCTGCGTGTTTGTTACTTTGAAACTGCCGTGACAGCTACTTTTTCGAGTCAACATTCAATATTTCTGTATGTTGTCTGTGGTATACCTGATAATGAAAGATACATGTCTATGGCAAACGATTTGATTATAATCGTAAACAGTATATCAGGAATCGCAGGTGAAAAAAATATTTTAAAGAATTTGATCACGGACTGTCCAAATGTAATGAACTAAATTACTACATTTAGTACATTTAACAAACTGAAATTGTATTCAATTAGAAAGATAATTTCATTGTCTATAATTACCAACATTAATTATTACAATTTTTAACTAATTGAATAGTATAATACAGACGGTCTATTTTACAATGTCAAAATCGAAGCGCCGCTTTTTATATAATTGATTTCTAATACTGGATTTTTATGATCATGTTTTTATATTGGATTGTAAAACAAGAAACAAGGTTTTTAATAAGATATATATCATAAATAAAAAATTAATAAAGTAAATTTCTTAAATTCCGTGTTATTTTGACATTTTTCCTCAAGCATACGTGATTTGACAGAGTTTAAGCTCAGTACACACCGGGTGAATTAACCCAGCAAAGTTTATGATGATGGTTATGAAACCTTTCATGTCAAACTTGTAGGAGCTTAGAACGGTAATTAAAATCTTTATTTAATATTCAAAAATCTGTTAATGAAAAATAAGAAAATACTCAGATCTAGGAAATGAGATTAAAAGAATTTGGCATTCTCAAACTATAAAAATATTACCATTTGTTATTTCCGCTACTGGCATTATACCTAGAGCCCTCTTATTAAAAATTTAGGCGTATTAGATCGATCAAAAAATTTATATATAAGGTTGCAAAAGTCGGTCATTTTGAATACATGTAGGATAACGAAAGATTTTTTAAATATTTATGTTGAGGGATCAGTAGGATTTATAATTATGCCCTGTTAGGAGTTCTACCGAGCCGAACCCTCTGATATGAAAATATCTGGAGTCGGTGAATTATTTTCCCATTTGATCTCTGGTGAGTTGACGTGTTGTTCTTGTATTGTTTTGAATTTATTTTGCTTATATAATGCAATAGCATAATGTTGATTGACTAGATGATCATTTGTGGAAAAATGTGTGGAAGGGTGTAGTATTTCCTTTGGGGAAGATTTAACCCGGACATAAAATCGAAAGTTTGTAGAAAGCAATCACTTTGTGGTTTGACATATTTAATAAAATACGTTTAGTTTTAAAACCACAAGTAGTAATGATTTGTACCCTGAAGATGCTTGAGTAAAGCGAAACCGGTCGGTTTTAAAAATTATTAAATACTCGTGGTTTTAAAACAAAAAGTATTTTTTTTTTTTTTTGTTTGTTTTTGGGGTGTTATGCCGTGTTGCGCTAACTCCTTCTTTAGCCGACGTTTCGGACACCCAAAAACAAACAACAAAAATGCTTTTGGCCGTGAGAATCTAAAAACTTACCTAACCAAAAAGTATTTTTATTTTATTTTATTAAAATCTTTATGATTTTTATACCTAAAAGTTGGGTTTTGTAAAAAAATAGTTGGGAGGGAAATAAATTATAGAACAAACGGTTTATTTATTTATTACTTGCAATAAAAATAATTAAATTTTATATTGGTTTCATATAATTTAAGCAAATCAATATATAGTATCATTATGCCTCGTTCCAGAGTGATACTCTCGCTATCGCCCTGGTGACAGACCACCATTCAAAATTGAACATTGCTTGAAATGGTTTCATTATGTATAGTGACTAGATCTAAAATAGCCACTTTACTAGATATAGATAAATTGTAAAAACATTAATAAAAAGACAAAATAAAACAAGTAATGTGTACAATATACAGGGAAAAACGAGAATACCTATGCATTATTCAATATGTATATTTCAATGATCAGAATTGAAATATACATATTAAACGTCCACCAAACCTTCTCCAGAAAGGACCCTGAAATCGAGCCTTTGGGGGTTAACCGTTGGGGGCTTTGTCGTAACAACATTTTAATAAGACGTAAATATGCGAAAAGAACCTGGAAAGAATGCGGAAAGATCTGTTCACTAAACACAAGTGAATAGCCAAGTACTTCACCAACTTCATCTTCCCCATCTCCTTCCATAACTTCTGTCTCACAAAATCCCCCAATTGGAGATGCTATCACACAAAAAACCATCAGGCGGCAGAATCAATCGCATTGCCTGCCTATCATCCTGGTCTTGTCTCCTAAGTTCTATGGCCAAAGCGGGGTGAAGTGCATTGCTAAAAATTTGAGATGGTTCTGGTAACATGCATCGCATCATAACCTCGTTGCTCACTCCATGGTCGACGTCACTTGCTTCATCGTCCACGTCGCTCGTGCGGCTATCCTCCATGTCCGTTTCTGAAACAACATAAATCACAAATTTATTTAATGCATCTATTTTTCAATTATGGTCCGCACCCGGTAGAATGTTTAAAAAAAAAAAACTCACCGTTTTCAAACGCAGACACTTCTTTGTAGAGTGGGACGTCCACCCACAGCTCGCTATCACCACCCACCGCGGTTCATCCCGTGATGTCCCAGGTAAGGGAGTGAAGGTAGCGGGAGATGTCAACCATGTTGGGGGAACTGGCGAAGGTAATGTTTATTTTACGATTTTTTTTATATTTTTTCTACAAATCCTAAAAATATGAAACAAACGGTAAAATACAGGTTATCTCATTGGCTATATAGCACCATAACGAGTTTTTATGACTCTATGTAAAAATTCTAATTTATGTTTTTTTTAATGTTGGCGAAAAATTGAAAAAAATATCGTCTGGATATCTCGAGCAATCGAGGCAAAATTATTTATTTCACTTAGTCGCTCCAGTGATTTACTATGAAAATAATTATTTGAACTTACCCAACCATTCCAGCGTGTTTTTTTTATTTTTTTAGGCCACTGAGCGTACCCAGTTTTTTAATTATCTTTCCTCCCCATTGTATATAACTAGGAATTAAAAAAACGATTACACGAAAACTGATTTTAGTTGAAAAAATTTCACAGAACAGATCGGCACTAAGGTAAAGAACGTCTTTATACCGCCAGCAGTGGGCGGTAACTGAATACAATGCGTGAAACCCTTACGTAGACGGCATAAGGGTTATTTCACAATTGCAAATTCAATGTTCACCTCCCCGACAATCGATCAATATTCGTGTAAAAAAACGCGAAAATGCATATTTTGTAAAGTTCTGGTACATATATGAAAATTTCCTCCGATAATCGAATAAAAAATTGAATTTGCTAAGCTATACAATAAAAACATTGGCCGAATATGGATTTGTAAATAGGATATTTTGCACAAGACAGTTTTTTTTTAGGCCTGATACTTATTTTTTTTAGGCTTATAAAAAGTCTTCAAAAAATGATCTTCTGCTGACAAAGCCAAGATGTGTTCTACTTGCAGTATTTAATTAAAGCATCTGTAGTATTTCTAAGCAAACAAATGTTCAAACCAAAACCCCTGATTTAGCATTACTTGGTATTGGATCGCCTTAACGATTTCATTCACAGAGTTTTCATTATAATTGAAATACTATTTTGGGACGGTACTAAATCGTAAAAACTGGCAGCACCTTGAACATAACCATAGATCACTATCATGAAAGCATCTGTCACTGTAATTTCTATTCAATCAAAATTATTTAATCTTTTTTCAAATATTTATTCTGAATCCACCCAATGACGTTACAATACATCTAGACTCGTTATTGTCTGACAAATCCAAGATAAAATGTGGCAAGTAAAAACACTCTTATTTCTTAAGTAAATTTTTCAATTCCAATGCAGTTCATGTGGGGCTTATATGGACACTTAAAGAATATTTACGAATTAAATCAATTTTGCATCGGATACTACATTCTACGTCACGGGCGTGTCTTATATACGCTTACTCGCTAACACTATAAGATGAACACGCAATACTGTATGAAATCTATTGCTATAAGGCTGTCCTTATTACAATTATGTGTTGCTACTTTCACTATCTCAGAAAATGTTTACATCTGAAAATCATTGTTACATATTATTTTTCAAAATAATAAAATAATTTTAGTGTTTTACGAATTAAATTTTATCTTTTGGCTTTTAATAGTGCTTGTCGGATAGTAAAAACACCTTCTCATCACGAACGAAAGGCTTTTTATAGTGTTTGTCGGGTAATATAAACATTTTCTCATCACGCACGAGGGCATTTTGGCACTTTGTTACTCTATTTACTCAGAGGTTGCACACGACCTTACGTGACGCTTAGCAGTTTAGTACTAAAGCTACGAAATTGAAAGCAATACATTTACGCTTTTATCTTGCCACTTTGAGATTTCTACAGCGCGTCTATATGTTTGCATACACCTCATTGTTCTTACAAAATATTCTTACTGAAATAAAATATTCAGATCTCTTCCAAATAAGATTTTGGTTCTTAATTAAACGCTCTGTTTCTGTAGGTTTCAGTTATATTTTTGGGATAGAACCAAACCATAATCCTACCACACTCTTACCATGGATCTACTTAATCCAGAGCGTGTCTCCATCAAGAAGGGACCAGGGCGACAGGAAGAAGGCGGTTGTGAAATGCTGTATGGGGATATGGATTTTGACTTTTCAGATGTAAAGAAGGAATCCTTACAGCATGCGGAGAGTACTCGGAAAACCTGTAAGTTGCAATGCTTATGTCATAAACTGTTGTGTGTAAAATTTCGATGCTAGTAATCCATGTAAGTTTTGAGTTGCCCAGGCAGGCCATAATTTTAGTTAAGAAGTACTTGTTATTGTTGTTCTTGCCGTACTTCGGTATTTACGTTTATATTTATATTATATTTGTATTATATTTACGGGAAACTGCCACAAGTTACATTAGGGTGCATTAAAACACATGTCATATTTATTCGAGCATCATTTCTCTAACAATACAAAACTGTGTATAGAATGTGCTCAAGAGTAAATAGTATATCCTCCTTGAAACGAACATCTGTGGTCCTTCTTATTTCCTAAATGAACCCTAAAAGCCTGTTCTCCGGATTCCCGTTTTTAAAGGGTATTAATCAATCGTATCGTTCATTTTTAAAATAATTTATTTTTTGTAGTACCCTCTAGTAGATGGACGACTGTAATTGTACTATTTTATAATTCACTTCGTCTGAACTATTCAATTGAGTATTGTTGATTGGTTTTTAGGTGGCATTAAAGTGGAGACTGTTAGCTTCAAGGTAGAACCAGGAACTCAAGAAGAAGATGGAGGGGGAATCCCTTTTATGGAAATTGACATAGACTTTCCGGATGTTAAAAACGAATGCCTTGAACTTCTTCAAAGAAAAACACAAACAGGTGAATAAAGATTCGTATTTTTTTTTACATTTATCGAATTAATGATGCTTATACTTATACTTATTCGTAATGTTTTTCAGACTCATTGACTGATCAAAATACACGTTCTTTGGAAAAACCATTCTCTTGTTCCCATTGTAAGTACTCCTGCAAGTCAATGTCAAAGTTAGATTGTCACTTGCGGACTCACAGTGGAGAAAAACCTTTTTCTTGTTCCGACTGCAAATATTCATGTTCCCAAAAGGGAAATTTGACGATACACATGTTGACCCACGGTGCAGAAAAACCTTTTTCATGTTCCGTATGCAATTATTCATGTTTTCGTAAGGAACATTTGACGTTTCACATGATGACTCACAGTGGAGAAAAACCTTTTTCATGTTCGATTTGTGCTTATTCATATTTTCGTAAGGAACATTTGACGAGACACATGCTTACTCACGGTCAAGAAAAACCTTTTTCATGTTCCGTATGCAATTATTCATCTTTTCTTAGGGAACCTTTGACGAGAGACATGCTGACTCACGGTCAAGAAAAACCTTTTTCTTGTTCCGCTTGTAGTTATTCATGTTTTCGTAAAGAAAATTTGACGCTTCACATGAGGACTCACAGTGGAGAAAAACCTTTTTCATGTTCAGACTGCAAATATTCATGTTATCGAAAGGGAGATTTGATGAAACACATGCTGATTCACAGTGGAGAAAAACCTTTTTCATGTTCAGACTGCAAATATTTATGTTTTCGCAAGGGAGATATGACGAGACACATGCTGACTCACAGTGGAGAAAAACCTTTTTCTTGTTCCGACTGCAAATATTCATGTTCTCAAAAAGGAGCTTTGACGAGACACATGCTGACTCACAGTGTAGAAAAACATTTTTCTTGTTCCTACTGCAATTATTCTTGTTCTGGAAGGGATCGTTTAACGAAACACATGCTTACTCACAGTGGAGAAAAACCTTTTTCTTGTTATAACTGCAACTTTTCTTGTTCCCAAGAGGGAATTTTGACGAGACACATGCTGACTCACAGTGGAGAAAAACCTTTTTCTTGTTCTAACTGCAACTATTCTTGTTCTCAAAAGGGATTTTTGACGAGACACATGCTGACTCACAGTGGAGAAAAACCTTTTTCATGTTCCATTTGTGCCTATTCATGTTCTCGAAAAGGAGATTTGACGAGACACATGCTGACTCACGGTCAAGAAAAACCTTTTTCATGTTCAGCTTGCACTTATTCATGTTCTCAAAGGAGAGATTTGACGAGACACATGCTGACTCACAGTGGAGAAAGACCTTTTTTATGTTCCGTTTGCACTTATTCATGTTCTCAAAGGAGAGTTTTGACGAGACACATGCTTACTCACAGTTGAGAAAAAACTTTGTCTCGTTCCTACTGCAACTATTCGTGTTCTCAAAAGGGATATTTTACGAGACGCATGTTGACTCACAGTGCAGAATAACCTTTTCCTGTTGCGATTGCAAATTTTATATTATTCTCTCGTACGGGAGATTCGACGAGACACATGCTGACTCACAGTAGCAAAAAACTCTCTTCATGATCCGATTGAAGTTATTCATATCCTCAACGGGGGATTTTTTAGAAACCCATGCTGACCCGCAGTGGAGATAACCTTTTTCTTGATCTGTTGTCTTGTAAGTATTCATCTCCACAGAACTGTACCTTTATATGATACACACGGACTTATTTATAGTATAGGCTTGCTCGAAACGTGCGATAGTGAATCTGTTTTCTGGCGTCACACAAGAGTGTCGCCAGTATTCATTATTAATATAATTCACAAGAGGTTAATGTAGACTTTGTTCCCTAGAAATTTGTTATCGCATTATAAAATATTTTACTTTTTTTCTTTTTTAAACTAAAGAATCGATTATTTTCAAAGTTATTTAGTTATTGTTCTTTCACAATCTTTATATACTTTGATTATATCGTTTCCCTTTTGAATTGACTCTTCAAGCGTATTCTTTTTTTATGCTATAAGACCTAGTTTGACGGTTTGCATTTAATTCGGAAGTTTGAAATGCTCTCAAAGTAGGTACATTTATTTTAAATGAATTTAACTAACTAACCATCACGCCGTTTCACCGCAGGGGTAGGCAGAGAGGAAGGACCACTAAACAACTTGGTCTTGGCACACACTCCTTGCCTCATTCACATCATACGTCGTCTCATACATACTCTGCTATTATTCTGCTTGAATGAATCGTACTTTAAAACAACATTGGAACAAATGGTTTTTATTGATACAGTTATTCAGGATAATGCAATTCAAAGTAGACAACATTGTAAAACAGAAGTATTATTGTGTCGCGTGCACTGAATTTAAAAAATAATAAACGTTTCTTTAGTCAGTATTTTTAACCGTATGGACACATTGAATGACAATTATAACAAGATGGACACTTTTTCGGAAAATAATTTTCGGCTAAACGTTGTCAGTTTTTGAGCTTCATTCTTTAAATGTAATTTAAATAAATTCTCGAATATGAGTTTCATTTGTGAATCTTAATGAAACGTTACTGATCCGGTGTACTTTTTGTGTTTAGTAGAAAATATTTACTATAAAATTAATAAAAACAATTGATTCATACACATAAAACTAACAGCCTTATCTTAATTGTACCAAACAATTATCCCTAATCGACTGGACCCCAATAGTAATACTCAATTGCATTGAGTCTCTTCAATTCCTTTATAATATCTCACCCAATTTAATTATGTAGGTACATAATTCGAATAATCGCCTCCTAGATCTTGTTTTTCATATGAAGAGAACATAATAGTTGTAAAGCATTAGAGTCAATCCTTCCCATGGATAATCACCCTCCTCCACTGTCAATAATTATTCAAAACAATGTTTAAAAAAATATGTAACTCTCAAGTTCAAAGAATCAAAGCATCCAAAATTGTTTAACAAGGAATTAATTCAATTAATAGCTAAAAAAAAGTTTTAAATAAAAATATAAATAAGTGAGATCCCTACCAAATTATATTGAGGTCAGTAAAATAAGACAAGATTGCAAAAATATGTCAACAAACTGTTACAAAAATAATTATATAAATAAGGTTGAAATGTCAATCAATGGAAACATTAAACAATTTTGGAATTACGCAAAGTCTATGAAAAATGATGATATTACCCTCTAATATGTGTTATGAAAGTCAAAGAGCCAACGACTCCCAAAACGTAGCTCACCTATTTGCCGACTTCTTCAAAAGTGTTTATGTCCAATAATTGTCAACGATTACTCGCCTAGTTTTTTCTCGGATCATTACTTAAATCTAAAAAAAATCTAATAATCGAATCACGCTTATATAAGCATATATGAAATACACAAATGTAATATGTAGTGTACAACTGCTGACCCTCTACCAATCGCAAGTCACTTGCATTAGTAGTCACCTATGATCTGGTGACCCAAAATAATTTGAAAATCCTGCTGTGCAGAAATGGGTGGCCCTTTGGAATACTACATTTAAGATTACAGGCGTCATGTGAAAATGCCATACTTGTTCTACTGGTATGGAATTAGCATCATTAATCCCTTCGGCACCGGTGCATAGTCGGGAAACAAAATAATATATTATTTATAATCCAAAAGTATCCTAAAATCGTTGACTGCCCTCTTTTACTAAAGCCAAATTGCGATACTTGCCCAGCTATTCCAAGCAGAATTAATTTTGAAGGCAACAATAAACTCACTACTTATTACTCTATTATTATATTTTGCTAGATTAAACATGTAAAAAAGTCACTTTTTTATACATATTAATATTCTTTTCAAATAAAATATTCTCTGTTATTATAAAATTCTAGGCCTCAATAGAATTTACTTTATATTAATTACTATTCATTATCATAAACACCTCATACCTCGATTTATTTCAGGTCTTATACAAACCTAGTATTCATTCAACTATTACTACACTAGTAGATATTTATTTTAATTATGTATTGTTTAACTGCACTTCTATTAATAACTGTATCACTTGCAACAATATTTTTGTGTAAACATTACTTGTTCTGTAATCACTTTATTGTATCACTCTATTGTAAAAGCCACTTTATGGTGTTTAAATAAATAAATAAATTTAACTAATGTAATAATTAAATATAACGATGTACTGACTCAGCTAAAACAATTGGCTCAAAGCAAGAGCGGAGGTCCTGATAATATCCCACCTGTTTTTTTAAAGAATTGCGCCACTATTCTTGTATATCCACTACATTTTCTTTTCAACCAGTCATTACAAACAGGACACTTTCCTGAAATATGAAAAAAAAGCTTCCTCACCGCTATATTTAAAAAAGGAGATAAAAATGAGGAGAGCAATTATAGACCGATCTGCCTTTTATCAACTATTCCAAAATTGTTTGAGAAACTTCTTTTAAATAAAATCATTCACTGTATCAAGCCAGTAATTTCACCTAACCAACATGGTTTCACCTCAGGAAAAATCTACTTTGTCCAATCTTTTAATTTACCAAAACTATTTAACCGAATCAATGTCTAAGAAGTTGAGTCAGTCCATACTGATTTCAGCAAAGCATTCGACAAAGTTAATCACGATCTGTTGTTAAAAAGGCTTCATAAATTAGGAATAGCAGGGTATTTATACATGTGGCTTCAGTTATTTAAGTAACAGGCAATTGGCCGTTAAAATTGATATCTTTATTTCTTATAAATTTACTGCTACCAGCGGTGTCCCCCAAGGGTCACATTTGAGACTAATTTTATTTTTGATATTTGTGAATGATGTTCTCACTATAATCAACGATGTCGAAGTTTTAATGTTTGCGGACGATATGAAAATGTCCAAAGCTATAAAAAATATGAATGACTGTCAAACATTGTCAAATAACTTGTTTAAACTATTTGGTTAGTGCCAAGTGAACTATCTACAACTAAATATCAGCAAATGTCGAATTATGAGATTTCATAGAATAAAAAATATTATATTATTTATGATTATTCCATCAACGATGTAGTTCTAACCGCTGTAACTGAGGTGAATGATTTAGGTGTAAACTTTGACCAAAGACTGAATTTTATACACCATATTGAAATTACATCAAATAAAGCTTTGAAAACGTTGGGTTTTGTTATAAGAATTTGCAGCCAATTTAACCCTAGAAGCCTAATCTATTATATAGGTACATAAAGCCTTAACACACGTTTCAGAGGCGTACACATGTAAATGACAGCCAGTAGGCTAAAATATACCTACTTGTGCCCTATTTTTCAATGGGAAGTTAAGGTTGGTATGTAAACTAATAATAAAATGCTTAGAAGTTACTTATCATACAGAAAATTATCTGTAAAAATTACCTCCACAACTTCTTACACTTTTTTGCCTCAAGTGGGGTCCCCCAAGGTTCCCACCTAGGACCAATTCTTTTCCTACTATTTATTAATGACATTTCACTAATTTTCGATAATATTCACTTTCTTCTATTCGCCGACGATCTAAAGATGTTTAAATCGATCGGTAATTCTTCTGATTGTTTAATTCTACAAATGAACTTAAATAAACTTTATGAATGGTGCATCGTAAACAAATTACATCTTAATATCAACAAATGCCAAACGATCAGTTTCCATAGATCTAAAACCCCTTTATTATTCGACTACTCAATTAACAATGCCAATCTAAAAAGAGTTTTTGAATTCAATGATCTTGGAGTGATCTTTGACTCCAAATTACGCTTCTTGAATCACATTAATAACCAGTAAGGGATTACAAATGCTTGGATTTATTCTCAGAATCGCTAAAGACTTTAACTTTAAAGACGAACTTGGGGGCACTCAAGCAATATTTATATTAAATATATACAAAACTTACAAATTGCTATAATAAAAAAAATTGTACCACCGAATATCTACAGACAAAGAAGTAATCTAAAACTACTGTATGGTTCTGAGGGCCTACTTCCAATAAAGGGTCTTCTTTGGTACATTATTATAATGGATAATGAGGGAGATAGCAAATATAAAAAGCAACCGGTGCATAATCACACAACAAGATTCACTGAAAATAAGGGCCTCATTATTCCAAGAGTAACAAATAAGTATGGAAGCCGAACGCTTAAATATTTAATACCAGAGATTTTCAATAAATTTAATAATTATTTTAAACCTCAGAATAATGAGAGACCCTGCCCCAAAAACACTAAGCGTTGGCTAATAAGCGACGAATCAATGTATCTCTGAACATTATTATTGATGTATTCCTGAACATCTCAACGTACCTGCCTAAATAATTTGTATATAGGTAGGTACTTTGATATATATTATTTTGTGATATTGTTTATTGTATAATTTTGTGTCATACATGTATTAAAAATTAAAAATGTTTTATATATATTATTTGTAGAACCTACAGACAAGCCGTCATGTGTGACAGCTTTGTGGGACTGCATATACCTGTATCTTTAAAAATTTATAATAAAAAAAAATAAAAAATAAAAAAAATAACATAAAATTACTATATACGTCTCTGGTTAGAAGTCAGGTTGAATACAATGCAACCATTTGGTGTCCTCATTTCAACTCTCATTGTTTACAAATTGAAAAAATTCAAAATAAATTTTTACGTTTTATTAATTTCAAAATTGGTATTCCTATTATCGAAATCCATTATGTCAATTTACGCAGTAAACTTAACTTATCGAAATTATCTGAAAGGCGAAAAATATTTGATCTCCTTTTATTATATAAAATTGTTCATTCAAGGTTAGACTGCCCTGACACTATAAACTTGCTATCTTTACATATACCTCCAAAATATACAAGACGGAATATTTTATTCTACAACAATAACTTCGCTACGAATTCTGTGTTAGAAAGAATACATAGGTTGGGCAATGAACTAAGTGATGTCGCTGACATATTTAATTTAAACTTCAATACATTTAAAGTCAAATTAGTCCACCACTTTTTAAATGTAAATAATGTGTGAGAAATCATTATATTTTGTTTCGATTTTCTATTGTTTGTTTTATACTGTTGTTAAAATGAAATTTGTAATTTTTTTACTTTTTTTACTTAAAAGCCCAATAGGGCGTCAATAAATAAATAAATAAAACACAGTTTTATTAATGAAAACTACTATTACAGGTATTTATTACAACGAATCAAAACATTATGCTTAAATTCAAACAAAAAAATCATCCTCTTAAAAATCAACTAGAATATTGTTTTTTCTAAATAATCATATATGTTTTAAGATTAATTTCTTATTCTTAGGGCAAACATTAAAATTAATCTTGCTTTTAATTAATAGCTATAATTTTAGAGCAATCTACACAGACATCAAATTTGTGCTCAGAAAATACTGACTTTTTGCACTAACAGCACACTAATTTCGACATTCTCTTTTTTTTAGCAGCAAAAAGCGCAGTATTTACGTTTTTTGGGCTCTGGTTCTCCTGCCTGAAGTTTACTACCTGAATCAGTAGGTTTTGTGAGAATTAGGCTTATATTTTTAAGTAGGAGCTTCAAGTCTGAATCCAAGGCTTGACCGAATCTGTTCTGAGTTGTTTAATGAATTCTCTTTTGTTTGAGAGTTTATTTGATCATGTTCTGGCCACAAATTACAGCAGAATTGACAAAAACCATGTTTAAGATGCCATAGAAAATAGCCATTGACCATCTATTAGTTTTGCGGCTGCACGACATTGAGGCGCAGATTTGATCAAATGAATCTACTCCTCCTTTTGTTTGGTTCTAGAAATTAATCATGTCTGGTTTTCCACTTGAATTATTAATTATTGCATTCTCATTACAACAAGATAAAAGGTAAACTACATTTGCAGGTTTTGGCTTGTACGATAGAAGTGTCAGAGGGCCGTCAAAACAAAACGTAGAACTGCCAACAGGTCGATATATCGAGATCTTCAATTTTGCATGCATTTCCCGCTTATTTGATGGAATAGTGCCCACTAGATTTAATTTGTTATTTTAGCTGATCCTCGAGAGGTGTGGACTTTATTCATAGCTGAAGTTCTGTGAGATTATTGACCCTTATTTGTTGACCAAACATCCCGCGCCCATTTTTACCGCGAAGAGTATTTTAAGAAACACGATAAATTCGCCCTGAGTTGGCAGATTGCGAAGCATGAGCAGCATCAAATGCTAGGTCAGCTTTTGAAATTTTGAGTCGGCTTCTTCAGTGGGAGCATATTCTTGCAAATGGAAAGTTCTTGTTTAGAGAAAACCTCTTCAGTTACATAGTTATTCTCATCTTCGCTTTGAATGTCGTCCAAACTGGTCGTCCTCGTCTTCAGGAGCTGATTCTCCCAGAGAAAGACTATCTTCTTAGTCTGAGATTTTCAAAATATCGTTACTGTTTAGTATATTAGACCATGACATATCGGTATCTGAAACAATGCCAAAATAAACATAAAATGGATGAAAAATTAACGAAAGTAAAAACATATAATCTTAGTTAAAAGTTACACAAAGCCTAAACATACGTCTCGCAGGCGTACTATACCTCAAAATCTCACAAATGGCTGAACTTACCTTAGTAATGCAGATACCATCGGTGAGCTCCCGTCGGCCACTGGGTTGGTTAAAGAGCACGAGGCGCTTACTTCAACCGTTAGAAAGAGAAATATCTGCAGCCTTAGTTCCAGACGGGACGTCGCATTATTGATGATGGCTTACAAGCTTCTGAATGGTTTAGTATCAATTCCAGACATTCTGTCAAAAATAGGACTTTATGTCCCGGATAATTTCACGAGAGGCCGCCAACACAGGCTTTTAATTCTTCCCAGGTCCAGAACTAACTTACCAATGGTGATGCCCCTGGGAAGACTCACTAGGTTAATTAACTCCCTTCCAGCTAACTTGGATATTTTCCATATGTCCTACAACGACTTTAAGCGCGAAATATTGTATTTGTTTTAACTGTATACTTATGTATAATTTTTTTTCCATATTTTGTTTACCGCTTTTGCATATGTTTTAACTGTATACTTATGTATAAAATTTTCTTCAATAATTTGTTTACCGCTTTTGCAATGTATTGGTTTTTGTACTGTTTTTGCAAATAAAAAAAAAAAAAAAAAAAAAAAAAAAAAAAAAAATCGAATTTAAGATTGTGTGTACGCCTCGCAGGAGTAGATAAGGCTTCTAGGGTTAATTATCTCTTCAATTTTCGGGTCTAAAGGTCATCCCTTTGTCTTCCGTTGACACACACCTCTCCGTTTACTGATTGGTTCACTCAAACTTTATAGTTCTTGTTTAAATCTAATTGGCTGTCAAAATTCAATGTTTGTTTTTACGCCTAAAAAAAGGAATTCCCCTATCCGAGAAGATTTTAGCGACCTCTTTGTTTTCGTTCTAGAACCTCGATATAAGTTCAACTATTACAGTTGTCTACCGCCAACATAACTCGATCAAATTTAATTCAAGAGATGTCGCAAGGATGTCCGTTTTCATAAGTAATTGATATCTTTTTAATCCGCAAAGTAGGAGCTACTGTTTATCTGTTTTCACTGTTGATTGAAGCCATTCATCACAAACTCCACCACTTTTGCCACTGGCAAAATCCTCACTACCCGCCACTGCTCATTTGTATCCCGTTTCGGCCGAAACGGCCTGAATATTCTGAATCCGAAAAGCATCGATACCGTATCGCACACGTACCCCGGCCGAGCGGTACGATGTTCAGATTTTTCTATGTACAAATTTACTAAGAAATAACAATTTATTTAATGTTACAAATATCTAATTTTTACTTGTAAATCTCCTCGGCCGTAGTTAAATAAACACTATTTGCGATGTTCTACCACTGAGGAGATATTTAAAATGCCGTTTTTTAACGAATTTGTGCAACCATTTTTGTACAATTATTTTTTCTTATTTTGCCTCTACAAAAATCTAGAAACCTCGTAGCATAGTAAATCTTTTCTTTTTCTGAGCGCTATGTCACGGGGGATCTGCGAAAAATACTAACATAACTATTTTACAAATTTGATCGCTTCAAGATCATTTTTACACTTTTATTTTACAAACATTTCTTATTTTTTGTGGTATCTTGACAAACTAAAAATCTAGTTGTCAAGATAGACATTGAAATAACTGCTATGGAAAAAAGCGTTTTACTATCAACAAGTGACTCCTGAACACCAGCTGCCTCACCTCGCCTATTCTTCTGCTCCAAACCTTCTGGTGTTACCTCATTAAGACCAGCCGGCCCTGCTTAGGAAAACCGCCAACGCCAGAAGCGAGCAGAGTCGACAGCACACCCAGTGCCCAACATTCACCAAGCACCGGGTGCGGGAAGCAGATTGACAAAATTTCGTACCACCATCATCATCATCGGCCGTAAAGGAGCATTCCCATCGGTTGAAGACACGGTTTGGAACCGGCGCCCAAATCTACAGTCTTGTGCGGACTCCCGTCCAGTACACCTCCTCTGCACAGTACCCAAATGATATTCCCAACAGTGCCCACCTCCTGAGTATGGAGTCATCTACCTTGTTACCCAGAGCTGGTGACTCATCCGACAGACAAAGCCCGATTGATAAATCAGGTTTTGGCGCACTGATTTTTAGAAAAGTCTATCGGATGAGTCGTCACCATATGAACCGCCGTAACAAGATAACCATTCTGAATCGAAAGGTTACTGAAAACGGCGATAGCCGTTTTTCCTGATCCGATCTGGAAAATAATATAAATATTGGTATTTGGTAACTCAATATAATATGTCGCAAATGTTGAATAATGTGAAATATATTTTAAAAACCCTGCACTAATTAAGGGGATTTAGTCTTTTTTTTTTTGGTTTTAGGCATTTCACCCTGAAAAGAGTGCTTTGTGCCGGCAAAAGTTAAAGTGGATAAAAAAATTCGGTTAATCTATTTGGAGAATAATAAAACAAATTAAATATTGGACTCATTTATGTAGATCACTAAAACAAATTAAATGTTGAATTCATTCAGGTTAATATACTTACATAATGCTGTATGAATACGAAAATTGTTAAGAGATAAAAGGTATGAAATTTTAATATATGTTCTTGAAAGATGAATGGTTTTTACAGTTAAAGAAAACGTGGTCGAGGGTTTCCTCTTCTACACCGCACTGGAGGGACCGGATCATCCAAAACTCTAATTCTAGCCAAGTGGGATGCAATTGAACAGTGACCAATTCTCATTCTCGAAATACATGAAATGAATCGTTTTGAAAGTTTTTTACCGTGAAACCATGGCTTAGCAGGGATATGGTTTTGAATTCCAGCATAGAAAGATCCAGTTCTTATTTTGGAGACTGCCCAATTTTCTTCCCAGGCACGAGTCATGTTGGATTTAAGAATCGGGAAGACATCGGAGATAGGAATTCTAAAATTTAGTGGGATAGTTCCGGAATCTGAACCAGATTTGGCGAGAGAATCGGCCATCTCATTACCCTCGATACCCAAATGGGCAGGGACCCAGGCCAATATCGTCTCAAAACCAGATTCACTATCCACTTTAACTGTAAAAACCAGATTCGAGAATTGAGAAGATTTTTTATTTTACCTATAGTATTGTCTTCCGGATAACATAGAATATTTGACATAATTTTAGTTAGAGCATTTAGCGAATCAGTACATAGTAAGGCTCGATGAATGTTGAGAACCTGGATTTGATTTAGCGCTTGTTCAATTGCAAAGCATTCATCTGTGAATATGGAAACTTCTTTCGGTAATTTATAAGTGAGATTGAGGTTGAATTCTGGGCTATATATCGATACTCCACAACTTTTATTTTCAAATTTGGAACCATCTGTGTAAAGGATGGAAAATTCAGGGAATTTTGAAGACACAATGCTTTTAAAACAGTCATCCACATTTTGAAATTTATTTGGAGAAGATAAAATATTCTTCCTAAAGTCTGATGTTATTGTGTATTATCGGCATAGAAGTGATTGCCTTAAATGGAATATTGTATATTAGGGAGATTGGGAACTTCTTGAAGATATTGGAGGGAAGATGACAGAGAATTATAGAGATGAAAACTTTTAATTAGGAGAGGAAAACATTTTTTTCTCTCAATCTTTTGTTAGAATTCAAATTAACACTTAACCGATTAAGACTTTGTTTAATAGGATGATGTGATAACGATAAAGCCTTGAAAATATATTTATTGGCAAGGAATTGCCTTCTGAAATATAATGGAGGCTCCCCACATTCCACCTGAAGCGCATTAATTGGAGAAGACTAAACTTCATAGCTCCAATAATCATTCTGAGGGCTTTTGATTGAATTCTTTCCACTTTCTAATCTAAATATTTAGGGAGGGGGTCAAAAAGGAATGTGCCATAATCCAAGTGGCTCCGAACTAGGGAATTATACATTAATTTAAGAGTGGTAGGATGAGATCCCCACCATACTCTGGAAACTACTCGCATCATATTAAGTCCCTTTTCACACTTTGTAGAAATAATCTGAATGTGTGGAAGCCAGGATAATTTATGGTTCAAAAAAAGACCAAGGAATTTGATTTGAGTAGCGGTTTGTAGAGGCACATTATCAAAAGGGATTGAGAAGTGGGGAATTTTTCTTTTGCGCGTGAAAGCCACGACCCTTGTTTTAGATGCCGCCAGATTCATCCCATTTATTGACAACCAGCTTTTAATATATTGTAAAGCCAAATTCATTTCCTTAGCTGCAAGAATAATATTTTTATGTAACAAATATATTAGGATATCATCCGCAAAGTAAAGTCGCTTGATAGAAAAAGCAATTACTGAGTCTAGGTCGCTTACATTAATATTAAACAACAGAGGACTGATAACAGAACCCTGGGGTAAACCTCTCCATAGTTTGCGCCTTAAGCATTTAGAGGAAGACTCAATAATAATAGACCTATCTGTGAGCAAATTTATAATAAATTGGACTAATTTCGGGGGGATTTGTTTTTTAATTGGCTTTTCTTTCAAAACATTCAGTAAAACATCATCGTAAGCTGATGAAAGGTCAAGGAATGTGGCCAATGTATAAGAATTTAGGGATTGAGAAACTCGGATATCAGTTGTGAACAAACTTAAATTATCCATTGTAGATTTCTTTTTCCGAAAACCATACTGATTTGGTGAGATAATATCTTTACTTAGACTTTCAACAAACCACTCTAGTCTGTTTTTTATCAAACGCTCCGCTACTTTCATCAAACATGATGAAAGAGCAATAGGCCGATAAGACGAAATTTCAGATGGATTTTTTCCAGGTTTTAAAATGGGAATGATTTTTTGAGTTTTCCAATCATCCGGAATTAGTACTGTTTCAAACATATTATTAATAAGAGATAAGAAATATTCAACCGTCATATGAGAAAATGATTTAATGAAACTATAAAATATTCCATCGGGACCCGGAGCAGAGTCAGAAAGGGCTCTTATTACTCGTTTCATCTCATCAATGGAGAATGGAGCATCTAGCCAGTTAGAGTGATATGGATACGGCTTAATAGAAGGCATTTCTTCACATCCGGCAACTGATGAGGGGGCTATTTTATCCGCAAATCCTATAAGAATTTTTTCTGATATATGTTTGATTCTCGGCGGAGAATGCGATGATCCGAATTTTTTTAAGCTAGACCAAACTGAAGACTGGGGAGTTTCTGGAGACAGGTTCTCACAGAACTTTCGCCATCCAGCGCGCTTCTTATTTTTCAAAATTCGTTTGGTTTCTGCCTGGGATTTTTTAACTGAAATTTTCTAGTGACATACACTTACGAAAAGAGGAAATTGCTTTTGTTCGAGAGTTGACGGAGCGAGTGCATTCCTCGTCCCACCACGGAGTAGAGTGTTTTATTTTAATGTTCGCATTGCGTTTCGGGATGGATTTTTCTGCTGCATTTATAACCATATAAGGAAACGTTTCACATTGCATTCTGATGTCTCCCGAGGACGATTTTGTTAAATTAATAAGGTTATCTAGTTCAGAAGAGAAAGTGCTCCAATTCGCATCTTTCGTTCTAAATTTGAGATTATTTTTAACTGGGGGGGATAAGCGTTCAATTGATCGTGGAAGCGGATTATAATTGGAAAATGATCACTAGAGAGGGGATTGTTTAGGATGTCCCAAGAGCATTTAGATGCTAACGAATACGAACAAAAGATATATCAACAGCACTTTTCCGTTGATGAGGGGGGGTGAATCTGGTTGGAGATCCGTCATTTAAAAAACATAGGTTATGGGTATCAATAAAATCTAAAAGATTGCGGCCAGAACGATTTGTTATTTCGCTACCCCAAGAAGGGGAATGTGCATTAAAATCTTCAAGGATCATATAAGGGGAACAAATCTGGGTTAAGATTGGTGCCAATTCATTTTCAATAAAAGTCGTAGAGGGAGGAATATATATTGACAATATTGTGATATCAGATAAGACAGCTGCTATTATCTGGATATCGTCGGAGGGAGTATGAATATTAATTTGTTTAAACGGGATAGCATTATGGATTATCAGAGCCGTGCCGCCTTTACCAGCCGGTCTGTCGTGTCTGAGACAATAATAACCTGGAATTCTAAGTGAAAGGAGGGTTTTAACCACGTTTCAGAAATGGCGGCTACTGAAACGTCGTGTTCGTTGAGTAATTGAATTAGGTCAGATTTGTTATCGAAGAGGTTTCTACTGTTCCACTGAAGAATTTTGTTCAGTTTCGAAGTCATTGGGGAGGCAAGATAATAAAGATTTAATGTAATCGGCAGCGTTGGACGGTACAGTATTGTTGTTTGTAAGGATAGAAATTAAAAGGGTAATTAAAGTTTGTATAAAAGTATTATTATTCATTATTTCGGGGAGAGCAGGAGGGGAAGTATTACCATTAATGGCACACCCATTGGGCGTCTTGGATTTGGCATTCCCATTCGGGCTGGCCAAAATATTTTTCAATTGTTTTTTATCAAGGTAAGGTGTATATTTTGGGTTGGGTTTGACTGGCTTGAGAATGGGTTCTCTGTGAGAAGATGACGTTGAATTTAAAAAAGTGGTTGTTTGGAAAGGAGCTGAGGACGATGTCATCTCTGCGAATGATTTTTTCGCAGGAGAGATTAACGTTGAGTCCTGGAAGTACGACATGTTGTCGGTAGCCATTTTATGTTTTATGTTCGTCTGTATTGTTAATTCCGGACAGGCTATACTGACCGCGGTATGTGCACCCGAACAGTTAATGCAAATGGGATCATTGGAAGATTTCGGACATTGATCAAATGGGTGACTTTCTCTGCAATAGTAACAACGTGGGGGGGAGCGGCATACGGATTTCGAATGTCCGAACCAGTAGCAATTGAAACTTCGACGGGAAGCGAGGTTTAATAAATTAACACACGAGACGGTAGGGATTGTCCCTCAAATGTAACAACAACAGACTGGGAAGGTTTCCAGATCGTGTTTCCATCAGTAGAATCCTTGTAGTTCAGTCGACGTGCTTTTAATACTTTCAGGGTTCCGTGGGAATTATTCACAGCATCAACAATTTCAGCCTCTGGGATATCCAAGACCCATTCTTGAAAGGTTAAATGTAGGGATGAACGATTTATATTTATGATTTGAGAGCGAGTCAATTTTTTTTACAAATCCATTTGCGGAAGCGGCAGTTTTAAATTCGATAGATAATTTATATCGCCCTTCCGGTTTAATTGAACCGTTAACAATACCAAGGTTATTATTTTTTGAGTCAAATACAAATTTTCCGAAATCCAAAGGATGAATAAGTTTTCCCTGTTCAGTTCTCTGAACACTAACGATAAATGGACCGGAAGCTGAAGCCGGATAAAGTAAGTCAGAGTTTTTTGCATTATCGCGAGTTAAAGTACTTGGCTGGATGTTACTATTGGCGTTAAGGTTTAACTTTCGATGGAATGTGAAGGCTATGTGATAGTCGTCGTTTACGAGGTGGGAGCGCAATAGAAACCTGGCTCGTATTAGATTCCGAATAAAAAAAAATCCAATATTGACACTGGGTCGGGAGGCCTATCTTCGTCTTCCTCCATTATATAAAAAAACTTAACTTTTAAAAATTAAACTGAAAAAATAATACGCAGTCTATTTCATTGACTCTACAAACAAAACGGATTAGCCGTAAGCAGGAATGCAAACAAATAGGTATACGATAAACAAAATTAAATAAAATGTAACAATAATCTCTTATCTGTATGCGGCACAGGAACGGGCGAACGGCACTTAGCAATAGGTACACACAACCACTGTTGACTGCGGCTCGAATCGGCGGGATTTAGTCTTACTTAGTCAACATAATATATATCTACTTACATTTAAGGCTTCAGTTCCAATGTGTTGAATAAGATAAAGATAAACTAGATAAATAGAAGTGCAATAAATACAGTATGACTTCAGAAAAGTTGAGCAAAAAGGTATTGCGTGCGACCATAAATTAACCACTCACCGTGCGACGCAAGAACCAACGGAAATATCACCAGTTACAAAATGAGTTTGCCACTGACAATAAATAGTTGAAAAAAAATAATCGTACATGTCAACAGCTCTTGAAAGTTCCTACTTGACATGAGTTTGTTCGCTGTTATTTTATGGCAACACTGGAATGTCATCAGAAACTTGATTTTTTTCTTAATTTTGTATTTTCTATGGATATCACTCCGCGTGCAACACGTCACCTTTTTTTGTTGGTTATGTTATTTTGGCTTTACGTTGCGTCGATTTGAACACATTGAACAAAAAAAATCCACCCTTCTCTCAAGAAATCCTTCGAACTCATAACAAAATTAAAGTGAAACGAAACTACCAGATCCTTACGCAAGAGCATGGATTCCACCGCCATCAAGATAGAACCAGGACAAGTGCGGAAGAGAGTGTTCCTGTGATACTTACGGAAGTCGATAAAGACTATCCTTTTATCAAAAAGGAATGTCCGGAATTTATTTCCAAAATCAATTCAGGTGTTTATTTTTTTAATTTTTGTTACATAACTGTTACACAGACCCAATATGCGATCGGGAATAATAATTAAAACTGTCGGTTTTTGCTTGTCTATAACGACATGCTCTACTCTTCTGGGTTATGTTACTAATATTCTATTTAATGTTTGTGATTGGGCAAAGCTGTGAGGGGTGTCTGGGAAGAGGGTTTCGGTTGTCGTTATGGACTGCTGTAATTCATACCTTCAAGAGTCCTGTTCTAAGTGAAGTAGAAAAGGTAGACGCTGGTAGAGCCGTTTTTCACAAAGCCGAGTCAGTAAACGACGCGTTCTGATGAAGTCGACATCAACTATAAACCGCAGAGGGATAATGGACAGTGTCACGCAACAACATGAGTGACATTATGCTCAAATGCTTTCAACCGTTCAAAGTTAATGTGAACTCCATTAGAACGGGTCGTTTCACCGACTTGTGAGAGCATGCACAATGTAACCTATGTTGCTGTGTGACATTGTGCATGCTCAATGTAACGTTTGTTGTTGTGTGACATTGTGCATGGTCTCTCAACCGTTATTGATGATATTTATTTTAAACGTTCCCTGAAATTTCAGTTTTTTTTTACAATATATATTTTTTATCCATTAACATGAGGCCTAAAAGAAAATAATATCCCTTATAGGCTATGTCATCTTTTTTGAAGCTGTGGGGAGGGTCTTTTATAAGAAAACGAAGGAAGAGGAAGTACTGGAAAAGTAAAAGGTATGAGGATTGGGTAGGAATCTAGGAAACCAGCCTCTCCCCGATCTGGCACGTCACGCAGCTGGTGGGCAGGCGCATCCTGAATACACCTCACCCGATGATCTTGGTTACCCCTGCTAAATCACCAAACGTATCGACCCACTTGGGGTGTCCAGTGGTAGTTGTGTTGGTTATCCAATAAACGGTTCCCTTGGCGGCTGTACCAAAACCCGCCTCTCAAATTGTTTAACTAAAGTCGAAAATATTAATTGTCCCTGCAGATGAAAAATTTCGATTGCCGCCCTTATTTTGGCGTTCTAGATTTCGTTCTGAACAATATTCTCGAAGTTATTGACAGCAGATTTTTACATGGCTACATTGACATACTTTCGATCCTGTTGTGTATTTATTTATATAATAACGCCCTTTTGATGTTCGTTTATATGGGATTAGTAGAAATAATTTACTATTAGAGATGCCTGAACTGCCTTTAGTAACAACTTTTTGTATAAGTTTAGTAATAAATAGGAGATTTCCAATGACTCTTCATACTTCTTTCCCTCCATTAGTATTCTGGGCAATGAGGAATACATATTATGGTACTTAATACCAGAATTTCAGCACTGAAATAAATCCCTGCTTATGACGTAATGGTATTCAAAAGCTTTTCGATTTATGAATTTGTTGACTGTCAAATTCATCTTTTAGAATCTTATATAGAAATACTCCCTTTTCTGACGCCTCTTTCCATATAAACCGGTGTTTTGTGGTGTAAAATTTTAATTTTGCAGATAACTTGGGTCTCTTGTTGTTGATGCTAGAATGTTAATATGCGGAAACATTAATTTCTTTCAGTTTTTTCCAAAGTAGTGCCAATGTATTGTTTTTCGTTTTTCGAGGAAATATTAATATGGAGACTGTTACCATCAAGGCAGAACCAGGATCCCGAGAAAAAGTTGGAGGTGGAATTCCTTATACTGATCTTGACATAGACCTTCCGGATGTTAAAATGGAATGCTTAAAGCGCTCTAAAATAATAATCCTGACCGCAAGTAATTCGATTTTTTATGTTAAATTTAATCGATTCTGGGGTGGTGGTTTTTCACCAGACCATTATTTAAAAGAATTTAATGTATTTGGGTTCTGACTAGGAGTTGGCGGTATTATTTAAGTATGGCTAGGGGTTAAGGTCCTCTATTGCGAGTTTAATTTATTTAATTTATTGTTATTACGCCTTTAATTCATATGCATAATCTTGTTGAACGTTCTAAAGTGGTAGATTTTTTACTTGTTTATTTTCTAAGCTACCAGAGCAGTTAGTAAGCAAGTTCGCAATTCGTGCTCTTGATTATGCCGAATCTGCTTACACTTAATATATATTTATCTAATTTTTATCATTTTCAGGCGGATTACAAAAGGCGCGTCCTGGGGAAAAACAATATTCTTGTCATCATTGTGACTATTCCTGCTCTCATAAGTCGACGCTTAAACTGCACCTGTGCACCCATACTCGAGAAAAAACTTTTTTCATCACTGCAACTATTCATGTTCCAGAAAAGTTAGTCTTAAGATACACATGTTTACCCATGATGGAGAAAAATCTTTTTCATGTCCTGAATGCAACTATTCCTGCAATACAAAAGGAAATCTTAAAAGACACATGTTCACTCACATGCAAGAAAAACCTTTTTCATGTTCCAACTGCAACTTTTCGTGTACTACAAAGGGGCATCTAAAAATTCATTTGCTGAGACACAGTGGAGAAAAACCTTTTTCATGTCCTGAATGCAACTATTCCTGCTATACAAAAGGAAATCTTAAAAGTCACATGTTTACCCACAGTGGAGAAAAACCTTTTTTATGTCCTGAATGCAACTATTCCTGCTATACAAAAAGAAATCTTAAAAGTCACATGTTTACCCACAGTGAAGAAAAACCTTTTTCATGTTCTGAATGCAACTTTTCGTGTTCTACTAAGGGGCATCTGAAAATTCATGTGCTGAGACACAGTGGGAAAAAACCTTTTTCATGTCCTGAATGCAACTTTTCCTGCTGTACAACAGGAAATCTTAAAATTCACATGTTTACCCACAGTGGAGAAAAACCTTTTTCATGTCCTGAATGCAACTATTCCTGCTATACAAAAGGAATTCTTAAACGTGACATGTTTACCCACAGTGAAGAAAAACCCTTTTCATGTTCTAAATGCAACTTTTCGTGTAGTACAAAGGGGCATCTAAAAATTCATTTGCTAAGACACAGTGGGCAAAAACCTTTTTCATGTCCTGAATGCAACTATTCCTTCTATACAGAAGCAAATCTTAAAATTCACATGCTCACCCACAATGGAGAAACACCTTTTTCATGTCCTGAATGCACCTATTCCTGCTTTACAAAAGGAAAACTTAAAAGACACATGTTAACCCACAGTGGAGAAAAACCTTTTTCATGTTCTAACTGCAACTTTTCGTGTTCTACTAACTGGCATCTAAAAATTCATGTGCTGAGACACAGTGGGGAAAAACCTTTTTCATGTCCTGAATGCATCTAATCCTGCTTTACAAAAGGAAATCTTAAAAGTCACATGTTTACCCACAGTGGAGAAAAACCTTTTTTATGTCTTGATTGCAACTATTCCTGCTATAAAAAGGAAATCTTAAAAGACACATGTTTACCCACAGTGGAGAAAAACCGTTTTCATGTTCTAACTGCAACTTTTCGTGTTCTACTAAGGGGCATCTAAAAATTCATGTGCTGAGACACAGTGCGGAAAAACCTTTTTCATGTCCTGAATGCAACTATTCCTTCTATACAAAAAGTAATCTTAAAATTCACATGCTTACACACCGTGGAGAAACACCTTTTTCATGTCCTGAATGCAACTATTCCTGCTATACAAAAGGAAAACTTAAAAGTCACATGTTTACCCACAGTGGAGAAAAACCTTTTTTATGTCTTGATTGCAACTATTCCTGCTATACAAAAGGAATTCTTAAAAGACACATGTTTACCCACAGTGGAGAAAAACCTTTTTCATGTTCTAACTGCAACTTTTCGTGTTCTACTAAGGGGCATCTAAAAATTCATGTGCTGAGACACAGTGGGGAAAAACCTTTTTAATGTCCTGAATGCCACTATTCTTTCTTTACAAAAGGAAATCTAAAAAGTCACATGTTTACCCACAGTGGAGAAAAACCTTTTTCATGTCCTGAATGCAACTATTCTTTCTTTACAAAAGGAAATCTTAAAAGTCACATGTTTACCCACAGTGGAGAAAAACCTTTTTCATGTCCTGAATGCAACTATTCCTGCCATACAAAAGGAAATCTTAAAAGTCACCTGTTTTCACATAGTAGCGAAAAACTTTTTTCATGTGTCGACTGTAATTATTCATGCAATTTTAAGAAAGATTTAAAAAACACGTGTTTAATCATGGTGGGGAATAACTTTTTACATGTCCTGCCTCCAACTATTCATGCTCTACAAAGGGATATCATAAAATACACATGTTTACCCACAGTGATATAAAATCTTTTATTTGTCCTGACTGCAAATATTCATGTTCCACAAAGAAAAACAAACAGTTTATATAATACAAAGGTTAAGTCAGTAAAGTATAAAAAAATGGAAGATTAATTATTTTCAGTTATTTTTGTAAGATTTTTTGACTTGTGTTCTATCTCGTATCCGACAAACAACAGCCAAAAAGTTTTCTGAATTGAAAGTTCAAGAAACATTTTTATTTATAGAATTAAGTTGAAATTATTGTGAAAATTTATTTTAAAAAAATGCAAAAAAGGAAATATCTATTAACAGAGAAGATTATATTAATATGTCTAAACAAAACATGAAAAATACAAGCGAAACAAAAATGTAACGATCGCGATTGGGGATCGAACCCAGAACCAATGATAAGTTTTAATATTCATACAATATGCAATATGCATTTTTATATTTAATTTTTTGATAGATCCTACATTTTTTATGAGAGAGCTAGGTATAATTTTTTTTTTTTGTTTTTTTTTTTTTATTATTTAATTTTTTTTTTAATTATAATGAAATAATTAATTATTTAATCATTGATTAACATTATTATTAGATTAAATATAACCATTAATATGAGAAACTTAATTAGTGATTTCAATAATTTGTTTCTTTGGTTTCAAAGGGGAAAAAAAATAAAAGTTTAGCATGAGAGAACCAGTTAGTTTCGATCTATTTGTGAATAAGCCTGCTGTATCTTAACTCTTAAACCCTACCACTCTGGGAATGTAATTATTCCTACCACGGGGTACTGCAGTACCCCGCGCAAAAAAAATGAATAAAATAAAAGTCTTTGATATTTTTTAAAATATTATTTTTATTATGGCAAAGTAATAAGAAAAGACAATAAACTTTATTAACAAAAACTAATAGACATTTTGGTCGTTACATGAAGGACAGATTTTGTATTGATGGTCAGCACAAATATGGCGGCGACAAGTGTTACAGACAGATCGAGATTTTCTGTCCTTTGTGCGCGGACAAAAACAGCAGCGACCAGGTTTGAGATTATTAGGGACCGGCCTACGATCTTCACTATGAATATTCAAGACTGCACCTATAGTTTCTCTGATATCCCGGGGTAAACTTTGCTATTGTAATTTTGCTCTCATATGAGGCTTTATGAGTGCCATTGACAAACTCTTAAGAAATTCACGCCGCTTGGTTATTTTTTCTTCATCAATGTTAGTTAACAGCTTGAATAAGACCTAAGAGTTGACACTAACGGCATTTAGCAACCCGCAGAAGAGACACATGGGCCACCTTTTGATGTTCCTGGACGTCGAGTATTTCTTACAAAGTTGGTCGAACACATCCACCCCGCATTCGGTTTTATTATAGAAATGTATTATTTCTGGAAGGTACACTTCATTATCCTTGTCAGGGCTGTCATGCGTGGTGGATAGCATGATTACAACTTTCTTGTTAGCTGACTTCGGAGGACAATACGACAAAAGTGTGAGAGGTCCGTCCTAGGCAAACATTGATGTTCATCTCTCTCGATTTTTAGTGTCCACAAAAACAGGAGGAATTTCTCGTTTATTCTTCTTTACAGTTCCAACTAATGTTATACCTTTTTCCAGTAACTTCTTGGCTGTGGGAATAGACGTGAACCAATTGCACAGACGTTACCAGGTGGGTGCAACAAAATATTGCGGCGAGGCATTCTTGAGCGAGAAGGCTTAACACCAGTCCACTTTTGTCGATTATTATGACCTTTTCCATACATAACTAATGGAGAATCAATCAAGCGCCTACCGTCTTCATTTATACCAGCCCAGTCATTGTCAGGCACTAAATACTCTTCATCTCCTTCCACACTATCTTGATCACTGTCTTCACGAGGTGCGACTTCAGAATGGTCCCGGAAATCCTCGATAATACCGTCGGGCTCATCCTCTGAATCTTCTCTTAGGTTGAGCTCTTCGTCATCAGATACCAACAAAGCAGCTGCAATTTAACCCTCCCCCCAAAACTTTGAGTCTGGGATGCCATATTTGAAAACAATACAGACACCTCATTACACTGCGTACACTGTCATTACATTCATAACACATTATTAGTCCATTAATGTCTCGTTATTGGGCGCAGGCCCTCCCTATCAACACTGTTCTCCATAACCATTATCACAAAGTAAAGTAAATCATAAATAATGTGTAAACTTACCAGAGAGATGTCGAAAAACACCTTCAGTAATTCAAGTATAACTGGAAGGAAGAACTAACAGTATTCCTACCACGGGGTACTGGGGTACCCCGGAACACCTGTGGACGTGACTGCACTTGCCGGGCGGTGACGGCTTCCTGACGTACTTACGCGTCAATTATCGAGAGTAGATTAGCTAGAGCGATTTTTGCAACAGTGCAATATTGTTAAAATTGTTGATATTTTAAACACCAGGGGGGTACTCCAGTACCCCAGGTAGGGTTTAAGAGTTAAGCAAATTTATGTAAGGAATATCCGACAAACTTTACTAAAGACGAATAGTTACACATGGAACTGATTTTGGTTCACTGTGAGTCAACATGGAACGTTTTACAGATGAGTTTTGTAAAAATTAATAGTTGCAGTAGGGACACGAAAAAGGTGTTTCTCCACCGTGGGTTAGGATGTGACTTTTAAGATTTCCCTTTGAATAACATTAATAGTTACAGTAGGAACGTGTGTTTTTATATTTTTTTTTTTATATATTAACTCCACACAGGAGGCCCTGAAGAAAATAATTTCCCTCAGGGCCTATGTCATCTTTGGGGATGCTGTGTGGAGGGTCTTTTTGTGGAGAGGAAGGAGTGAACATGGGTCTTGAAGAGTCCCATATTGTAGGAGGGAGGAAACACAGAGGCCGGCAGTTCGTTCCACAGCCGAGCTGTTGAACTTAAGAACGAAACGTAGAAGCGACCCGTACTCATGTGACAAATGTCAACCGTGTACAAATGTTGGGCGCGCGTTTGGCGTGTATCCCGACTACGCACCGGTGCCGAAGGGATCAATGACGCTAGTTCCTCAGAGCATCTTCCATTGTAATACCGATAGAACAAGGACAGCATACCTACTTGACGCCTGTGCTCTAAAGATTGCAGTCCGTTTGTTAAGATTGGGGAATCTATCAAACGGACCGCCCGTTTTTGCACAGAGTCAAGGGTTTTTTTCAGGTATTTAGGGGCTCCGGACCAGAGATGGCTGCCAAATTCGACAGTAGGGCGCACTTGCGATTTGTACAGGGTCAGCAGTTGTGTACTATTAAAGTATCTGCGGGCCCTGTACAGTACGCCCAGCTTCTGAGAGGCCAGCTTTACTCTGGCTTCGATGGAGCCCCCATACCTGAGCTGGTCACTTATAGTTACACCAAGCATATCAATGGAAGGCCTGTTCGGAAGATTGCTTCCGTTGAAGGAGACTAGATTATCATTTAGATCCCTTTTAGACGTAATCAGACAGGATTGGGTCTTTGAAACATTAAATTCGACGAGATTATTTTTACCCCAGGAGGAAATACTCTCAAGATAACCGTCCATTCTCTGCTTCAAAGCCCTCCGAGCCGTTGGAGTTTGTGTGCCCTTTGGGGGCTTGTCAAACAAAAAGCTATCATGAACTGTACTGTCATCCGCGTAACAATGAATCGGTGCACATGTCAAAAGGTCATTGATGTGCAACAAAAACAAAGTCGGAGACAGAACCGATCTCTGTGGGACGCCAGCATTTATAGAGTGTGAGGAAGAGGTGAAACCTTCAGCAACTGCCGGAATCGACCTATCCCTTAAAAAATCAGCAATCCACGTACACAGGGATGCGGGAAGTCCGTAAGAAGGCAATTTGTTGACAAGTCCTCGGTGCCAGACCCAGTCAAAGGCCTTGGATATGTCTAGTGCGACCGTTTGGGTCTCACCGTGACGTTCCAGGCACCGCCCCCAAACATGCGACACATACGCGAGAAGATCACCGCACGAGCGGTTCCGCCGGAATCCGTATTGACGGTCGTTGATAATTTTGTTCTTCTCGAGGTATGTGAGCAGTTTGTCGTTGATTACACGTTCCATCACTTTGGACAGAACTGATGTGATCGCTATGGGGCGGTAGTTGGCCGGGTTGGAGCGGTCACCTTTCTTGGGAATAGGGTGAATGACCGCTTTTTTAGAATAGGAATAGAATATAATATATAGTATCATAATATTTATAGAATCCATAGCAACATATGGTATAGTGAGATGGGGTGGTTGTGCTGAATCCATTATCAATCCAATTATTAAAGTTCAAAAATTTATCTTGAGAATACTATTTAAATGCCAACCAACTCATTCCTCAAATGAACTCTTTGCTAAAATCAGTGTCATAGATATTCGACAGTTATTTACTAAGATAAGCTTATGTTATATATGGAAAAATAACTTACTAGTGGCTCCACAATATCAAGTACACACCTGTTTTTTTTATTAAACCTGGGTTGCTTGGTTCCTAAAGCAAATACCTCAATTCTGGTTCATCGCCCCTAAAAATATATAAGGCATTGAGTACCGAAATGAAGTCTTATAATTCTAACTCCCTTTTTACTGCCCGAATAAAACATTGGTTATTTGAAAGGGGACGAGCATTCTACAAAGACTCCTTTAACTCATAAAACTATTCAAAAAAATAAAATATACATTAAAAAAAATAACTTACTCTATCACACCTTCTTTCCAATTTCTTAAAAGGCATGATTTTTAAACACGCACTCCGATAGTAGAATACCTACAATTTTTATTTCATCTTTCAGTTCTATCTCCATCAAAATATTACTCTTCTTTATTTCTCACTTTACTTTTAATTTTTATATTAGCATTACGCTCACACTGAATGCCGAGAAAACCAAATACATCACATCAAGCATTAATATTACAGGTCAACCTCATGACGATGCCTCTATTAGAATACACACATGTTTGAATTCAGAAGAATTTTGTCAGTGTCCCTACATCGAGCGCACTGCTCAGATAAAGTACCTCGGCCTCACCATTGATCCATACCTCAAATGGAATCTTCACACTCAAATTATTGCAAACAAAATAAGAAAAACCATGCACTTCTTCAGAACGATACGAAACTTCCTCAACTTACAACACTTGAAAATGGTTTATTTTGCACTCTGTCAATCTATTATTGAGTATGGTATCATAGCGTGGGGAGGTGGAACTTCATCTGCACTAGACCCAATCATAAAGGCACAGAAAACTATTATAAAAATAATTCTTAGGCTTCCTCTAATTACTGACTCGAACTTGATCTTTAATATTATGAATGTGTTTGATGTTCGGCAGACATACGCAAAAACAATACTCACTCACCTATACACAAATATACATACATACGACGAAAAAAGATCTAATACTCGCTGTACTCGAAGCATTAACAAAGACTTACTTAAAATTCCTGTAACGCACACTACTTTTGGACAACGAAATTTTAGATATCTTGCGACTAGACTTTATAACATTCTTCCTGATAAAATAAAAACATGTCATTCACAAAAAAATTTCAAAGATAGCGTAAAAATTTGGAATAAAAGTAATGATAGGGCCTTTACCGGTGCACTCATCCAAATTCGCAGTCATTGATGCAACCTAATTATTGTATGTATTTTCATATAATTGTAGGTATATTATTAGGACTAGAAACGAACTTGGTATATGATGTATTGATATTGATGCTACCTAACTATTGAGTGTTCGTATTTTTATATAATTGTAGGTACCTTATAGTACTATAAATAAACTTGGTAGTTAGCTGCCTCAACACAGGCTAAGCCTAGTGAGGCGGGCTATGATAAACCTTAACACATAACTACATTAACATTTCTATTACTTACTTACATTTAGTTTTATTTATTATTTTATGTTTTTTTATCTTAGATTTTATTATTTTCATATTATTACCTTTTTTCTGTTAATTATTGTATTTTATTAATGAAGTATTTTATGATTGACTACCACAACACTGGCATTAACCTAGTGTGAAAGTAAAAATAAAATATACAACATCATCGTGTTAATATTTATTAAATAATAAAAAAATAAAATATGTATCTCAAACAACGTGGAAGAAATCCGTTATAGCTTTCTGAAAGAATTTATTTTAATACCATTTTTGTGGCCAGCATGCCGGACTAAAAGCGCGGGGCCGCAGGTTCGATTTTTTTTATATATTTTTTTTTTAATTACTTTATTTATTTTCATTTCTTTACACATATAATACATATTAATATATAGTATATAATAACACAATATATAATACCAAATAGTATACACAATAAATGAAAACCCACTAAGGCACTGCCTGAGTGTGGGTAATATAAAACGACTACTATATTTCAAGTACCTAAAGTATAATATACATTAGTAGAAAAGTTTTTTTTTTGTTTATAGTTATTATAAAAAGTAAAGAGAAAAACATTATGTACAATAGTTTATAAAGTTTCAGCAAGTGAGTTGTAGAAAGGATCAATAAATTTATAGTAAAAGCGTTTCAATATCTGCCTCATTTAGCCATAATTTTACGTCTTTAATATATTCTATCTCTTTATTTATCATTTGAGTTTGTAGTAGTAGAAGGTTAAATGTACGAGGATCAATGAAACTGCTATGTGTCTGCATTAATTTAGTATTGGTTTGGGGGGTGTAAAATATATTATTTGTTCTTTTGCTCATTCTGTTTTCATTTATTTTGAAATTATTTTTGTTTTTAAATAAATATTTCATAGTTTGTAATATAAATAATTTACGAATATTAAATAATTTAGATTCCTTGTATAATAGGTCGGTCGAGAATGTTTTATTTTTGTTATATATGACTTTAATTATGTGTTTTTGAATTATTTATAGAGGCTTAATAAATGTATCAGGTGCACCACCCCATCCTATTATGCCACAAGTGATTGCAGATTGCACCAGAGAGAGGTAGATCATTTTCAATTTTTCAGCGTTTAAAATTTCCTTGAGTCTATAAAATATGTAGGTAAGATATCTTAGTTTAGAAGTGGTTTGATTAATATGTGATTTCCAATTAAGATTAATATCTATTGATACTCCTAAATATTTTATATTTTTGACATTAGCGAGTTCGTTGCACAGGAAGCACAATTCTTGATTGCAAGTTGTATTATGGATTCTAATTTTAAGGTTGTCTTTTGGTTTGTTTTTCATGTTTTTATAAAAAGGTAAGTAAAATGTTTTGCTGTAGTTTAAGACAAGTTTGTTGTATTTTAACCATTTTGAAACAAGTGAAATACATAAAGTTGCTTTCGAAAAAGTTTCTGTCCAATTTTTACCATCCACTATTATTGCCGTGTCATCGGCGTAAGAAACAATTTTACCAGGGATTTCAAAATTACATAAATCATTAATATAAATTAAGAATAAAATCGGGCCAAGAACAGTTCCCTGCGGAACTCCGTTTTTTATCTGTGTCTCTGAACTATAATTATTCCCAATTTTTGTTTTTTGTGTTCTGTCTTTAAGATAGTTTGATAGTAATTTTAGTGTGTCTTTTTTGAAGCCCAGTCGAGTTATTTTTTTAATGAATAAATTATGATTAACGGTGTCGAAAGCTTTTCTTAAATCTAGGAATATGGTAAGACATTTCTTTTTTTTATCGATAGATGTATAAATATTTTTTGTCAATTCATATATGGCATCCTCAGTGCTTAGATCTTTACGAAAGCCGTATTGGTTTTTCGATAGAATTTTATTTTTTTCTAAGTGTTCAATGACTCTAAATTTGATGCATTTTTCGAATATTTTTGATAGGTTTGAAACAAGGGATATTGGTCTGTAATTGTATAATTTATGCGTATCCCCAGATTTATGAATAGGTATTATAGTGGAGATTTTAAATTGTTCTGGAAAATGACCATCTTTGAGGCATATATTAAAAATATGTTGTAATGGCGTTAATACATGTTGTTTTATTTTTTTTAATGTATCACATGATAGTCCATCATTTGCCTTAGAGTTGGATGGTTTTAGGTTATCAATATATTTTTCAATTTCTTTAAATGTAATAGGAGAAAAATATTCTATAGAGTTAATTGAATCGTTATTAGAATCTAATTGAGGAGATGTCTCCATATAATCATGATTAACATTAATGCCGGAAGATTCAAGTACCTCGTCTACTATATTTGTAAAAAAGTTATTAAAACATTCTGCAATGGTCGATTTGTTAGTTATTATTTCATTATTTATTTTAACCTCATTTACAATATTTGAAGAAATATTTTTTTTGTTGGCAATTTCATTTATAATATTCCAAGTTTTTTTAGTATTATTTTTAGCATTATTATTACTGTAACGTATGTTAACTCTACATACTCAATAATAACAATGCTTGTATTATAATATTTATTTGTAAGAAGACTATCACGGTTCTGGACTGAGAGGCTCATTCCCGCTCATACGATCTCTTATATACGTCTCGTACTCGCTGTCTCGCTCTCATGCTGTCCCCCTTACACACATACACCACACCCCCACACTTAAATCATAATTACATCTTTTTATTTTTACAAATTTATATAAGCCAAATATATTTAATTATTTCCATTATGTATTTAATTTCCAATTTATATGTAATTATGTATGTTCTTGACTCTTCATTCGGTGTAGCATGGGCGTTGTCCTCGAGGGCGTAACCTCCCCTCCCATGGTGTAGGTGACCTGCAAAAATCAGAGGAATTAGGAAACTTGGTCATGTCCACGTCCGAGAGTGGACCCAGGTCCAGCAAATCATCAGACCCGTCACTCTCCCCCCACCTAACCTTCCTCTCTGAAATTTGATCATGGTGGCGTTTCCACACTTGTCCTGTAGACATAATTTTTACTAAATAAACCCTATTCCCCAATCTTTTATAAATTTCTCCTAATATCCATTTGTTTTTATCACTTCTCAAATCCCTGGTTAAAACTTTAGATCCAACATCAAAGTGCTTTTTAATTTTTTTTCCTCTATAATACTTTTTTTGTTTTTGCTGACTCAATAACATCTTATCTTTAATCGTGTTATCAATCCCTTTAAAACCTTGACCTTCAACATTATCTAATATTGGAATGATTGTATTAAAAATTGATCTAATTTTCCTTCCCAAAATTAATTTACTAGGTTCAATCCCCGTAGACATAGAAGGCGTATTCCTAATATCAACCAAAAATGTTAAAAGTTTATCCTCAAAATCAGCAGGCAATTTATTATTTATCATAATTTTTTTTTAAAAATTCTTTACCGTTTTAACCCCATTTTCGGCAAGTCCGTTAGAAGCTGGATGGTTGACAGGAGATGTCAACGATTTAATATTAAAATTATGACAAAATTCCTTAAAAACTGTTGAAGTGAACGCTGTACCATTGTCACTTACTATCTGCTCCGGAATTCCGAAATTAGAAAATAATCTTTTCAAAACTTTTATTGTACAAAACGAATCTACTTTATTTACGATGTGACAGTCTATCCATTTTGTAGTTGCATCAACGATTATTAAAAAATTGTAACCACCAAAAGGTCCCATGAAATCAATATGCAATCTATTCCATATTAATCCACTGATTGGCCACGGCTGTAACTCAACTTTACATGGAGTGGGTAAACACTCCAAGCATCGAACGCACTGCTTCACAGTTGCTTCTACCTCTGAGTTCATCCCTAACCAAAAAAAATAATTTCGAGCAAGATTTTTAGATTTAACAATACCTAAATGCGATTGATGTATGAAATTCAATATGATTTCCCTTAATTCCCTCGGAACCACAAATTTATTATTATAAAATAAACACGAGTCATAAGTCGATAATTTATTTCTAAAATACCAGAATTTTAACAAGTCATCCTTTAAAAACTTTTTATCCGGCCAACCATTGATTACGAACCCAATAATGGTTGCTATGTTTACATCTTTAATCGAAAACTGCTTCATCGTTTCTTTTGAAATTGTCGTTTCCGCCTCAATTATATTAAAAAAAATCCGATTCAATCTTATCAACGTTCAGACTACCAATATAATTTAAGAAATATTCGCTACCGTCGACCTCGTCGATACAATCACTTAAATTATTATTACTATTGACCGGCAACCTAGATAAGAAATCCGCTTTGTTCTCACCCGACTTGACATATTCTATATTATAGTCAAATGTTTGTAAAATCAGCGCATAGCGCTGTAGCCTATTTGCCGCTAGTATTGGCACTTGTTTTTCAGTGTTCAAAATATGTACCAAAGCTTTATTATCACAAGTTAGAACGAATTTATTACCATATAAATATTGAAAGAATTTTTTTAATCCAAATATTATTGCACACGCTTCCTTATCTAGAATGGAATACCTCAATTCCGTTTTTGACAATAAACGGCTAGCGAATGCAATCGGTCTTTCCATGCCATTCTCATATACGTGACATATAATAGCAGATATACCTATATCACTCGCGTCTGTAATTAGCTTGATAGGTAATTGTGGGTCAAAATGCACCAAAATATTGTCTGACGTCAGCAGTTTCTTAACTTGCTCAAACGCAATATTGCATTCCTGAGACCATACAAATTTTATCCCTTTTTTCAACAATTGGTATAAAGGAGACAAAATACCTGACACATTCTGTATAAAAGACCTATAGTAGGAAATAACTCCCAGCAAACTTCTAAGTTCCGAAACATTTTTCGGTACACTCATTTGGGTAATAGCATATATTTTATTTTCTAAAGGCATAACTCCTTTCTGCGAAATTCTATAACCTAAATATTCTATCTCTGTTTCTAGAAAAGAACACTTATTTTCATTAATAGTTAATCCGCAATCACTTAGCTTGCTAAGTACTGCTTCACAAATAGAAAATAATTCCTCTTTAGAATTCCCAAATAAAAGTAGATCATCTAAAAATACACGAACGTTCCTAAGTCCACCAACTATCGCCGTAATGACTTGCATAAAGATGGCCGGACTCGTGCTTAAGCCAAAAGGCAATACTTTATAAGCAAATAAACCTATATGCGTACTAATCACACATAATTTTCTAGACTTTTCGTTCAATGAAATTTGTCCAAATGCATTTCGTAAGTCTATCTTAGCAAAATATTTTGCACCATTCAGAGATGAAATTAAATCGTCAATACGAGGTAGTGGGTATTTCAACTTCGCTAACATAGGATTCAATGTTGTTTTGAAATCAGTACACATCCTAATTGAAGCGTCTTTCTTTTTTACAACAACAATCGGGCTTGCAATATCGCTTATTTCTACCTTTTCAATAATGTCTTCATGCAACATTCTCTGTAACTCTATCTCTACTTTCTCACGTAAACTAAAAGGTAATGGCCTCGGATTTACAAACTTTGGCCTAAAGTCCGAATTAACTTCAATGTTTGCCTCATAATTTTTAAGCCTACCCGATTTTTCTGAAAAAACATGAGCATATTTCTTCTTTAAACTTTCACGAAAAACAAGATGATTATCACAATTAATCTCACTGAATTTTACAGAATTTATTCCACTTAATCCGATACCGAAAACTTGTAAAAAATCTCTACCAACTATTGTAGAATTACCATTTTTAATTATTACGAACTGTATTTTCGCACTTTTACCTAAAAATGACACCTCTAAATTCACTTTACCTAAAACATTTAACTGCGTTCCGTCATACCCTGACAAATGAACATTATACTTTTCTAAATCGTAAGAAACAAAATATCTTAAATACACTTCATATGGTATCGCGTTAATCGCAGCCCCCGTATCTACCAACGCCGGCAATATTATGTTACCAATTAACAAATCTATATATGTGGGTTCCGGCCCCACATTATTATTAACCACGAACACCGAATTCAACCGTTTATTTTTAGTACCTACATAAATTTTATTGTATTTACACAAATTACTAGGATGACCCGATTTGTTACAATGATTACACAAAATTTTTTTCCAGCAATCTCTTTGCAAATGATTTTTTTTTCCACACAAAAAACAAGTTTTTAACGTACCATTAACCGGTGATTTACTCCGCATTGAATTTTTATTCCTGGAAGGACTATCTTTCCTGGATTTATGGAAATACTCGCTTTCCTTATGAACAACATTTAAATTCGGATTTACTTTTTTAAAAGCCACAACATGTTCCCACGTCGCCGCTAGATTAATGCAATCCGTAAAAGAAGTATCGATTGCCTCTACGAATAGCTTGTGTTTCAATTTTTCATTAAAAATCCCAATAACGAATATGTCCTTTAAACATGGTTCCAATCTCAGCTCAAAATTACAAGATAAACTTAACCCTCTCAATCTAGCCGCGTAATCTTTAACGGATTCGCTAGGAAACTGTTTACATTTATAAAATAATTCACGAGACTCAAAAATATTTTTAACTGGTTTGCAATGTGAATCAAATAATTTACATAAATCTTCAAAAGAACAAACAGAAACCTTTTTTGGAAAACATAAATCACATAATAGAGAGAAAGTTTCTTCCGTGAGGCAACTCAGCAAAAATGCTCTTTTGCGTTCTGGTGACAACAACTTATCATCATTTAAAATGAGGGCCTGATCCAATCGTTCCCTGAACAATGACCAGTCTCCCGTTCTGTAACAGAACGTCCCCAAATTCTTACAAATCGCCTCCATTGGGAGAAGAACTGAAACAAGTTGAATAAAATATACGTATCTCAGCCCTTCCAGAGGTTATGCTCCGAGCCCCTGCCCTGAGCCTGTGAATCACCAACGTCTCAGCACCCTTTTCTGGCTCCGTCTCCCTTCAGCTGCGGACACGATCACCTTCCAAGGTCTTCCTTCCCGCTGTAGCGACAGAACCCCGGTCCCGGATTCCGGCCAATTCACCCTTGATGCCGATCTTGATCCTGGATCTTCTGCGTACCCCGTGTAACGGTGTACTCTCGACAAAATGTTGCAATGTCGGCTCCCACACACGTGTAAAATTGCGTTTTTACCGCGCAATTTGCCCGGCCCGATCTGCGTGCTCGCCTCGGCTGCGTGTGAATTCTCCAATTTGATAGCCTTTTATTATTCTTCTTCTTCCTTCAAAATTTAGCGATCCAACGCCCAAAAGCGCCAGACTATACTGTGATCACCAAAAATTCGAATAATCTTCTTGAATCATCTGATTCTCCGTAAACTTTTAATAATTTACGAACTACCGTGCTGCGCCACTGTAACGTATGTTAACTCTACATACTCAATAATAACAATGCTTGTATTATAATATTTATTTGTAAGAAGACTATCACGGTTCTGGACTGAGAGGCTCATTCCCGCTCATACGATCTCTTATATACGTCTCGTACTCGCTGTCTCGCTCTCATGCTGTCCCCCTTACACACATACACCACAAATTTGTTCACAATAGTATTTCTTTTTGCAGTTTCGTATCAGTCTATTTAGTAAGTTTCGGTATATTAGATATTTTGCTTTCAGATAAGGCATTGTTCTGAGATTATTATTTTGGCAATCCATTTGATATTTTATCATTTCTCTATATAATTTATCCCTTTGTTTAATTGATATAATTAATCCAACTGTAATCCAAGGTTTAATTTTTTTATATTTTCTGTTAGTGACAACTATTTTACTTTCACTTTTTAGAATATAATCTCTAAGAGTATTATAGAAATTCTCTAATGCTAAATGTGAATTTTCTATTGATATAACATTTTCCCAGTTTTCTGACTGAAGTAAAGAGTTTAAAGTTTTATAATCAATGTCTACTTTTTCTAGATTTACAGAATTTTGGTTTAAAGGTGTATTTTTGAAATGGTGTCCATAAAAGGTCGGGTAATGATCTGTGATATTAGTTTCAAGAATTGAAGAGATAATATTTGTCGCCTTGTGCGACTTGACAAATATGTGGTCTAAACATGCAGAGTTACTTAAGGTTACTCTAGTTGGTGAGCTAATATATGACATATATCCAGAGCTTGATAAACAATCTAGATACTCATTTTGACAATTTACATTTATATTGTTATCATTAATATTTATATTAATGTCACCTGTCAAAATGGAAAAAGTAAAATTGTTTCTGTCAAGATTTCTTACAAAAGATTTTAATTCTTTTACAAATAAAAGATCATTTAATGATGGAGATCTGTATATGGCTAGTACATGATATTTATAGTTGTTTTGAAAAAAGGTTAATTTTATTGCATTGGCTGACTTAAATTCAATAAATTCAGTGGCAACATTTTTCAGAGTATTATGAAAGAAGACAGTGACTCCATCATGACCAGTATGCTTACAGGCAGAGGAAACTGTGGTATAATCTGATAAGTTATATGGAATAACATTTTTCATTTGAGTTTCAGTCAAAACAATTATGCTAGGAGAAAAATCTAGGTTATTAATAAGGATACAGAGCTCATCGTAGTGTTTCCGTAAACTTCTACTATTCATGTTTAAGATAGAGAAATTAACATTTTTAAAAAGTAGATTTAGTTCATATGGGTTGGTACATTTATAATTTTCATGTATGTGGTTTTCTTCAGCCATGTTAAAGGTTGATTGGTGTTTGCTATGTGGTGTTATTATTATTTATTCGGAGGGGATGTCTTCTGAGCTTCTTATTTGTATGATTGGAGATTTTTCATTTTTTCTCATCAAAATTTTTCCGTTCTTTGCCCAAATAAATTTATTCCCAAGCCTTGACGATTTAGCTAGGTAAAGTAGGTGTTTATTGTGTTGGGTCAGTTGTTCGTTAATATATATTGTGCTGTTTTCTTCAAAATTTATGTTTTTTGCATTTAAAATACCATATATTTTTTTATGTGTTATGATTACGTCTTTACTATCTTTGTTTTCTAGAGAAACTACTATGGGAGGATTTTTGTTGGGGGTTTTTATTTTTGATTCTGTAAATATTTGCCACTTTAATAGTTTCTATATCGCATTTGAGTGTTTCTAGTATCTTATTAAACACTTTTTTAATATTTTCATTTTCCTTAAAAGGAACACCCTGTATTTCGACGTTGTTTTTTATTTCATTTTGCTCCATTTTATTAATTTGTAGGTTAATTTCTTTATTTTCTACCTGGAGTTGTTTAATCAATATTTCTTTATTTTTGTTTTTTTCTTCATATTCGTATAGTTTCTCGCAACAAAATTCAACGGACTTCTTAAGTTCTTTTATTTGTTCATTAAAAGATTTCATAAGTTGACTGGTTAATTCATTAATTTTTTTTTCAATGCATTTGATCATTTTATTAGTCATTGTGTCTTCTTCTTCTGAGTCGCTAGATGGCGCCTTTTTTGAGGTTTCTTTTGCTTATTCATTTTGAAGAAAGGTTCGATGATCGGATATTATTAGTTTAAAAATAAAAATGTATGAATTTAAATAAAATATTTTTTTTCTTTGGGCTTCAGTAGGATTCGATCTGATTTCACCAGAATGTCTGCATAAACTCGTCCGGCTGTTTATACCACTGACCCACGAACGCCGCAAGGTGATTCGTGGATTTATCAGATTATAATAGGAACCGAGCAGCAAAGAAAATAAAAATAGTTGTTTATTGTTGTGTTCATTGATATGTAAATTTTTTTTTTTTAGAGAGATGAGTCCTATTTCATCGATTCAAAAACACTTCGTATAATAGTTTTATTATTGTTAGCTAAGTTTATATCAATGGAATTTGATGTATTTCGCTAGACAAATTTAAATCGTAGCTGGTAAAAGACATTGAACTGTCACTTTTTGATTGTAACTTCACTTTATCATTGGATCACAAATGTTTATTAATGTTTCTCAGTACACAAGTCACTTTTGAGTGAAATTGAATTGAAATCCTTCACTGTAAACACTTCAAACACCGCACAAACTTTTTACATTCTATTTCATGGGTTAAAAATCATATATTTTTTTAAGTTAGTTCGGAGCGATTAAGATGCGTGTATACTGCGTAAGGTGGTACTTCTTGATTGAAGTACCACCTTACGTTACTTACCTTATCCCCGCCATGATCGGTAAATATTGTTCAGGCAAATAACAAATTGTTATTTCCAATAATTACTCCCTCCTTCCATTCCTTGTGACATTGTCACCAGGAGACAGAAAATACCACCAGTACAATTTATGCACCGCCTCTGATAATAGGTTCTTCGATTGCTTTTCCGAGTTGAGGCGAAGCTTAATGCTAAATCACTATTTTGGTTAATCTTTATAACGAATTGGTGTACATTATGAATCCCAAAAAATAGGCTTTAGATAAATTGAAGGTTTTCCTTTCGTTTCACTTGAGTAGAATACAAATAAAAATTAAATTACTCAATAAAAAATATAAATGTAAGCAACTGTTATGTTCATAGTATGTTTGTGTTATGTTTATCTTTATGTTTTATAATCACATTTGTTTACTCCCATATGCTATGTTTGTTTATAAGATTGCCAATTTCATAATTCTGTTTTAAAAAAACGCTACTAATTTTAGAAAAATCTTTGGTTTAATAACGAAAAGCGCCCACTTATATTGTACACAGTATTGTATTGGTTCCTATTTTTATAAATTTGTGATAATCTACTGTTACCAGCTCTGTACCGTTTATGTTAAGTATGTTATGTTTATGTTATGTTATGCTTATGTTATGTTATGTTATGTTTATGTTATGTTATATTTATGTTATGTTATGTTTATGTAATGTTTGGTTTATTTATGTTACGTTATGTTATGTTGTTTTATCAATGTTGTTTTGTCAATCATGTCAATTTTATCCTGTAATTTGTTGTATTTATTAATAAGAAAAATGTTGTAATGTATGGCCAAGATCACTCTTAATGGGTGAAAGCCAATATAAAGAATAATAAAAAAAAACTATATGAAAAAAATATAAATCTATACTACTAAAAAAATATTTTTTCAATAGAAATGTATGAACGCGTAAAGGAAACAACTTTAAAAAAAGTGTTATGGCTAAGATTATCTATGACAGTTTCACTTAATTAACTTTTTTGCTTTCTTATGAAATTATTTACAAAATAATTTAAAACCAGTTTCATGCTTGAAATCGAACGTTTCTAGACTCCGTTTGTCAAGAGATTTTAATGCATATTACCTACAAAATAAAGTATACCAAGAATATACACATTTTTGGTTCATCGCATCCTTTTATGTACAATACGCCGCGCCGTGGAGTTTTTTTTACGTGCTGGCAGAAAGCGGAAACATTGAGGACATCAGGACCAAAGGTAGGATTTTCATTATTCTGGTGGCATCCTTTTATAGTTCTATTTCTTTTCCCTTTCGATATTCTATATTTTATGAAGAAACTCGCAGTCGAAAATATTTCCGGTATATTTCCATGAGATATCGAAAAAAAATTTGTTCGTATTATGTCGTAAATCGTTTCATACGTACTATATATTTTATTATTATTACTTGACCCAACTCAAATGTCTGATTCACTTGATCGTGCCATGTCTTGCGTAACCAACTTCTTCTACCATTCACATTTATAAACATATATTCTCAATTAACTCTTTTCATTGTTTATTCGCTATACCGTCGCCCCAGTGCTTAATTGTCCAAACGACCATTTTAGCGAAAATGACTTTTTAACGCAATATTGTTAAAGATCAAATTACGCGTCGTTCGATGAAGAAAAAATAGTTTTATCAGCCTGCTACAATTAATTATAAGCATTTTAAAATGTCAATGTCCACAACAATATTCTAAAAGTGAGTCCTTGTTTGGCCAATCTCCTTATTAGGCCAACCTCCTAGAGTCGAGAATTAAAATTGCGTGCTAGTTTGTTCAAACTCCACCAACCGACCAATTACAGCACGATGCGAGGATCACGTGATGCCGCCATCTTATGTTTTTACATTCCAACGGTGTTTGTTTTATGGTGTTATGCGGAAGTAAAAAAGCATTTAAATATATACCAAGGAGTTTTTGATTGACAAAACAACAGGAAAATGTTAATAACTAATTACAAAAGTGCATACATACGCAGCAGTGCGGAAATAGAGCGGTAAGTGTTAGTTTTAAATATATCTATCAATACCAAATTTGTTTTGTTTTTTACATTGCAATGAACTTTGTTATACAGCGTGTTCACTTTTCTGTTTTCGCTCAGACTCTACTTTTTGCAAGTTTTTGCTGTCAAAATTGGTTTTGTTGACTGACGATTCATATTAAACTTAGTATTTCAATTCGAAATTTTCAGTATATCCGTATTAGTACGAGAGCCCACGACCAAAACCATGTCTCATAGCAATACGGCAAAAAACCTATAAAATCGTTAGATTGTATGATTCTGAACCCGACTAGGTGTGTAGTAACGGTCGAAAGTGTAGCAACTGCGTGGGAGGCCATTTCTGCTGTGTCAAAAAAAAAAGACAGTCGGTATTATAGCAATACGTCTGATAGTGAAAATGTACATAGATTTTATAATTGTATTACGAAAAAGTTTGTTTTCAGACATTTTGCGCGTAGCATATAGCCTGAGCGCATTTTTGAAAATGTCAACATATTTAGCCGACCTGTATCATAGCAATACGGATAATTTTTTTTTTCAACTTTTCGTATTGCTGCCATGATTACCAAAAACCTGTTTTCAGACACTTTAAGTGTAGCATATACTCCCAAAAACGAAAATAACGTTTCGGAGTCGCCTGGCCGACGCCTCTGTTAAATGTTTTTTTTAAATTTACAGCCTTCATAGATATTCAAGAATCTCCCTTGTCTATTATATGTACTTTGACAGATGACAGATGTCATTACTTATTTATTTTGTAAAAGTTACTCAAGTGTGCTTTAAACAAAACCAAAACTATCAAATCAATCAGTATTTAATTTCAACAGCCTCAGCGCTTGTTAGAGTATCGAAAAGTTGTCTGATAGAGAAGGTGCTACACTTAATTTGTCTGATATAAATTTTTTGCACATGTGGACAACTTATTTTATCATGTCCAACAATTTTCAGACATATTGCTATGATACCGATCGGTAAAATTTGTTAACATTTTCAAAACGGTCTCAAAATTTAATGCGTTCACATTTCCGTCTGAAAATTGTTTTGTTCGCATCAAATAACCAAAATTTACTAATAAAAAAGATTTTCAGACGTATTGCTATGAGACATTTTTTTTGTCTCATTTTTAATTTTTTTAAGTGATTTTACGGGTTTGCGCTACACCACTAACGTCTGAAAAATATGTTTCCGGTATCTCAGAACTATCATTCAACTACAGTCTGCAAATCAGACATATTGCTATGATGCAGTTCGGTAAAATTCTTTGACAATTTTGAAAATTCGGTCAGATCAAACGCTACGCGGAAAATGTCTGATATTGGTATTTTCGAGTTCAGGATAATCGTATCTATCGATTTGATGCGGTTTTGGCCGTATTGCTATGAGACAAAAATTTTGGTCGTGGGCTCTCGTACTATATTTGTATGTAGCCGTTTGAGATTTACAAATTCATCTATAGTGATTAGGCAGTTTGATGAAATAAATTATAGATATATAATAAATTGTAGTTATATAATTAATTATAGTTATATAATAAATTATAATTCTGATTTTTTCCTCATTTGTGTGTTTTGGGGTTTTGATTACTAATCTGAGTATTACAAACAAAAAGGGTAGGATTTTAAATTTTAGCCAAAAAAACATGCATAGTTATATTATTCACTGAAATAATCTGCATAAATTTCATATAATTTAAGTGATTTAGTTTTTTGGCCACGCGTACTGTTTAGGCGCAATTCCTAGTTGAAGTTTGATGAATGAATTTGAAATTGACGGCAAAAACGAAAAAGAGTACTAAATTTTACTTTTTCTGTGTAGACATCACATATTATATTTTATGAAATCCACCCTAAATAATAAAATCTAAAAAAGTTACTTGTGGCTTGGTAAGTCAGTCCCTACCTTTGTACCGAATCATAGAATTATGTTTTACTTTTTTTGAATGGTAAATATTCCATAAGCCGCCTATTGCTTAAATGTGCTGTATTTACATAATTTACCCAAACCACGAACCTAATAACCTATTTTGTGCTTGTAAATAGTTGTTTCATATAGTTATTGTTGAAGCGAAGTGTAGTTTCAATAAGTTATACCAAAAAGTGGGCGGCTTGTGGAATAATTACATTAATGAGTACTATCAGATTTTGTAAGAATGTTGTATTATTAGTGTTAATTCTCATCACTTTTGTGTGTTTTGTCTACAGGATCACAAAAGTGAAAAAAAAAAAGTTTTTTGACGAGAAAAACAACGATGGACCCGGTGAACCTGAACCTGTTTGTCAAAATAATGTTATTTTCCTTCCTATAGAAACACCACATAATATTCCATCGTTGTCCAATGAATAAATACGATGAATATTTAATATTTTTACAATTACATGAATACGATGATATTGTAAATAACGAAACAAACATTAATAAACAGATAATATCACCAACGAGAAAAATATTACGGCAACCGGACAAATAGAAAAGAAATATATTAAAAAAAACTTAGAGAAGAAGGTGAGGAATATATAAATATTGAAGGGAAATTAAGACCAGAGAATAACGCATTGTGGGATGAAACAACAAATGGCAGAAGTGGAGACGATCTGGCAAGCGCCTTAATAAAAAATTTTAAAGAGCGTTATAGAACATGTACCATCCACTTTTAATAAATTAATATTATGGTCAGATTAGTGCGTGCCACAAAATCGCAACTCTCCCATCGTATGGGATCCACCCAACCCTGCATAGTCGGACTGCGGACTTTCTGAGGGGAAGAACAATTCAAACCGTGGTTGACGGCTCCTCTTCCTCACCGCACCAAATCAATGCGGGGGTGCCACAAGGATCTGTGCTGTAACCGACGCTGTTTTTGTTGCACATCAACGATCTCGTTGAATGTGCACCAATTCACTGCTACGCTGATGACAGCACCGTTCACGAGGGTTATCTTTTTGACAGGCTTCCTTCCACCTATGATGTCCGAACAGCTCGGGAAGTTTTGAAGTAAAAACGAGATGGTTCGTGCCTGGGGTAAGGCCAACTTGGTCAGTTTCAACGTCTCAAAAACCCAAGCGTGTCTGATTTCGGCAAAGAGGGAGATCAATATACCTACTTCGCATCCACCTTCTTTATTTGATGACCTTTCTTTAAAGAAAGGTAATAAAGTCTCCATCATGAAAGTATATGACGACGCTATCGTTGATATCTTCAATATATCGTTGATATATTGAAGATAAAGTCTGGTGCAATTTGATGGGAGCACTTTCCCCAATAAAGACTCCATTGAAATGCTTGGAGTTAGTATATCAGACCGGCTCAAGTATCGGGGATCCATAGAAGCCCAAGTAAATCAGGCTTCCAAGAAGCTGGACGTCTTGTGCACGGCTGGGAGATTCTTCAACAGTGACCAGCTGCTGACCCTGTACAAGTCTCAAGTCCGCCCAACAGTTGAATTTGGGAGCCACCTCTGGGCTGGTGCCCCAAAATACTTAATAAACCTACTTGAATCTGTGCAAAGGAGGACGATCAGTCTGATCGACAATCCGTTATTAAGAGACCGATTGCCTTAGACGCAATGTGGGCATGCTGTGTCTGTTCTACAGGTATTTCAATGGGCCTGCTCCAAGGAGCTATCAGCATTGATCCCTGATGCACCGGTGCACGTGCGCGAAACTCGACGGACACGAGCGGAACACCCGTTTACGGTTGACGTTAGCTTCATGAGAACGGGTCGTTTTTACTACTCGTTTTTTGTAAGTCGGCTCGTATGTGGAACGAGCAACCGGCATCTCTCTCCTATAATCCGAGCTTCTTCAAGGCCCGCATTAATAAATCCCTTCCTACAGCCCCTACCTTAACCCGCCTCACAACGCCGCCCAACCGGGTGGTTACATAGTTCCCCTGTCTGTACACTGGCAGGGACGCTCTTGTGAGGAGTAAGAGATTCTGTAAGAGTCCTACTGAGGTCATCTTCAGACTGGTACAGATATTCCTTAAACTGTGGTTTATATACATTAAATTTAGGGAGGGGGATTAAAAGGGGTGGAATGCAATGATTTTATTCAAATTATATGGATATCCCATTTTTGTTGCTATGTCGTAACAACGAAGATGGAAGTCTAAAGATGGTTGATAGGCTAAACCCGGTCACGGTCATTAATAAAAAAAAGTTGGACATTGTTTAATATATTATTATCATGGAAGTATATTATTATAATGGAACTGTCGAGTACCTGGCACGCGTTTCAATGCCACTCAAAGAAAGATTTGTCCCGCATTCCACGAACCCTCCCCCCTCACGGATTACCATCACCCTTCCCTCTTTCAGTCCCTACTGCTAAGCTACAAGAAATAATGCACACATTTTTATAACAACTCGAGCGCCACCTATTATACAATCTGAATGCAAATTTCATAACGCCAGAGTTCACCTTTATGTATGGAAACCTTTGCCGGCGTGCGCAAAGCAACTCACCAAAGTTTCATCACAATCGGTTGAATGATATAGGAAATAATAAGAGAATCTTTATACAAATTTCACAACGCTATAGTTCAATATAATATAGGGAAACCTTCGCGGGCGTGCGCACAACTCAAAGTTACAAAGTTTTATCGCAGTCGGTAGATTGGTATGGGAAATAAGATGTGAATTTGTATATAAATTTCATAACGCCAGAGCTCACTTTTATGCATAGAAAAGGAATAGGAAATAAGAAGGAACAAACAAAGAAAAAATCACTTTTATAAATATATATATATATATATAGATTTCACCACGAATTGTCAGTATCCAAAATAGAAATATTGAAAATAAACTCACTCTGTATATAACTAAAGGTGGTCGTTTGAACAAACAAGCACGGAAAGTTCTACGCAAAAGTTGCCCTATCTCCAATTCCAGTTTGTTCAATCTCCTTTTACAAAATTCTGGTGGTGCGTTTTTGTTCAATCTCCATTTTAAAATGTTAAAAAAAGTATTAAAAACTATCCTTAGTCAATTTACAAAGAATTACTTAAACTGATGAGACCTTTAGCTTGACGGAAATAACTTCATCTTAAACACCTGTCATAATGTTTCATTGAAATAATTAAAGAAAACCTCCTCCTGTAAAATTTGCAAATGGTCGTTCGGACAATTAAGCACTGAGGTGACGATACATGTCCAAACCAACTGAGCGTCCCTTTCTTAATCTTAATCACTAGGCTTATACTATCAACCTTGCATTCTTTGCAGACAGCCATATTTCTCACATATTCATTTCTAGAGCATTGAGTCTGCAGCAAAAAAATCATAAACTACCCGCACGATCACCCACTCTGAAAAATTAATATTAGGACACATTTGTAAATTACAATTTTTGATTATTAATTTGATTGTTTATGTTTATGGTGGTATTCGGTTCCCAGCCTTAAAAATTAAAGTCGGGAGAAATTGGAACAAGTCGGGAAATGATCTGAATTTATTGCAAAATTTTAAAAGAAATTCACTAAAAACCCACGCGATCACAACACATCCCCACTAGGAAAGATTACTGTATTTAAAGATTTTACACAGATAGTTACCATTACAATAAAAATAATGTTTGGGACGGTACTTAAACGTCAAAAATGGCAACACCTTGAACATAACCATAGATCACAAACTTGGAAGCATCTGTCACTCTAATTTGCAAGATAGTTCAGATTGAAACGTTACGTCTTTATCATAAGTTCTAATGCCGATTATTCCTCCCGAGTATTTTGTCTGGTCAAATGTAGAACTGCCCTGTGTTTAATGCCACCTAACTTTACTTTATCTGCGAATACCGATATTTTGTCAAAGGGAATGGCGGATCGAATACACGATTATGTCACTTTAAATGGAGATACGGAGGATGACAGCACCAGATTCTGCCAACCGTTATCAATTATCTTTACTTTAAGTTCTATTCAGTCAAAATTATTTATTTTTTTACAAATATCTATCCTGCATTATTGTCTGACAAACTCAAAATAAAATGTGACAAGTTAAAACACTCTTGTGTCAAGTAAATTCTTAATTCCAATTCTGTTCATGTGTGGCTAAGATGGACATTTCAAGAATATGTACGAATTAAACCTATACTACATTCTACGTCACGGGCGTAACTAATGTACGCTTACTCACTTAGACTATAAGATGAACACGGAAAACTGTATGAGATCTACAGCTATTAGGTTGTCCTTATTATACTTTTGTGTTTCTACTTTAACTCTCAATTTTTCTTATGGCCCTGAAAATGCTCGTATCTGAAAACAATGGAAATATATATATTTTTTCATAATAATAAAATAATTTGAGTGTTTAACGAATGAAATTTTATATGTTGGCTTTTTATAGTGTTTATCGGGTAATGAAACATTTTCTCATCATGCACTAGGGCTTTTATAGTGGTTATTGGGTAGTTAAACGTTTTCTTGTCACGCACTAAGGCATTTAGTACTTAGAGGTTGCACACGACCTTACGTGACGGGTAGCAGTTTAGTACTTTAACTACAAAATTGAAAGCACTACAGTTTCGATTTTATCTTGCAACTTTGAGATTTCTACAGCGCGTCTATATGTTTGCACATATCTCATTGTTCTTACAGAATATTCCAACCGAAATAAAATATTCTAATCTCTTCCATTTAAGATTTTCGTTCTTAATGTAACGTTCTGTTTCTGGCAGTTTCAGTTATATTTTTGCGCTTGAATCAAATGCATAATCCTACCACAGTCTTACCATGGATCTACTGACTCCAAAGAGTGTTTCCATCAAGATGGAACCATGGCCACAGGAAGAAGGCGGTTGTGAAATGCCGAATGGGGATATGGATTTTGACTTTTCAGATGTAAAGAAGGAATGCTCACAGGATGCGGAGAGTACTCGGATATCCTGTAAGTTGCTTAGCTAATGTGAAAAGATGTATAATGTTAAATTTCGATGCTCGTAATCCATGTCAGTTTTGAAATTATGCTCAGGCAGGCAATCATTTTGTTTAGAAAAAAAGTTGCAATGCAAATGTCATAGTGTTTTGTGAAAAATTTCGATGCTAGTATTCCATATTAGTTTTGAATTTCCCAGGCAGGCCATAATTTGTGTTGAGAAAATCCTGTTTTGCCGTACTGTGGTATTTACATTAGATAATATATTTACAGGAAACTGCCAAATTACAGAAACTTCTCACGTACCTTATTTGGGATGTTGTATAAGTTACATTAGGGTGCATTAACACGTAATTTTAATTCAAACATTTTTTCTTCAACAGTAAAAAACTCTGTATAGAATGTGCGCAAGAATAATTAGTATTTTCTTCTTGAAGCGGACATCTGCGGTCCTTCTTATTTCCTAAATTAACCTTAAAAGTCTGTTATCCATATTGTTGTTTTTAAATGGGAACAATCAAATGGTATCATTAATCGTACATTTTTAAAATAAGAGTTTTTAATGGTAAAAATAAGTTTTGTTGTAGTTCTCTCTCGGAGATGAACGACTTTAATTGTACGATTTTAATAATGCACTTCGTCTGGACTTATCAATTAAGTATTTTTGTTTGGTGTTTTTAGGTAGCTTTAAAGTGGAACCAGCACCCCGAAAAGAAGACGGAAGGGATATTCCTTATATGGAAATCGACATAGACCTGCCGGATGTTAAAGAGGAATGCTTAAAACGCTTTCAAAGAAAAACACAGACAACAGGTAAATAATGATTCGCGTTTTTTTTTTTTTTTACAACTTATGAATTAAAGATACTTTAACTTATGGCTTATTCGTAATATTTTTCAGACTCATTGACTGATCAAAAGATACTTCCTGTGGAAAAACCATTATCTTGTTCCCATTGTAAGTACTCCTGCGAGTCAAAGTCAAAGTTAGAACTTCACTTGCGGACTCACAATGGAAAAAAACCTTTTTCATGTTCCGTTTGCCCTTACTCAACTTCTCAAAAGGGACAATTGACGATTCACATGCTGGCTCACACTGGAGAAAAACCTTTTTCATGTACAAACTGCAAATATTCATGTTCCCCAAAGGGAGATTTGACGAGACACGTTCTGACTCACAGTGAAGAAAAACCTTTTTCATGTTCTGTTTGCACTTACTCATTTTCTCAAAAGAGATATTTGAGGAGACACATGTTGACTCACAGTGGAGAAAAACCTTTTTCATGTTCCGTATGCAATTATTCATGTTTTCGTAAGACACAATTGACGATTCACATACTGACTCACAGTGGAGAAAAACCTATTTCATGTTCTGTTTGCACTTATTCAACTTCTCAAAAGGGAAATTTGACGAATCACATGTTGACTCACAGTGGAGAAAAACCTTTTTCTTGTTCCGACTGCAAATTTTCATGTTCTCGAAAGGGAGATTTGACGAAACACATGCTGACTCACCGTGGAGAGAAACCTTTTTCATGTTCCGTTTGCACTTATTCATGTTCTCAAAAGGGATCTTTGACGAGACACATGCTGACTCACAGTGGAGAGAAACCTTTTTCATGTTTGGCTTGCACTTATTCATGTTCTAGAAAGGGATCTTTGACGAGACACATGCTGACTCACAGTGGAGAGAAACCTTTTTCATGTTCCGTTTGCACTTATTCATGTTCTAGAAAGAGAGTTTTGACGAGACACATACTTACTCACAGCGGAGAAAACCCTTTTTCTTGTTCTAATTGCAACTATTCTTGTTCTCAAAAGGGAGTTTTGACGAGACACATGCTGACTCACAGTGGAGCTTAACCTTTTTCTTATTCTAACTGATAATATTCTTGTTCCATCCTGGAGAATCCCTTGATAACGCATTCGCAGAGAATGCTTAAATAACGATAACGTACTTAAACGTTGTTCATTAAATTTAATAAAATTATCCGATCGTAGAATCATTTCCGATTTAACCTGTTTGTATAAAATCAATAATTCATTGTTTGATACTCCTGATTGACGGTATGTAATCTCTTTTAATACTCCAAGCAGTTCATTTACAAGACAGTACCCACCATATTATTGTAGCAATTCTACATCAATTTCCCAATAATACACTCATATGCAACGGATTCCACATCTAGGAAACAAATACTACGATGTTGTTGATATATTTAACACATCAATTTCAATGCTTAAGCATTCCTTATTGAAGTGTTTTTCATCAAGTGGGGGAGTTTTTTAATAAAATTATTTTATTTGACTAACACATTGACAGTATTTGTCGGATGAAAGAAAAAAAATTGGATTTCTTATATTGGATTTTTCATAATTTGTATATTTTGTATCTACATGCTGTGTGGATCAAATTCAATAACATTTTAACGTTTTTTTTTTATGCTATTGTTTTGAATAGTTGTTTCCTGCACTATTTACGTGCATAATTTCCTTAATATTTTTTATAAATGTAAAAGTTTCAATAGACGTTAAATAAATAAATATAATAAACTGTAGCAAACAATGGTCGTGAAATTTATGAACTTTTCTCAATTTACTCTGCTCTGTTTTTAATACAAATGATGTGTCAAATCAACATGTAAATAGTGATTCTCAAGAAAGTACCTACTCGCTCAGTCATGTCTTGATTTCAAGGACTGAAATATTCAAAACTATGAAATCACTAAACTCAAACAAAGGTCCAGGTACAGAAGCCATTCCACCATTATTTATATCAAACTGTGCTAAATTTCTTGTTTATCCTCTTCATGTTATATTTCGTAAATCCCTTAAAGAAGGTGTTTTTCCTGATCTTTGGAAAATAGCACGAATCAATCCTCTCTTCAAATCTGGGATTAAAAGCGACATCTATTAAATTATCGCCCGGGAAGTATACTCTCATGTTTTGTGAAAATTTTCGATAGCATTTTTACACATTTTAAACATATTTTAGGTTTTGTTCAGAATGGATTCGCATTCAAAATATCCACTACCATTAATTTAATCGAATATGTAGATTTTTTATGTTGCAATTTTGACATTAGAACACAATTATATGAAGTTTATACTGATTTCCGAAAGGCATTCGATTAAGTCAGTCATCCTCTTCTGATCCAAAAACTAAAAAGAACAGGTTTCCACGGCAACTCCCTGAGGTGATTATATCTTATATCTCTCACAGGAGTCAATATATACAAGTTAATAGTTATGAGTCCTCTCCCAAACTTGTCACATCTGGTGTCCCTCAAGGATCCCATTTAGGACCAGTACTCTTTATTATATTCATAAATGATCTAACGGCAAAACTTTTTTTTTTTTGTAAGTGTTTATTATTTGCGGATGACTTAAAAAATGTTCATCCCGTGAATTCCAAGAAGACTGCGAAACTTTGCAAAAAGACCTCCTCACATTGTCTCAATGGTGTATAGATAATGCAATGGAATTAAATAATAGCAAATTTAATCTCATCTCGTTCACGAGAAATGTACGTAAAATTGATTTCCCTTACACGATCTGTGATTAAATCCTAATAAAAGTAGATTCCATTAGAGATCTGAGAATCTTTCTTGAGTCGAAGCTAACCTTCAGAAACCATTACCAAAACATTGTCAATCAGGCCAATAGAATGCTCGGTTTCATCACTAGAATCACTAAATCATTTAAGGACATCAGTAGCTTCAAAATCTTGTACTATTCATATGTAAGAAGCATCTTAGAGTACGGCTCTGTGATTTGGTCACGACATTATGCAATTTATAGCAGGAAAGTGGATTCCGTTCAAAAAATACTAAAGAATACTAGCTTACAAATCTGGAGTACATCGGAATCTCGGTAACTATTCTGAAAGACTTACCCACTTTAAAGAAGTCTCACTGGCCAAAAGAATAAACATATCAGATATAAAATCTCTGTTTAAAATCATTAACACTGTGTATGATTCATCTTTAATTAATCAATTTAAAAAAAAAAAAATTTATATTAACTCCACACAGGAGGCCCTGAAGAAAATAATTTCCCTCAGGGCCTATGTCATCTTTGGGGATGCTGTGTGATGCTTCAAACTCAATTAATACCTTCAGAAAGAACTTACACATACTTATACATTTTATAAGTAGGAGCTTCAAGTCTGAATCCACGGCTTGACCGAATCTGTTCTGAGTTGTTTAATGAATTCTCTTTTGTTTGAGAGTTTATTTGATCATGTTGTGGCCATAAATTACAGCAGAATTGACAAAAACCATGTTTAAGATGCCATAGAAAATAGCCATTGACCATCTATTAGTTTTGCTGCTGCACGACATTGAGGCGCAGATTTGATCAAATGAATCTACTCCTCCTTTTGTTTGGTTCTAGAAATTAATCATGTCTGGTTTTCCACTTGAATTATTAATTATTGCATTCTCATTACAACAAGATAAAAGGTAAACCACATTTGCAGGTTTTGGCTTGTACGATAGAAGTGTCAGAGGGCCGTCAAAACAAAACGTAGAACTGCCAACAGGTCGATATATCGAGATCTTCAATTTTGCATGCATTTCCCGCTTATTTGATGGAATAGTGCCCACTAGATTTAATTTGTTATTTGAGCTGATCCTCGAGAGGTGCGGACTTTATTCATAGCTGAAGTTCTGTGAGATTATTGACCCTTATTTGTTGACCAAACATCCCGCGCCCATTTTTACCGCGAATAGTATTTTAAGAAACACGATAAATTCGCCCTGAGTTGGCAGATTGCGAAGCATGAGCAGAATCAGGTACTAGGTGAGCTTTTGAAATTTTGAGTGGGCTTCTTCAATGGGAGCAGATTCTTGTAAAGGGAAAGCCTCTTCAGTTACATATTTATTCTCATCTTCGCTTTGAATGTCGTCCAAATTGGCTGTCCTCGTCTTCAGAAGCTGATTCTCCCAGAGAAAGACTATCTTCTTGGTCTAATATTTTCAAAATATCGTTCCTGTTTAATATATTAGACCATGACATGTTGGTATCTGAAACAATGCCAAAATAAACATAAAATGAACGAAAAATTAACGAAAGTAAAAACACATAATCTTAGTTAAAAGTTACACAAAGCCTAAACATACGTCTCGCAGGCGTACCATTCCTCAAAAAGGGCTGGACTTACCTTAGTGATACAGGTACCATCGGCGAGCTCCCGTTGGCCACCGGGTTGGTTAAAGAGCACGAGGCTAGAAATTTAAGAGGTATAGTCAGAATACCTACTTCGAAACATTATCAGGCAGAAATGCTAAGAAATTTTTTTCCAAGGGAAAGCTCATTGCTCACAAATGCACAAAATAATTTGCAAGGCAGATAGAAACATTACACATGTAAATTTATACGACGAGAATGCCAACATTTTGTTAAATCTCAACCAGGAATTTTTAGATTCCTGATCAAATGAAATTTTACACGCAAAACACTTCAATTATCTCAACCAAACGTATGTTGACAAATTTTCGTCAAACAAATGGTTGAGTATTGGAGAATTGAGCGCAGGAATAGAAGGAATTATGCTCGCCATTCAGGATAGAGTTATTAATACTAAAAATTAAAGGAAGCATATAATCAAAGATACAAATCAAATTGATGATTTATGAAGAATATTTTTGGCTTTTCCGAAAACTAAATAACATATTATATCGGGATGTTCTGTATTAGCACCGTCCGAGTATACATTTAGGCACAATCAAGTTTTAAAAAAATTCACCAAAGTTTGGTTTATTTATTTATTAATCTTAAGTTAGCTCACATCTTCGTGTGTGCTAATAGTTTTATAAACATATAAACATGTACATTGTTTGGCAAACATAATCTTTCTTTAAATATTTCAATAAAATCACAAAAAAAGAAACATTAATAATTGAGATAGACATATTTTCTTAATTCATTTTTGAACTTATTAATATTTTCTATCACAGCAATTTCCTTCGGGATTTTGTTATAGAGTTGAACGGCCTGGTACATCAGAGATTTTTGGGTGCTTGTTTTTTTTCTTGTTGGCAATCTAATTTATTAAACATAATTTTATTGACTGCCGTAATATAATATCATATTATAAATACGAACCAAATTCATTTTTAGAAAACGAATTTTATAAAAAATGTAATGATAAAACTATGCTAACAGACCACGATTAGTCATAATAGACCCGATATAGTTTAACATGACAAAATTAAAAAAAAAAATAACTTAAATCATTGATGTCGCTATTCCAAATTCTTGTAATATTCAAAAATCTGTTAATGAAAAAATAAGAAAATACACAGATTTAGGAAATGAGATAAAAAGAATTTGGCATTCTCAGACTATAAACATATTACCATTCGTTATTTCGGCTACTGGCATTATACCTAGCTCTCTCTTTAAAAATTTAGGCGTATTAGATGTACCTATCAAAAAATTTACATAAAAAAAATGCAAAAATCAGTCATTTTAAATACATGTAGGATAACGAAAGATTTTTTAAATATTTATGTTGAGGGATCAGTAGGATTTATAGGCCCTGTTAGAAGTTTTACCGAGCCGAACCCTCTGATATGAAAACATCTGGAATCGGTGAATTATTTTCCCATTTGATCTCTTTTGAGTTGACGCGTTGTTCTTTTATTGTTTTGTATTTATTTTGCTTATATAATGCACTTGCATAATGTTGATCGACTAGATGATCATTTGTGGAAAAGTGTGTGGAAGGGTTTAGTTTTTCCTACGGGAAAGATTCAACCCGGACATAAAATCAGTATAAAAATAACAATTCCATAGTATAATATATTCTTATTTTAGGAAAGTTACATATCAAAGTTATTATAGCAAAGATAAATGTAAAAAAAACTGCTAAAAATAAGACAGAAAATAATTACGTTAAAATCGTTACATTCAGTTTAATACAGAAAGAAATCATAACAATAAGAAAACAACAAAATAGTCGATATAACCATCGGGACGTTTTGTGCGAAGGATACCAGAGGATGTGGTAATGCTAAATGGCAGAACGGCTGTGGTAATTGTAACATATCCGTATACATCTCCGGCAACTAGCTCAGAATAATATTTAAATAAATTGCAGTTTTATACTAACCTCGTATATTCTGCCTTCTCACCAACTCGGGTCGCTAGGGTGGGGACAAGGGAGGTAAATTTAACTATAAACACATATTAATTATGTGTGGATTTTTATTAGGTTTGTCGAGTTTTAATTCTTAATCTAAATTATACTTAGTCGTACTTATATCTATGACTTAACTAATTGTAATGTGGGGTTGCTTCTCTATTGTTAACATCGTCATTATTCACTGTAACTACATTGTTGTCTCTGAGTTAGTTCTGTGCGTTGGCCTGAGTAAGCCCGAAGTCCTGGGTGGCAGCTTCTGCAGTTCTGCAACTCAGGCCGTCGCGGCAGCGTCTGGTCACCGCACTTTCTTCGTCTCACGCCCAGCATTACGTCGCCGAACGGAGGAAAGCATATCTTGAAAAATCACTTCCTCGAACTCGACTGTAACTACTTCCTCCACCGCCCAGCATCACATCGCTGGGCGGGGAACGCGTACTTCACCACCACTCCTGTCTCGGTCTCTTCTCTCTCTCCCGCCTCGGTCTTGACTGTTCATCGTTCCTGAGCTCATGGGACCTGTCGCTTTATACCACCCTTCTCACTTTTTTTCCTTACAACCACGTCTATCGACACTTTATTTATAACATCGGGATATACAGTTTAGAATTCAATTTAATTTATGAAGAAATTTGATTCATTACATAATACCAAATGGCTGCGCTCGTGCCCTAGTGATCCGAATACTGAATCCGAATAATGAAGTTAATTTATTTAAGGAAACCATTCTTGAATAATGTGTAAAGCCATAGCCGTTCTGTGATGGACTGAGGTCGCATCAGATGATCAGATAGAAGATAGCACGATACCAGCATGGTAGAGACATCTATCGGAAAAATCTTCAAATTGCAGGGAACTATAAGTTTTAGGTAAAGGATTTCCTACTCGGAAGGTAGATGACGGAAGCAGAAGGAGCCAGAGGGTGCGTTTGACCAATAGCTAAACGGGAACGGGAGAAGGCGTGGTCAACGGTGACAGTACAAATAAGATGCCAGAAAATGGGTGGAGATACGTAGTGATTTATATGATATTGACCTTGAAAATATTCCCGTGGAATTTTCGGGTGAAGTACTTCCTATAGCCATTAAAAAATCAATATTGATTAACTTGACATTTTGAGGGATTCACAATATTTTGAACCTCAAGCGTTGGTTCGTACGTCACAAGAAAGAGTTGAAACAAAATTTTAATTGGAGAAAAAGGTTTACGATGACTTTAAATTTTGAGTAGGTATCATAACATGACTAAGAGAAAACTGGGGAGGTCATTCAGTTGTTGAAGTATAAAAAAAACTCAGCATAAGTGTACTGGACAGGAGTCCGCACAAGACTGTAGATTTGGGCGCCGGGTCAAAACCGTGTCTTCAACCGATGGGAATGCTCCATTACGGCCGATGATGATGGTAGTTGTATTAATTATTGCAATCTGCCTCCCGCACCCGGTGCTAGTTGAATGGTGGGCACTGTGTGTGCTGTCGTTTCTGCTCGCTTCTGGCGTTTGGCGGTTTTCCTGGGCAGGGCCGGCTGGTCTTGAAGAGGTATCACCAGAAAATTTGGAGCAGAAGACTAGGCGAGGTGAGGCAGTTGGTGGGCAGGAGTCACTTGTTGAAATAAAAACACTCGTTTTTGATGATAAAGTTGAACTGATTTAATTATTTTTTTGTCGCTGCTTATATCCTATAAGGTTGACTCGCAGCCGACATTTGGCTGTCGACCGAAAAAGGGTGGGGATTTTACCCGCGACACATACGCGTACATAAGCCACCGTAAAACGTTGCATATTCATTTTGCCGGTGGATTAGCTGAAGGCAGACGCTTGAAATTGAGCCTTGCAAAGATTTTGCAAGCTCGCCTGTATTACAATTACATAGTTTTATTACACAGTAGTTACAACAATGTGTATCTTGACAACTAGATTTTTAGTTTGTGAAGATACGACAAAAATACGTGTAAAGAGACAGATTTTTATCGGTTTTGGGAGGGGGAGGGGGCACATAGACAAAGTATGTTACATTGTTCATTTGCTGTATTTATTTATAAAAAACTGTCAACCATGTATTGCCAAGATCACCATTAGTGAGAAAAGCCAATATAAATAATAATAAAAAAACAACTAATCCAGTACCTACTACCTACAGTAACGCAAATGTAGTAAACTGAGCATCTTATTTAACACACATATCTATGGCCTATCTGTCAAATGAACTAGATGCTTTACAGCTTGATAAGTTGTAAATATCAAATGTGCTTTTCCACGCGATTATTGAAAGGCTGACTGTGAGTACTCTTTAACGTTAAATATTGCTGGATTATTCCGAGAGCTATGCCATCTATTGTTTTCCATATTTTGTAATCAAATTAATTGAGGTTATGTGCGTCTTCACGCATTGTGCTTACATACCATTTAGTTTGGCTAAGCGGTTCTATCAATCTGGTAGAATTTAACCTAAAGTTGAACCATGTGGAGATGCTTTGTATGTGATATGTGGCGTGGCTATCAAGTCGAACGGTTAGAACATCCAACCACACAACCGTTCAACCAAGTTGGATCATCTGTATCGTGGTTGAATCAACTTTTCTCAGTCGGCCTAGGGAGCCGCTGTACGTAATTGTTTGTAAGCGTACATTTAATAAGTAGAAATAAATAAAATTTCAAGCATGACTAATGGACGTGAAGTTTGGATGGATTTGTTCACATTATATGTATAATGTTTTAACTAGCTTTGAGTATACTTCAAGCAAGATGTACTCTGATACAGATGCGAGGAACGAAGTTCTTGTTTTCTTTTTGGATCAGTTCAAATGTATTTGAAAGGATGTAGCGAATGAAACCGTAAAAATATGAAATAAATATAATATTATAAATACCGTAAAAAAATGAATTGCTAATGGAACGAATAAAATAGATTTAATTCGTTCCATGAGCCATTTTTGTTCCGAAGTTCGTTTTCTCCTTTCATGCTTATAGTTAACAAAGGTTCAAGAGCGCTCGCCAAATTTTGCTTTTTGAAGTGGGAGTCATGTTGCAGTAGCAACTGACGAAATGGCGACCCATAATTTAACCTATAACTTTTAACTTTAAAATCTAAAATCTACCATTAAAACGTATAAAAAATTAAATTTAAAGGGACTGGGACACGGTCAAGCGGCTTGATCGCAAGCACGTAGTTTTTTTGTCTATTGTTGTCTATTGTTGTCTATTATTGTCTATGCTTAGCGGCTTGACAGCCCGCATCAAGCCTCTCCGTCAAGCATGGCCACGCCTTCCTGTGATTTCGTGGTGGTCAAAATTTTATTGGTTTATTTATGCATCTATGTATATGTACTTTTATGCCTTCCTGTCATTTCACGACTCGCGACTGTCAAAAGTCAATTTTATGCAAAATGGAATCTGTCAAAGACAAAGCGTTCTTGGCTCTTACGTTAGCTTTATGTTTGAATAAAATAATAAAAAGAAACGAATTTGGTGTCAAGAATGGTACAAGTTAAGGTACCGCTTTACCCATGAGCATTTGCAAAGTATCACAGGCTACAGCTATTTTTTGTATGAATATCTTGTGCGGTATTCATAAAAAAAATATGTTTTCTCCATTGAAAATTCAGAAAATTATTTATTCTACAGTTTGATTATTAATGACCTTGAAAACCGCTGTCATAATTATTAAAAAATACTAAAATACTTCCAGAATTTTTAAATTAGATGGATTTCTACAAATTGAACACAAAAACAATAACTAAGTACCTATTTTATAACAATTTTATTCAATTTATATCATTTTTTATGATACGTGATATTTATTTGTCTATTGTCGTTTGGCTATTCCCACAAAAATATAAATTCGCATCAAGCCCCGCCGCCAGCACGTATTATTGCGCAATGCTTGCAAGCCAGCTTTGGTACACGGTCAAAATGCTTTAATAATAATAATAATAATGCTTGTCACAAAGTGCCATAGACAAAAAACTACGTGCTTGCGATCAAGCCGCTTGACCGTGTCCCAGTCCCTTAAGGTGCTGCCACACGCAAAGCTCACATCAAAAGTTAATGTACAGCGCATCATCTTTTCTACCGACACACGACGCTATCAAATATTTCTTCCTATGGTAGGAGAGGGGGTCAGTTGAATTCGAGAGCGGCCGAGGAACATAATTTCATCTGTCAAAGTGACAACTTTACTTACTGACAGCTTGAGCACGTTTTCGAAATGGTGTGACATTACACACCTACCTACTACTGAACTGACGTTTGTCTATCATCTCCTAGTTTACTGAATATAAAAGTATTAAAATTTCAAGTACTAACAAGTGTAAAGTGCTAAACTCACTAAAACGACGATCGCGCTTCGCCTGTGGTTTGAGTTTTTTCAAAATAAAGTGTCTTTCCGGCATTATCTGCCATAAAAAAAAACATACATTCAGTTACTAATCAAGAGAATAAACAAACTTATGGTTCTCTCAATCACAAGGAAACCAACAACAAATATTAGTGAAAAAGTGAATACATCACATAAGTGAAACTTTGTGCTTAATTCTATTTCTAAAGAATATCACCTTCCGGCATTATCTGCATTTAAAAATATACATTCAGTGACAAAACAGAGTGATTGTTCAATCTTATAATTCTACAAAAAACAATTTAACTCATATCAGTGAAGTACCTAGTGGACATACCATTTCAGTTGAACACATAATTCAAAAAAGAGTGCTCAAATCGATAAAATAATAAAAATATCAAACATTTAAATTTCGAAGCGTATCAAGGCGTCATTGTTTTTGTCAACACACAAAGTACCTAGGTATATACTTATTTCCAGGCTGACCGACAAGTTAGCCATATTGCCTACTTGCCAGTTGACAGGCGCAAAATTTCTAAATCTAAGTGTGATTACAGTGCATTACTCCACAATCTATTGGAATTATTTAATTGTGTCATTACAAACATCATGTCAGCAACAAGATCCGCCATTGAACTTCAAAAAATCATGGACTCGCTCACCGAATACATTGATCGTAAACTGGGTGAGTTGAAATCACAATTGCTTACAAAATTAGAGACGGAATTAACCGATCTAAAAAAATCAACTCAATTTGTGAGCGATAGATATGATGACATAAATGAAAAATTAAATAAAATTCTCGACCTTCCGAAACAACACCAAAAAATAATGGAAGATTTGGAAAACAAAGAAAAAAGAATAGTAGCTCTTGAAACGAAAATATCTGAATCTGAACAAAGGGAATTAAAAACTTGTGTAGAAGTCAACGGATTCAGAGTATCGCCGAACGAGCCACCACAAGAAATAGCCAACAGAATTAGCTCAGCCTTTGGAATTAATTTAGAAACAGTGGACCAATACAAATATATAAAACCTACTGAAATAAAACCACCACGTCTAATATTTACCTTCAAAGATGACACAAAAAAAATAACAATGATGAATGCCAGAAAAAATAACAATGTCTCCCTTCTTTTAGCAGATGTCAATAAAAAGGTTTACGTAAATGAAGCCCTGACGCCATACTACAAAAATCTTCTATGGAACACTAAAATAAGGGCAAAAGAAAAAAAATTCAAATTCATTTGGTTTAAAAATGGAAAATTACTCGCACGAAAATCCGAAGACTCTCCAATTTTTGAAATAAAAAATCATTACGACCTCGAAAATAAAATCATGTAAACAAACTATAAATTCCATAACCATCTATAATATATTGAACACTTATACCAAAAATGGATCCATTAACGGAGATTGAATTCGATTACCCTTCTCCCGAAACCATCACAACTTCAACAATACGAGAAATTAATGACTACATACAAAACAAAAAAACAAAAACATTAAAAATACTCCACCAGAATATTAGAAGCATCAACGAAAATTTCGTAGAGTTGACAGTGATGCTAGAGCAACTTGATGAGGAAATCGACATTATCATACTCACATAATGTCGTATAAAAAAAGAAACATATTCACCAAAACATCTGGACAAATATAAGGTATATAACTCCACGCAACATAAAAGTCAGAATGACGGAGTGATAATTTATCTTAAAAATGAGATCCAAGGAATTGTAAAGGAAATTCAACTCAGAGACGCAAACTGTCTACTGATAAACATTAATAATGACATCTCAATATTCGGGATATACAGATCACCGTCAACAAGAGACATATCTCCCTTTCTTAATTCCCTGGATGATGAGCTAACCCTACTACGAGATGTTCGGAACGTGTACTTAATTGGGGACATTAATATTAATCTACTAAATACAGGACAGAAACACCCGCAGTGTGATGACTACCAACTACTTTTGCTGCATCATGGACTGATCAGTGCAGTTAATGTACCAACAAGATTAGGATATAACGAAAACGCTCAAACTGTATCTGCCTCCTGTATTGACCACATCATGGTAAAAACAAATAAACCATACTGTACCGCCGTTCACCATTCCAATATTACTGACCACTTTACACTACTACTCACCATTCAACTTCAAAATACACAAACATATATTAAAAACACACTTGTTAAAAAAAGAATTAATGTTAACAAATTAAAGGATTTACTAAAATCTGAAGATTGGGGAGAATTACTTAAAATTAAAGATTTTCAAGATTGCTGGCACTCGTTTACAAACATTGTTCAAACAAATATTCATAAATGTTCAGAATCATTCACAACACAGACTTCACACAAACGTAAAATAAAAAAACCTTGGATTACTCAAGGACTTCTAAAAAGTATAAGAATTAGAGACAAATTACACTTGAAAACTAAAAAAAACCCACTTGATCTTTCATTACTAAATCTTTATAAACATTATAGAAATATGTGTTCCAAACTTCTGAAATATGCCAGAGGTAACTATTATAAAAGTCAGATTCAAGACTGTAATAACGACCCTAAACTTGTCTGGAAAATTATTAGGGAGATGACATATACTAACAACAATACAAACAGTGATATTTCCGAACTGGATACACCAAATCAAAAATTAAATATGAAAGAACATCCAAGGGAAATAGTCCAATTTGTAAATGAATATTTCTCCAATGTCGGTTCTAATTTAGCTAAAAAAATCATTAAACCTCTTCGTACTGCTAATGAGAATAACAACGCACTTACTAATAATATCACCTTTAAATTAAATACAGTTACGGCAGATGACATTAAAATCATTATAGATTCATTGAAACCAACACTCACTTCCGGATCAGATGGCATTTCAATGAGAATAATTAAATCAACTAGAGATGAATTAATCCAACCACTTCTCCACCTTATGAACAGATGTATCAAGGATGGTATCTTTCCTGCATCGCTTAAATTGGGTTCTGTTATACCAATCTTTAAAGCCGGAAATAAAGCGGATATAAGTAACTATAGACCGATAACAATATTGAATAATCTTTCAAAAATAGTAGAGAAAGTTATTAAGAAACAGCTCACTCAATATCTTGAAAAAACCCGCATACTATCTGAAAATCAAAACGGCTTTAGAAAAAATATGGGAACTTCCGATGCCATCGCCTCTATTGTAAAAAGTATAAAACATAGTCTCGATAATGGTAATAAGTGTATCGGAATATTTTTAGATCTATGTAAAGCTTTCGATACAATTGATCATACATATCTTCTAGAAAAACTCAAAAAGATTGGAATCGTAGGTCGTGAACTGAATCTCATTCAAAGCTATATGTCAGAAAGGTCACAACTAGTCAGGATTAAAAATGAATCAAGTCAACCAATACCAATTCAATACGGAGTTCCACAAGGCAGTGTCTTAGGGCCGATTTTATTCCTGATATATATAAATGATCTATGTAATCTAAACTGTCACGGCTCAGTAATTAGTTTCGCAGACGACACAGTTCTTCTCTTCCATGGAAAGTCGTGGGAGACAGTATTCGTAAAAGCTGAAGAAGGGATGAATCAGGTAAAACAATGGCTTGATACAAATTCACTAACATTAAATGATACAAAAACTAAATATATTAAATTCAAAATTTACAACAAACAGACAGATAAAGTCAATTCAAACCTAAACATAAAAATTCATAAAAATTGTTTAACCGCGAAAGATGAAATTCCTTGCAACTGCCCAAAATTGATTGAAATTCAAACAATAAAATACCTTGGGATAATTATTGATCAAAACTTAAATTGGAACTCCCAAATAGAAAATGTGAGCAACAAATTAAAAAAACTTACCTGTTTCTTCAAAACAATAAGAAACATTTTAGATAAAGAACAATTAATTCAAATCTACTACGCATTAGCCCAATCTCAACTACAATATGGTCTTATCGGATGGGGAAGCTCATGCGATTCCACTATAAAACCAGTCCTCGTAACACAAAAGGCAATTCTAAAAATTATACTTAGGATCCCCATCAGAAGTCCTACCGACTATGTTTTTAAAACCCTGAATGTAATGACACCAAAACAATTATACGCAAAAGATATACTAATTTACGCATTCAAAAACCAGGACAACTTTACACAGACAAACTCAGACAGACTCACAAAATCCACATTACAACACATGTTACACCAACCTACAACTAAAACAACTTTTGGACAAAGAAATATGCAGTATTATTCTATAAAATTATTTAATGTCCTCCCTTTTGAAATAAAAAACATTAAAAAAATAACTGACTTCAAAAGAAACATTAAGAAATGGATTATGGATAAGGGAAGGAAGAATATAGATATAATTTTGCAACCCAACAAAGACTAAAGCTTGTATTATGTTTTATTTTTTCTCTAAATATTGTTTTTTAATTTTCTATGTAGTATTTTAGCATATGTACTTATAATATTTCAAACATATAACCATGTACAATGTGACCTTAGAACGGGGTACCCCAGTAAGGACATATTATCTTATATAAAAAATTGTTAAATAAAAAAAAAAAAAAAAAAAAAAAAAAAAAATGATACTTGTCGCCTATTGCTGGATCTGTTGGACAGCTCATCCTCAGATGATGATGCCGCCAACTATATAATTATAAATGCTATTTATAAAATTTTTAGATTTTAAACAATCTGCGCGTAAATAGCGCATTTTCACATAACCTGACATAACCTCTCCGTCGAATCAGGAAATTCGCAGTTCGCACGCCGATCGACGAAAGCGACATATAATAAATTATTGTAAAATAAGCTCACGTCGATTTCCAAAAATGTCGAAGGCAAAGGCGGCAAGGACCAACACCAGGGCAGGGAACGAGAAGAGAGCACGAGAGCTGACGAGAGCAAACCAGATTACCCAGGAAAACAATCAACAAACGAACAAACTAGAAGCTTCTCTATGTAGGTATCAGGCCGTCCAACTTTATCAAAAAACCGAATGATATTACCATATAAACATACTGAGATTAAAAATATGATTAATTTTGAAAGGGCGAAAATTTGTATACTTCAAATTCAAATATTGATTATATTTATATTTTAAATATATGTTAAGTAAGTTTGCCAAATAAAGTTTTTTTTTATGTTTCTAAATTTACTAGCACACATGACGATATGAGCTAACATAATAAATAAGAAATGCATTATTAGGCTGCTTATGACGTCATGGCTGTCAAAGGGAACACGGAACTTAGTTGGTAGCTCCGTAATTAAAATGACCCCCTCTCCTTTTTACGGCGGAGAGGGGGACGCATAACTTTTCAAATATCGCTTCGGGAGCGGATACGTAAAATAAATTCGGTTAGCGAAGTTCAGAACCACACTTATAGCGCGTTATCTTTTTACGTGTGTCGGGTCTGTATGGGATTGTATGGCGAGCGCTATTGTGCTTTATATTATCTGTTGATGTGAGCTTTGCGTGTGGCAGCACCATTAACATTATACGTATTTCCATAGATATGTATCTTTCATTATCAATTCAACCACAGACAACACACAGAAATATTCAATGTTGACTTGAAAAAGTAGCTGTCATGGCAGTTTCAAAGTAACAAACACGCAGGATTCGCGCGATTATAAATTTTACGATTTTTTAATATTTTTTCTACAAATCCTAAAAATATGAAACAAACGGTAAAATAAAGGTTGACTTATTAGCTATATAGCACTATAACAAGTTTGTATGACACCATGTAAAAATTGTAATTTTATGTTTTTTTAATGTTTTCGAAAAATTAAAAAAAAATGATCGTCTGGATTTCTCGAGCAATCGAGGCAAAATTATTTATTTCGCGTGGTCGCTCCAATGACTTATTTTGAAAATAATTATTTGAACTTACCCAAACATTCCAGCGAGTATTTTATTTTTTTAGGCCCCTGAGCGTACCCAGTTTTTTTTTTATTATCTTTCCTCCCCATTGTATATAACTAGGAATTAAAAAAAAGAATACACGTAAACTGATTTTAGTTGAAAAAAATTCACAGAACAGATCGGCACTAAGGTAAAGAAAGTCTTTACACCGCCAGCAGTGGGCGGTAACTGAATACAATGCGTGAAACCCTTACGTAGACGGCATAAGGGTTATTTCACATTTGCAAATTCAATGTTCACCTCCCCGACAATCGATCAATATTCGTGTAAAAAAACGCAAAAATGCATATTTTGAGAAGTTCTGCTACATATATGAAAATTTCCTTCAATAATCGAATAAAAAATTGAATTTGCAACACTATAAAATAAAAACATGTGCCGAAAATGTGTTTGTAAATAGGATACTTTGCACTAGACAGTTTTTTTAGGTTTAATACTTTATTTTTTTCTAGGCTTATAAAAATTCTCTAAAAAAATTATCGTCTCCTGACAAGGCCAAAATGTGTTCTACTTGCAGTATTTAATTAAAGCATCTGTAGTATTTCTAGGCAAATAAATGTTCAAACCAAAAACACCTGATTTAGCATTACTTGGTATTGGATCGCCTTAACGATTTCATTCACAGAGTTTTCATTTTAATTGATATAATATTTTGGGACGGTACTAAATCGTAAAAAATGGCAACACCTTGAACATAACCATAGATCACTACCATGAAACCATCTGTCACTGTAATTTGCAAGATCGTTCAGATGTTACTTCATTATAATAAGTTATTGGTAAGTTCTAATGTCGATATTTCCCTCCGAGTATTTTGAATGGTTAAATGTATAACTGCGCTGTGTCGCTGTTTACCGCGACCTAACCTTACTTATACCTGGGTTTACCGATATTTTGTGAGAGAGTAGATTGAATATGCGATTAGGCTAATTTTACATAGATATACAGAGGATGACAGCATTAGATTCTGCAAACCGTTATCAATTATCTAAACTTTAAGTTCTTTTCAATCAAAATTATTTAATCTTTTTCCAAATATTTACTCTGAATCCACCCAATTACTTCACAATACATCTAGACTCGTTATTGTCTGACAAACTCACGATAAAATGTTGCAAGTAAAAACACTCTTATTTCTTAAGTTAATTTTTAAATTCCAATGCTGTTGGGGGTAAGATGGACATTTAAAGAATATGTACAAATTAAATCGATTTTGCATCGGACACTACATTCTCCGTCACGGGCGTGTCTAATATACGCTTACTCGCTTACACTGTAAGATGAACACACAATACTGTATGAGATCTACTGCTATAAGGCTTTTGTCCTTATTACAATTATGTGTTGCTACTTTCATTATCTCACAAGATGTTTATATCTGAAAATCATCGTTACATATATTTTTTGTAAATAATAAAATCATTTTAGTGTGTTTCGAATGAAATTTTATCTTTTGGCTTATTATAGTGCTTGTCGGGTAGTAAAAACACCTTCTCATCACGCACGAAGGCTTTTTATAGTGTTTTTCGGGTAATAAAAACATTTTCTCACAACGCACGAGGGCATTTTGGCACTTTGTTACTCTATTTACTCAGAGGTTACACACGACCTTACGTGACGCATAGCAGTTTAGTACTTAGGCTACAAAATTGAAAGAAATACAGTTTGGCTTTTATCTTGCCACTTTGAGATTTCTACAGCGCGTCTATATGTTTGCATACACCTCATTGTTCTTACAAAATATTCCAACTGAAATTAAATAATCAAATCTCTTCCAAATAAGATTTTCGTTCTTAATGTAACGTTCTGTTTCTGTAGGTTTCAGTTATATTTTTGGGCTAGAACCAAACCATTATCCTACCACAGTCTTACCATGGATCTACTGAATCCAGAGCGTGTCTCCATCAAGAAGGAACCAGGACCACAGGAAGAAGGCGGTTGTGAAATGCCGTATGGGGATATGGATTTTGACTTTTCAGATGTAAAGAAGGAATCCTTACAGCATGCGGAGAGTACTCGGAAAACCTGTAAGTTTAAATGCTTATGTCAAAAACTGTTTTGCGTAAAATTTTGATGATAGTAATCCATGTCAGTTTTGAGTTGCCCAGGCAGGCCATAATATTTGTTAAGAAGTACTTGTTCTTGTTGTTGTTGCCGTACTTTGGTATTTACATTAAATACATAGACATATGAATATTAGTAGACCTGCCTTAAGTGATTAAAAGCATATTATCCCCACTCCCCATACCGGTTCCATTGGAGCCTGCTGTGCTCGCGTTGGCCTCAAGTGAAATTTGAAAACGTGACGTCATCATTCTTGTGCGAACTATGGTCGAGGCATCATCGGTTCATTTTACGAAATCACACGGCAAAATGTTGACTTGTGATATGAAAACTTGTAAAAATAGATGTGAAAAAGAGAATAAACCCAATTGTCGTATTACATTCCATAAGTAAGCATTATTTTACATTATTTTAAGCTTATTCACACCGTATTATATGGATCAGTTTTAGAAACATATACTATCACATCACAATGTAGCGATTCTCAAGTGTGCTCATTGTTGTTTACTGGGGTAAGTAAATTATGAAACATTTGTAAAAGTGTCTTAACTAAATACTCTGAAACTAACTGCGACTCTGAAAATAGAAGCTGCCTTACTTTGCCGAATTTGGACTTCGCAAATTAGTTCATAACGTGGCGAGTAATTTGCGCTCCCATGTAAAAATGTCTATTCATTCGAAAGCAGATTTTACTTTTAAGAAGTAAATGGTGATATTATAATGCGAGATGCCTATTTACTGTCAGATTGATTTATTGACGAGTCACAGTCAGCTTTACCTCCTTCGTTCTTCATCAGTTGATTTTACCCCTCGCCATTATCTTCTCGTCTATTAATTCCTATGTCTGTGCATTAAATATTATATTTACGGGAAACTGCCACAAGTTACATTAGGGTGCATTAAAACACATGTAATATTGATTCGATCATCATTTCTCTAACAATACAAAACTGTTCATAGAACGTGCTCAAGAGTAAATAGTATATCCTCTTTGAAAGGAACATCTGCGGTCGAAAAGAAGTTATTTCCTAAATGAACCTAAAAGCCTGTTATCCGGATTCCCGTTGTTAAAGGGATTTATCAATCGTATCATTTATCGTACATTTTTAAAATAAAATTTCAGAAAAATAAGTTTTTTGTAGTACTCTCTAGGGACTGAAGACTGTAACAGTGGCGAAACTATACCATCGGGGACCGTGGCTAATTCGTTCGATGGGGCCCCCCTAGTAAAAATCACAGTGGCGTTGTAATTTATTTTTTATAAATAACTGAATAAGTTACCCAACAGTATTACTAATATTGTGTACATTTTTATTTTCAAAAGCATAGGTATTTCATATTATGTAGGTATAACGAAAAAACAATTTAGTCTTTAGAAGATATTTATGAAGAAAATTATTTTCTCCGAACTTTCTGTTCCGCAAAAGTATCAATAACGTCATCAAAGTTGAAAGATCAGGCCATTGAATTTTCAATAGACAGAATAGCCAAGTTACGTAGCCTGTCATGTCTTCAACAAACCGAACTTTTAAAGCCAAAATAGCATCATAACGTCCTGACCATCTAGTAGGGTTCAATGTTTTTAATGTTATCTAAGTTGAAGACTCCCCTTCTTTATCAGATATATAACTTGATAAGATATTCTATCTTTTGATACTATTCCCAAAAAAATTATAAATTTGTGAACTGCTTAAATTTTTTTTGCACATCAATAACCTATCTAACTGCATCATTAAGTACTAGATTGAAGTAATGAGAAGCAAAGTGTACATATACCGCATTTAGCTCGATATCTTTTATGAGTTTTTGAACTCCACCATAAGTGCCTTTCATTGTGTTAGCACCATCATATCCTTGTCCTCGACACTTATTTAGAGGTACATTTTTGTGATTTATGGATTTCATAATTTTGTTGGACATTGATAAGGCAGTTTAGTCCTTAACTTCATGAAATCCTAAAAAATGTCTCTTTAATAACAAGCGCCTTTGGCGCCATTGGATTCCATTTTCGTCTTTCTCGATCATACAACAACGTTATAGTTCACAAATTTGATCTGTTTTTGAAATATCTTGAGTTGTATCGAATATGATTGAGTTAAAGGGTGCGGCATTTATTTCATTTATGAGTGCATTTTCTATTTTTAGAACCAGAACAGAAATGAGCTCATTTTGTAGTTTTGAATTTATGTATTTTATCTGGCCCTTTGATTTACTTAACAATTCGTGTAAAATCGGATCGTATTTTGCTAATAACTCAACAATTTATTATTTTATTTATTTATCGTTTCTTTACACTGTAACTTTTTTTTAAAGTTAGAATTTTGAACCTCACTAGGACAAGCCTGTATATATAATATTATAAGAGATTTAAAATAGTACAAATAGTTAAAAAAATATAAACAAATATTAAGATAACAATATTGTTACATTGGCATTTCTACGAATTGGATACCTACATGGTACCTATCAGCCTATTCATTACAGTATTATATTGTAAACATGTCGGGTGACCATGATATTTAATTGCAATAAAAATGTAACAAACTATTATTTTTAAAAACAGAGAAGAAAGAAAGAGAGAAAAAAATAATTTACATTATAAAAAGAAAAGCATGAAAAAATAAACGTATTCAAAATATTATGCCACAATTTAAAAGGACAAAGATGAATGAATATGTTGGAAATCGTCGGATGGCAGAAATAATTTAACATTCTTTTTAAATGTACACAAAGAATTTGACAATTTAATGTGATATGGAAGGCTATTAAATAGAAGTAGAGCCTGGTACAAATAATGTCTGCCCAAATGAGGATTTAGGGTGAATTGCCATAAAGTTCAGACTAGAGCCAATTCTTGCAGTACGAATTTTTATTTTTTTTATTTCCTTAATTTTTTCCCAATTTATACATTTGACATTACAGTTTTATAATAATAAAAAAAGGGAACCCACTAAGGCGCAGCCTGTTCGTGGGTAATATAAGTGTATACATTATATTTTTGTACCTAAAAATAACAGTAAGCATATAAAGAAAAACGGTAGGACTACAATTAAAGTTAGTCTAAAAGATTGTGCAACAGGTGCATATTAAAAATAAATTAAAGTAAAAATAAAGATTGGAAGATAATAAATATGAAGTAAACGAACACAAAATAAAATAATAATAAATATACAGAAACAAATAGAAAAAAAAGAAAAAATTAAATGAATAATGTTTCAACATTTGCATTGGACAGCCACAACTTTAATTCTTTTTGGTATTGCGCTAGTTTAGTTGTTACTTGAATTTTTTTGGTAATAGATTAAAAGTGCGAGATCCAATAAAGCTACTGCGAGTTTGCATTAGTTTGGTAGTGGTTTGTGGGGTATAAAATACATGATTTCCGGGATGCTAGGTGTATTGGTCAATTTTTTTAGCCAAGCTTCTGTAAAAACTAATACCTCAGGACGATTTTCTATGCCATCAAGCATAGTTATGGTTTCATCAAAGTTTTTACTTAAACTTCTAATGTTCAAACAATGTAAAGAAAAGTTTGAACGTTTCAAAAAATTGTTGCAAGTAAATGAATCTTTAATTGCTAAATTAGGTTCTGTATTGTCATCCAAATCAATGTTTTTTCCTAAATCGATATCCATTTTTAATACATTCAACTTCTTTATTCTATTGAGGTCATCTTCGTGTTTTTTTCTCTGATTTGGCTTTCCAAAGCAGTTCCTTAAAATAAGGAGATGGCGTTTCTCCTAGGAACATCATTTTCTTACGGTTTGAGATCACCTTCTTGTTTGCCAATAATTTAGATCTTGTTTCTGGATTTCTAATTTTTAAGAGAAGTTTTTTATGATGACCTGGTCTTCTGTCATATTGTCTCATTGCTGATGTCTGTGCTTATTTGGATATAAGCACTTTTTATTAGGTTTGTATCAGTTACTTTGGGATGTTCATCTGTATTTTCCTCAATTCCTGTTATTTCAATATTGTTATCGAGGTTCGACTGTTCTAAAAAAGCCAGTCTGGTTTTTAGATGTTTAATAATTTTACTTTTATTTGTCAAATCATTTTTTAAGCTTTCGACTTCTCCTTTAACTTCATTCATGGATTCCAAGCGAATTATAATGTCATCATACTTTTGACAAATAAATTCGGTAGTTTTTCTAAATTCCGACAAGTTTTTTCAATGTTTTCGAGTATTTGGGTTTTGAATTTCTCCAGCTTTGTGTCTACGAAAGACGCAAATTTAGTAAAAGTATCTTCTTCTGGGCTAGTGTCTTCGGGGGCAGTGTTCATTTTGTTTTTGGATTTTGTAAATGTATTTAGAGTATCTTGTTGTTGAGAGCTTGTTTTTTTGTTGGAACTCATGTTCACCCTCGCAGTAGTTTTGGTATAAACAATAAGATGCGCAAGCGCCGTCACAGCGAAACAAGCAAGCCGAATGGCCTGAGTTTGAAAGATGGCGGTGGAGTTGGCAAATCACAAGAGATTCACTTATACAGTAAACAGATGTCAACTTCACCGTTACTATTTCGCGATGTTAATAACTTATAAATCACTTGAGCAATCTCGCTTCAACGCGCAAAATTCATATCACAATTGATGCATTGAACACTTAGGTAAATATCGTAACTGACTCGAATTGAACCGTTCACCGATTTACACAATTAAGCTTTGTTTTCAACGGGTCACTCTTACTGTGTGCTACTTTGATTGTTGTCCGACAATACTCAAAAAACTTCCTTGGGAACTTGGATCATTGCAAACTGCCTTTTCTCTGTGGCCACGAAAGACTAAATTACACGTTGAAAGTGTCAGAGTAACATCAAGGAGTCTAAAGAGTACTTGGCCCCAAAAAGATTTTTCTTTCTTGATCATGAATTCTTGCTCTTTATCTAACGTTCCATGTAGCTGCCATTGTTGATAAATTAAACAAGAATTCAAGTGAATTTTAGATGTCTCGTGTCTTTTTATGGCGTCTACAATATGTTTCCAGTCGTCATAAAATAAAATCAAATTTATAATTTTTACTAAATTTTGTTAAAAATGTTAGGTTACTTCTGACTTCTGAGCTCACTGCGGCCGGGGCCCCGGGGGCCCGTGGGATTTTGCCAGCCCTGCCACCCTATAGTTTCGCCACTGGACTATAATAATTACAGTCGTCTATCTCCTGGAGAGTACTACAAAAAAACTTTATTTTACTTTTATGTTAAAAATGTATAATAAATGATACCCTTTAATAACTGGAATCCGGAGAACAGGCTTTTAGGGTTATTTATTATTATTATTTGTCATTTATTTTTACAATTTTTGTACTATTTTAAAAATGCCTTTCGTCTGGACTTATCAATTGAGTATTATTGTTTGGTTTTTAGGTGGCATTAAAGTGGAGACTGTTAGCTTCAAGGTAGAATCAGGACCTCAAGAAGAAGATGGAGGGGGAATCCCTTTTATGGAAATTGACATAGACCTTCCGGATGTTAAAAACGAATGCCTTAAACGCCTTCAAAGAAAAACACAGACAACAGGTACATAAACAGCCGTGTTTTTTTACATTTTTTGAATTAATGATGCTTATACTTATACTTATTCGTAATGTTTTTCAGACTCATTGACTGCTGAAAAGACACATTCAATGGAAAAACCATTCTCTTGTTCCCATTATAAGTACTCCTGCAAGTCAAAGTCAAGGTTGGAACTACACTTGCGGACTCACAATCGAACAAAACCTTTTGCATGTTCCGACTGCAAATTCTCATTTTATCAGAAAGTCCATTTGACAAGACACATGTTGACTCACAGTGGAGAAAAACCTTTTTCTTGTTCCGACTGCAAATATTCATGTTCTCGAAAGGAAAGTTTGACGATGCACATGCTGACTCACAGTGGAGAAAAACCTTTTTCTTGTTCCGACTGCAAATATTCATGTTTTCGAAAGGAAAATTTTACGATACACATGATGACCCACGGTGCAGATAAACCTTTTTCATGTTCCGTTTGCAATTATTCATGTTATCGAAAGCATTATTTGACGATACACATGCTGACTCACAGTGGAGAGAAACCTTTTTCATGTTCTTTTTGCATTTATTCATGTCTTCGAAAGGGAGATTTGACAAAACACATGCTGACTCACAGTGGAGAAAAACATTTTTCGTGTACTGCTTGCACTTATTCCTGTTCTCGAAAGGGAGATTTGACGAATCATATGCTAACTCACAGTGAGGAAAAACCATTTTCTTGTTCCAACTGCAACTATTCTTGTTCTCTAAAGGGTCTTTTGACAAGACACATGTTGACCCACGGTGGAGAAAAACCTTTTTCATGTTCCGTGTGCAATTATTCATGTTTTCAAAAGGAAAATTTGACGATGCACATGCTGACTCACAGTGGACAAAAACCTTTTTCTTGTTCCGACTGCAAATATTCATGTCCTCGAAAGGGAGATTTGACAAAACACATGCTGACTCACAGTGGAGAAAAACCGTTTTCTTGTTCCGACTGCAAATATTCATGTTTTCGAAAGGAAAATTTGACGATGCACATGCTGACTCACAGTGGACAAAAACCTTTTTCTTGTTCCGACTGCAAATATTCATGTCCTCGAAAGGGAGATTTGACAAAACACATGCTGACTCACAGTGGAGAAAAACCTTTTTCTTGTTTCTCTTGCAACTATTCTTGCTCTCGAAAGGGAGGTTTGACGAGTCACATGCTGACTCACAGTGGGAAAAAACCATTTTCTTGTTACAAATGCAACTATTCTTGTTCTCAAAAGGGAGGTTTGACGAGTCACATGATGACTCACAGTGAGGAAAAACCATTTTCTTGTTCCAACTGCAACTATTCTTGTCCTCTAAAGGGTCTTTTGACAAGACACATGTTGACCCACGGTGGAGAAAAACCTTTTTCATGTTCCGTGTGCAATTATTCATGTTTTCAAAAGGTACATTTGACGAGACACATGCTGACTCACAGTGGGGAAAAACCATTTTCTTGTTCCAACTGCAATTATTCTTGTTCTCTAAAGGGTCTTTTGACGAGACACATGTTGACCCACGGTGGAGAAAAGCCTTTTTCATGTTCCGTGTGCAATTATTCATGTTGTCAAAAGGTAAATTTGACGAGACACATCCTGACTCACAGTGGAGAAAAACCTTTTTCTTGTTCCAACTGCAAATATTCTTGTTTTCGAAAGGGACATTTGACCAGACACATGCTTACCCATGGTGGAGAAAAACCTTTTTCATGTTCCGTTTGTAATTACTCATGTTGTCGAAAGGAAAATTTGACGAGTCACATGCTGACCCACATTTTAGAAAAACCGAAAACAGAAAAACAGAAAAATGTTCAGTTTGCACTTATTCATGTACTCGAAAGGAAAATTTAACCAATCGCATGCTGACTTACAGTGGAGAACGATCTTTTTCATGTTCTGTTTGCACTCATTCATTTTCTCCAAAGGGAAATTTGACGACACACATTGTGAATCACTGTGGAGAAAAACCTTTTTCTTTTTCCGACTTCAAATATTTAGTTTCTCGTAAGGGAGATTTGACGAGACACATGCCGATTCACACTGGAAAAAAACCTTTTTATGTTTCGACTGCAAATTTTCATTTTATCGAAAAAGCGATTTGACGAGACACTTGCTGACTCACTGTGGAGAAAAACCTTTTTTATGTTCCATTAGGGTACCCTCATATGATATACACGGATTTATTCACAGAATAGGCTTACTCGAACCTTGTGATAATGAAACTATGATCTGGCGTCACACAAAAGAGCACGCTTTGTTCCCTAGAATTATTTCTTTTTTGATCGCATTGTAATACATTTTATTTGTTATTTTTTTAACCAAAATTAATTTTTACAATTATTTTTAAAGTTCTTTTGTCTTAGTTCTGTCACAAACTTTATGTATTTTGATTATATTATTTTATTACGTTTCCACTTTGAATTGACTCTTCAAGCGTATTCTTTCTCGTTTTTGCTATAAGACCTAGTTTGAGGGTTTTCATTTAATTCTGAAGAGTGAAATGCTCCCGGAATGTGTACATTTATTCTTAATCAATGAAACTATTTTAAAAATCTATTAATGAAACAAATTTTATTCTAAAATTTATTTATTCAAGAGAATAAAGTTAAAATTGTCAGTAGACAATATTTTTTAAACAGAAGTACGATTGTCTCTGTCGTGTGAACTGAATTTTAAAAATGAGAAATGTTTCTGTAGTAAGTATTCCTAAACGTATGGACAAATAGAATGACAATAATAACAAGTTGGACAATTTTATTTATAACTTTTTCAACTTGAAATTATCAGATAACTATATATTTCATATAAAATTTCAAATTTATGTAGTAAATGTATTTGTATAAATTTAGGTTAGTCCCACAACGCTGTCATATGGCAGCTTGTCCGTAGGTTCTACCAATTAAACATTCTTAACATGATGTATAAGAAAATATTTGTAGATAAATACAATTATAGTTTTAAGGAAACATTAGAATAGATCACATAGTAATATTAGATAATTTAAATTACATCTTTAAAATATATAAAATATCTCAATATACCTGCCTAATAATAAGATATGTAGGCAGATACATTAAGAAATTTACAGATACTTGAAATTTTCGCTAATTAACCACAGCTTTATCATTTTACGGCATAGTCTCTAATTTTATTGAAAATCACTGGTATTAGGTACTCAAGAGTACGGCTTCCATATTTGGAGGAGTTTTTAGGCCATTTCCTACTTTAAATCTTGTGTTATGTTTGTGTAACAGTGGGTGTTTGTATGAGCTATCCCCCATGTTATCCATAATAGTAATGAACCAAAGGAGAACTTTTATTGTAAGTAGGATCTCTGATCCATATAGTACTTTTAAGTTATGTCTCTGTTTATAAATATTTGATGTGACATTGTTTTTCTTTAGCAGTTTGTAAATTTTGAATATATTTAATGCAACAAGTGCTTGGGTGTCCCCAAGTTCGAATTCTATATTTGAGGATGAATTCGACCATAGAAAAGTATATGAGTTTGAGAATGAGGCAAAATAAATTTTAATTTGTAAAAGTTACTAGCTATGGTTACAAATTTTTGCCACTTGTTTATCCCATTTAAAATTATAATGAACAATTATTCCCAGATAATATTCAATTATGAAATCATTTTTTTCACAGTCGCAAACATTAACTATTTCTCTATGTATACAGTCAAAACTATGAGCGGGTATTTTAGGTATATTCCACATTTTCAAACTCGGTTATCTTAAATACATGCATTTAGTTTTTTTAACATTAATAATTAGTCGTCTTACATCATGGAACCATTTGAGAAGCTCGTTAAAGTCTCTTTGTAATTCTTGTATAGCTATTGAGGAATTTTCTTTGGATACAAGAGCAGTATGATCAGCAAAAATGAATCTACTAGCTTTTTTGAAAATCTTACACAAAGCAATAACATATTTAACTATGGACCTAGAATTGACCTTCGCGGTACTCCAGATTTTCATTCGTGTGGCCGATGAGATATTTTGCAGCATCTGGAGGATACCTACAATGTCGTTTGTTAGGTACTTCTTCCCACACAAAAGTTGGCCGAACGATTTTTTTTTTCATAACAAATTTGCATCAACTTTTGCGTTAGTTTTGGTAATGTGTAACACGTCGGAAATTTTCATCCCAAAAATGACACCGGAAGTCGTCGCTTTCCAGGACTCCTCCCGGGCCGAAATCTGGATGAATGCGTATTTTTAACTAATTTTATTTGGGGTTAAAGCCCAGCACTAATTTGGTTCATGTGGCCTATGGGATGGGATTTTTACGGTCATCGCTTGGACTATTAGGGGTGATCTTGGCCATTTATAAACATTTCACCATGAGTGTATTAACTTTTCTTTTCAAAATAAGCAAAAAATAATAATTCGACTCTCATAGATAAGCACAATAATGGTTTGCAAATTGTCTTCAGTCTTCTTTTCGTTTTTAATTTTTTTCAAATTTCTTGTTACTTTTGGGTTTTTTGTCTCAGATTAACTAGTTTCCACTGACAAAGTGTAGTCTTGAGAAAACGATTTCTGACGGTTAATTTTATTAGGACATTAGAACCGATATAAATTCTTCATGTGTGAATTTTTCGTCGATTCCTTTAAAGATCATGCACGGTCTTTTTTATCAATGTTTTCAATTTGTATTCCTTCAAGTTTTGATGTTGTAATTTCATTTTTGATGTTGGCCATATCATCTGCTTTTTATAAAATAAATTATTAATTCTTTTTTTATGTCTTCCTGATTCTACTTACTCCGATTCCTAGTTTAGATATTTTGACATTCTTTATGATTGTTTCTTTTATGTCTTCAGTATCATTTTTAGTTTTAATTATAACGAGGAATACTAGAATCTTAGGTGTCATGTATTTTCCACTTGTGATGTTAGCGTAACTTCTCGTAGTTGTTTTGTTTTCGGGATTTTGATATTTTTCTAAGTTACTGATATATTTTCTGTCACTGTTGATTATATTTTCTTGATGAAGAAAAGATAAAATGGCGTCATACTTAAGGTAGAAAGTTAGCGAGTTGATCGTCTTATTAAATTTAAAAAAATAATTGTTTTCGCCGAGGAGCGAACTACGCTTCTTGAGAACTGTGACCGCGATCGTGAAAATGTTCGTATATTAAGTGCCATCAGTATTTAAACTGACAGGTATAATATTCTGTTAGTTCATTTGCAACAATAACTAGCATTGATCACTGCACAGATCTTAAAATCACTTGAAAAGAGTGTTTCGTGGTCGTTTTAGATTCATGGATATACAAGAGCACAAGTACCTGACTATCCACGACTATATTCCCATGAAGAACTGCCTGCGAATGATGTATATAAATGCGAGAAGTGTACGAAAAAGACGAAATTGGGGAAAAGCGAAAAAAAAGAAGATTCTGTGAATCTATGCATGTTCTTGTTATCTATGAAACGTGGTTTGATGTTGAAGGGTTTTAACGGTACTTTTTAATTTTGCCAGAACGAAGGAGGGGAAGGTGTCGCCATATATGCTCTGGATTCTATGAAGTGCTCTTTCATGAATTGTCAATTCTGTATTAATCTGTACTTTATTTATCAATGCTATCGATTATTTTCTAATCATCCAACTATATTATAAACTTATAAACTACCCTTCCCATTTTTTCTACCTTACAACTCCTGTGGTGATCTGTCTTTTATTACTACTATCTGGCTGATATTTACTTTACCGGTTTTGTTTTATATTAAGTACTAAATTGTAATATGAACTAAACTTGTCAATTTGACTGGCCTAAAACAGGATCCATTCCTAGTTGGCTAGTCAAAGTTTCAGCATGTTTTATTGTATGATTTTTATGTGAAATAAATTTATTATTATTATTGAATATTTATTCAACGAAAATACATTTTTAGGTATTAAAGTTTATTTGTGCCATTTATTTAAAACCTAACTCAAACTTGTACCATTTCCTTAGACATTTTGAAAAATTACTAGATTCAAATTATTTTTAGCTGGCGTAGCGGAGATGATATACAAGGTAGAGAAACACAAGACCATTAAAAAAGGTTCGACCATAGACAATGTTACTGCACTCAGAAATTCATTATTTAGCCCAAAAACTGTTTTAAAAATAATAATGTCTTTTAAGCAGAAAAATATCGAAATGTTTCCTGGGGACAAGGTTCATCTGACTGCGAAAATGAACTTTAACAGCTTATTTTATAAAAAAAGAAACTTTGTCAGTGTCAATCTAAGAAAAAAAAAATACATGAAATTTGATTAAATAAAAAAGCAAAGAACACTGAAGAAAATTTGCAACACATTATTGTACCACAAAACGACACTACGACAAATGAATTCCGATTTTTTTCTGCTTTTTTAACTTTATTTAACAGAAAAAAGTCAAGGTTAAAGGTTTAAATGTTTTTAATTTCACCAAAACAATAAGATAAAACCAGATAATGATTAATTAATGACATGAATAAGTCGGCCGATGTAATAAAAACTTAATTTACGTCGGAATAACCTAAAAATTGTCAATTCAATTTATACATCAACTTACCTAGGTAGTGCATTAAGAAAAAGTTGAATATATGTTTGTTACTCGCTAACACTACACTGGCTTCATATTTTTATCACGAAGAACTTTAACAAGCAATATTTTAGACACAAAATTAGAGCGTTTCACAAATGTGTCATATCTCGCTTGGACTCGAGTAAGATGCCCATAAATAATAAATAAACCACTTGATATGTCCTTAGGTATGTAGGTACGTAACTTGAATTCACAGAACGACAAAATTGAACAAGTGCGCTCGCATTTGTTCTCCATAATTTTACACGCAGATGGAGGCGGCAGTTCGTATTATTAGACTTAAAAATTTAGTTGTATACATTGGCCGGCAACCGTCATAAAAATTAGAAAGCCAACCTGGGTATATATCTATCAATCAGCAGATTTAGCTCTAGACTCTCATAAAATTATAATTATGAAATTAAAAATTTAAGCCGGCGACCCAGGAGGGCGATTTTTGTTCTAAAATTGTCCTTTCCTTCAAATTCACGATATTTTTCGGATTTTTCGTAATAATCGATTCCGGTTCTCTCGATGACAGATGGAATCCTTAGATTTTCAATTGCGCGCCAAAACTCATAGCCTCCCGCGAAGGGTACCCCGAGAGCTATCGTTAACCCACCGAATGCTAGCGTTCGCGTAGAATTGGCTTCATTTAAGTGTGACGTTTTGACAATAAACCATATTTGCGTAGTTTTAATAAGAAAAAACTTAATATTATCGTAAGTATTGACTGTATACATGATAAGTGACTTGTTTGTGGTACAATAATGCTATTAAATTAATTGAATAACGTAATTGCAATGTTTGTAAAGTACGTTACATGTCGAAAGCCAGAAATGTCAGATAAAGGTGATTTCGCGAGAATCGTCCTCCTGGTTCTTTATGTGGCTTCGACGAGATTCCGTCGATTGGTTTTCCGCGCAAAAAATCGCGCACTCCGATTGTATTTTGCTATCCGACTCGTAGGATCAAATGTAAAAAAATAGGACTTGTAAACAAAAGGGTAGATTCCTCTTTTAAAATAAAACACCTTAGAGAAGTTGAAATTACACCGATTTATAGCTATGTTTTTTCCAAAGTTTATATATCTACCTACACTCTGTGGAGATCACTCCACCAACGGAGAGCGAATTTAATAATAACTTTGCGTTCCTTTATCTAGAAAATATCGAAGAGAAGTGAGATCCCTATTAAAATTTGGACCTTAAATAACCTAGTTTCGCTGCCCTTAAAGAAGGAGTAAACTAGCTTCATCTAAATTTCTTAGTCAGTTAATCTATATTCATTATAATTTGTTTGAAACTTAGAGCAAATTCCAACAAAACACAATTTAAATATTTGAATACAAATTAATTCTTTATAATAATTACGAACCGCGGTTATGACCTGTAGGCGAGTATACATAAAACATAAAATTATATAAAAAATGTTTTATTAAAAAAAAAATTTCGGCCGGTTTACCTGTTAAGTTGGAGTTTTGTACAATAATTAATTAATAATATTTGGTACAATATTTAACATTTCATAGTACAATCCAGTAATGTTGGCCTCACTCGAAGGCTTAGTCGTGCTGAGGTCTCCATTTTATAATACAAAAAATATACATAATACATTTAAAGAAAATGTATACGAGTACAATGTTGGTGAAGAAAAAAAATGAGATTAAGATAAATTTAAACTAAAAATACAGATTTTAGTAGAATATAATTTAAATAAAAAATAATTTGAATTAAATAATGTTAAAATCGGAGAGATTTGTGTTATATATTGATTTTTTTTGTTACGTGTAGGTTTTATTATTTTGTGTTTTCTCAATTTTATTTTAGGTGTTAGACTGTTGAAAGCTTTTATAGCATGGTATTTATAGTATCTTTGTCAAAAGCTTGTATTTACCGTCGGAGTTTTTATGTTTTCTTTGTAAACTTGTCTAACTGGTCTTTTAGTGATATTTTGTGTACGTACAAATTTGTGTTTTTGGTCAAAAATGTAGTTTAATAGTGTTTTTTTCCGTGTGGCAACTGAATTTCTCCTACTGGGTCTTGCACTTAAGTCTGGAAAAAAATTATCCTAGTTCTTGAAGGAATGGAAGTGAAGATTGACATATATTAGTCGAACAAAACTAACAATACTATTCACTTTTACGTAATATAAAACACATATGATGTACCTTTATGTTCTCCTGGCATCCCCTGGGCAGCAACAGGTGGTTAAGAATATGTTACGCTCTGAAATAGATAAAATTATGACACTAACCAAAGTTTGCAAAACAAAACAATATTTTTTATTATTATAGGCCGATGCAGTATAGAATACCTTTTAAGGTGTAGTCATGATCTCGGAGGGCATCACTATATGTGATGTACGATCCTGGTGGAACACGGATACTGCCTTTTAAGGTGTAGTCATGATCTCGGAGGGCATCACTATATGTGCTGTACGATCCTGGTGGAACACGGATACTGCCTTTTAAAGTGTAGTCATGATCTCGGAGGGCATCACTATATGTGCTGTACGATCCTGGTGGAACACGGATACTGCCTTTTAAAGTGTAGTCATGATCTCCGGGGGCATCACTATATGTGCTGTACGATCCTGGTGGAACACGGATAATGCCTTTTAAGGTGTAGTCATGATCTCGGAGGGCATCAATATATGTGCTGTACGATCCTGGTGGAACACGGATACTGCCTTTTAAGGTACATTCATGATCTCGGAGGGCATCACTTTATGTGCTGTACGATCCTGGTGGAACACGGATACTGCCTTTTAAGGTGTAGTCATGATTTCGGAGGGCATCACTATATGTGCTGTACGATCCTGGTGGAACACGGATACTGCCTTTTAAGGTGTAGTCATGATCTCGGAGGGCATCACTATATGTGCTGTACGATCCTGGTGGAATACGGATACTGCCTAAAAATGAAATTTAATTCAATTCTCATATGAAGTTAAGTTTAAAACTCCTTGGGCAATTTTCGGAGATATTCTTCAGACTCAAAAACCGCGATTTTATCTGAAACAAAACGTAATTCGAAAATATTTTCCACGGAATTTGTATTTTGACAGTTCTCCTAAGAGCCAATACATTGCAGAATGAGAGGTTTAGATAAACCAAAATAAAACATTTGTCTGCATCTAATATCTCCCAAAATTATCTAAAGAGTTATTTATAGATGAACGCTTAAAACGATATTAAAAATAAAATAGTTTCAAACCTGTATTTTGGTCATCATCACTGGACTGACGTTCTCTGGGTAAATCAGCATATTTTAGAGTGAGCGAAATACAAAATAAATTGGCATCGGTGACGTCACAAACATAGATTTTTACCGTATCTACGGTTTGGGTTTCGGTTTAGAAGCGGAGTTATTCGCCCCGCCGAAAAACCGCCACCAAAATACTTCTGTCAGCCAAACAGCTGTTCATCAGTGTCACCAGATATAAGGCGTCCACATTAAATATTAAAAATAACGGGGTACTTGATTTATACCGTAACAACTTTTCTTAATCTTACTCATTATGCTTATATTAGCCTTGCATTCTTTTCTGATCTCCACATTTCTCACACGATCATACATTGTCTTACCACACAATCTCCTTTTCTTGCAGATAGTTTCCATTATAATAGAAATAATTTATTAGGACCGGTACTAAATCGTAAACAAATGGCAACACCTTCGACATAACCATAGATCGCTTCATGAAAGCATCTGTCACTGTAATTTGCAAGATTGATCATATTTAGTATCGGTAAGTTCTAATGCCGATATATTCCTCCCGAGTATTTTGTATGGTCAAATATACAACTTCACTATGTCTTATGCCTCCTAATTTAACTTTGTCCACAAAAATATTTTGTCACAGGCAATGGCGTATCGAATATACGATTATGTCACTTTAAATAGAGATACGGAGGATGACAGCGTCAGATTCTGTCAACCGTTATTAATTAACTGAACTTTAAGTTCTAGTCAGTCAAAATTATTTAATTTTTTCCAAATATTTACTATGCCTACACCAGATGACGTTACAATATATCAAGACTCGTTATTGTCTGACAAAATCCAAATAAAATATGGCAAGTAAAAACACTCTTCATGTTTCAAGTAAATTCTTAATTCCAATGCCACGTATGGCTAAGATGGAAATTTAAAGAATATGTACGAATTAAACGATAACGGGCCGCGTTTCTTGAATTTGATCGGATACTACATTCTACGTCACGGGCGTGGCTGAGATAACAACATACGCTTACTCGCTTACACTATTTACTATATGGGATACTGTATGGGATCTACTGCTATAAGGTCGTTCTTATTATACCAATGTGTTACTAATTTCACTATCTCACTTTCTCTAATATCGCTGAAAATTTTATTTCTGAAAACAATCGAAAAATATATATTTTTTCATAATAATAAAATAATGTAAGTGTTCTACGAATTAAATTTTTTCTCTTGGCTTTGTATGATGTTTGTAGGGTAGTAAAAACATCTTCTCATCACACACGAGGGCTTTTAACAGTGTTTTTCGAGTAGTAAAATCATCTTTTAATCACGCACGAGTGCTTTTTAAAATGTTTGTCGGTAAATAATAAAAACATGTTCTCATTACGTAAGATGGCATTTTGGCGCTTTGTAACGCAATTTACTTAGAGGTTCCACATGATTTCTCCAGCGCGTCTATTTGTTTATAATGAAACGTCTTTTTTTTTTTTAAATAATATTGATTACATTTTATGCTTTTGACTGTCCAACTAGGAAGGATTCCCGTTTTAGGACAGTCAAATTTACAGGTTTCAAGTTATCCTAGACGAATACTGGATTTAAAACTAGATAAAATAAGTATGTTAAAACGAAGATACATAAAAAAGATACGTAAAGATACATAGAGGCGTTCGAGATAAATAATTATCAAATTACATTTTTTAGTAACATTTCGGAATCAGTCCTGCCTAGATCCAACAACCATTTTGTCACTCTTGGACCGAAGGATGACAATTCACACAGTTTCAGCTGAGAGGGGATTTTATTATATATTTTAGGACCTAGATTGAGAATATTTTTTGATAAGCCGCTCTGTTGCTTGTTGGAACGGAAAGGTCATTTCTTCCCTTACTTCTGGTTTGATGTTTGTGTTCGGCTGTTTTCATTTTGTTTTTATTTTTATGAACATGGATTGCATTTTTTTTATATAGCACTGTCGGACATCTAGTACATTAAATTCCTTGAAGAGAGCGTCGCTCGAATATCTGAAAGGTTTCTTCATAATAACACGTAAAATAGATTCCTTTTTCTTCAATAACGGGTTTAATGTTGTTTTTCCTATACCTCCCCACCCAATGCAACCGTAGGTTATGATTGAGTTACACAGCCCGTAGTATATGTTTTTTAAGTCTTGTTTTTTTTAAATTTCCCGTAATGAAATAAATATGTGAATCAGGGTGCGCACTCTTTTAGCTACATTTTCAATCTGGTTCTTCCATTTGAGGTTATTATCAATTATAACACCTAAATATTTAATAAATTTAACACACTCGAGGGCTTCACACTTACCTGGAGCGTTATTATTTCCAAAGATACAGTTAATTAATATTCGCTTAGCCTTGTTTTAAAGATCTTTTCAATGACTTTGGATATTGCGCTTAACAGTGATATTGGCCTATAGTTTTCAAAGAGAAATGTTGGTCCACTTTTGTGAATTGGGACAGTTATTGATTTTTTGAAGTGATCGAGAAATATTCCCGAAGCAAAGCTTAAGTTACAGATATATGACAGCGGAGCCGCAATTTGAAATTGTATTTATTATTAGTGAATCAGATACTTGAGTCGGGCCATGTCAAGAGTCAGAACAATAGAAGAGTATGTATGAGACGATGTATGAATGTGAATGAGGCAAGGAGTGTGTGCCAAGACCGAGTTGTTTGGCGGTCCGTCCTCTCTGCCTACCCCTGCGGGGAAACGGCGTGATGGTTAGTTAGTTAGTTAGTTAGTGTATTTAGACTATCTGGGTTCTTTGCATTTGTAGTTTTAAGACTGTTGATTATTTTTATGATCTCTTCTACAGTGGTTGGTTTAATTTCAAATGAAAAGGTTGGATTGTTTATTTTGATGTATATGTTCGAAAGCAATGTAATAGAATATAAGATATTTTTCTAATACCTCTTTTAAAAGCCATAATAACAGAGTGAAGTTGTAGTCAGATAAACAGGCGTTTTAATCGGTCAAGGTCCTTAGCATCGTTTACTTTTATGATTCTGGAGTTTTCAGTCTGCTTTAGTAAGATTCGTGAAGCTGCCCACGCATATTTGAAGTTATTTTTTTCTGGCAAATTGTTTCGTTTAACCTAATATGTATTTTCTTTTTTGTGTTAGATGGTCAGAAATATATATTCGTTTGGCATCTTGCGATAATCCTAAATCATATGTGTTTAATTTATTACTGCTGGGGGTTGTGGCTTTTATGTATGTTTTCATTTTGTTTAAAAAATTATCCCGTGCTTGAGTGTTATCAAATGTCGCAATGATGGATCTGGGATTTTTTTCTGAGATTTTCGGACCCATCCTGTAGATTTTTTTGATTACCGACTGCATGTTTTCTGTGGCGTCCTCGAAATTGATGATTTTTGATATTTTATTGAGCACTTCCATATTGTTATTAGGGTTGGATTCAGGAATGCCCCTCAACTCGATACTGCTTATTTGATTCATGTATTCCAGTCTATCAATTCTGACGTCTTGTTGAGCGATTGTGTTTGATAAACTGTTCTGATTTTTTAAATCAATTAGCTCCTCGTTATATTTTTCTTGTAATGTCTAAATAACATTAACTCGCTTTTATGCTCTTCCTGTTGGTCCGAGATAAATTGAAGCGACTTTATAAGTTCATTATTTCGCATTAATATTGATTCGTATTTTTGACCATAAATGTCAAGTTTCTTATCTACAAATGCTATCACTGAAGATTTAAAATTTTCCAGTTCCTTCATAAACAATTCCACCGTTAACACTGTGCTCTAGCTCCATCTGTGTTTAATCTTGTTTAGTTTTCACTGGTGACTGTCTGTGCGATAGAAGTTTTCGGTGTGTGTGCATATTGTTTTGATTGTTTGTCAATAGGTGGCAGTTCGTTGTTGATTTCATCCAAATTATTTACAGCACTTTTTTTTGTTATTTTAAGAAGTTTTAAACATTTTTAACATTTCCAATTTTGTAGATTTTGTTGGCTTTTACCACCTCTACGAGAGTTTTCCCCAATACCAGCACACTTTAAGTGGTATTCTTCATCGCAGACCGAACAATATATGAGATCTGAAGGAACCTCAATATTAAGTTTACAGGCAATGCATTTTGTATACATTTTAGAGTTCAATTGAGCGCGAATTCACACAAAAGAACACTTTTCCTTGTTTAATTCAACACCTTTGTAGCACTTATATGAAGGATTCCGTGTATATTATTATATTTAGGTTACTTTGTCACAATTTATGATTCAAGTCCTAGGCAAAAAACCTATTTTCGAGATCAACAATACACTTTTTGGGAAAAGAAGTACGTTCGACTTTGCGCAATCTGCGGTTTATAGCAATTGTTTTTAATTGTTTCACTACTGATTGGTTTATTAATTCTTTGATAATTTGAAGCAGGCACAGAAATACGTCAACACTAGACTAATGTGGGTGGTATATTCTTGCATACCTCATTGTTCTTACAGAATATTCCTACCGAAATAAAATATTTAAATCTCCTCAAGGTAACGTTCTGTTTCTGGCAGTTTCAGTTATATTTTTGGGCTTGAACTAAATCCATAATCCTACCATAGTCTTACCATGGATCTACTGACCATCAAGAAGGAACCAGGGCCACAGGAAGAAGGCGGTTATGAAATGCCGTATGGGGATATGGATTTTGACTATTTATATGTAAAGAAGGAATGCTTACAGCGTGCGGAGAGTGCTCGGAAAACCCGTAAGTTGTAATTCTAATGTCATAAACTGTTTTGTGTAAAATTTCGATGCTAGTAATCCAAGTCAGTTTTGAGTTTCCCATGAAGGCCATAATATTTGTTCAGAAAATCCTATATTGCCGTACTGTGGTATTTACATTAAATAGTACATTTGCGGGAAACTGCCAAACTACTGAAAACTTCTAACGTACTTTTTTCTGGATGTTGTATTAGTCACATAAGGGTGCATTAAAACACATGTAAAATTGGTACAAACATTATTTCTCTAACAATACAAAACTGTGTTCAAGAGTAAATAGAATTACCTCCTTGATACGGACATCTGCGGTCCTTCTAATTTCCACAAATAAATCTTAAAAGCCTGTTATCCTGATTTCCGCTTTTGAAAGGGTAATTAAATGGAATCATTTATCGTATATTTTTAAATTTAAAGATTTTTACAATAAAAACAAATGTTGTTGTAGTTATCTCTAGGAGATGGACGTTTTTAATTGCACAATTTTAATAATTCACTTCGTCTGGACATTTTAGGTGGCTTTAAAGTGGAGACTGTTAGCTTCAAGGTAGAACCAGCACCCCGAGAAGAAGATGAAAGGGATATTCCTTTTATGGAAATCGACATAGACCTGCCTGATGTTAAAAAGGAATGCCTAAAACGCTTTCAAAGAAAAACACAGACAACAGGTAAATAATGATTCGTGATTTTTATTTTTTACATTTTTTGAATTAATGATGCTTTAATTTTATTACTATTTGCTATGGCTTTATTTGTATTATTTTTCAGACTCATTGACTGATCAAAGGACAAATCTTGTGGAAAAACAATTCTCTTGTTCCCATTGTAAGTACTCCTGCAAGTCAAAGTCAAAGTTAGTACTTCACTTGCGGATTCACAATGGAAAAAAACGTTGTTCATGTTCCGACTGCATAAATTTAAATCCTCGGAATGGAATTTTGACGAAAAGTGAAAAAAAACCTTTTTCATGTTCCGTTTGCACTTACTCATTTTCTCAAAAGGAAAATTTATCGACACACATGCTGACTCACAGTGAAGAAAAATCTTTTTCTTGTTCCGACTGCAAATATTCATGTTCTCGAAAGGGACATTTGACGATACATATGCTGACTCACAGTGGAGAAAAACCTTTTTCTTGTTCCAACTGCAACTATTCTTGTTCTCAAAAGAGTAATTTGACGAGACACATGCTGACTCACAGTGGAGAAAAACCTTTTTCATGTTCCGTTTGTGCTTATTCAAATTCTCGAAAAGGAGATTTGACGAAACACATATTGAATCACAGTGGAGAGAGACCTTTTTCATGTTCCGTTTGCACTTATTCATGTTCTCGAAAGGGAGTTTTGACGAGACACATACTTACTCACAGTGGAGAAAAACCTTTTTCATGTTCCGTTTGTGCCTATTCAAGTTCTCGAAAAGGAGATTTGACGAAACACATGCTTACTCACAGTGCAGAAAAACCTTTTTCATGTTACGCTTGCACTTATTCTTGTTCTCAAAAGGGATTTTTAACGAGACACATGCTAACTCACAGTGAAGATAAACCGCTTTCTTGTTCTAACTGACAATATTCTTGTTCCATCCTGGAGGATTCATTAATTACGCATTCCTAGAGAATGCCTTAATAACTATAACGTACTTTGTTAATTAAAATTGATAAAATTATCCGATCGTAGAATAATTTACGATATAACCTGTTTGTATAAAATCATAAATTCATTGTTTGATACCCCTGATTGATTGTATGTAATTTCTTTTAATACTCCAAGAAGGTCATTTACAAGACAGTACCTAGCATATTATTGTATCAATTCTACACCAATGTCCCAATAATACACTCATATGCAACGGATTCAACAGCTAGGAAATAAATACTACGATGTTGATGATATACTTAACACATCAATTTCAATGCTTAAGCATACCTTATTGAAGTGTTTTTCATCAAGTGTGGGAGTATTTAAATAAAGGTATTTTATTTGACTAACACATTGACATTTGTCGGATGAAAGAAGAAAAAAAAATGGTTTTTTTATATTTTTTATAATTTGTATATTTTGTATCTACATGCTGCGGGGATCAAATTCAATAACATTTTACTTTTTTATTTTCTTGCTAGTGTTTTGAATAGTTGTTTTCTGTACTATTTACGTGCATAATTTCCTTTATATTTTTATATATGTTTATGTAAAAGCCTCAATAGGCGTTAAATAAATAAATAAATTAAACTAGCAAACAATGGTCATGAAATTAGTGAACTTTTCTCAATTTACTCTGCTCTGTTTTCAAGACAAATGATGTGTCAAATCAACATGTAAATAGTGATTCTCAAGAAAGTACCTACTCGCTCAGTCACGTCTTAAATTCAAGGACTGAAATATTCAAAACTATGAAATCACTAAACCCAAACAAAGGTCCAGGAACAGATGCCATTCCACCATTATTTATATAAACTCTGCTAAATCTCTTGTTTTTCCTCTTCATGTTATGTCTAGTAAATCTCAAGAAGGTGTTTTTCCTGATCTTTGGAAAATAGCACGAATCAATCCTCTCTTCAAATCTGGGAATAAAAGCGACATCTATTAAATTATCGCCCAGGAAGTATTTTCTCATGTTTTGGGAAAATTTTCGAAAGCATTTTTACACATTTTTAACATATTTTAGGTTTTGTTCAGAATGGATTCGTATTCAAAATATCCACTACCATAAATTTAATCGAAAATGTAGATTTTTTGAAGTTCCAATTTTGACATTAGAACACAATTAGATGAAGTCTGTACTGATTTACGGAAGGCATTCGATAAAGTCAGTCATCCTCTTCTGATCCAAAACCTAAAAATAACAGGTTTCCACGGCAACCCCCTGAGATGGATTATATGTTTTATCTCTCACAGGAGTCAATATATAGAAGTTAATAGTTATGAGTCCTCTCCCAAACTTGTTACATCTGGTGTCCCTCAAGAATCCCATTTAGGACCACTACTCTTTATTATATTCATAAATGATCGAACGGCAAAACTTTTTTGTAAATGTTTATTATATGCGGATGACTTAAAAAATGTTCATCGCGTGAATTCACAAGAAGACTGCGAAACTTTGCAAAAAGACCTCCTCACATTGTCTCGATGGTGTATAGATAATGCAATGGAATTAAATAATAGAATGCTCGGTTTCATCACTAGAATCACTAAATCATTTAAGGACATCAGTAGCTTCAGAATCTTGTCTTACTCATATGTAAGAAGCATCTTAGAGTACGGCTCTGTGATTTAGTCACGACATTATGCAAATTATAGCAGGAAAGTGGATTCCGTTCAAAAAAAATACTAAAGAATACTAGCTTACAAATCTGGAGTACATCGGAATCTCGGTAACTATTCTGAAAGACTTACCCACTTTAAAGAAGTCAGTTAATTAAAACAGTTACTAAACTTATTATTACTGTTTTGGCGATCAAGGTGAGAGGCACGAAATAAAAGACGTGTCGTAAGGTCACAGTGTTTATTGAGTCAGTTTGCCGTGATGAGAGTTGACGCAGGACAGATGTTGAATACTCCAGTTGCTGGCTGTGATTGGCTGGCCAAGCGCGGGTCAGTAAGTCCACGCCGGGCGCTGGTGACCGGGACTCGATAACTGTCAGGCACTGGCGATCTTGGGAATCAGTACTCCAGTGCTGACGGGAAGGCCGAAGGTACGGTGGACCTTGTAGGCGGTTGAGCGGGAGCTGCGTAGACCAGTGAGGATGCTGCATGTCCTCGTGATGGTCATGATGCGTGGATGAAGCGCTGGTCAGAGACGCTGGAACCAGGGCGCTGTAATCCGTGTAGCGCTGGCCAGGGACGGCGGCCGGGGCCAAGGCGTTAAGATGATGTCCCGATGGAGTCCATGATGAGTACGAGCGAAGCCGGGAGTATTGTATTTCGCGCAAAGGTGCGCGGATTACTCGTGAAATTTGTCCTCTGACGGCAGATTGATGACTGACTGACTGCTCGCTGCGTCGGGCTCATTTATACTGTACGGCCGGCGGTGACAGTAGGTAGGTGGAATTGCAACTAAATCGGAGCCACTCGCTCAGTCTGGGTCTTTCGGGAACTTTCGGTCACGCTGCGTTAACGCATAGGCGATAGGCTCGAACCTTCTGACGAGTTGTCGTAATGTGCTAGACCGACTGCGACGTATTGTCGTAGGTAGGCCGCGTTGTTTTGTTTAAGATTTCGGCTGTCAGTAGTAACTTGCAAGTACGTACCTAAGTAGGTCGAGCTGCTTTTAATTAATGAGTTAATCTGGATTCACCTTGACGCTACACTGTAGTTAGTTTTATCTTTATTTATAAGTTTATCTGATCAACAGATAGTTTCGGCAAGCTATTGTAGTCGGTCATATAATATTTTCGTAAATATCGTCTACTGACTTTATTTTTCGTCAATTAGAGAAGAATTGTTTTTTTCTGTAAAGCTAGCCATTTGTAGTACTGAAATTTTAAAAGTGTTATTGTATTTTACGCTTCATCTGTTGTCACAGTGTTATTTTCTCTTTCACAATGAGTGTGAACGGATATATACATTTTTATTTATTTATTTATTATTGGATAATTTGTATAGCGCCGCTTTTGTGAGATATCACCTCAGGGGCGCTTTACAGTTGATGCAGGTATTACAGAAAATATAAATATTACAAAAATAGAGTGAAGTTAAGTTAAGTAAAATGAAATATAGGAACAGGTGACACGAAGATAGAAGATGGAGACTCTGCAGCAAGAATCCTAGGTGGTGAAGAAACTGGGCCAGCTGCTGCGGCGAAAGAGTCCACCGCGTCCACCAACAGTGCCAGCACGAGGTTCGTCATCCGTCCAGGTATGTGTCTGCTGCTAATTAAGCGCTGCGTGTCTGCTGCTAATAAAGCACTGACACACTATCCTCTCACAGATACCAGACCTTGGTAGCACCGCTGTGACGTTCTAAGAAGATAGAAGATGGAGACTCTGCAGCAAGAATCCTAGGTGGTGAAGGAACTGGACCAGCTGCTGCAGTAAGAGAGTCCACCCCGTCCAACAACAGCGCCCAGGTATGTATCTGCTGCTAATAAAGCGCTGACACCTCACATAGATAGGAGACCCTGGCAGCACCGCTGTGATGTTTGGCAAGTCCATCATTTATCTCCATGTAATCCTGTTCCTGGTAATTGTTGAAGTGGTGCATTCTGATCGCAATAAAAAGCAACGGTCGGGTAATAAATTACCCTGGACTTAGTAAAAAAACTCACCAGGGTCAAAACTTGCCCAGTTTCCGAGAATATTGTTGAAAACATATGGTGTGCATTTACCGATCGCCGCTCGTTTCTTATGTCCAATATTTTTTAGAGAATTTCCGAATATTCACTTTAAAACACTGCACTCAAATCACATATTATAAAGTTCTAATAATCATTAAGTTTATTTTTATTTAAGTTCAAATGTTAATTGATTGATTTTAAAAATAATTTCATAGGGATGTTGCCTCATTTCCCTTGAAAATACTAAAAAAACACAAAGCGGTTGGAGGAAGCGTTAGGACGCGTCCTGCTGCCACGAAGGGCGCTACACTAATCGTTTAAATATTAATTTAAAAAACTGGATGTTACCACTTTTAAACATAAATTAACTGTTTAATTTTACAATTTTTGGGTGTGTTAAGACCACCAAACTAGGCACATGCCCGTGATGTGGTGGTCGATATAATGTAATATCTACAATAATATTATGTAGGTACACTCCTCTTTACCATTAGCTAATACTTCTCTGGAAGAGTAGTATTAGATATTGTCATTGAAATTGTAAACCTTAATATTTATATGTACTTTTTCCATAAATAAAATAATTAATATTAATAATATTACACTATCAATCCTTATCTCGTTTCCTCAAGCTGAAAATAAAGCAATTCATTTTTATAAGTTGTGGCCTTATATGGCATCAAAAAGGCATGTACTTTGTTCAACCATCCTGTGGTGAGATAAGGACGACTATTTAAATAATTACCCCTATTAAACACATTTGGCAATTTTATGATTATACATATTTGAACCTAGCCTACATGACGTCTGGAAGGATAATATGAATGAATAATTGGGATTTCTATAGTTTAAAAGGCCATAGGAAAGAAAATGAATGGGGTCGTCGTAAGACCCACTTGGTTACGTACGTTTTGTTTGGCATCTTGGCCTGCCAAAAGTAAAGGTAGCATAAGAGATCCTGCCGTCGTACCTATTTTTAATTGGTTATATAATAATACTCATTTTTGATTTTTTTCTTAATTTTTATCTTTTCAGTGACATGGTTATTTCAAATATAAGGTATGTTTAGACCTCAAAGCTAGGCACATGCCCGTCTTGTGGTGGTTGAATATATACAGTACATTACAAATATAAATTAACGATACTCTAAGCGATCCAGCGGATATAAACTTTGGTTTACCTCAAGGAAGTACTCTAGGACCACTGTTATTTAATAACTATATATATAAATTGATTATGTAACAGTTCATTTGCTGATCACTTTATCACCTTTACTGATGTATAAACAGTATTATTATTTGACCGCAAAAATTAAAATGAAGTTCATAACAATGCAGAAGTTGGTATAAACAAGGTAAAACAATGGCTGGACAATAATCTTCTCACTTTCAACACTGACAAAACTAAATTCATCCACTTAAGTGCAACTCAAGCGGGACAACTAAGAGAAATTCAAAGAATTATTATACATCATTACAATAACCTAAACACTTGCAATTGCAATAGCTGAGAATATGTGGATATCATAAAATATCTATGAATTATCGTAGACAAGAATCTGAGATAGAATGAGCATATTGACTCAATTTCTACAAAGGTCAGAAAACTCACGCATTTTTCATGGCTATTAGAATTATTCTCTGCGTTAAAGATTTGAAACAAATTTACTATGCCATGTGCAACTGATTACTTGAATATGGTTGATTATATATAGAGTACATTACAATAATAAATCAAGTATCAATTATAGAAGTAATAAATATAAGTATAAAAATAATATAATTTAAAGAAAATAAGGAGTATAGAGTTTATGTGCGAGTGAGTGTTTATGTTGATTTATTGTTTATATGATAAGATAGGATACTACTTTTGGGCACGACGGTAAATAAATACAAAACTTATTGTATTACTTTGATATCTTTTTTAAAAATACAATAAGCTACCCAGGGCATTTCTTTCGGAACTATCCTTTATCTGGATAGAGATTTAAAACTGCAAACTCGTCATGTATATTGTTTATTACAAATAAACTAAAACGAATTTTTTTTTCAGAAAATGTTGATTATTTTTATGAAACAAACAACCTGTATTTCCATAAAATATATCGCCACTAACACATGATAAATTTTACGTAGACATATGTATGGAAAATAGAATTCAAGTATTTGGTAGAAAAGTATACTTGTATTATCAGTTTACGGCAGTTGGTAAACGAAAGTTTCTCTTTTTTAGTCGTTTTTAATTACACAACATGAAAAATGATTTGTAATATATTCTTGATGTTATTACAAATAGATATTCAAATAATTAATCATTAAACATGCATACGATGGTTACCATGATGATTTCTTTTGTATTTGTGGCAGAGTAAGCAGTTGATATGCAGACGCGAGGCCGCTCTTTTTGTTGATTTTATTCGTATTTGCATAGAGAACGGTACACTAACAATGTGAGTTCTGCAGACGACAGTTTTCATACGCCGACGATAAAGGAACGGAAACACATGCTCGCAAATAAGCACGCTTGTGAGCATGCTTAGAACCTGCTTTTCAACTGGACACCTTTGCATATGTTATGCATATATGTTTTAAGCATGCTCCGGGATACGTGTACTCAAAGCAAACAAATGAACACTTTTGCTATTTAGACGCTTCATCACGCCCAATTTGTAAGCTATACAAGAAATCAAAACAGTTTTCAGGAACTGAATTAAAAATCGATTCTAGTATCTTCATAAGCAAAAGTGTTCAGATATGCTAAGAGCACGTCGTCGTCCAGTTTCATTCACTTCTCCTTGCTAAGAAGCTACTTATACTTGCTACATCTCTTGCTACTCGAAAATGTACCGGCTGTTGATTTATGATATGCTTTAATATGTTACCGGTCATATTTTAAATTAATGCCATCCAGAACTTTGCAGATTTTCTGCGCGCCAATACTCGGTCCTCGAGTAATGTTCGGGATGAGCAGAGCATGAAAACTGTCACCAAGGCATGGGCACACAAAGGAATACAGGTTCTACTAATTGTAGTGAAATGAAAGATGATAGTTTTTGCAAAGTATAAATCATGGAAAATATATTTATGTTAACATGATACATATTATAATGAGTCGGCACTTACCCCCAGGGATCAAAAATTGGTTTTTAATTCTATCTAAACTGACTAACCACTGAATAACGGGAAGTGAGCGGGGAGCTTCTATCAGGCCGGCGGTGATCTGTCCCAGACGGATCCAGCTGGCACCATCAGGGCTTTGGTCCGAGAGTAACGTGTCCAGGAGACGGGTCCAGCGTCTCCGACAAGGTGACTGATAAGCGATTCTGGAGCGTAACGGGTCTAGCGTTTATGGAGCGAATCCATCAATTGTGGAGCTGATCGGGCAGATTACTTAAGCGGGTGCCGTCCGGGCGTGTGATTTTATTATCCATTTTTCGTTTAGAAAAATACGGCTTGTATAGCGCCACTTGAGGTGTATGCTTCAATTCGCGGAGTCCGCGGAATACCGATTTGCGAGGGATCGCGTATATAATCTTCAGTAGAACATTTGTGATTTTCACGAACACACACACGGTGAACCTTTATACGGTCGTTTATTTAAAAGAACTTGCACCACCGACTTGGTTTTTGTAACAAAAAACGAATAACGACCCGCGTCAGGAATACTGATGTACACATTTTTAATACGATCGTCCATCCAGGGTACAATGAATTATATTCTAATTGACTGTGCGATCATTACACGGCCGCTCCCGCTCGTGTAACAATTCCAGAGTGCCCTCCAAAAAGGAAACGGAAACAAAACAATAGACTCCCCGGCGATCTATGTGTTGTCAGACCGTGCTCTCTATAATTTTAATCAAAATTAATACTAACAATGGTACTTGTTCTGAAGAGGTGTTTTAAATAATAACTTTTAAATAAGACTTAACACCGCTTCATAACAAATAAGCATGCTTAATACTAGCGATGTTTTACATACACATGCCACTATGTAGCAACTGCTCAATAATCGCATTATTTCGTGCTACTGATGAGCATATCTGTCCGTGGCTTAAGTAGGCTACGAATCCTACAGTAAAATAGCGACGAATTCAAACTCGAAACAAACATGCTACATAACCCGAAAAAATAGTAATGTTGCACGCAGTGCCGTCTTAAACTAGGCTGGGGCCCTTGGGCACACAAGAATTTGGGGCACTTTTGGAAAGTAAAAAAGTGAAAGTGAAAAATTGAATGTTTTGTGGATTAATTTTGAGCTATCATATATTTTATTGACCGAAACACATTCCTAGAACAATAAAATATGTACCAAAACAACATTAATTGCGTTAATTTGATAAATTGATAGGTTTTACAATGTTTTCGTCAAGTATCACGCATCCGATTTGCATCGCGGCAAATTTGACATTTCGATTCCAATGATAAATTATTTAAAAAATTTCTGGTGTTGCCAGGTGAAAGAAACTAGTGGCTATATCATCAATGATGTTGGCGCAAGCGATTCTGAGCTTGTTTTTTATACAAATTCTGTACACAGAAGGGTCAAAATTGCATTCAAATTTTTTTCCGCGTGCATGCGCACACACCGCCCGCATTATCGCGTTTCGCGAGAGAAAGTGTCAGTCCTTCGGGGCCCCCTGAGAATGGGGGCCCTGGGCACGGGCCCCGTGTGCCCTTATGGTGAAGACGGTATTGGTTGCACGTCAGATAAGATCAGGGTCCGAAAATTACTCTACCAGCTTTCCTGGACGGTGAGCTTCGGAAAGTAGTGGAAGAAAACAAGCATCTAGGACAAAGCACCAACAGTAAGCTGAAGGATTACGATGAAATCGACCGGTAAGACGAGCGCTCAGCATACAGTCGAACATGCTCAATAAAAGATCACGGTTAAGCAGCCCTAGTGTAAACATAATTTTTTTCTTACACTCTGTACATACATTAATACTTGCGAGCTTTGGGCCAACATTAAGAAGAGCAGTATGGAAATGCTTCTCGTGAAATACAACGCCTACCGCATGATGTTCGGCTTTCCTCTCTTTCGGTTGGTTTGGAGGTGGCGGAGTTCCTGGTTTTTCAGCCCTCATAAGAAGCCTGTTGGCAGGATAAAGGGATAGGATACAGAACTCCGAAAACGTCTTAGTTGTGGATCGGATCAATCTAAATGCATAAAACCATTAACGTCTTTTTGGAGTCTTCAGCGAGTATCTAAATGACTCAGTCCAGATATTATTATTATTTGTACGAAATAGGATATTATTTGAAAATTTTACTCGTTGAATAAGTTAAATAAATAAAATTGCATAGTAAAGTCTATTTCCAAATTAAATTACAATAAGACTCCGTATACTTATTAATTAAGATAAAATATATAGGTAGAACAGGCAGACAACCAGCCATATGGCAGATTTGCTGGGCTAACATAACCTGTACTAAACAGTTTTTGAAATTTCAAAATAAAATTTCCAAAGAAATTCGTTGAAATGCTTTTCAACGCTTTGCAATTTCATGCGGATTCTAATAAGGCTAGTTGTTGGTTTTATATGAATAAATCATTTGTTTTATTTATATACAAAAAATAGTTTTAACCAAATACAAAAAAATACACAGGTTCTGTAACTTATTATTAATATTAACAATTGACACTCATAATCTAAGACTTATTTTAATAACATTTGAAGAATAAAGTTAAAAAAATTACTTATCCGCCTTATACATTTCATATAAAAATCATTTTCATAAAAAAATGTCTAACTTGCTATAATTGTCATTCTATGTGTCCATACATTTAGGAATACTTACAACAGAAACGTTTCTTATTTTTAAAATTCAGTGCACACGACAGACACAATCGTACTTCTGTTTTAACATGTTTTGTACTGACAATTGTAACTTTTTTTCTCCTAAATAACTGAATTTATGAATTACATTTGTTTCATTCAAAAATTTTTAAAGTTTTATGATTCATTTAAAAAAATGTACCTACTCTGAGAGCATTTCACACTTAAATACACACCGTCAAACTAGGTCTTATAGTATAAACAAGAAGAATACACTTGAAGAGTCAATTCAAAATGAAAACGTTGTCAATTGTGATAGAATTATGACTAACGAACTTTGAAAATAATAGTTAATTTTAGTTTAAAAAAAAAACAATTTAAATATATTTCCACGCGATACAAAATAGGAATAATTCTAGGGAACAAAGACTACTCTAACCACTTATTAATAATATAAATTATGAATACTGGAGAATCTCTTTTGTGCGCTAAATCCCAGTTACATTATCGCAAGTTCCGAGCAAGCCTATTTTGTAAAGAAGTCCGTGTGTCATGTTAAGGTATACTTATTTGCAGATGAATTCTTTAAAAACGGAACAAGAAAAAGGTTTTCCTCCACTGTGGGTCACCATGTGTTCCTACAAAACCCTTCTTTGAGGACATAAATATCTTCAATCGGATTATGAAAAGGGTTTTTCTCCACTGTGAGTCAGCATGTGTCTCGTCAAAACTTCCATTCGGGAACATAAAAATTTGCAGAACACGAAAAACGTTTTTCTCAACTGTGAGTCAGCATGTGTGTCATCAAATATCCTTTTCGAGAAGAAGAATAAGTGCAAATAGAACATGAAAAAGGTTTTTCTCCACTGTGAGTAAGCATGTGACTCGTCAAATATTTCTTTAGAGAACATGAATAAGTGCAAGCGGAACATGAAAAAGGTTTTTCTCCACTGTGAGTGAGCATGTGATTCGTCAAATCTCCCTTTCGAGAACACGAATAAGTGCAAACAGTACACGAAAAAGGTTTTTCTCCACTGTGAGTCAGCATGTGTCTCGTCAAATCTCCTTTTTGAGAAAATGAAGATTTGCAGTCTGAACATGAAAAAGGTTTTTTTCCAGTGTGAGTCCGCAAGTGAAGTTCTAACTTTGACTTTGACTTTGACTTGCAGGAGTACTTACAATGGGAAAAAGAGAATGATTTTTCCACAGGAAGTTTCTTTTGATCAGTCAATGAGTCTGAAAAATTTTATGAACAAGCCATAAGTAAAAGCATCATTAATTCATAAAATGTGAAAAAATAAAAAGCACGAATAATTATTTACCTGTTGTCTGTTATTTTCTTTGAAATCGTTTTAGAAATTCCTTTTTAACATCCGGCAGGTCTATGTTAATTTCCATACAAGCAATTCCCCCTCCATCTTCTTCTCGATGTCCTGGTTCTACCTTGAAGCTAACAGTCTCCACTTTAATGCCACCTAAGGACCAATCAACAATACTCAATTGATAAGTCCAGAAGAAGTGCATTGTTAATATCATATACAATTAAAGTCATCCATCTCCTAGAGAGTACTAAAACAAAACTTATTTTTACCATAAAAACTTTTATTTTAAAAATGTACTATAAATCTTACCATTTTATTGTTAACATTTTAAAACAATAATACGGATAACAGGCTTTCAAGGTTAATTTAGAAAATAAGAGGACCGCAGATGTCCGCTTCAAGAAGGGAATACTAATTACTCTTGCGCACATTCTGTACAGAGTTTTTTTATTGTTGTAGAAAAAATGTTTGAATCAATATTACGTGTTAACGCACCATAATGTAACTTATACAACATCCCAAATAAGGTACGTGAGATATGATTTAAGATTTTCACGGCCAAAAGTATTTTTGTTATTTGTTTTTGGGGTGTTATGCCGTGTTGCGCTAACTCCTTCTTTAGCCAACGTTTCGGACAGCATTGCAGTGTCCATCATCAGGGCAGATGTGTTATTTTGAAGTTTAAAAAAAGGTACGTGAGAATTTTCTGTAGTTTGGCAGTTTCCTGTAAATATCGTGTTTAATGTAAATACCAAAGAACGGCAAAAGAAGATGTTGTTACCAGAAATTATGGCCTGCCTGGGCAACTGAATACTGACATGGATTACTAGATCGAAATTTTACACACAACAGTTTATGACATAAGCATTGCAACTTACAGGTTTTCCGAGTACTCTCCGCCTGCTGTAAGCATTCCTTCTTTACATGTAAAAAGTCAAAATCCATATCCACATACGGAATTTCAGAACAGCCTTCTTCCTGTGTCCCTGGTTCCTTCTTGATGGGAAAACTCTCTGGATTCAGTGGATCCATTACAAGACTTTGGTAGGATTGTGGATTTGGTTCAAACCCAAAAATATAACTGAAACTGCCAGATACAAAACGTTATATTAAGAACGAATATCTTCTTTGGAAGAGATTTGGATATTTTATTTTGGTTGATATATTCTGTAAGAACAATGAGGCGTATGCAAACACATAGTCGCGCTGTATAAATCTCAAAGTGGTAAGATAAAAGCGAAACTGTATTGCTTTCAATTTTGTAGCTTTAGTTCTAAACTGCTACGCGTCACGTTAGGTCGTGTGCAACCTTTAAGTAAATTGAGTAACAAAGTGCCAAAATGCACTCGTGCATCTTGAGAACATGTTTGGATTACCCGACAAACACTATAAAATGCAAACAGATAAAGTTTTATTCGCAAAACACTAAAATTATTTTATAATTATGAAAAAAAATATATTACGATTATTTTCAGATATTTACATTTTCAGTGTCATTATATAGAAAGTGAGATAGTGAAAGTAGTAACACATAAGTATAATGAGGACAACCTAATAGCAGTAGATCTCACACAGTATCCCGTGTTCATCATCTAGTGTAAGCGTATATTAGTCACGCCCGTGACGTAGAATGTAGTATCCGATGCAAATTTAATTCATTATATTATTTAATGTTTAATTCGTACATATTCTTTAAATGTCCATCTAAGCCACACATGAACAGCATTAGAATTAAGAATTTACTGTAAACATAAGAGTTTGTTTAGTAAATATTTGGAAAAAAAAATTTTTTTGACGGAATAGAACTGAAAGTAAAGATAATTGATAACGGTTGGCAGAATCTGATTCTGTCATCCTCCGTATCTCTATTTAAAGTGACATAATCGTATAGTCGATCCGCCGTTCCTTTTGACAAAATATCGGTATACGCAGGTAAATGTTAAGTTAGGTTGCGTTAGGCCGTTAGACGCAGCGCTGTTCTACATTTGACTATACAAAATACTCGAAAATATCGGCATAAGAACTTACCGATAACTTATGATAAAAACGTAACATCTCCATCTGAACGATCTTACAAATTACAGTGACAGATGCTTTCACGCATAAAAAAACTACTCACTAGATTGATAACTTCGGCCTTTTGAAAGGAGAAATTTTGTCAAACCGATGACGTCATTACAAGATTTGAGTCATAAACAAACCACTAAGCAAAGTAGAAGAAACATTAAAAAATAAAGCGCGGCCATAGACAATATGATCTTCATTAGGTAGGCATCTAGGGAAGATCATATCGTGCCATTTCTGCCTAAAATGTTATTTTAAAAATAATTGTTGGAAATGTCCCTCAGTCCTGCGAAAATGTGCTATAAGGAATATTTCCTTACGGCACATTTTCCCAGGACGGCGCTTTGTATGTTTAAAACTTTGTATGTTCGCCAGTTCCCCCAACATGGTTGACATCTCCCGCTACCTTCACTCCCTTACCTGGAACATCACGGGATGAACCGCGGTGGGGTGATGATAGCGAGCTGTGGGTGGACGTCCCACTCTACCAAGAAGTGTCTGCGTTTTGAAACGGTGAGTTTATTTTTTAAACGTCGTACCAGAGGCGGTCCGTAATTGAAATACAGACCCATTAAATTAATTTGTGATTTCTGTTGTTTCAGAAACTGACATGCTGGATAGCCGCGGGAGCGATATGGACGATGAAGCGAGCGACGTAGACGATGAAACCAATATTTTTTTAAATTATTTTTATTGCAAGAAATAAATAAATAAATTGTTTGCTCTATAATTTATTTCCATCCCAACTATTTTTTTTTCAAAACCCAACTTTTAGGTACCTATAAAAATCATAAAGATTTTAATAAAATAAAATAAAAACTTTTTGTTTTAAAACCACGAGTTTTAATAATTTTTAGAACCGACCGGTTTGGCTTTACTCGAGCATCTTCAGGGTACAAATTATTACTATTTGTGGTTTTAAAACTAAAAGTATTTTATTTTATTTTATTAAATATGTCAAACCACAAAGTGATTGCTTTCTACAGTAATATAAAGATTTTAATTAACGTTCTAAGCTCCTACAAGTTTCACATGATAGATTTCATCACCATCATCATCAAATTTGCTAGGTTAATTCACCCGGTGTGTACTGAGCTTAAACGCTGTCAAATCACGTATTCTGGAGGAAAAATGTTGAAATACACGGAATTTAAGCAATTTACAAAGTATTTTCTGAAAGATAAGTAATCTGTATTGCTATGATATATCTTATTAAAAACCTTGTTTTTTGTTTTACTATCCAATATAAAAACATGGTCATAAATATCCAGTATTAGATCTCAATTATATAAAAAGCGGCGCTTCGATTTTGACATTGTAAAATAGACTGTCTGTATTATACTATTCAATTAGTTAAAAAAAGGCAAAAATTGCAATAATTGTTATTGGTAATTGTAGACAATGAATTTATTTTTCTAATTTAATACTTAATATAGTAATTTAGTTCGTTACATTTGGACAGTCCGTGATCAAATTTTTTAACACCTTCGATTTCTGATAATATGCTGTTTACGATTAAAATCAAGTTTTTTTTCCATAGACATGTATCTTTCATTATCAAGTAAACCACAGACAACATACAGAAATATAAAATATTTAATGCTGACTCGAAAAAGTAGCTGTCACGGCAGTTTCAAAGTAACAAACACGCAGGATTCGCGCGATTATAAATTTTACGATTGTTTCTATAAATCCTACTAAAATTAAGCAAAGTGCAAAATATAGGTTAACTCATTGGCTATATAGCACCATAACAAGTGTGTACGACTACATGTAAAAATTCTAAGTAATGTTTTTTTTAAAGTTGGCGAAAAATTAAAAAAAAATGATCGTTACTTCGCGTGGTCGCTCCAGTGGCTATAGAACGAATTAATTTACCTATAAAAATTTAGGAGGTAGAGGTATAGTCAAAATAACTTCTTTGAAACATAATCAGGTACAAATGCTAAGAAATTTTTTCCATAGGAAAGCTCATACCTCAGAAATGCACAAAATAATTTGCAAGGCAGATAGAAACATTTCACCTTTAAAATTATACGACGAGAATGCCAACATTTTTATAAATCCCAACCAGGAAGTATAAGATTCCTGGTCAAATAAAATTTTACACGCAAAACACTTCAATTATCTCAACCAAACGTATGTTGACAAATAATTTTCGTCAAACAAATGGTTGAGTATTGGAGAGTCTAGCGCAGAAAAAGAAGGATTTATGCTTGCCATTCAGGATAGAGTCATTAATACTAAAAATTATAGGAAGCATATAATCAAAGATACTAATCAAATTGATGATTTATGTTGAAAATTTTTGGCTTTTCCGGAAACTATAAAACATATTATATCGGGATGTTCTGTGTTAGCACCGTCCTAGTATACATTTAGGCACAATCAAGTTTTAAAAATAATTCACCAAAGTTTGGAAACTAAACATAACTTGATTGACTGCCGTAATATAATACCATATTATGAATACGAACCAAATTCATTTTTAGAAAACGAAATTTATAAAATATATTATGATAAAACTATGCTAACAGACCAAACGATTAGTCATAATTTACCCGATATAGTTTTACATGACAAAATTAAAAAATAACTTATATATCATTGATGTCGCTATTCCAAATTCCTGTTATATTCAAAAATCTGTTAATGAAAATTAAGAAAATACAAAGATTTAGGAAATGAGATAAAAAGAATTTGGCACTCTCAGGCTATAAAAATATTACCATTTGTTATTTCGGCTACTGGCATTAGACCTAGCTCTCTCTTTAAAAATTTAGGCTTATAAGATCTATCAAAAAATTTATACATAAAAATTCAAAAATCAGTCATTTTAAATACATTTAGGATAACGAAAGATTTTTTAAATATTTATGTTGAGGGATCAGTAGGATTTATAAGCCCTGTTAGAAGTTCTACCAAGCCGAACCCTCTGATATGAAAATATCTGGAGTCGGTGAATTATTTTCCCATTTGATCTCTGGTGAGTTGACGTGTTGTTCTTGTATTGTTTTGTATTTATTTTGCTTATAATATAGTGCACTTGCATAATGTTGATTGACTAGATGATCATTTGTGGAAAAGTGTGTGGAAGGGCTTAGTTTTTCCTATGGGGAAGATTTAACCGGGACATAAAATCGGAAATTTATAAAATATCTCAACGAAGGAGCCGTGTTTTCAGCATAGATAGGCATCGTACTAATTGGATATTCACATTCCTTAACATTATGTGGTTACAATTCCATAGTAGTGTTTAGAACGTCGAACTATGAATATATTCCTGTTTTAGAACAGTTACAGTTATAGCAAAGATAAATGAAAAAAAATATGTTAAAATCGTTACATTCAGTGTAATACAGAAATAATTCATAAAAATACGAAAACAAAAAAATAGTCGATATAACCATCGTGACGTCCTGTCAAGGATACCAGAGGATGTGGTAATGCTAAATGGCAGAACGGCTGTGGTAATTGTAACATATCCATATACATCTCCGGGAACTAGCTCAGAATAATATTTAAATAAATTGCAGTTTTATACTTACCTCGTATATTCTGCCTTCTCACCAACTCGGGTCGCTAGGGTGGGGACAAGGGAGGTAAATTTAATTAAAAACATCTCTTACGCCCAGAAATACGTCGCCGGACGGAGGAAAGCATATCTTGCAAAATCACTTCCTCGAACTCGACTGTAACTACTTCATCCACCGCCCAGCATCACATCGCTGGGCGGGGAACGAGTACTTCACCACCACTCCTGTCTCGGTCTCTTCTCTCTCTCCCGCCTCGGTCTTGACTGTTCATCGTTCCTGAGCTCGTGGGACCTGTCGCTTTATCCCGCCCTTCTCACTTCTTTCCTTACAACCCACGTCTATCGACACTTTATTTATAACAGTGGGATACACAACTTATAATTCAATTTTATTTGTGACGAAATTTGATTCGTTACATAATGCCAAATGGCTGCGCTCGTGCCCTAATGATCAGAATACTGAATCCGTATCATGAAGTTAATTTATTTAAGGAAACCATTCTTGAATAATGAGAAAAGCCATAGCCGTTCTGTGATGGACTGAGGTCGCATCAGATAGAAGATAGCGCGATACCAGCATGGCAGAGACATCTATCGGAAAAATCTTCAAATTGCAGGGAACTATAAGTTTCAGGTAAAGGATTTCCTACTCGGAAGGTAGATGACGGAAGCAGAAGGAGCCAGAGGCATAAATCAACTATCTATAGATTGATAACTCCGCCCTCTTTCCATACGTTTGCTTTGGTCAAGTTTTAACCTTAGATCTGGAAAATTTGAATACACCACGCATCGCCGACGTCACACCACACCATCGACAAAGGATAGAGGAAATTTAAAAAAAAAGCACAACCATAGACAATTTAATTCTGCTTCGGAACCTACCTAAAACCCAATTCATTAGCCTAAAACATAAGTAAAATGTCACCCAAGACCACAAGGTCCCATCTGACAAAGCCCTGTCCTAAGAAAGAAATGACCTTTAAAGTATCTTCCTTTACTATTTTCTCAGGACAGCGTTTTATCAGAAGGAAGCTGAAAAACAAACTCATAATAACATGTACAATAATTTTATTTTTTAAATATAAACATGAAATACAATAATATAAGCACAAAACACATTTAGAAGGTGAAATTACTGTATCAATATAAAACTAGCTGTTGGAAATGATAATTATTTTCTTTCAACATCCAACGGCTATTGAAAAAAATATTGTCAATAAGGCAGTCAACGATTCAACCTACTGTCTTAGCTGTATTGGCGTCTAATTACATTATTTTTGTTTCCCTCCTACTTATCTTATTACTTAAATATTTATACCTTTCATATATAAATAGTAAGTATATAATACTTTTTAGTTTTAAAAACTTTATATGCCTTTTAGATATTTTTAACTTAGGAATAGTACACAACATAAAGAATTTAACAGTGTAAACAGAAAAGTAAATTTAACAATAGGTTATTGTTTTAACAATACATATTGGCACCTGATAAATTTTTTTTTTTTTTTTTTTTAATATTTAATTTTTATTTAATATTAAATTTACAATTACATGTTATTACATTACATTAAGATTATTTTCTTTTTATTACAGTACATCGTGATACACCTTTTTTTAGAGCAAATGCTCGTGTTAAAAAGGCGGAGAAACGCGTGTAAATAGTAATTTAACATATTTTTTCAGAGAGTGTAATGATAATGAAAAGAATTTTTATTTTTTAATATAACAAAATAAAAATTTTATATGTAACAAAATTTTATCAAATAGAAAAGAGAAAAGGATGTAAAAGAAAGAAAGAGATAAGAATAAGAAATAAGAGAAAAGGATTTCAATATAATAATAATTGAGAGATTATATTGTCTTTTTAAGTATAAACGATTTTAATGTGCTATTGATATAGTGCTTTTATTGAGCTTTTGAATTTTTTATAATTCATTTCCAATCTTAAGTTAAGAGGTAATTGGTTAAACCATTTGACACCAAAATATTTATAAAATTGTTGGGCTGTGGTGGTGTTACAGCGCGGGATAGTTATAGAGCCAAGAATACTTTGTCTATTGCTGTTCGAAAAAGTTATTAAGTTGTCAATGTTGAAACAATCTTTATGTATTTGAAAAAGAGTTATTTTTTTATAAATAATAAGAAGTGAAGGGACTTTAAATTCTTGAAATAATCTAATTGTGGGGTAATCATACGGTTTTTTCAAAATTATTTTTACTAATATTCTTTGGATGATTTCTAAAGGTAAGAGAGAAGTTTTGAATGCTCCACCCCAACCAACAATTCCGTATTGTAATACTGATTGAATTAGTGAAAAATATATGGTTCTTAATAATTTAAAATTTAGTATGTTTCGTATTCTAAGAAAAATATACAATAATTTTCTTAATCTTTCTACTATTGCATTGATTTGTAATTTCCACTTTATGTTACTATCTATAATTACACCTAGATATTTTACATTAGTTTTAACAGTAAGTACAGAGCAGTCAGGTTTACATAAATTTGAAATTCTATTACAATTACATGAGTGTATACTTATCTTTAAATTATCAGGGAATGAATTTTTATTAATGGTGAAAGGTATTATAAAAGTTTTTTCAGTATTAAGTGTTAACAAATTATTATCGAACCATTTTTTTAGTATGTTTATATCTAACTCTGCTGTTCTTTGGGTTTCATTCCAAGTTAATCCCTCAGTTAAAATTGCTGTGTCGTCAGCGTATGAAATAAGTTTAGACATAATTGAGAGATTAAAAATATCGTTGACATAAATGATGAAAAGAATTGGACCTAGAACAGTTCCCTGCGGGATGCCAAAATTTGTGGTCTGCGAATCACTCAGAGAGCCATTTAACTTTACAAATTGCTCTCTATTAAAAAGGTAATTTTCAATCCACGTTAAAGCATTGTTAGTTATACCAATTTTCGCTAGTTTCGAGATAAGATTAGAGTGTGATATACTATCAAATGCTTTACTTAAGTCGACAAATGTTCCAATGCATTTTTTTTTATTATCTAAAGATTTATAAATTTCAGATGTTAAGTCAACGATAGCATCTTGAGTGCTCATATTTTCTCTAAAACCATATTGATGTGCATTTAAAATATTATTTTCTTTAACAAATTTAAATATTTGTTTTTTTACAATTTTTTCAAATATTTTGGCAATGTTTGAGGTGAGAGAAATTGGCCTATAGTTACTACTTAGATTGGGGTCCCCAGATTTAAAAATTGGGGAAATAATAGTTTTTTTGTAGGTAAAGGGAAAGTTGCCATTTTCAAAACTTGTATTTATGATGTGAGCTAATGGTTTACAGAGTGAGTCAGAATTTTTTTTAAGTATTTCTACAGAAATATTGTCAAAACCAGGGGAAGAATTACCTTTTAATTCATTAACAATTTGTTTAATTTCATCAACATAATAAATAGGGTATAATAATAAAAAATAAAAACACCAAATACAAGAGTAAAATTTAAAGAAGGTGTTGAGAGAATATTCATTATGATGTCAAGTATGTAATAAAAAAGTAGAACTATATATAAACTAGACATATAAAATAAACTAATTCGACTATTTTTTTTATTAACATTAGTCGGTGACTGAAAATGGGCTGCAGACTAATACAGCCAAACTGAATAATGTAAACGCCGCATCAGAGAATATTTGGCTTAACATTACAAACGATAACAATATTTGACTTGTATATTTATTTTTTCGTTATTATTCTACTACTCATATAGAGATGTCAATAGAAAATGAATTGGCAAGGATACACCACAACCATACAAAGGACCTGATTTAATGAGGAGCATGGCGGTACTACGATATTTAAAAGACGCTTATAGGAACAAATTGTGGTCCTAATTGGTTTTAACTTATTAAAATAAATTAGTTATGACAACCATTTCTTCCTATATTTAGCATATTTTAAATGTCGCAGTACTGCCATTTTCTTCATGGAGTCAGGTCCATTGTATGGTAGTGTATCCTTGCCAATTAATTTTCTATTGACATCGGTACACCATGCATTGATTATAAATGGTACAGTAATTTTGATAATGAATTGAATGTTCGTTACAATTAAGCCAATCAAAAGATATATATTTGGCAATGGTTTCTTCAATAACGGGCACAAGATATAAATTTTTGCAATTATAATTCAGTACATACTCGACGACATAATGAATTTCAAGAGCGTTGATAGCAAATTTCTCAGTGGGATAATTTAAGCAAAACCTCTCTGTGGGACGGTATTCGCTTGCTAGGATTGAAAATTTATGGGATCATATGGGTCACCTATGCAAGATATTTTACATCTATGTTCTGCCATCCCCTGTGCAGCAAGAGCAACGCTGCTGGTTGCAGAGAAGACATGACTGGGTCCTGCACTCATTTCTGGGAAAAAATATATCTGTGCAAAAACGGGCGGTCCGTTTGATAGATTCCCCAATCTTAACAAGCGGACTGCAATCTTTAGAGCACAGGCGTCAGGTAGGTATGCTGTCCTTGTTCTATCGGTATTACAATGGAAGATGCTCTGAGGAACTAGCGTCATTGATCCTTCGGCACCGGTGCATAGTCGGGATACACGCCAAACGCGCGCCCAACATTTGTACACGGTTGACATTTGTCACATGAGAACGGGTCGCTTCTACGATTCGTTCTTAAGTTCAACAGCTCGGCTGTGGAACGAACTGACGGCCTCTGTGTTTCCTCCCTCCTACAACATGTGACTCTTCAAGACCCATGTTCACTCCTTCCTCTCCACAAAAAGACCCTCCACACAGCATCCCCAAAGATGACATAGGCCCTGAGGGAATTTATTTTCTTCAGGGCCTCCTGTGTGGAGTAAATATTAAAAAAAAAATATATATATATTTCATAGTTCTTGAAGAAATTAAAGTAAAGATTGACATATTAGAGGAACAAAACTAACAATACTATTCCCTTTTTAGTAATATAAAACAGATATGTACCTCCATGTTCTACTGCCATCCCCTGTGCAGCAAGAGCAACACTGCTGGTTGCAAAGAAGACATGACTGGGTCCTGCACTTATTTCGGGAAAAAATATATCATAGTTCTTGAGAAATTGCAGTAAAGATTGACATATTAGATAAACAAAACTAACAATACTATTCCCTTTTAAGTAATATAAAACAGATATGTACCTCCATGTTCTACTGCCATCCCCTGTGCAGCAAGTGCAACACTGCTGGTTGCAAAGAAGACATGACTGGGTCCTGCACTTATTTCTGGAAAAATATATCATAGTTCTTGAGAAATTGAAGTAAAGATTGACATATTAGACGAACAAAACTATTCCCTTTTAAGTAATATAAAACAGATATATACCTTCATTTTCTACAAGCATCCCCTGTGCAGAAACGGGTACGCTGCCGGTTGAGATGTTACGCTCTGAAATAAATATAATTATTACATTAACCGAATTTACAAAACATATTATTATTATTATAGGCTGATGCAGTATAGAATACCTTTTAGGATGTAGTCATGATACGTGCTGAACACCATTCTCGAAATGGACTCTCAGAGGTTATGGTTGGAAGCTTGTGTCGAATAGTCTCTGTCCGTACATCCTTTCACACAACACGTTTTAAGGACTTTATCGGTAGGCATTTTCACACATAAATCAAATGTTTCACACAACCAGATATTTAAAAATGTTTGACGATGTTATGATGATAAACAACGGCGTCTGTCAAACTTTTCTTACAGTTTTTTAGAGGAAGTGAAATGGCGGGAAGCATGAGTCGGCCACCTAGCGGCGAGAACACGCATTACGTAACTTATGGTATTTTCCACTCTTCCAACTTCATCACAAACTCTGGAGTTCCACAGGGGTCGAATCTTGGACCCTTACTTTTCTCGCTATTTATCAATGACATTTACCATTGCATAAAATTTTCCAAGTTTCTCTTATTCGCGGATGACATGAAACTATTCCTTTTAATAAAATCTTTGGAAAATTGCTTGCAGCTACAAAGTGATATAAATTCTATCGTCGAATGGAGTCATACCAATAAATTAGGGTTTAATATTAAGAAATGCTCCATTATGTGCTACACCAAGGCAAACAAAACGATTTACTATAACTACAAAATGTCTTATTCATCTCTTCAGCACATTGTTATTTCAAGAGATTTGGGAATCGCATTTGATACGCACTTAACATTTCACGTCCACATAGAAACGATATGCAACAAAGCTTTAAGAATGCTAGGATTTGTGCTAAGCAACTCCAGACATTTTTGCAGCTCGGCCGCGATTCGTGTGCTATACTATAGTTTAGTACGTAGCATTTTGGAAAGTGGTTCTATAATATGGGGACCAATGGATTTAACTTACTCTCAAATGATAGAGAAAGTACAAAAGAAGTTTCTGAGATATTTATATCTTAGAGACTTTGGATATTATCCCTGGTTATATCCATCAGCCTTTTTGTCCGGCATGCTGGGTATTAATAGCCTCACCGATAGAAGGAAAACTGCTTTGCTGATAACAGCATATAAACTTCTAAATGGTAACGTCTGTATTCCCGATATTATAGAAAAATTTGAGTTTTATGTCCCCGACAATTATACAAGAGCGCGCAGGCACAGAACCTTTGTCGTTCCAAAATGCAGAACCAACTTACCATTAGTAATGCCGCTCGGAAAAATGATTATGTTACTAAATTACCTGTCCCCTGATATAGATATTTTCCAACTTAATATTCACCAGTTCAAAAACGCTATTATTACTTAATAAATTAAAATAAAATGTATGTTTATTATTGGTTATGTATAACTGTAAATGTGCATTTAAAATAAAATAAATAAATAAATAAATAAATAAATTACACCGTTTGCGAACCCTCTCTTTCTTGCGCACGAGTCTTATGGTAAAGTGAGCGAGAAACAAAAAAAATAAGCATCGCCTACGTCAAAAACATAGATTTTCGAAATGGCTACAGTTTGTGTTGACGTTTTGAAGCGGAGTTATACCCCCCTGGCCAGAGGTGCGTTTGACCAATAGCTAAACGGGAACGGGAGAAGGCGTGGTCAACGGTGACAGTACAAATAAGATGCCAGAAAAGGGGTGGAGATACGTAGTGATTCATACGACGTTAACCTTGAGAATATTCCCGTGGAATTTTCGGGTGAAGTACTTCCTAGAGCCATAAAAAAATCAAGGTTGATTAACTTGACATTTTCAGGGATTCACAATCTTTTGAACCTCAAGCGTTGGTACGTACGTCACAAGAAAGCGTTGAAACAAAATTTTAATTGGAGAAAAAGGTTTACAATGACTTTAAGTTTTATTACACGGTAGTTATAACAATGTGTATCTTGACAACAAGATTTTTAGTTTATCAAGATACGACAAAAAACAAGAAATGTTTGTAAAATAAAATTGTAAAAATGATCTTGAAGCGATCAAATTTGTAAAAGGGTTATGGAAGTATTTTTCGCAGGTCCCCTGTAACATAGCAATCGAAAAGAGGAAAGATTCATTATGGTCAGAGGTTCCTGATTTGTGTAGAGACAAATATGTAATATAATTATAAAAAAATTCTTACATTAAATCATTAAGAAACGGCATTTTAAATATCTCCTCAGTGGTAACATATCGCAAATAGTTTTTATTTGACTATCGCTGAGGAGATGAACAAGTTAAACAGGTATTATTAACATTTTGCAAATTATTATTTGTTAGTAAAATTTGTACACAAAAACTTCTAAACACCGTACCGCTCGGCCGGGGTGCGTGCGCGATACGGTATCATGGAAACATGGGTAAAAACGGCGGCGATGACGACCCCAAAGAGAGATGGCAAGAAATCATCGAAACCCGATACCCTATGCTTATCGATTCAATACTTCACCAATTTATACAAAAACAAAACTATTTCATGTTCTCGGAATTTATTTAAGGTCGAAAAATTTAAAAAATCGAAACATACGAGTAGAGACTATAGGATTAGGGTAAGATGTCCTGTAGGGAAAAAAATGAAGTTAGACGCACGGTTTTATGAGAAAAGTTTTAAAAATTTCATTAGTAAAGAGGTCACCGACTCTATTTAAACGGATTTGGAAATCCACAAAACATATGCATTAATAGATCGTTCATATAGGGGAAGTCCTCACCACATGAATTTCAAATTAAATAAAAAAAAACGCAACGCTGAAATATGAGCATAATTGCGAAATAATTCTCAACATACTGTATACTCTTAATAGATATGCCACCCGAAGGTAGGTACCACTAGCTAGTTACTGTATGTAGGTATGCCACCCGAAGGTAGGTACCACTAGCTAGTTACTGTATGTAGGTATGCCACCCAAAGGTAGGTACCACTAGCTAGTTACTGTATGTAGGTATGCCACCCGAAGGTAGGTACCACTAGCTAGTTAGGGTATGTAGGTATGCCACCCGAAGGTAGGTACCACTAGCTAGTTAGGGTATGTAGGTATGCCACCCGAAGGTAGGTACCACTAGCTAGTTAGGGTATGTAGGTATGCCACCTGACGGTAGGTACCACTAGCTAGTTAGGGTATGTAGGTATGCCACCCGAAGGTAGGTACCACTAGCTAGTTAGGGTATGTAGGTATGCCACCCGAAGGTAGGTACCACTAGCTAGTTAGGGTATGTAGGTATGCCACCCGAAGGTAGGTACCACTAGCTAGTTACTGTATGTAGGTATGCCACCTGACGGTAGGTACCACTAGCTAGTTAGGGTATGTAGGTTGTAGCAGTGCGTACTTCTGGACGGGCAGTTCCTACCCGATTAAGATAAAAATTGGTCAACATTCTACAATTGGCACTACTGTTTCGAGCTATGAGTGCGGAGAGCACTTCGTCGAGCTCAGTTGCTTGCTGGACTCGGTAGCCTACAGTGTGTTCGTCCGACGCTGGAACAATGAGGGTCTACTGTGCAAACTACGAAAGGTCTTTTTCACTTATATCTTTTTAACAATGTACTTATAATTCAAATAGGGATTACTCATTTTAAACTTCTTGCGTAGTTATTTTATAACTCGCTGGCGCCCGCTCAGACATTCCTTACAAGATTTAAGTGTTTTAAATTCATTAATGTCACATGTTCGTTAGTCAAAAATTTTATCAAGATGGCGTTTAATTCACGTACATTCTTGACACGCCCTGAGATAAGTTGTTTGATAGAGTCTCATGTTTATTTTATTTGATTAATTATTTTATCAATTGTTTTAATAAATTAGCGTCTGTTGATATTTAAAATATTCTATTATTTAATCATCCTTATCAGTTCTCATCACTACCTACCTACATTGAGTTAGTGCGTGGCGTAGATGTCTAGATAATTGTATTCGGTAATTTACCAATTAATGTCACAATCGAAAGACCCATCATTAATTTATATAATGAATCTCTTCATCACCCACCCATTGGCAATAAATGGTACCACCTGACGGTAGGTACCACTAGCTAGTTACTGTATGTAGGTATGCCACCTGACGGTAGGTACCACTAGCTAGTTAGGGTATGTAGGTATGCCACCTGACGGTAGGTACCACTAGCTAGTTAGGGTATGTAGGTATGCCACCCGAAGGTAGGTACCACTAGCTAGTTAGGGTATGTAGGTATGCCACCCGAAGGTAGGTACCACTAGCTAGTTACTGTATGTAGGTATGCCACCTGACGGTAGGTACCACTAGCTAGTTAGGGTATGTAGGTATGCCACCTGACGGTAGGTACCACTAGCTAGTTAGGGTATGTAGGTATGCCACCCGAAGGTAGGTACCACTAGCTAGTTAGGGTATGTAGGTATGCCACCCGAAGGTAGGTACCACTAGCTAGTTAGGGTATGTAGGTATGCCACCTGACGGTAGGTACCACTAGCTAGTTAGGGTATGTAGGTATGCCACCTGACGGTAGGTACCACTAGCTAGTTAGGGTATGTAGGTATGCCACCTGACGGTAGGTACCACTAGCTAGTTAGGGTATGTAGGTATGCCACCCGAAGGTAGGTACCACTAGCTAGTTACTGTATGTAGGTATGCCACCCGAAGGTAGGTACCACTAGCTAGTTACTGTATGTAGGTATGCCACCCGAAGGTAGGTACCACTAGCTAGTTAGGGTATGTAGGTATGCCACCCGAAGGTAGGTACCACTAGCTAGTTAGGGTATGTAGGTATGCCACCCGAAGGTAGGTACCACTAGCTAGTTACTGTATGTAGGTATGCCACCCGACGGTAGGTACCACTAGCTAGTTAGGGTATGTAGGTATGCCACCTGACGGTAGGTACCACTAGCTAGTTAGGGTATGTAGGTATGCCACCTGACGGTAGGTACCACTAGCTAGTTAGGGTATGTAGGTATGCCACCCGAAGGTAGGTACCACTAGCTAGTTAGGGTATGTAGGTATGCCACCCGAAGGTAGGTACCACTAGCTAGTTAGGGTATGTAGGTATGCCACCTGACGGTAGGTACCACTAGCTAGTTAGGGTATGTAGGTATGCCACCCGAAGGTAGGTACCACTAGCTAGTTAGGGTATGTAGGTATGCCACCCGAAGGTAGGTACCACTAGCTAGTTAGGGTATGTAGGTATGCCACCCGAAGGTAGGTACCACTAGCTAGTTACTGTATGTAGGTATGCCACCTGACGGTAGGTACCACTAGCTAGTTAGGGTATGTAGGTTGTAGCAGTGCGTACTTCTGGACGGGCAGTTCCTACCCGATTAAGATAAAAATTGGTCAACATTCTACAATTGGCACTACTGTTTCGAGCTATGAGTGCGGAGAGCACTTCGTCGAGCTCAGTTGCTTGCTGGACTCGGTAGCCTACAGTGTGTTCGTCCGACGCTGGAACAATGAGGGTCTACTGTGCAAACTACGAAAGGTCTTTTTCACTTATATCTTTTTAACAATGTACTTATAATTCAAATAGGGATTACTCATTTTAAACTTCTTGCGTAGTTATTTTATAACTCGCTGGCGCCCGCTCAGACATTCCTTACAAGATTTAAGTGTTTTAAATTCATTAATGTCACATGTTCGTTAGTCAAAAATTTTATCAAGATGGCGTTTAATTCACGTACATTCTTGACACGCCCTGAGATAAGTTGTTTGATAGAGTCTCATGTTTATTTTATTTGATTAATTATTTTATCAATTGTTTTAATAAATTAGCGTCTGTTGATATTTAAAATATTCTATTATTTAATCATCCTTATCAGTTCTCATCACTACCTACCTACATTGAGTTAGTGCGTGGCGTAGATGTCTAGATAATTGTATTCGGTAATTTACCAATTAATGTCACAATCGAAAGACCCATCATTAATTTATATAATGAATCTCTTCATCACCCACCCATTGGCAATAAATGTTACAAATGGCAGCCCTTGTGGGTGAACCTAATTTTGACTAAATAATAATGCAGTATTTATTTTTCTTTCCTTGTTTTAATCTTGTATTGGGATGTCTGATTTTTTTTTTTTTTCATAATTTTCTTGTATAATCCCTTGAAAAAGACCTTTCGTTTTGCATGGTAGATGTTCGGGTGTTGTTCGAAATACATCGTGTCACTGAGATTTTATTAATTCTTCATATTACGCAGCTTTTTAATCTGGCACAACTCATGACGTTTTTCGTCTTATTATCGTGTTCGTTAGTACGCTGACGTCACACTTATTTTATATTTTTTGTTTTGCGGCGATTGTGGTTGTTGTATTGTTGCTTGCATGTTCTAATGATTTTTTTCTACCTACCCTGTTAGTTAGGTATGACGGATTCGACCATTTTAACAAGAAGTCGTGCGTTAATCATGTCTAAACCAGAGGATGGCACTACTTCGGCAAATTCGGCGGTCGCGTCTAACACAGTTCCGGTTCACAAATGGAACTTAACCTTCGACGGTACGGGGAACGTACATAATTTCATTGAACGGGTCAACGATTTGTCTATATCTCGGAACGTAAGTACAGCTTCTCTTTTCTCATCTGCGGTGGAACTTTTTACAGGTCATGCTTTAGACTGGTTTAGAGTCAACCGTTCTTCTTTTAAGTCATGGTCGGATATTGTAATTGCTCTAAAGGAAGAATTCGAGCTACTGGACCATGAAAGACGTTTAGTTGCTCAGATCAGAGCCACGTTCCAGCAACAAAAAGAGAACCTGGGTTCATTCATAACACGTGTCTTGACTTTAAACAATCAATTGTCGTCGAAATTACCAGATGACGAAATTCTGGAAATATTGCAATGTAATATGTTACCGAGATACATTCAAAAATTGTCGCTCTCTGTCATCTCGGACATTAATTGTCTGAAAAAATTGGGAAAAATGATTGAACTAGCAGACAGTCGGTCTGATTCCAGACCTTCCCCGCCAAATGCAAATACTGTTAATCATAATAATGTTTCTCATTCCTCCTCAAATAATGCATTTAGCAGAGGGAATAACAGAATGTCTCAGAATAATCCCAATTTCAGGAATCATCGTCAATCTTTTGAGTTCAGTAAACGTAGCCCGTCAAATATGAGTTCTAGGGAGGTGAGATGTTTCCGCTGTGGCCGTCCTGGAGTGAAGGCGCCTTCATGCAACTGCCGGCAGGCAAAAAACTAGATGTCCTGGGGGTCCTGTCTGCGGGCGGCAAGTCGACACCGTTCGCTGACATCACCGCCAGGCATCGGCTTGCTGTGCTGTCGGAAACCAGAACTTTCTTCAAGAACCTTTGGACTTCGAAGGTGGTGAGTGCGGCTAAAAGGGATGGCCGTCCACACATCATTTTCCAAGTTCTGGGTTCCAACTTTTCTGGCCTTCTCGACTCTGGTTCGCATATCTCAATTATTGGTAATAATTTTCATCGTCAATTTTTAAATCTAGGGTTAAATCTTTCTGTTCTTAAGAAAAAATTTTCACTCACTTCTGCTACGGGTCATACTGTGGAGTGCGTTCACAAAATTGCGGTTCCGGTAGTTCTTGGTAACGTTAAGAAAATTTTTAATTTTGTGGTTATGCCAGATATAAAATCTAACATCATCCTCGGTTGCGACTTTTGGAAAGTTTTTAACATTTGTCCCAAGTTAACTAAATTAATGACTAATGACTCTGACAATAGTTGCGTGTCTGAGGTAAGAGGACTGGATAGCTTTGAGAACTTAGATTCATCTCAACAATCAATATTAAATAACGTTATACTGGAATTTAAAGCCTTTTCTGGTAATCGTTTGGGTAGAACGTCTCTTGAAAAACATGTCATTGACACGGGTGATTCTCAACCTATTAAGCAACGTGTTTATCCGATATCTCCTCATTTATTGCCGGAAGCTCACAGAGAACTTGACAGACTATTAAATCTGGGAGTAGTAGAACCCAGCAATAGCTCGTGGAATAATCCTATTGTTTTAGTGCCTAAGAAAAATGGTTCTTTTAGACTTTGCTTGGATAGTAGAAAACTCAACGCGGTCTCGCGACGGGACGCGTATAGTCTACCGTTGATATCTGATATCTTAAATAGTCTCGGAGGAGCACGTTATCTATTAACTTTAGACCTTAATGATGCTTTTTTTCAAATCCCGTTAGAGGAAGATTCTAAAGAGAAAACCGCATTTACTATCCCTAAACGAGGCCTATTCCACTTTGTAACAATGCCTTTTGGTCTTCATGGTGCAAGTTCTCGGATGATGAGGCTAATGGACAAGGTCTTGGGTCCGGAGTTCGATGGGAAGGTCTTTTGTTATCTAGATGACATAATTATCATTAGCTCTACCTTTGAAAAACACATTGATCTTTTAAGACGGGTTAAACAAAAGTTACAAGCCGCGGGTTTGACTATTAACGTAGAGAAGTCAGTCTTTTGTCGTGATTCCCTTAAATACCTAGGTTTCGTGATTGATAGGGATGGTTTGAGAACTGACCCGGGAAAAGTAAAAGCAATCGTTGACTTCCCCATTCCAACGTCGCAAAAGAGCTTGCGTAGGTTTATCGGTATACTTTCTTGGTACAAAAGGTTCATTTTAAATTTTTCCTTGATTGCAGCACCTTTGCATAATTTAACCAAAAAGGAGTTTGCTGGTAAAAAATTTGTATGGAATGAACAGGCTGATGCTGCCTTTACTAAATTAAAGAATATTCTGGTCAAGGCTCCTGTTCTTGCTTGTCCCGACTTTAGTAAACCCTTTACAATTAGTTGCGATGCATCGAACACCGGTTTGGGGGCGGTCCTTTCTCAATCTGACGTTAATGGTATAGAACACCCTATTTCCTTTATTTCCAGATCACTATCTGCACAGGAGAAAAATCACTCCACAACCGAGAAGGAGTTAAATGCTATGATCTTTGCACTAGAGAAATTTAGGGGTTATATTGAAGGTTCGCCTATTCCTGTCAAGGTGACCACTGATCACTATAGTCTAAAATGGCTTACAAACTTAAAGTCTCCGTCGGGTAGATTAGCGCGGTGGGCGGTTAGACTACAGCAGTTCAATTTTGAAATAATTCATAGGAGCGGTAAAGACAACATTGTTCCGGACGCACTGTCTCGTGACCCTTTACATGTTGACTTGATAGATCAGTCCTTTTCCACTTCTGACCGTTGGTACTTAAGTTTGAAAGAGAAAATTTTGACTAATCCGGAAAAATTTCCAGCGTTTAAAGTTTGCAATGGTGTCATCTTCAAACACATTCAGAGCATGGAGGCTCTACACAGGTCTTATGACTGGAAGGAAGTTCTCCCAAAAGAGTGTAGGAAAAACGTCATCGTTCAAAATCACGTTCCGCCTTCTTGTGCACATTTTGGCATCTTAAAAACGTTAAATAGGATTAAACTTAAATACTACTGGCCAAAAATGGCAGCTGATGTGAAGTCTTTTGTAAGTAAATGTCATACTTGTTTAGGTTATAAAAGTTCTAACTTACTGCCTCCTGGTTTGATGGGTGACCCGAAACTGGTGCAAAGGCCGAGGCAAATGATTGCGACAGATCTATTAGGTCCTTACCCTAATTCTTACAAAAAGGGTTATACTTACCTTTTAGTGGTTTCTGATTTCTTTACGAAGTATACTAGACTTTTTCCACTTAGGAAAGCAACGGGTAGTGTTATTGCGGAAATTTTGGAAAATGATATCTTTTATAAATTCGGTGTTCCAGATACGATTGTTTTGGATAATGGCCCACAATATATATCGCGTGACATGAAAGCGCTGGCCAATAAATTTCATATCCGTCACTTGTTTTATAATTGCAGATATCACCCGCAGAATAACCCTGTTGAGCGTGTAAACAAGGTGTTGGTAGCAGCCCTGGGTTCTTTGTCAAGAAAAAAATTTTTGTCAAGAATGTACGTGAATCAAACGCCATCTTGATAAAATTTTTGACTAACGAACATGTGACATTAATGAATTTAAAACACTTAAATCTTGTAAGGAATGTCTGAGCGGGCGCCAGCGAGTTATAAAATAACTACGCAAGAAGTTAAAATGAGTAATCCCTATTTGAATTATAAGTACATTGTTAAAAAGATATAAGTGAAAAAGACCTTTCGTAGTTTGCACAGTAGACCCTCATTGTTCCAGCGTCGGACGAACACACTGTAGGCTACCGAGTCCAGCAAGCAACTGAGCTCGACGAAGTGCTCTCCGCACTCATAGCTCGAAACAGTAGTGCCAATTGTAGAATGTTGACCAATTTTTATCTTAATCGGGTAGGAACTGCCCGTCCAGAAGTACGCACTGCTACAAGGTATGCCACCTGACGGTAGGTACCACTAGCTAGTTAGGGTATGTAGGTATGCCACCTGACGGTAGGTACCACTAGCTAGTTAGGGTATGTAGGTATGCCACCCGAAGGTAGGTACCACTAGCTAGTTAGGGTATGTAGGTATGCCACCCGAAGGTAGGTACCACTAGCTAGTTACTGTATGTAGGTATGCCACCCGAAGGTAGGTACCACTAGCTAGTTACTGTATGTAGGTATGCCACCTGACGGTAGGTACCACTAGCTAGTTAGGGTATGTATGTATGCCACCTGACGGTAGGGACCACTAGCTAGTTAGGGTATGTAGGTATGCCACCTGACGGTAGGTACCACTAGCTAGTTAAGGTATGTAGGTATGCCACCCGAAGGTAGGTACCACTAGCTAGTTAGGGTATGTAGGTATGCCACCCGAAGGTAGGTACCACTAGCTAGTTAGGGTATGTAGGTATGCCACCTGACGGTAGGTACCACTAGCTAGTTAGGGTATGTAGGTATGCCACCTGACGGTAGGTACCACTAGCTAGTTAAGGTATGTAGGTATGCCACCCGAAGGTAGGTACCACTAGCTAGTTAGGGTATGTAGGTATGCCACCCGAAGGTAGGTACCACTAGCTAGTTACTGTATGTAGGTATGCCACCCGAAGGTAGGTACCACTAGCTAGTTACTGTATGTAGGTATGCCACCCGAAGGTAGGTACCACTAGCTAGTTAGGGTATGTAGGTATGCCACCCGAAGGTAGGTACCACTAGCTAGTTACTGTATGTAGGTATGCCACCCGAAGGTAGGTACCACTAGCTAGTTACTGTATGTAGGTATGCCACCCGAAGGTAGGTACCACTAGCTAGTTACTGTATGTAGGTATGCCACCCGAAGGTAGGTACCACTAGCTAGTTACTGTATGTAGGTATGCCACCCGAAGGTAGGTACCACTAGCTAGTTAGGGTATGTAGGTATGCCACCCGAAGGTAGGTACCACTAGCTAGTTACTGTATGTAGGTATGCCACCCGAAGGTAGGTACCACTAGCTAGTTACTGTATGTAGGTATGCCACCTGACGGTAGGTACCACTAGCTAGTTAGGGTATGTAGGTATGCCACCCGAAGGTAGGTACCACTAGCTAGTTAGGGTATGTAGGTATGCCACCCGAAGGTAGGTACCACTAGCTAGTTACTGTATGTAGGTATGCCACCCGAAGGTAGGTACCACTAGCTAGTTACTGTATGTAGGTATGCCACCCGAAGGTAGGAACCACTAGCTAGTTACTGTATGTAGGTATGCCACCTGACGGTAGGTACCACTAGCTAGTTAGGGTATGTAGGTATGCCACCCGAAGGTAGGTACCACTAGCTAGTTAGGGTATGTAGGTATGCCACCCGAAGGTAGGTACCACTAGCTAGTTACTGTATGTAGGTATGCCACCCGAAGGTAGGTACCACTAGCTAGTTACTGTATGTAGGTATGCCACCTGACGGTAGGTACCACTAGCTAGTTAGGGTATGTAGGTATGCCACCCGAAGGTAGGTACCACTAGCTAGTTAGGGTATGTAGGTATGCCACCCGAAGGTAGGTACCACTAGCTAGTTACTGTATGTAGGTATGCCACCCGAAGGAAGGTACCACTAGCTAGTTACTGTATGTAGGTATGCCACCTGACGGTAGGTACCACTAGCTAGTTAGGGTATGTAGGTATGCCACCCGAAGGTAGGTACCACTAGCTAGTTAGGGTATGTAGGTATGCCACCCGAAGGTAGGTACCACTAGCTAGTTACTGTATGTAGGTATGCCACCCGAAGGTAGGTACCACTAGCTAGTTACTGTATGTAGGTATGCCACCCGAAGGTAGGTACCACTAGCTAGTTACTGTATGTAGGTATGCCACCTGACGGTAGGTACCACTAGCTAGTTAGGGTATGTAGGTATGCCACCCGAAGGTAGGTACCACAAGCTAGTTAGGGTATGTAGGTATGCCACCCGAAGGTAGGTACCACTAGCTAGTTAGGGTATGTAGGTATGCCACCCGAAGGTAGGTACCACTAGCTAGTTACTGTATGTAGGTATGCCACCCGAAGGTAGGTACCACTAGCTAGTTACTGTATGTAGGTATGCCACCTGACGGTAGGTACCACTTGCTTGTTAGGGTATGTAGGTATGCCACCCGAAGGTAGGTACCACTAGCTAGTTACTGTATGTAGGTATGCCACCCGAAGGTAGGTACCACTAGCTAGTTAGGGTATGTAGGTATGCCACCCGAAGGTAGGTACCACTAGCTAGTTACTGTATGTAGGTATGCCACCCGAAGGTAGGTACGACTAGCTAGTTACTGTATGTAGGTATGCCACCTGACGGTAGGTACCACTAGCTAGTTAGGGTATGTAGGTATGCCACCCGAAGGTAGGTACCACTAGCTAGTTAGGGTATGTAGGTATGCCACCCGAAGGTAGGTACCACTAGCTAGTTACTGTATGTAGGTATGCCACCCGAAGGTAGGTACCACTAGCTAGTTACTGTATGTAGGTATGCCACCTGACGGTAGGTACCACTAGCTAGTTAGGGTATGTAGGTATGCCACCCGAAGGTAGGTACCACTAGCTAGTTACTGTATGTAGGTATGCCACCCGAAGGTAGGTACCACTAGCTAGTTAGGGTATGTAGGTATGCCACCCGAAGGTAGGTACCACTAGCTAGTTACTGTATGTAGGTATGCCACCTGACGGTAGGTACCACTAGCTAGTTAGGGTATGTAGGTATGCCACCCGAAGGTAGGTACCACTAGCTAGTTAGGGTATGTAGGTATGCCACCCGAAGGTAGGTACCACTAGCTAGTTACTGTATGTAGGTATGCCACCCGAAGGTAGGTACCACAAGCTAGTTACTGTATGTAGGTATGCCACCTGACGGTAGGTACCACTAGCTAGTTAGGGTATGTAGGTATGCCACCCGAAGGTAGGTACCACTAGCTAGTTAGGGTATGTAGGTATGCCACTCGAAGGTAGGTACCACTAGCTAGTTACTGTATGTAGGTATGCCACCCGAAGGTAGGTACCACTAGCTAGTTACTGTATGTAGGTATGCCACCTGACGGTAGGTACCACTAGCTAGTTAGGGTATGTAGGTATGCCACCCGAAGGTAGGTACCACTAGCTAGTTAGGGTATGTAGGTATGCCACCCGAAGGTAGGTACCACTAGCTAGTTACTGTATGTAGGTATGCCACCCGAAGGTAGGTACCACTAGCTAGTTACTGTATGTAGGTATGCCACCCGAAGGTAGGTACCACTAGCTAGTTACTGTATGTAGGTATGCCACCTGACGGTAGGTACCACTAGCTAGTTAGGGTATGTAGGTATGCCACCCGAAGGTAGGTACCACTAGCTAGTTAGGGTATGTAGGTATGCCACCCGAAGGTAGGTACCACTAGCTAGTTAGGGTATGTAGGTATGCCACCCGAAGGTAGGTACCACTAGCTAGTTACTGTATGTAGGTATGCCACCCGAAGGTAGGTACCACTAGCTAGTTACTGTATGTAGGTATGCCACCTGACGGTAGGTACCACTTGCTTGTTAGGGTATGTAGGTATGCCACCCGAAGGTAGGTACCACTAGCTAGTTAGGGTATGTAGGTATGCCACCCGAAGGTAGGTACCACTAGCTAGTTAGGGTATGTAGGTATGCCACCCGAAGGTAGGTACCACTAGCTAGTTACTGTATGTAGGTATGCCACCCGAAGGTAGGTACCACTAGCTAGTTACTGTATGTAGGTATGCCACCTGACGGTAGGTACCACTAGCTAGTTAGGGTATGTAGGTATGCCACCCGAAGGTAGGTACCACTAGCTAGTTAGGGTATGTAGGTATGCCACCCGAAGGTAGGTACCACTAGCTAGTTACTGTATGTAGGTATGCCACCCGAAGGTAGGTACCACTAGCTAGTTAGGGTATGTAGGTGTGGTGTATGTGTGTAAGGGGGACAGCATGAGAGCGAGACAGCGAGTACGAGACGTATATAAGAGATCGTATGAGCGGGAATGAGTCTCTCAGTCCAGAACCGTGATAGTCTTCTTACAAATAAATATTATAATACAAGCATTGTTATTATTGAGTATGTAGAGTTAACATACGTTACAGTGGCGCAGCACGGTAGTTCGTAAATTATTAAAAGTTTACGGAGAATCAGATGATTCAAGAAGATTATTCGAATTTTTGGTGATCACAGTATAGTCTGGCGCTTTTGGGCGTTGGATCGCTAAATTTTGAAGGAAGAAGAAGAATAATAAAAGGCTATCAAATTGGAGAATTCACACGCAGCCGAGGCGAGCACGCAGATCGGGCCGGGCAAATTGCGCGGTAAAAACGCAATTTTACACGTGTGTGGGAGCCGACATTGCAACATTTTGTCGAGAGTACACCGTTACACGGGGTACGCAGAAGATCCAGGATCAAGATCGGCATCAAGGGTGAATTGGCCGGAATCCGGGACCGGGGTTCTGTCGCTACAGCGGGAAGGAAGACCTTGGAAGGTGATCGTGTCCGCAGCTGAAGGGAGACGGAGCCAGAAAAGGGTGCTGAGACGTTGGTGATTCACAGGCTCAGGGCAGGGGCTCGGAGCATAACCTCTGGAAGGGCTGAGATACGTATATTTTATTCAACTTGTTTCAGTTCTTCTCCCAATGGAGGCGATTTGTAAGAATTTGGGGACGTTCTGTTACAGAACGGGAGACTGGTCATTGTTCAGGGAACGATTGGATCAGGCCCTCATTTTAAATGATGATAAGTTGTTGTCACCAGAACGCAAAAGAGCATTTTTGCTGAGTTGCCTCACGGAAGAAACTTTCTCTCTATTATGTGATTTATGTTTTCCAAAAAAGGTTTCTGTTTGTTCTTTTGAAGATTTATGTAAATTATTTGATTCACATTGCAAACCAGTTAAAAATATTTTTGAGTCTCGTGAATTATTTTATAAATGTAAACAGTTTCCTAGCGAATCCGTTAAAGATTACGCGGCTAGATTGAGAGGGTTAAGTTTATCTTGTAATTTTGAGCTGAGATTGGAACCATGTTTAAAGGACATATTCGTTATTGGGATTTTTAATGAAAAATTGAAACACAAGCTATTCGTAGAGGCAATCGATACTTCTTTTACGGATTGCATTAATCTAGCGGCGACGTGGGAACATGTTGTGGCTTTTAAAAAAGTAAATCCGAATTTAAATGTTGTTCATAAGGAAAGCGAGTATTTCCATAAATCCAGGAAAGATAGTCCTTCCAGGAATAAAAATTCAATGCGGAGTAAATCACCGGTTAATGGTACGTTAAAAACTTGTTTTTTGTGTGGAAAAAAAATCATTTGCAAAGAGATTGCTGGAAAAAAATTTTGTGTAATCATTGTAACAAATCGGGTCATCCTAGTAATTTGTGTAAATACAATAAAAATTATGTAGGTACTAAAAATAAACGGTTGAATTCGGTGTTCGTGGTTAATAATAATGTGGGGCCGGAACCCACATATATAGATTTGTTAATTGGTAACATAATATTGCCGGCGTTGGTAGATACGGGGGCTGCGATTAACGCGATACCATATGAAGTGTATTTAAGATATTTTGTTTCTTACGATTTAGAAAAGTATAATGTTCATTTGTCAGGGTATGACGGAACGCAGTTAAATGTTTTAGGTAAAGTGAATTTAGAGGTGTCATTTTTAGGTAAAAGTGCGAAAATACAGTTCGTAATAATTAAAAATGGTAATTCTACAATAGTTGGTAGAGATTTTTTACAAGTTTTCGGTATCGGATTAAGTGGAATAAATTCTGTAAAATTCAGTGAGATTAATTGTGATAATCATCTTGTTTTTCGTGAAAGTTTAAAGAAGAAATATGCTCATGTTTTTTTCAGAAAAATCGGGTAGGCTTAAAAATTATGAGGCAAACATTGAAGTTAATTCGGACTTTAGGCCAAAGTTTGTAAATCCGAGGCCATTACCTTTTAGTTTACGTGAGAAAGTAGAGATAGAGTTACAGAGAATGTTGCATGAAGACATTATTGAAAAGGTAGAAATAAGCGATATTGCAAGCCCGATTGTTGTTGTAAAAAAGAAAGACGCTTCAATTAGGATTTGTACTGATTTCAAAACAACATTGAATCCTATGTTAGCGAAGTTGAAATACCCACTACCTCGTATTGACGATTTAATTTCATCTCTGAATGGTGCAAAATATTTTGCTAAGATAGACTTACGAAATGCATTTGGACAAATTTCATTGAACGAAAAGTCTAGAAAATTATGTGTGATTAGTACGCATATAGGTTTATTTGCTTATAAAGTATTGCCTTTTGGCTTAAGCACGAGTCCGGCCATCTTTATGCAAGTCATTACGGCGATAGTTGGTGGACTTAGGAACGTTCGTGTATTTTTAGATGATCTACTTTTATTTGGGAATTCTAAAGAGGAATTATTTTCTATTTGTGAAGCAGTACTTAGCAAGCTAAGTGATTGCGGATTAACTATTAATGAAAATAAGTGTTCTTTTCTAGAAACAGAGATAGAATATTTAGGTTATAGAATTTCGCAGAAAGGAGTTATGCCTTTAGAAAATAAAATATATGCTATTACCCAAATGAGTGTACCGAAAAATGTTTCGGAACTTAGAAGTTTGCTGGGAGTTATTTCCTACTATAGGTCTTTTATACAGAATGTGTCAGGTATTTTGTCTCCTTTATACCAATTGTTGAAAAAAGGGATAAAATTTGTATGGTCTCAGGAATGCAATATTGCGTTTGAGCAAGTTAAGAAACTGCTGACGTCAGACAATATTTTGGTGCATTTTGACCCACAATTACCTATCAAGCTAATTACAGACGCGAGTGATATAGGTATATCTGCTATTATATGTCACGTATATGAGAATGGCATGGAAAGACCGATTGCATTCGCTAGCCGTTTATTGTCAAAAACGGAATTGAGGTATTCCATTCTAGATAAGGAAGCGTGTGCAATAATATTTGGATTAAAAAAATTCTTTCAATATTTATATGGTAATAAATTCGTTCTAACTTGTGATAATAAAGCTTTGGTACATATTTTGAACACTGAAAAACAAGTGCCAATACTAGCGGCAAATAGGCTACAGCGCTATGCGCTGATTTTACAAACATTTGACTATAATATAGAATATGTCAAGTCGGGTGAGAACAAAGCGGATTTCTTATCTAGGTTGCCGGTCAATAGTAATAATAATTTAAGTGATTGTATCGACGAGGTCGACGGTAGCGAATATTTCTTAAATTATATTGGTAGTCTGAACGTTGATAAGATTGAATCGGATTTTTTAAATATAATTGAGGCGGAAACGACAATTTCAAAAGAAACGATGAAGCAGTTTTCGATTAAAGATGTAAACATAGCAACCATTATTGGGTTCGTAATCAATGGTTGGCCGGATAAAAAGTTTTTAAAGGATGACTTGTTAAAATTCTGGTATTTTAGAAATAAATTATCGACTTATGACTCGTGTTTATTTTATAATAATAAATTTGTGGTTCCGAGGGAATTAAGGGAAATCATATTGAATTTCATACATCAATCGCATTTAGGTATTGTTAAATCTAAAAATCTTGCTCGAAATTATTTTTTTTGGTTAGGGATGAACTCAGAGGTAGAAGCAACTGTGAAGCAGTGCGTTCGATGCTTGGAGTGTTTACCCACTCCATGTAAAGTTGAGTTACAGCCGTGGCCAATCAGTGGATTAATATGGAATAGATTGCATATTGATTTCATGGGACCTTTTGGTGGTTACAATTTTTTGATAATCGTTGATGCAACTACAAAATGGATAGACTGTCACATCGTAAATAAAGTAGATTCGTTTTGTACAATAAAAGTTTTGAAAAGATTATTTTCTAATTTCGGAATTCCGGAGCAGATAGTAAGTGACAATGGTACAGCGTTCACTTCAACAGTTTTTAAGGAATTTTGTCATAATTTTAATATTAAATCGTTGACATCTCCTGTCAACCATCCAGCTTCTAACGGACTTGCCGAAAATGGGGTTAAAACGGTAAAGAATTTTTTAAAAAAAATTATGATAAATAATAAATTGCCTGCTGATTTTGAGGATAAACTTTTAACATTTTTGGTTGATATTAGGAATACGCCTTCTATGTCTACGGGGATTGAACCTAGTAAATTAATTTTGGGAAGGAAAATTAGATCAATTTTTAATACAATCATTCCAATATTAGATAATGTTGAAGGTCAAGGTTTTAAAGGGATTGATAACACGATTAAAGATAAGATGTTATTGAGTCAGCAAAAACAAAAAAAGTATTATAGAGGAAAAAAAATTAAAAAGCACTTTGATGTTGGATCTAAAGTTTTAACCAGGGATTTGAGAAGTGATAAAAACAAATGGATATTAGGAGAAATTTATAAAAGATTGGGGAATAGGGTTTATTTAGTAAAAATTATGTCTACAGGACAAGTGTGGAAACGCCACCATGATCAAATTTCAGAGAGGAAGGTTAGGTGGGGGGAGAGTGACGGGTCTGATGATTTGCTGGACCTGGGTCCACTCTCGGACGTGGACATGACCAAGTTTCCTAATTCCTCTGATTTTTGCAGGTCACCTACACCATGGGAGGGGAGGTTACGCCCTCGAGGACAACGCCCATGCTACACCGAATGAAGAGTCAAGAACATACATAATTACATATAAATTGGAAATTAAATACATAATGGAAATAATTAAATATATTTGGCTTATATAAATTTGTAAAAATAAAAAGATGTAATTATGATTTAAGTGTGGGGGTGTGGTGTATGTGTGTAAGGGGGACAGCATGAGAGCGAGACAGCGAGTACGAGACGTATATAAGAGATCGTATGAGCGGGAATGAGTCTCTCAGTCCAGAACCGTGATAGTCTTCTTACAAATAAATATTATAATACAAGCATTGTTATTATTGAGTATGTAGAGTTAACATACGTTACAGTAGGTATGCCACCCGAAGGTAGGTACCACTAGCTAGTTACTGTATGTAGGTATGCCACCCGAAGGTAGGTACCACTAGCTAGTTACTGTATGTAGGTATGCCACCCGAAGGTAGGTACCACTAGCTAGTTACTGTATGTAGGTATGCCAGCTGACGGTAGGTACCACTAGCTAGTTAGGGTATGTAGGTATGCCACCCGAAGGTAGGTACCACTAGCTAGTTAGGGTATGTAGGTATGCCACCCGAAGGTAGGTACCACTAGCTAGTTAGGGTATGTAGGTATGCCACCCGAAGGTAGGTACCACTAGCTAGTTACTGTATGTAGGTATGCCACCCGAAGGTAGGTACCACTAGCTAGTTACTGTATGTAGGTATGCCACCTGACGGTAGGTACCACTTGCTTGTTAGGGTATGTAGGTATGCCACCCGAAGGTAGGTACCACTAGCTAGTTAGGGTATGTAGGTATGCCACCCGAAGGTAGGTACCACTAGCTAGTTAGGGTATGTAGGTATGCCACCCGAAGGTAGGTACCACTAGCTAGTTACTGTATGTAGGTATGCCACCCGAAGGTAGGTACCACTAGCTAGTTACTGTATGTAGGTATGCCACCTGACGGTAGGTACCACTAGCTAGTTAGGGTATGTAGGTATGCCACCCGAAGGTAGGTACCACTAGCTAGTTAGGGTATGTAGGTATGCCACCCGAAGGTAGGTACCACTAGCTAGTTACTGTATGTAGGTATGCCACCCGAAGGTAGGTACCACTAGCTAGTTACTGTATGTAGGTATGCCACCTGACGGTAGGTACCACTAGCTAGTTAGGGTATGTAGGTATGCCACCCGAAGGTAGGTACCACTAGTTAGTTACTGTATGTAGGTATGCCACCCGAAGGTAGGTACCACTAGCTAGTTACTGTATGTAGGTATGCCACCTGACGGTAGGTACCAGGACCAGGAAATCTCGATGAACGTGATTTATATTTATTTTACTCGACACCGAGGTCACCACAATGCGGCCGTGTCCATGAAGTACGGATACCTTAGTGACAAATATAGGAGGAACATTATACTTACAGACACATAAACATAGACATTTATTTATTTATTTATTTATTGGATGATTTTTATAGCGCCGCTTTTGCGAAATATCACCTCAGGGGCGCTGTACAGTTAATGCAGATATTACAAAAAATATATAAATATTACAAATTGAAATTAAGTTAAATAAAATGAAGTACAGAAACAGGTGACACGGAGATGGAGAGTCTGCTGCAAGAATCCTAGGTGGTGAGGAAACTGGATCAGCTTCTGCAGCGAGAGAGTCCACCGCGTCCACCAACAGTGCCAGCACGAGGTTCGTCATCCGTCCAGGTATGTGTCTGCTGCTAATTAAGCGCTGACACAGTATCCTCACATAGATAACAAACCTTGTGACGCTCGGAAAGTCCATCTCCTTGTACACTTGTTTCTGGTGATTATGTTAGTGGTGCATTGTTCCGAAATAAAAGGCGGCGGACGGAATAATAAATCACCTTGGGCACTTGTTAGGGCTTTCACTGTTTCCAAGAATAACATTGAAAACATCTGGCGTACAACAGTTACCGATTCTCGTCCCAAGTTCAACTTCAACTTCAGCGAATTTAGAATGTTTTTAGCACAATTTTCGATTATTCATTTTTGAAACACTGCACTCTAGTCACATTACAACAGGAATTATTTTTTTTAATTATTTTCAACTGTATATCGAAATGTGTTATTTATTATCTCTACATATTAATGGAGATAGTAATATTAAACAAAAATGAAACTGGGTAGTGTCCTCATCCAGTCTGGCATATTCCATTTTTATTTCCATTGTAAACTATTGTTATTACATATATGAAATGCCAAGTAATGTTTACACTTTTCTATAAACATTTGGATAGAATTATCACATAAATTATCACATGTTATATTATATTACTACATTAAAAATTTTTTTTCATCTGTGAATTTGATATTAAAAAATATAGCCTAAAAGTGCTTAAAATTATAGCTTAAAATTATACAAGGCTTCAACGCGTAAAGCGTAATTATTTTAAATGCAAGTTGCAATTTCTTCGCTATTTGCGGAATGGTGAAAGTATAAAAAAAAACTTAAAAACTATTAACGCTTGCGGAATATTTTTAAAATTATAAAAAACATGTTTGTACAGTTATATATTTTGGTAATATGTGATACATTGTTTTACATGAACAATATAAGACATATTATTAAGCTATTATATATTTAGGACATTAGCGTGGTGTGACATTTCTAAGTATAGGTATATAAGATTTGCTTATACATATCTAAGTACAAAGGTTAGTTAGATCATTTATTTATTTTTTAGGAAAAGAAATGCCTTTTTATGCTTTAAACTGTCCTAATCTGTCTGGGAAATGAACTCTTCGACCAGATTTTGTGGTTCTGATTATTTCTGGTAATACTGGAACAGATGTAGGAACAGATACATTTTCTTCTGCAGGAACAAAAGCAGGTTTTAGGCGGTCTATTGTGACACGCTTAGGTTTTCCTTTTACAGTAATTAGGAATGTTTTTTCATTCCGTTCTTCCACCTTGTACGGGCCTTCGTACGGATTCTGCAGTGGTCTTCTTCCACCGTCAGTTCTGAGGAACACATGTGTCGCGCTAGGTAGGTCTTTGTGGACAAAAAACTTTCCTGTACCATGAACACTGGCAGGAGTTGGTTTAATGGCTTCGAACGTATTTTGTAGCCGTCCGATATATGTGTCTGGTTCCTCGCGTGGTGTTGCTGTGAAGAAATCACAGGGTAATTTAAGGGTTCTACCATAGGTTAATTCAGCTGGTGAACACTTCAGATCTTCTCGTACCGTTGCTCTCAAACCAAGTAAAACTAATGGGAGGCTTTCGACCCAATTTCGATCGCCACAAGCCATGAGAGAGGCTTTTAAGGTGCGGTGCCATCTCTCGATCATACCGTTAGCTTGTGGGTGGTACGCGGTGGTCCTAGAATGTTTTATTCCAAATTTTTCGGTTAGTTTTTTGAAGAGGCAGGACTCAAATTGTCTGCCCTGATCCGAACTGATGGTATCTGGGGTTCCGTGACGGGCAATCCAATGTGTTGTCAGTGCAGTAGCGACGGTTTCTGCAGTCATATCTTTCAAAGGGATTGCTTCGGGCCATCGTGTGTACCTGTCAATCATAGTGAGTATATATTGGTACTCGTTACACGCTGGGAGAGGTCCAACCAGGTCGATATGAACATTACGGAATCGATCCTCTGGTAGTAAATACGTTGCTAATGGTGCAACCGTATGTCGAGAGACCTTAGCTTTTTGGCAAGCTATGCACTGTTTGACAAAGTTTTTTATGTCTGTCGCCATGTTAGGCCAAACAAATCTTTGTTTTATGGTCTTTGTCGTTCCCAGGATGCCAGGATGGCAAACATTGTGTACACTTTCGATTACCTGCATTCGCATGCAAGCGGGTACGAATGGTCTGATATGGCCCGTTGATACGTCACACCATATTGAGGCTTCCGAGCCTGGAATCACCATTTGACATAAGGCGAGGGCGGTGTCATCTTTTGCCTTCATAAGTCCGTCGTCTTGACACTGCGCTTTCTCCATCTGCCTGTAGTCAATAGAAGTAGGGCTGTTAATCTCTTCGATTCGAGATAGTGCGTCCGCTACTATATTTTGTTCTCCAGAGATATGCCTGATGTCCGTTGAAAATTGGGCAATGTAATCCAACTGTCTCTCTTGACGTGGAGAGCTAGAGGCTCGCTTCTTGCAAAAAGCAAAGGTGATTGGCTTGTGATCTGTATAGATGGTGAAATTTCGACCTTCAATATGACTTCTAAAATATTTTACCGCTTCGAAAACACCAGTAAGTTCTCGATCGAAGGTACTGTATTTTCGCTGTGCTGGTGAAAATTTCTTGGAAAAGAATGCTAAAGGTTCCCAAGAATCGCCATTTGACTGTTGTAATGACGCACCCATAGCTATGTCGCTAGCATCAACCATTATAGCTATTTTAGCGTTGGTATTTGGGTGTGCGAGTAATGCTGCGTCAGCTAAGAGTTGTTTGCATTCGTTGAATGCGTCCGTCAGTTCTTGATTCCAAGTTATTTTCCTTTTGTCATTTTTCTTATAACCGGCAAGGCAATCAAATAATTTAGTTTGAGTGTTGATAGCCTTAGGGAGGAATCTTCTATAATAGTTCAACATGCCTAAAAAACGTCGCAAGTCTTTTGCTGTTTTAGGTAATGGAAAATTTATGACGGCATTCACCTTTTCTTTGATAGGCGACATTCCTTTTTGTGTTATTGTGTGACCCAGGAAGTTGACTGTAGGTACGCCAAATTGGCATTTATTAATGTTGATTACTAGATCATATTCAGCAAGGCGTTTGAGTAATATTTCCAAGTGTTTTCTATGTTCTTCTTCATTTTTAGAAGCAATCAGGATGTCATCAAGGTATACGAAACAAAAGTCCAAATCTCTTGTCACAGCATACATAAAACGTTGAAAGCTTTGCGCTGCGTTTGATAAACCAAATTGCATGGATGTGAATTCGAATAATCCAAATGGTGTGATGATGGCAGTCTTCGGAATGTCTTCAGGTTCCACTGGTATTTGATGATAAGCCCTGGTCAAGTCAATTGTGCTGAATATGGTTGCATCTGCAAGTTTGTGTGCAAAATCATGAAGTTGAGGTATTGGAAATTTATCCGGGATCGTTTTAGCATTAAGACGACGATAATCACCGCAAGGACGCCACTCGCCGTTGGGTTTTTTTACCATATGTAACGGGCTGGCCCAATTGCTTTTAGAAGGCCTGCAGATCCCTTGTTCCATCAGATATTTGAATTCTTTCTTCGCCGCTTCCAGTAGGGCTGGTGCTAGCCTGCGGGCTCGTTCGGTAACGGGTGGTCCTCGAGTTTCGATGCAGTGGGTCACTGAGTGTTTTTTGGCATCTGATGTCTTCATGATAGGTCTTGTAAAGTTTGGGAATTTGTTTAGAATATCACGGTATTTTTGCGATGAAGAAATTGTGGAAATACCGGATGTAGGTCCCTTATGAGTTATTCCTTTTATGACTAATCCTGTTGACTGGTCTGCGATTGTTGACTTTTTTAAATTCACCGTTAGGTTGAAATGATGAAGAAAGTCTGCACCTAGGATTGGTCTTGATACATCAGCTACAATAAATCGCCATTTTAGTGCTCGGCGTAGGCCAAAATCGAGTTCTACAGTTCTTGTGCCGTATGTCTTGATGGGATTTCCGTTGGCACCATATAGTGTAGCTGGACAGTTGTCAGAAGTGATGTTATTTTTGTTGTATGACGGGTTTCTAGGAATGACAGAAACGTCCGCCCCAGTGTCCACTAGGAATTTTTGTCTAGTTTGTAGATCATAAACAAAGAGACGACATGTGTTACTCGGAATCTCGCACGTCCCTACTGAGAGGTTCCGTTGTCGTTTCCCGAATTTTTGTTTTTGAAATTACATGGTTGGTAACATCTAAAGGATTTTTCGCCATAACGTCTGTGGAAATGACATAATCCATCAGGATTCCTCTTGGGTGATCTACCGCGAGACCTGGACCTCGGCCTTCCAGCGGGATTCTGTTGTGATGAATTGTTGTAAGAGTAATTTCGACGTGGGCTCTGGTTTTGTCGTCCACGGAAGTTTGTAAAGTTGTTATTTTGAGACATTTTTAAACGTGACACTTCATGTGTAAGGTCGGAAATTTGCTGTTGAAGTTGTAATAATATAGAATTTTCCGTATTTTCCTTTCTTGAGGTACCCGGTTTATTTTGATGGTCTACAGCACTGCATTTGGATGACTGGTAGACGTCTATTATTTTATCAGCCGCCAACGCGAGCTGATTCGTGTCATTGTCGGTTAAAGCTGACAGGATTGCTTGGACGTGTTGCGGTAAACGCTGCAACCAGAGTGTTCTCACTATAGCACTGTCCGCTAAAGCTGGTCCGGCAAGTTCCATCATGTGTCGGAGGAGTCCGGTTGGTTTCCGATCTTCCAGCTGGATTCCAGTAAGTAGTCGGGTGAGTCGCTTCTCAGACGAATCTTGCAGTCTGTCAATGAGTGCCGCTTTGAGGCTTAAATATTTGTCAGTTGCGGGTGGTTTTGTGACAATATCGCTAACGCATTGTAGAGTTTGAGAATCTAGCGCTGCAATAATTATGTTATATTTAGTAAAGTCGTCCTTAACACGTGAATTAGCAAATTGCGCTTCCGCCTGTACTAGCCAAAGCGATATACTTTCTCTCCAGCATGGTGGTAACCTGACTGTTACATAATTGATATTTGAATCGGGATTAGTTGCGCTTGATGATTCCATGTTTTCGGTTTTCTTTGTATCCAGTTTATTCGTAGTTGATTCAAATGTTTTCTTCAAGTTGGGAATTTCTTCATCCGATATCATTCTGACATTTTCGTAGTATTTAAATGGACAAGTTTAATGCATGTAAGGCTTAAGATTTAAATACGTATTTAAGCAAAATGTAATTAGTTAACATAAGATTATCTTTAACCATTCACTATCAAGTAAAAAAAAAAATCAGAAAAACTTTAATACATATGTTTAGAACCATCTATGTATTTATGTTGAAAATATTTGTAAATACTGCGTGGATAATCAAAGACGCAAACCAAAAATTTGAATGGAAGTAGTCTACACTAAATAGTTTTCAAAGATTTCGAATAATAATGTTAAATCAATATGAAATTCAAGAATCATACATGTTTTTGTTAAGATGTTTTTCAGATTCATGCACATTATTTTAAAATTGATAACTAATTTGTGAAAATTGCAAGAATTGTAAAATCATTAGAAATGTTTGCAAAATATGTATTTATTTTTAAAAAACATTCAACGTTATTCATAAAATATTTTTTGGAACTGCATAAAATTATTAATTTTTTTTATATTAGTATGTAGTTTCATGTTAATCAACTGTAGGTATGACTTTAATATTGCAGTTATAATATTTCAAAAGTTCTAGAAGATTTCTTTATTCAAACATGTGCTGATTTGCAACATATTATTTAAAATTCATTATTATTTACGTCTAATCAATGCAACATATTATTTGAAATGCATTATTATTTACGTCAAATCAATGCAACATATTATTTGAAATGCATTATTATTTACGTCAAATCAATGCAACATATTAACTTTAATATGTATATCTAATAGTATGTAAAAACTGTTTAAACATTTACGTGACGTGAATATGATTTCTTCTTTCTTTCTGGAACTTGTAATCCCAGGATGACTCAGGATGACTCAGGAAAACTGGAATTCGCCCAGCAGATCGTCTTTCTGCATATGGACCGATGTAATGTGGCGAAATCTCGCCCCGCTGATGAAATGTATCGTGACGTCGTATTTGCAACTGCTTGAAGTGGTTGTCATGACGCAATCCGTCTTCCGATGGATGTAGCTGGTCGATCTTTCCTGGAATTAAGTTTAAAACGCACTTAATGCTCGAAGAAACAAGTATATTATATGATTAGTTGGGACATTTTATTAAAAAGTTAAAAGACTTTAATCATTTGTAGGTATTTCGTTAAATTGACAACTCGTACTGCATATTAATGCTTGTAAACACCATGGTTGGGCTGCTAAATAGCAGATCGCGCGATGCGCTTTATCTTAAACGATACTGAGAACATTTATTTTCGTTAATTATGAGAAAATAATAGTTAAAGTTACTTACGGAGGGGTATTCTGTCTCAGGATCCTTGATTCCACGCTGTCTCGACTGGATGGCAGATAATAATAATGATAAATACGCGTAATTTAGAATGACAATAATGTCAATACGTGTGAAACTTCGGGTCACCAATTTATGATGACGGATGACAATAATGATACGCATGAAACGTCGGGGGTCACCAATTTAAGATTTTACTTACTTATGTGTTTTGGGTTAAAACAGATCCTAAAGGACTCTCAATATCAGAAGGTTGTTTTTAATAAAAGAATATTGAAATTCACTGAGTTTATTTGAACACATTGTTATACGCGACAGTAAAATTTACATGGACGATTCTAGAATGTAGACGGTAATCTAAAAGGCACAACCAGTCGGGTCCAGCGGGAAATCAAGAATAATTCGGTCGGCTCACTGGCGGACCGTTGTGTTGAACACAGAATGTTGCCATAATAAGGAACTTAAATTAATAATTATTTTGTGCTGTTCGCTGGCAGGTCGCTGGTAGGTACCGTCTACAGTATGTAGGTATGCCACCCGAAGGTAGGTACCACTAGCTAGTTAGGGTATGTAGGTATGCCACCCGAAGGTAGGTACCACTAGCTAGTTACTGTATGTAGGTATGCCACCCGAAGGTAGGTACCACTAGCTAGTTACTGTATGTAGGTATGCCACCCGAAGGTAGGTACCACTAGCTAGTTACTGTATGTAGGTATGCCACCCGAAGGTAGGTACCACTAGCTAGTTACTGTATGTAGGTATGCCACCCGAAGGTAGGTACCACTAGCTAGTTACTGTATGTAGGTATGCCACCCGAAGGTAGGTACCACTAGCTAGTTACTGTATGTAGGTATGCCACCCGAAGGTAGGTACCACTAGCTAGTTAGGGTATGTAGGTATGCCACCCGAAGGTAGGTACCACTAGCTAGTTAGGGTATGTAGGTATGCCACCCGAAGGTAGGTACCACTAGCTAGTTACTGTATGTAGGTATGCCACCTGACGGTAGGTACCACTAGCTAGTTACTGTATGTAGGTATGCCACCTGACGGTAGGTACCACTAGCTAGTTAGGGTATGTAGGTATGCCACCTGACGGTAGGTACCACTAGCTAGTTAGGGTATGTAGGTATGCCACCCGAAGGTAGGTACCACTAGCTAGTTAGGGTATGTAGGTATGCCACCCGAAGGTAGGTACCACTAGCTAGTTACTGTATGTAGGTATGCCACCTGACGGTAGGTACCACTAGCTAGTTAGGGTATGTAGGTATGCCACCTGACGGTAGGTACCACTAGCTAGTTAGGGTATGTAGGTATGCCACCTGACGGTAGGTACCACTAGCTAGTTAGGGTATGTAGGTATGCCACCTGACGGTAGGTACCACTAGCTAGTTAGGGTATGTAGGTATGCCACCCGAAGGTAGGTACCACTAGCTAGTTACTGTATGTAGGTATGCCACCCGAAGGTAGGTACCACTAGCTAGTTACTGTATGTAGGTATGCCACCCGAAGGTAGGTACCACTAGCTAGTTAGGGTATGTAGGTATGACACCCGAAGGTAGGTACCACTAGCTAGTTAGGGTATGTAGGTATGCCACCCGAAGGTTGGTACCACTAGCTAGTTACTGTATGTAGGTATGCCACCCGAAGGTAGGTACCACTAGCTAGTTACTGTATGTAGGTATGCCACCCGAAGGTAGGTACCACTAGCTAGTTACTGTATGTAGGTATGCCACCCGAAGGTAGGTACCACTAGCTAGTTACTGTATGTAGGTATGCCACCCGAAGGTAGGTACCACTAGCTAGTTACTGTATGTAGGTATGCCACCCGACGGTAGGTACCACTAGCTAGTTAGGGTATGTAGGTATGCCACCCGACGGTAGGTACCACTAGCTAGTTAGGGTATGTAGGTATGCCACCTGACGGTAGGTACCACTAGCTAGTTAGGGTATGTAGGTATGCCACCCGAAGGTAGGTACCACTTGCTAGTTAGGGTATGTTGGTATGCCACCCGAAGGTAGGTACCACTAGCTAGTTACTGTATGTAGGTATGCCACCCGAAGGTAGGTACCACTAGCTAGTTACTGTATGTAGGTATGCCACCTGACGGTAGGTACCACTAGCTAGTTAGGGTATGTAGGTATGCCACCCGAAGGTAGGTACCACTAGCTAGTTAGGGTATGTAGGTATGCCACCCGAAGGTAGGTACCACTAGCTAGTTACTGTATGTAGGTATGCCACCCGAAGGTAGGTACCACTAGCTAGTTACTGTATGTAGGTATGCCACCCGAAGGTAGGTACCACTAGCTAGTTACTGTATGTAGGTATGCCACCTGACGGTAGGTACCACTAGCTAGTTAGGGTATGTAGGTATGCCACCCGAAGGTAGGTACCACTAGCTAGTTAGGGTATCTAGGTATGCCACCCGAAGGTAGGTACCACTAGCTAGTTACTGTATGTAGGTATGCCACCCGAAGGTAGGTACCACTAGCTAGTTACTGTATGTAGGTATGCCACCCGAAGGTAGGTACCACTAGCTAGTTACTGTATGAAGGTATGCCACCTGACGGTAGGTACCACTAGCTAGTTAGGGTATGTAGGTATGCCACCCGAAGGTAGGTACCACTAGCTAGTTAGGGTATGTAGGTATGCCACCCGAAAGTAGGTACCACTAGCTAGTTACTGTATGTAGGTATGCCACCCGAAGGTAGGTACCACTAGCTAGTTACTGTATGTAGGTATGCCACCCGAAGGTAGGTACCACTAGCTAGTTACTGTATGTAGGTATGCCACCCGAAGGTAGGTACCACTAGCTAGTTACTGTATGTAGGTATGCCACCTGACGGTAGGTACCACTAGCTAGTTAGGGTATGTAGGTATGCCACCCGAAGGTAGGTACCACTAGCTAGTTAGGGTATGTAGGTATGCCACCCGAAGGTAGGTACCACTAGCTAGTTAGGGTATGTAGGTATGCCACCCGAAGGTAGGTACCACTAGCTAGTTTCTGTATGTAGGTATGCCACCCGAAGGTAGGTACCACTAGCTAGTTACTGTATGTAGGTATGCCACCTGACGGTAGGTACCACTTGCTTGTTAGGGTATGTAGGTATGCCACCCGAAGGTAGGTACCACTAGCTAGTTAGGGTATGTAGGTATGCCACCCGAAGGTAGGTACCACTAGCTAGTTAGGGTATGTAGGTATGCCACCCGAAGGTAGGTACCACTAGCTAGTTACTGTATGTAGGTATGCCACCCGAAGGTAGGTACCACTAGCTAGTTACTGTATGTAGGTATGCCACCTGACGGTAGGTACCACTAGCTAGTTAGGGTATGTAGGTATGCCACCCGAAGGTAGGTACCACTAGCTAGTTACTGTATGTAGGTATGCCACCCGAAGGTAGGTACCACTAGCTAGTTACTGTATGTAGGTATGCCACCTGACGGTAGGTACCACTAGCTAGTTAGGGTATGTAGGTATGCCACCCGAAGGTAGGTACCACTAGCTAGTTACTGTATGTAGGTATGCCACCTGACGGTAGGTACCAGGACCAGGAAATCTCGATGAACGTGATTTATATTTATTTTACTCGACACCGAGGTCACCACAATGCGGCCGTGTCCATGAAGTACGGATACCTTAGTGACAAATATAGGAGGAACATTATACTTACAGACACATAAACATAGACATTTATTTATTTATTTATTTATTGGATGATTTTTATAGCGCCGCTTTTGCGAAATATCACCTCAGGGGCGCTGTACAGTTAATGCAGATATTACAAAAAAAATAAAAATATTACAAATTGAAATTAAGTTAAATAAAATGAAGTACAGAAACAGGTGACACGGAGATGGAGAGTCTGCTGCAAGAATCCTAGGTGGTGAGGAAACTGGATCAGCTTCTGCAGCGAGAGAGTCCACCGCGTCCACCAACAGTGCCAGCACGAGGTTCGTCATCCGTCCAGGTATGTGTCTGCTGCTAATTAAGCGCTGACACAGTATCCTCACATAGATAACAAACCTTGTGACGCTCGGAAAGTCCATCTCCTTGTACACTTGTTTCTGGTGATTATGTTAGTGGTGCATTGTTCCGAAATAAAAGGCGGCGGACGGAATAATAAATCAACTTGGGCACTTGTTAGGGCTTTCACTGTTTCCAAGAATAACATTGAAAACATCTGGCGTACAACAGTTACCGATTCTCGTCCCAAGTTCAACTTCAACTTCAGCGAATTTAGAATGTTTTTAGCACAATTTTCGATTATTCATTTTTGAAACACTGCACTCTAGTCACATTACTATTAAGTTCTGATTACTAATTGGTATGTTAATTTAAAATGTTGATTCACTGATTTTTAAAATAACTTCAAAGGGATGTTGCCTCGTTTCCCTTGAAAATACTAAAAAAACACAAAGCGGTTGGAGACGGCATGACGCGTCCAGCTGCCACAAAGGGCGCTACTCAACATAGATAGATTGTCCCTGCAATGGGACTCCTGACTGAATTTGGAACCATCTGTGAAAAAAATTATACAATTTGGCAAGTTTTTTTCAATATTTTTTTAAATTCTGCACTATTTGAATGCGGTGAGTTTCGAATGTTTATTGATTTATTTATTCCTATAAACTGAATGAACTTGGGATAAAAAGTAAGGCTTTCATAGGGACATAAGTATAAGGAAAGAAATTCATTGAGATAGGCGTGTGAGGATAAATCCAGGAGAGAATTGTAGCAATCATAGAGAAGGGGAGGAAAATGATTTTTCAGAAGGAATTTGAATTAACCTCTTACTTTTTAACCACTGGAACGATTTCGGTCGAAAAATCGACCACTTTTATTTTTCTGCGATTGATATCGGTCCAAAAATGGACCGATTTTTCTACCATTCGTAAAATATTTATTGTAATTATTTAAAACGTTTCCATGGCCAGCTACTTGTTTTATCGAATAGCTGATAATATATTCTCTTTGTCTATGAACTTATCCGTTGTCTTTGAAATGTTATTTAACGAGTTTTCGCGGTTTTTTTATGGCGTCCTGTCAAAAAACGAAATATTAAATTTTAACATTCACGAAATTTTAGTCTCTTCCTAAAATGCCGTAACCCAATAAATTGGTTTTTAACGCATAATTATATATCTGTGTAATCATGATTGACTTATCTATCTTTGAAATGCGTTTTTAATTCGTTTGTTTCTAATATATTGTTTTGGTGAAAGTTTTTGTGTAAAAATTCGTCGACTGAAGATGTCATCTGTTTTTGATTTAAAATAATTACATAAATACTGCACTCGCGCATTTGAAATATAGATATTCCATCAGAGTGATTCAAAACAAAGAGATATATATAAGTTTTATTTGAATTGGTTCATTATTAATACAAATATTTGCGAACCAAATATTTCAAGTCATATGTCAAAAAGTTGACTCTTTTTCACATGTAAAATGGTGTAAAGCCTTCGTCACACAATAAAAATTTAGTAATTTAGTTGTATAATTAATTAATTTGTTTACTTTTACCAAATTTGTGCAGAAACAGCTGTCGTCCAGGGAAAGGGAGCACTCCACGACCCAATAATTATTTTCAAATTTTATATTAGTGCAATATTTAACAAAATTTAAACATTTAAGTACTTACATTAAGTGTTTTCAATTTAAAATATATAGAGTGGTGCTGACTGCAAGAGGTGGCAGAGGAAGAGGGAGAGGTGGGGTACGAGCTGGTGCCGGACTACCTGCACGTGGACGTCAACGCAGAGCTGCAATTGCAGCCTCGTCTGGAGTGTTAGTATTTTTTAATGTTTTTTTATGAAAGTACTTTGCTGTGGCCGTTGAACTCATCATATATTTGTATTTATTTAAACAGCGACCCTGCTTTGCTACTGGTGCGAGAGGATCGCGTCAAGGCCCTAAAGGCTGTTAGGGCCCTGCCTGCTTCCTTCCGGCTAGAGCTGGAAAGCCGAAAATTCAAGAAGCAGGCGTCGCGCATTTTGCTCCCTACCGCACCTCCAAGAAAAACTAAACAAAAGTAAGCAATCGTATTTAGATGCTTGATACAATATTATTGTTTTTTCCTGACAGCGTTCCACTCTTACAGTGAGAGTTGGTAAGATCAGCGCTCTGTGCATTTGGCACATTCAGTGCATATTTTACAGAGTTCTAATTTTATTGTTTATTTACATACTGTACTTATTGTTTCACACGTGAATGAGAACAATTTATATGATTTATGTAAATGTTTTCAGAATTCCATCTCCGGAGAGAACAACATGTCCCTTTTCACAAGGGACGCCTTCACCGTTGCCACGACCCGTACCACCACCGTGGATGTCCACACCCAATCAACGGCTCCCAATGCACCAATTATGCCTATCCGTGCAGCATCTCCCGAGCCGTTACCTGGGACATCGCGGAGTGGGGAACTCTTCTCTCCGGAGGCCGGCTATCACAGCGAGCTGTGGGTGGACGTGCCATTCTACGAAGAATTGTTGGCGTTTGGGAACGGTGAGTTTATTTTTTGAAATGTCATACCAGGGGCTCAATATAAAATCAATTATCTATATTTTATATTGATATCCCTAGCACAGTTTCACTGTTGGTATATTGGCAGGAAATAAGCATAGTACTTAAAAATTCCACATAACAAACATACAAAATGTATTGTTGTTATGACGTGGATGCATCATTACACATCTTTTTTTTCTGTAACGGGTATTGCAGAGTGAGAAATAAGACATGCCGAACTTCTTTGCGAGGATTACATTTGATTCACCGGCTTCTAAACGGTGTAATACAGCATTTTTTTCTTAAATTGAAAAAACACTTTCGCTTCACGGGACTCATTGTGTCGAGCTTCCTAGTCAAAAGCGAGGCTGTATTGGTAGGTGGGTTTTGTAACCGGACAAATTATCATTAAAATAGGTCGCTTTACGTAGTTGGTCACTTTAAACGGATACGTTTTCCTACTAAAAGCTATGAAACCTTACTAGAGTTTACATTATCGTCACTTAAAACAGTAGACCGTTAAATGCAAAGTCATTATATCCAAATTCTACTGTAAATTTGTGTTTTCTTTTATTTCAGAGTCAGACATGGGCAGAAACAGTAACGTGGACGAGGCAGCAGTAATAGAAGAGTCTGTACTTGGAAACCGTGAGTTATAAAACTAACTAACTTACCTTCACGCCATTTCGGTAGCCAGAGAGGATGAACCACCATGCAACTCGATCTTGGCACACACACTCTTTTCTTCATTCCATACCTACCTGACTGTGCTATTCTGACTCCTGACATTGCCCGCCTCAAGTATTTGATTAACTTTTTTTTTTTTATATGAATACCTCACAAGAGCCTTTTTTATCAACCACAATTTAAATACTAACGCAGACCCGTGAAAAATCATTAGATATATATTTTTTTATGTGCTTACCGCACATGAGTATCAATTGCTCCCAACCGTATGGAGCCAGTGAGACTATGGCATCCCCAATCGGGGTATGTTGTGAGGCTGAAGGTAGCGAGTAGGGGAAGGAGGTGTGGAAGAGGGAGGTGGAAAAGTACCTGGCTATTCAGAACTGGTCACCAAACACGGCTTCTTGCCATTTCAAGCAACGTTTCAATTCTGAATGGGGTCTTACACCAGGGTGATACTATGGGTATCTTCCACTCTGGAACGTGCCGCAAATATAATATATATTATTTTCAATGAATTTTGTGTGAAAATAACACTAATTATTCAAATATAATTTATTTGATTTGATCCCGCGACCATCGTATTGCGAGTCATAAGCCGTACCAGAGGCAGTGGGTTATCGTAATATAGACACATTAAATTAATTTGGGTTTTCTGTTGTTTCAGAAATGGATATGGACAGATCGAGCGACGAGGATGACGAAGCGAGCGACGTCGACCACGAAGAGAGCGATGAGGATACATGCCACCAATACCTTATCATAATATTATCAACGTTTCACCTAACTCCCATAGACTTTAGTAGACAAGACCAGGTAGATAGTGAGGCAATGCGTTTGATTCTGCCGCCTGAAGGTTACTCTTTCGATTGGTCTAATGATATCTTACGGGATAAGGGAGACTTTCACAGGCACGCCAAGACCAACTTTCAATACCGACGAAATGGGCAAACCTTTCTTAAAATCTTTGATGCAGATTTCGTTGAACTGATCGCGAGAGAGACCAGGTATGCAGATCAATCAGACTTACAAACCTCAACTCGTACTAGACTATAACAAGGTAATGGGGGGGGGGTTGACCGAAAAGATCAGCTTTTGTCAGGCTTCCCCATTGAACGACAGCGAAACCTGGTCTGGTACAAGAAGCTTTTCAGGAGACTACTAAGCGTTTCGGTGCAGAATGCGTATATATTGTACCGCTCAAAGCTCCGCAAGGAAAATAAACGCATTTTGTACCGAAACTTCAGGAGTGAGGTTGCGGATGAACTCCTTCTGCTGTTCTGTCGTAGTCAAATTGACACGACTGTGCGGACCATTGGCCTAATAGCTGAAGGAAAGACTCTGCGACCTATCCTGAAAGGCAACCACTTCGTGGTCCGTAGCGGGAAAAAGGTGAAATGTGCGTGGTGCAACATAAATAACATTTTCAAAAGGACCCTTACAAAGTGTGATGTGTGTGATGTGGCATTATGCTATGATTGCATGAAGCCATATCACACTAAAATATAGATTTGCTGAGGGTTTTTTTTTATTTCATTTTTTTCTTTTTTGGTTTTTTAGTTATGAAATTCAAATTTATAAATTTAATTAAATTTGTTTGAACATCAATTATGATGGCCTGGATGGCTGGACTTAATCATTTCTTTCCGCATACTCACGTCTCATGTTATGTTGTCCTCAAAGGTTCTATATGATAAGGTTCGGTGGACATTTAATATGTATATTTCAATTCTGATCATTGAAATATGCATGTTTACAAATGCACAGGTATTCTCATTTTTCCCTGTTTATTGTACACATTAAATAACTCGTTTTATTTTTATGTCTTAATTATATTTTGTCAATTTTTCTGTAAAGAGGCTTTTCCAGATCTAGTCACTAAACATAACTAAGCCAATTCAAGCAATGTTCAATTCTGAATGGTGGTCCCTCACCAGAGCGATACTCAGAATCTCACTCTATAGCGAGGCACAATGATATTATTATGTATTGATTTTCTTAAATTATGAATAAACCAATAAACTGAATACATTTTTATTATGACAAAGTGTGTAAACAATGTTTAAATCAATATACTGCTCTTTCATTGTAACCATACACTGTAATATTGATTTAAAAGGATATTAGGGCTTAATAAATAAATCAATTATTGGTTCCATCAATTATTTTCCCCTCACCCATTTTTTTCGATACCTTTGCGTTTAGATATAAAATTATCACTATGATTTTATTTGCCATTCTACGGTCATACAAAGGTTTGATATATATATACAAATTTATCATCATTTTACATATTCCGATTTAACCTATGTAGATTGACCTTAAGGTAGCTGTCAGAAGTGATTTTTCGTCAAATATTGGTGAATTTCATCAACTTTCAAAGTATCCCCCTGAAATATTGGCAATGTTTATATCTATGATATATATCTCATTGTAAGCCTTATTTCCTCGTTTTGCACATTATATAAAAACATGGTTACAAATCTCCAGTTCTAATTTACAATTATTTAAAAAGTAGCACCATGATTTTGACATCGTGAAATAGGCTCTCTGTATAATTCATCAAATGAATAAAATAAAGCCAACACGGCGACTATGCTTATTAATAATTGTAGACAGTTAATGTATCTTCCTAACGTTATACCAGTTTTTGTGGTAAATTTATTATATAGTATAATACAGTGATTTCAATTTTGACACGTCACGCACTCAAATTTAAAAAAATTATTTTCTAACCAAACTTTTGAAGAGAGCATAACGTACAAAAAAATATTTTTCTATTATATTCTTGCATCTGTGGTTATCAAACAGGCCATAGAGAACATAAAAACGTAGAAAATATTCTATAAAGATATTTAAAACTGCCACTGGCGGCAATTTCAAATCACAAAAACGCTAATTTCGCGCATTTATAAAGTTTAAGATTTTTTAATTATTTATCTATCAATTCTAAAAATATAGAATAATTATTAAAATATAGGTGAATTCATTGGCTGTATAGCACTACAATCAGTTTTATGTCTCCGTATTAAAATTCGGAGGTTTGATTTTTTTAATGTTGGCGGAAAATATTCAAATTCGTCGCCAAAAAACCGCGAGCAATCGGAGAAAAAAGTTTTTTGACGCGCGATCGTTCGAGTGGTTGCATTGAAATTTATGAATCAAGGGATGGGATGTTATTGACTTCTTACGTGTAAATGAAGTTCGCAGCTTTCTACTTGCATTGCGTTGATTGGGGAAGATTTCATGGCTCCTAAGACAAGGCGAAAAGAGTTTATGGTATGTTGTAAGCTTATTCCGTTTTTTTGTCAGCCTAGCCAAGCACGTTGTTTTATTGCGAACCTAATTAATTTAATATTATTTACAGTAGCTATGGGCAGGATCGAAAAATTTACAAGATTGAAATATTTTGATAGAAACATAAAAATAATTGAGTGATAAATCGATTGAATAGCTCGGAGTTCAGCGGGAGCAGTAGCTGCGGAAAGAGGCAGATTTTTAACGGTTTTGGGAGGGGCAGGGGGCACATAGACAAAGTATGTTAAGGCCCGTTTATAATAAGAATAAGCGGTAAGATTAAGCCGTAAAGCCCTAGGCCGTAGAAATTGGAAGATAGGAAACCTATGTATCCGTTTATAATAGATGGCAATAATCTCTTATTTTTTTCCATAACCGAAAAGATGGTCCAACTTTAATATTTACGGTTACGGATTACAGAAAGCTGAGATATATACCGAGATTTATGTATTTTCGATCGATACTCTATGGTATCTACTATTTGACAGTGGTTTATTTATGTATTTGACAATCGAACAATAATTTTGTGAACAAGAATTAATAGATTTCGCGGAGTTAATAGATATTTTACCGAATTTTATAAATAAATTTGCTGAAGACGAAAGTGATAAAAATAATAGATATAAATGACGCAGAATTGATTTCTTGGGTCGAGCAATTTCGTCATTTATATGACAAGAAAGAAAAAGATTATAAATACCGAAATGTCGTAGAAAACTCCATGTTATTTATTGGTAACAAATTGAAAGCATCAAGTGAGTGTAATACAATATGTTATTACTAACATCAGAGATTTACACATGTTTTTATCGTTTTGTATGCGCACATAAAAAGTTAGGTTATTTTGTTAAGGAAGATGATACGTAAGTACATATAGAATCTTTGAATTCTGTTTGATCAATTAATTTAACACAAAAAAATGTTGAAAGTGACTTCGTCACAATTTAGCAGAGAATACAATCTTTATACATTTAAAACAATTTGCGTTTTATAGTAATAATCCAACTATCGAAGACTCTCTAGCTCCTTTTCTTTAATGTGAATCAATTGATACTTTTTTTTACTTATGTTTGTATAATTTTCAATTAGTTTAAGTGCGCTGAATACACGTCACGTACAATTTTATATAAAATAATCTGGATGGAATACAGTTCTACAAACAGTTATAATTATTGTTTCTAGGTTCTGAATGTAGATTGCGTTGGATTGCCTTGCGAAGTCGATTTGCAAAAGAACGATGCAAATTTGAACGAACTGGATCAGGAGCATCAGGTCACAAAGAATGGCCATTAATGAAAAATGTATCATTTTTACACGAATGTGTAAAACGACGGAAAACATTTGGTAACGTCGAGTTATCAAACAATGACACTGAAAATGATTCTCCAGATTTGTGTGATGAATCACTTACATATGATGACGTTCAGTACCTTGATGGAACATCAAAAGAATATGTGGAAAATCTGGACGAACAAACTGGTTTGTGATTTTATTTCAAAATTTTAAAATATGGCTTTATAGATACTATCATCAGACACTTTCGGTTGTAGCAATTATGTTTATGTTTGAATGTATAAAGTAAAATTGAGAATAATTTTATACAGCTGATGAGTGATTCTTCCATTTATAATGATTTGTCTAGATTATAAACATAGTAATAATACTAATTACATTTTCAGTTACGCCCAGGGGCGTAGCTACCTAGGGGCTACGCGGGGCAGTGCCCCGGGGCCCTCAAGCTCAGGGGGCCCTCGAATCCTTACCAGAAATCTCGATCGAACTGAACTTTTGGAAATTTCTCCCATTTTCAAAATAAATATGACAGGTTGCAACTTGCAACCCCACTTTAATCATGACAACTCAGTTGAGAGAAATTCAAAAGTTATGCCCAGGGAATTGCCCTAAATTCAACTAAATTCAGGAAACAGCATCAATCGTTGGGATCTACTGTCAAAATTCACTGGCGAATCGGACACCACTCTAAAAAAACTAAATCCGGCTAGATGGTCCAGTAGGGTCAATACGATATCTGCAATAAAAGTTCGTTATTTTGATATTATCAAAGCATTATCAGAAATAGTTCTAAAGAGTCCTAATAAAGATGAGCGTAGTGAGTTCGTGTTGCTTTGCGAATTCATGCACCGTGTATTGAACGACATCAATTATGCATCCAAAACTTTACAAAAATGCGACATCAATTTGGGTGAGGCGAGTAAAGTTTTAGCAGAAACCAAAGCAAAGTTGCAAATTTATAGAAATGATTTCGAATTATTCAAGTGCAAAGCCAATGAAACTGCAAGAAAATATGGTATCGATACCCATTTTCAAAAAAAAAAGGCAAAGAAAAGTTTTAAAACATTTTGATGAATTAGCTGCTGATCACCGATTTCCAAACCGAGAAAAAATATTTAAAATTGAGATTTTCAATAATGTATTAGACACAGTAATATCTCAATTAGATACACGTTTTATTGGTATGAGTGCAGTCTGTCATATATTCGATTTTCTAACACCAACATTTTTATTACATGTTGATGAAGCAACTTTATTACAAAAGTGTGACGAATTCCAAATAAAATATTCAGATATAATAGGCCCTAGTTTTTCACTTCAATTTATTAATATTTACATCTAGTTTTACCTCAACTAACTCAAGCATGGACTGTTCACCAATTATGTAAGGAAATAATGAGCAAATATGGAGTGCTAGAATGCGACCTAACGGAAGTATTTACAGCAATGTTATTATTCTTTACAATTCCTGTCACTTATGCAGCAGCTGAAAGGTCATTTAGCAAATTAAAAATAATAATTTAAGAAATAAGATGGGTCAAACACATTTATCGCTAGTAGCAATTGAAAACAAAACCGCATCAAGCCTGGATTTAAACGAAGTCATTGATACTTTTGCGAAAACTAAAGCTAGGAATTTTTTTAAAATATAATTGTTATTTAGTCAGTTGGTAGGCCCGACCTTTATATAATAAACCCTTGAATCTTCTCTATTTCGTTTTATTAGCCAAACCTACACCAAGTATTAATTGTAATTTATGTTGTTACTGTTTAATATTTTTATTACCTGCCCTGCAGTCTGCAGTGCACAAAAAAGAGCTTAAGTAGCTTAGCATTTTTAAAGTGTTTTTATATTTCATATTTTTATTTGATAAAACCTAATCAGTTTACATAGCAGTGGGGCCCCATTTTTTAATTTGCCCCAGGGACCTTCGTTACCTAGCTACGCCACTGGTTACGCCTAAGGATTTTGGTGTCATATCAATGGACGAGACAATAGAATCTGTAGGCTGCACTCCGAGACAATAGAATCTGTAGGCTGCACTCCGAGAGCAACAAAACGCCCAAGCTCCAGATCCACGCCATTAAATGAACTAAATCCCAACATAGCATCCGTCCAAGCCAAAATGGATGAAGCAGTAGATGTTTTCAAAAAGTTTGTAACGGACAAAAACACATTGAGCGTGGAAGAAAATTCATTGCAAAACTTTTGCAATTCACTATATGCTGATATGAAAAATATAGAGAAAACTAATTTGATAAAGTGCAAAATAGAAATTATGCAAGTAATTTCCAAATATTTTGAATAATACATATTGCATAATATGTAATAAGAGGACTCGGCATATTCACAAAACCTTCTAATATGTATTACTCAGAATAATTGGAAATTTATATATACATATATTTTTTTATTTTTTTGTATTTAATATTTGTATGTTTTTTACAATAAATATACAATTATACATATTATACAGTGTTATCAAGGTAAATAATAATAGCTTTTCCTCACCATAAAGAGACGAGGCTCTTGTGTTTGGTGAGTGAATCCTAGCTCAATTATATGGAATCATGTAAGTAAGTAAATAATATATTTGCAAAACCAAAGGGATAAGTAAGAAATAGGCAAGATTTATCAATAATACAGTTTCAAGATTTGAAGGAAATAATAATAAGAGTAAGATATGGACTTTTATAGTAGTTTTAGGTAATTTTTTAATTTTATTTTAAATTCCTGAATATCTTCAATATTTTTTAGATATAATGGAAGGATGTTAAAATATGTTATACCTAGATAGAGATAGGTATTTTGTGTGTGCTTTGTATTAAGTTTTGGGATTTTGATAGTTTTTTGATATCTTGCTGATGAATTGAATTGTAAGTTATTTAACTGTATTTCTTTATAAATTTGTAGAATTGAATATTTTTTATATATATTGTCTATTGTGGGTACATTGAATATTGAAAAGAGAATCTCAGTAGAAAATTTGGATGGTTTTTTCAATATTACTTTAATTATCAATCTTTGAACTATTTTAAGTGGATTTAATATATTGTTATAAGTTCCTCCCCAGCCAATAATACCATATTGTAATATAGATTGTACAATTGCATAGTACACTCTTTTTAGGTTTTCTAGTCTAAGAATATTTCTAAGTCTTATAAATATATAAATACATTTTCTAATTCTTTTTACAAGTTCACAAATTTGTTTTTTCCATTTAAAATGTTGATCTATATATAAACCAAGATATTTAATTTCAGAAGTTAGACTAAGTATAGAACATTCTTGATTGCAATTAGTTCTGTTACATTTAAGTTGATGTATTATAATTTTGAATTCTGGTATTGATTTAAATTTGTTGATAGAGAATGGGATACATTTTGTTTTTTCAGTATTTAATGAGAGGAGGTTTTTATCGAACCAATTTTTCAGTATATTAATATCAGTATTTGCTAAGTTATTAACATTATTCCAATCAGTACCTTCAATTATTATGACAGTGTCATCAGCATAAGATATTATTTTTCCATTTAATCTTTGATTGAATATGTCATTTACATAAATGATAAACAGTAACGGTCCCAGGACTGTACCTTGAGGTATGCCGAAGTGACTTGTTTTTTGTTGACTAAGTACATCGTTGATTTTTACGACTTGAGGGCGTTTGAAAAGGTAGCTTTTTATCCATTCTATAGCTGTACCACTTAATCCAATGTTTCTTAATTTACTTATAAGTTTGTCGTGTGATATGCTATCAAAAGCTTTTTTAAGATCTATGAAGATTCCAATGCATTTTAATGATTTATCTAATGAATTATGAACAAGACTAGTTAATTTTGCAATTGCATCCTGAGTGCTTCTACCTTCCATAAAACCGAACTGATTTTCATTAATTAATTTATTACATTTTACAAATTGGTTTATCCTTTTTTTAACTATCTTTTCAAAAATTTTCGCTATGTTCGAGATTACTGATATGGGTCGGTAATTGCTAACTTCTTCTGGGTTACCAGATTTAAATATTGGAGTAATGGTAGTTTGTTTGTAGATTGATGGAAACACTCCGCTTTGGAAACTTACATTTATTATGTGTTTTAACGGTTTAGAAATTTGATTTTTAATATTTTTTAAAATATTAACTGTTATTCCATCAAAACCCGGGGCAGAACCTCCTTGCATACCGTTTATAATTGATATTATTTCGTTCTCTGTGGTGACTTGGAATGTTGCTATATTATTGTCAGTATCAATACTACAGTCTGGAAATGTTATATTTGGGTCAGTATGAATGAGATTGGCAAGATTTTCCCCTACGTTCGCAAAGAAGGTGTTAAATATGTTTGCAGCTTTTGAGGGATTTTCTTTACAACATGTTTTCATGTTGTCATGAAATATAGTAGCGATGTCGTTATTCTTGTTTTTTTTCTTGTCAATTATTTCATTTATAACTGTCCACACTCTTTTACTATCATTTTCAGCCTGATTCAACTTTTGTTTATAATACTTTTGTTTTGTGTTTTTTATAATATATGAAAGTTTGTTTTTATATGTGGAGATGCGTTGTATGTGATATGTGGCGTGGCTATTAAGTCGAACGGTTAGAACATCCAACCACACAACCGTTCAACCAAGTTGGATCATCTGTATCGTGGTTGAATCAACTTTTCTCAGTCGACCTAGGGAGCCGCTGTGCGTAATTGTTTGTAAGCGTACATTTAATAATTAGAAATAAATAAAATTTCAAGCATGACTAATGGACGTGAAGTTTGGATGGATTTTTTCACATTATATGTATAATGTTTTAACTAGCTTTGAGTATACTTCAAGCAAGATGTACTCTGATACAGATGCCAGGAACGAAGTTATTGTTTCCTTTTTGGATCAGTTCAAATGTATTTAAGGATGTATCCAATGAAACCGTAAAAATATTTTTTTTTATTGAAGTAGCATCACATAAATTGCTAATGGAACGAATAAAATAGAATTATTTCGTTCCATGAGCCATTTTTGTGCCGAAGTTCGTTTTCTCCTTTCATGCTTATAGTTAACAAAGGGTCAAAATCGCTCGCCAAATTTTGCTTTTTGAAGTGGAAGTCATGTTGCAGTCGCAACTGACGAAATGGCGACCCATAATCTAACCTATTACTTTTAACTTTAAAATCTAAAATCTACCATTAAAACGTATTAAAAATTAAATTTAACATTAAACGTATTTCCATAGATATGTATCTTTCATTGTCAAGTTAACCACAGACAACACACAGAAATATAAAATATTCAACGTTGACTCGAAAAAATAGCTGTCACGGCAGTTTCAAAGTAACAAACACGCAGGATTCGCGCGATTATAAATTTTACGATTTTTTAATATTTTTTCTACAAATCCTAAAAATATGAAACAAACGGTAAAATAAAGGTTGACTCATTGGCTATATAGCACTATAACAAGTTTGTATGACTCCATGTAAAAATTCTAATTTTATGTTTTTTTCAATGTTGGTGAAAAATTAAAAAAAATAATCGTCTGGATTTCTCGAGCAATCGAGGCAAAATTATTTATTTCGCGTGGTCGCTCCAGTGATTTATTATGAAAATAATTATTTGAACTTACCCAAACATTCCAGCGCGTATTTTATTTTTTTAGGCCACTGAGCGTACCCAGTTTTTTTTAATTATCTTTTCTCCCCATTGTATATGACCAGGAATTAAAAAAAACCATTACACGAAAACTGATTTTAGTTGAAAAAATTTCACAGAACAGATCGGCAGTAAGGTAAAGAACGTCTTTATACGGAGATAAATTTTATGAATTATTCATTTAATATCATTGCTATTTATCGGACACTTAAATTATTTAAATATGTTAGCAGAATTAAATTACATTTCATGTATAAATTCATACATGAGATTCATAAGAGATTTTGTTACCAATTTCTTTTTTGTTACCATTGTGTTTTTTTTATTCTAATAATTTTGTTAATATTTATTTTCTTGCTGAAACTAATGTTTCACTCGGCGAACACTTTTTCTCCTCAAATACATTTTTTCCTACAATTATATTTCAACAATACAATAATGTCGAAATCAAAAATTTATTTTTCTATACTCTTAAAACACTACCATGTCTGACTCATTATTTGAAGTGATAGACTCATCTTTTAATATTTCGGAAAATATTTGTCTAACTAGTGTTGAATTTAATAACACATTATTAGAAATAGATTCTCTAAAAGCATTAACAATCCTTCACCTAAATATTCGAAGTGTCTCGAAAAATTTTGATCATTTTACACTTGCATTAAATGAACTCACTCATAAACCGGATTGTATTGTGTTGTCTGAAGCCAGAATTAGCGGCTACTCAGGTACCTATAATTTACCTGGTTACAAATACTTTGTCACAACTTACAAAATAAATCAAAACAGCGGAATCATTGTTTTTGTAAAATCTATTCATGAGAATATTTCCGTTAATGAAATCCATATCGATCTTGTAAATTGTCTTCATATTCGAATTATTATAAAACACACGTTTTATGATATAATAGCATTATATAGAACACATAACTCGAGCATTAGTAATTTCACCGAGAATCTGAAATCTATTATAAATACTAATTGTTCTCAAAATGCATTTGTTGTAGGCGATGTTAATATTGATATATCTAACGAATTTGAAAATAATAGAAATAATGAAAAAACTGAATATATCAACACATTAACGGAACTAAATTTTAAACCATGTATAAAAAAATATACGAGAGAATTTCATGGACAAAGGCCATCATGCATAGATCATATCTGGTGTAATTCTAATGAAACTGAAAAAATAAAAACAATTATTTGGAAAAATAACATTACTGATCATCACACATGTATTGTAGCTTTTAAAACTGACAAAATAGATGTGAATAATTACTCCCGCAATAATTTCCCAAAAACTATTATTAATTACGAAAAATTACAACAAAACCTTAATATTGAAAATTGGGAAACTGTTCTATCCTCTAATAACACCGACTTATGTTCACTAAATTTTGAAGCAATCTTGAAAAAGCACATCAAATCTTCCTCTTCCATTATAAAATACTCTCCAAAAACTAAATTTAAAAAATTAAAACCATGGATCACTCAAGGAATCATAATTTCAATTAGACATAAAGAAAAAATTTATAAAGAACATAAAAAGTTTCCAGAAAACTATAAACTATACGAATACTTTAAAAAATTCAGAAATAAACTATGCCACATTATTCGGAAAACCAAAGAAGATTTCTATAAAGAAAAAATCAATATTGCTGGCAACAATAATAAAAAGATATGGCAAACTATAAATGAAATTATCAATAAAAAACCAAAAAAATCTAACATAAACAAAATCACAGATATTGATAACAAACTTTACGATGTAAACACGGATCCAACGAAATGTGCAAATATTTTTAATAGTTATTTTGGGTCAGTTGGTGAAAAATTAGCACTCAAAATAAAAAACACTGATAATAATGAAAAATTAGCACTTAAAATAAATAACACTGATAATAAAGATCTACCGTCACCATCCAATAATTGTAACAACTTGAGTCAATTTCAACGAACTAATGTTGATGAAATTAAACAAATTGTTAATGAATTAAAAGGTAATTCTTCCCCTGGTTTTGACAATATTTCTGTAGAAATACTTAAAAAAAATTCTGACTCACTCTGTAAACCATTAGCTCACATCATAAATACAAGTTTTGAAAATGGCAACTTTCCCTTTACCTACAAAAAAACTATTATTTCCCCAATTTTTAAATCTGGGGACCCCAATCTAAGTAGTAACTATAGGCCAATTTCTCTCACCTCAAACATTGCCAAAATATTTGAAAAAATTGTAAAAAAACAAATATTTAAATTTGTTAAAGAAAATAATATTTTAAATGCACATCAATATGGTTTTAGAGAAAATATGAGCACTCAAGATGCTATCGTTGACTTAACATCTGAAATTTATAAATCTTTAGATAATAAAAAAAAATGCATTGGAACATTTGTCGACTTAAGTAAAGCATTTGATAGTATATCACACTCTAATCTTATCTCGAAACTAGCGAAAATTGGTATAACTAACAATGCTTTAACGTGGATTGAAAATTACCTTTTTAATAGAGAGCAATTTGTAAAGTTAAATGGCTCTCTGAGTGATTCGCAGACCACAAATTTTGGCATCCCGCAGGGAACTGTTCTAGGTCCAATTCTTTTCATCATTTATGTCAACGATATTTTTAATCTCTCAATTATGTCTAAACTTATTTCATACGCTGACGACACAGCAATTTTAACTGAGGGATTAACTTGGAATGAAACCCAAAGAACAGCAGAGTTAGATATAAACATACTAAAAAAATGGTTCGATAATAATTTGTTAACACTTAATACTGAAAAAACTTTTATAATACCTTTCACCATTAATAAAAATTCATTCCCTGATAATTTAAAGATAAGTATACACTCATGTAATTGTAATAGAATTTCAAATTTATGTAAACCTGACTGCTCTGTACTTACTGTTAAAACTAATGTAAAATATCTAGGTGTAATTATAGATAGTAACATAAAGTGGAAATTACAAATCAATGCAATAGTAGAAAGATTAAGAAAATTATTGTACATTTTTCTTAGAATACGAAACATACTAAATTTTAAATTATTAAGAACCATATATTTTTCACTAATTCAATCAGTATTACAATACGGAATTGTTGGTTGGGGTGGAGCATTCAAAACTTCTCTCTTACCTTTAGAAATCATCCAAAGAATATTAGTAAAAATAATTTTGAAAAAACCGTATGATTACCCCACAATTAGATTATTTCAAGAATTTAAAGTCCCTTCACTTCATATTATTTATAAAAAAATAACTCTTTTTCAAATACATAAAGATTGTTTCAACATTGACAACTTAATAACTTTTTCGAACAGCAATAGACAAAGTATTCTTGGCTCTATAACTATCCCGCGCTGTAACACCACCACAGCCCAACAATTTTATAAATATTTTGGTGTCAAATGGTTTAACCAATTACCTCTTAACTTAAGATTGGAAATGAATTATAAAAAATTCAAAAGCTCAATAAAAGCACTATATCAATAGCATATTAAAATCGTTTATACTTAAAAAGACAATATAATCTCTCAATTATTATTATATTGAAATCCTTTTCTCTTATTTCTTATTCTTATCTCTTTCTTTCTTTTACATCCTTTTCTCTTTTCTATTTGATAAAATTTTGTTACATATAAAATTTTTATTTTGTTATATTAAAAAATAAAAATTCTTTTCATTATCATTACACTCTCTGAAAAAATATGTTAAATTACTATTTACACGCGTTTCTCCGCCTTTTTAACACGAGCATTTGCTCTAAAAAAAGGTGTATCACGATGTACTGTAATAAAAAGAAAATAATCTTAATGTAATGTAATAACATGTAATTGTAAATTTAATATTAAATAAAAATTAAATATTATAAAAAAAAAAAAAAAAAAAAATACCGCCAGCAGTGGGCGGTAACTGAATACAATGCGTGAAACCCTTACGTAGATAAGGGTTATTTCACAATTGCAAATTCAATGTTCACCTCCCCAAAAATCGATAAATATTCGTGTAAAAAAACGCGAAAATGCATATTTTGTTAAGTTCTGGTACATTTATGAAAATTCCCTCCGATAATCGAATAAAAAATTGAATTTGCTAAGCTATACAATTAAAACATTGGCCGAATATGGATTTGTAAATAGGATATTTTGCACTAGACAGTTTTTTCTTAGGCCTGATACTTATTTTTTTTAGGCTTATAAAAAGTCTTCAAAAAATGATCTTCTGCTGACAATGCCAAGATGTGTTCAGTACAGTAATTAATTAAAGCATCTGTAGTATTTCTAATCAAACAAATTTTCAAACCAAAACCCCTGATTTAGCATTACTTGGTATTGGATCGCCTTAACGATTTCATTCACAGAGTTTTCATTATAATTGAAATACTATTTTGGGACGGTACTAAATCGTAAAAACTGGCAGCACCTTGAACATAACCATAGATCACTATCATGAAAGCATCTGTCACTGTAATTTCTATTCAATCAAAATTATTTAATCTTTTTCCAAATATTTATTCTGAATCCACCCAATGACGTTACAATGCATCTAGACTCGTTATTGTCTGACAAATCCAAGATAAAATGTGGCAAGTAAAAACACTCTTATTTCTTAAGTAAATTTTTCAATTCCAATGCAGTTCATGTGGGGCTTAGATGGACACTTAAAGAATATTTACGAATTAAATCAATTTTGCATCGGATACTAACTACATTCTACGTCACGGGCGTGTCTTATATACGCTTACTCGCTAACACTATAAGATGAACACGCAATACTGTATGAAATCTATTGCTATAAGGCTGTCCTTATTACAATTATGTGTTGCTACTTTCACTATCTCAGAAAATGTTTACATCTGAAAATCATTGTTACATATTATTCTTCAAAATAATAAAATAATTTTAGTGTTTTACGAATTAAATTTTATCTTTTGGCTTTTAATAGTGCTTGTCGGATAGTAAAAACACCTTCTCATCACGAACGAAAGGCTTTTTATAGTGTTTGTCGAGTAATATAAACATTTTCTCATCACGCACGAGGGCATTTTGGCACTTTGTTACTCTATTTACTCAGAGGTTGCACACGACCTTACGTGACCCGTAGCAGTTTAGTACTAAAGCTACAAAATTGAAAGAAATACAGTTTCGCTTTTATCTTGCCACTTTGAGATTTCTACAGCGCGTCTATATGTTTGCATACACCTCATTGTTCTTACAAAATATTCCAACTGAAATAAAATATTCAGATCTCTTCCAAATAAGATTTTGGTTCTTAATTAAACGCTCTGTTTCTGTAGGTTTCAGTTATATTTTTGGGATAGAACCAAACCATAATCCTACCACACTCTTACCATGGATCTACTTAATCCAGAGCGTGTCTCCATCAAGAAGGGACCAGGGCGACAGGAAGAAGGCGGTTGTGAAATGCTGTATGGGGATATGGATTTTGACTTTTCAGATGTAAAGAAGGAATCCTTGCAGCATGCGGAGAGTACTCGGAAAACCTGTAAGTTGCAATGCTTATGTCATAAACTGTTGTGTGTAAAATTTCGATGCTAGTAATCCATGTAAGTTTTGAGTTGCCCAGGCAGGCCATAATTTTAGTTAAGAAGTACTTGTTTTTGTTGTTCTTGCCGTACTTCGGTATTTACGTTTAATATTATATTTACGGGAAACTGCCTTAAGTTACATTAAGGTGCATTAAAACACATGTCATATTTATTCGAGCATCATTTCTCTAACAATACAAAACTGTGTATAGAATGTGCTCAAGAGTAAATAGTATATCCTCCTTGAAACGAACATCTGTGGTCCTTCTTATTTCCTAAATGAACCCTAAAAGCCTGTTCTCCGGATTCCCGTTTTTAAAGGGTATTAATCAATCGTATCGTTCATTTTTAAAATAATTTATTTTTTGTAGTACCCTCTAGGAGATGGACGACTGTAATTGTACTATTTTATAATTCACTTCGTCTGAACTATTCAATTGAGTATTGTTGATTGGTTTTTAGGTGGCATTAAAGTGGAGACTGTTAGCTTCAAGGTAGAACCAGGAACTCAAGAAGAAGATGGAGGGGGAATCCCTTTTATGGAAATTGACATAGACTTTCCGGATGTTAAAAACGAATGCCTTGAACGCCTTCAAAGAAAAACACAAACAGGTGAATAAAGATTCGTGTTTTTTTTTTTACATTTATCGAATTAATGATGCTTATACTTATACTTATTCGTAATGTTTTTCAGACTCATTGACTGATCAAAATACACGTTCTTTGGAAAAACCATTCTCTTGTTCCCATTGTAAGTACTCCTGCAAGTCAATGTCAAAGTTAGATTGTCACTTGCGGACTCACAGTGGAGAAAAACCTTTTTCTTGTTCCGACTGCAAATATTCATGTTCCCAAAAGGGAAATTTGACGATACACATGTTGACCCACGGTGCAGAAAAACCTTTTTCATGTTCCGTATGCAATTATTCATGTTTTCGTAAGGAACATTTGACGTTTCACATGATGACTCACAGTGGAGAAAAACCTTTTTCATGTTCGATTTGTGCTTATTCATATTTTCGTAAGGAACATTTGACGAGACACATGCTTACTCACGGTCAAGAAAAACCTTTTTCATGTTCCGTATGCAATTATTCATCTTTTCTTAGGGAACCTTTGACGAGACACATGCTGACTCACGGTCAAGAAAAACCTTTTTCTTGTTCCGCTTGTAGTTATTCATGTTTTCGTAAAGAAAATTTGACGCTTCACATGAGGACTCACAGTGGAGAAAACCTTTTTCATGTTCAGACTGCAAATATTCATGTTATCGAAAGGGAGATTTGATGAAACACATGCTGATTCACAGTGGAGAAAAACCTTTTTCATGTTCAGACTGCAAATATTCATGTTTTCGCAAGGGAGATATGACGAGACACATGCTGACTCACAGTGGAGAAAAACCTTTTTCTTGTTCCGGCTGCAAATATTCATGTTCTCAAAAAGGAGCTTTGACGAGACACATGCTGACTCACAGTGGAGAAAAACATTTTTCTTGTTCCTACTGCAATTATTCTTGTTCTGGAAGGGATCGTTTAACGAAACACATGCTTACTCACAGTGGAGAAAAACCTTTTTCTTGTTATAACTGCAACTTTTCTTGTTCCCAAGAGGGAATTTTGACGAGACACATGCTGACTCACAGTGGAGAAAAACCTTTTTCTTGTTCTAACTGCAACTATTCTTGTTCTCAAAAGGGATTTTTGACGAGACACATGCTGACTCACAGTGGAGAAAAACCTTTTTCATGTTCCATTTGTGCTTATTCATGTTCTCGAAAAAGAGATTTGACGAGACACATGCTGACTCACGGTCAAGAAAAACCTTTTTCATGTTCAGCTTGCACTTATTCATGTTCTCAAAGGAGAGATTTGACGAGACACATGCTGACTCACAGTGGAGAAAGACCTTTTTTATGTTCCGTTTGCACTTATTCATGTTCTCAAAGGAGAGTTTTGACGAGACACATGCTTACTCACAGTTGAGAAAAACCTTTGTCTCGTTCCTACTGCAACTATTCGTGTTCTCAAAAGAGATATTTTACGAGACGCATGTTGACTCACAGTGCAGAATAACCTTTTCCTGTTGCGATTGCAAATTTTATATTATTCTCTCGTACGGGAGATTCGACGAGACACATGCTGACTCACAGTAGCAAAAAACTCTCTTCATGATCCGATTGAAGTTATTCATATCCTCAACGGGGGATTTTTTAGAAACCCATGCTGACCCGCAGTGGAGATAACCTTTTTCTTGATCTGTTGTCTTGTAAGTATTCATCTCCACAGAACTGTACCTTTATATGATACACACGGACTTATTTATAGTATAGGCTTGCTCGAAACGTGCGATAGTGAATTTGTTTTCTGGCGTCACACAAGAGTGTCGCCAGTATTCATTATTAATATAATTCACAAGAGGTTAATGTAGACTTTGTTCCCTAGAAATTTGTTATCGCATTATAAAATATTTTACTTTTTTTCTTTTTTAAACTAAAGAATCGATTATTTTCAAAGTTATTTAGTTATTGTTCTTTCACAATCTTTATATACTTTGATTATATCGTTTCCCTTTTGAATTGACTCTTCAAGCGTATTCTTTTTTTATGCTATAAGACCTAGTTTGACGGTTTGCATTTAATTCGGAAGTTTGAAATGCTCTCAAAGTAGGTACATTTATTTTAAATGAATTTAACTAACTAACCATCACGCCGTTTCACCGCAGGGGTAGGCAGAGAGGACGGACCACTAAACAACTTGGTCTTGGCACACACTCCTTGCCTCATTCACATCATACGTCGTCTCATACATACTCTGCTATTATTCTGCTTGAATGAATCGTACTTTAAAACAACATTGGAACAAATGGTTTTTATTGATACAGTTATTCAGGATAATGCAATTCAAAGTAGACAACATTGTAAAACAGAAGTATTATTGTGTCGCGTGCACTGAATTTAAAAAATAATAAACGTTTCTTTAGTCAGTATTTTTAACCGTATGGAGACATTGAATGACAATAATAACAAGATGGACACTTTTTCGGAAAATAATTTTCGGCTAAACGTTGTCAGTTTTTGAGCTTCATTCTTTAAATGTAATTTAAATAAATTCTCGAATATGAGTTTCAATTGTGAATCTTAATGAAACGTTACTGATCCGGTGTACTTTTTGTGTTTAGTAGAAAATATTTACTATAAAATTAATAAAAACAATTGATTCATACACATAAAACTAACAGCCTTATCTTAATTGTACCAAACAATTATCCCTAATCGACTGGACCCCAGTGGTAACACTCAATTGCATTGAGTCTCTTCAATTCCTTTATAATATCTCACCCAATTTAATTATGTAGGTACATAATTCGAATAATCGCCTCCTAGATCTTGTTTTTCATATGAAGAGAACATAGTAGTTGTAAAGCATTAGAGTCAATCCTTCCCATGGATAATCACCCTCCTCCACTGTCAATAATTATTCAAAACAATGTTTAAAAAAATATGTAACTCTCAAGTTCAAAGAATCAAAGCATCAAAAATGGTTTAACAAGGAATTAATTCAATTAATAGCTAAAAAAAAGTTTTAAATAAAAATATAAAGAAGTGAGATCCCTACCAAATTATATTGAGTTCAGTAAAATAAGACAAGATTGCAAAAATATGTTAACAAACTGTTACAACAATTATATAAATAAGGTTGAAATGTCAATCAATGGAAACATTAAACAATTTTGGAATTACGCAAAGTCTATGAAAAATGATGATATTACCCTCTAATATGTGTTATGAAAGTCAAAGAGTCAACGACTCCCAAAACGTAGCTCACCTATTTGCCGACTTCTTCAAAACTGTTTATGTCCAATAATTGTCAACGATTACTCGCCTAGTTTTTTGTCGGATCATTAGTTAAATAAAAAAAAAATCTAAAAATTGAATCACGCTTATATATATATATATATATATATATATATATATATATATGAAATACACAACTGTAATATGTAGTGTACAACTGCTGACCCTGTACCAATCGCAAGTCACTTGCATTAGTAGTCACCTATGATCTGGTGCCCCAAAATAATTTGAAAATCCTGACTCAATGCTGTGCAGAAATGGGTGGCCCTTTGGAATACTACATTTAAGATTACATGCGTCATGTGAAAATGCCATACTTGTTCTACTGGTAAGGAATTAGCATCATTAATCCCTTCGGTACCGGTGCATAGTCGGGAAACAAAACAATATATTATTTATAATCCAAAAGTATCCTAAAATCGTTGACTGCCCTCTTTTACTAAAGCCAAATTGCGATACTTGCCCAGCTATTCCAAGCAGAATTAATTTTGAAGGCAACAATAAACTCACTACTTATTACTCTATTATTATATTTTGCTAGATTAAACATGTGAAAAAGTCACTTTTTTATACATATTAATATTCTTTTCAAATAAAATATTCTCTGTTATTATAAAATTCTAGGCCTTATTAGAATTTACTTTATATTAATTAATTTTCATTATCATAAACACCTCATACCTCGATTTATTTCAGGTCTTATACAAACCTTGTATTCATTCAACTATTACTACACTAGTAGATATTTCTTTTAATTATGTATTGTTTAACTGCACTTCTATTAACAACTGTATCACTTGCAACAATATTGTTGTGTAAACATTACTTGTTCTGTAATCACTCTATTGTAAAAGCCATTTTATGGCGTTTAAATAAATAAATAAATTTAACTAATATAATAATTGGACACTTTCCTGGAAAATGGAAATACAGCTTCCTCACACCTATATTTAAAAAAGGAAATAAAAATGAGGAGAGCCGATCTGCCTTATCAACTATTCCAAAATTATTTGACCAACTTCTTTTTAATAAAATCATTCACTGTATCATGCCAGTAATTTCACCTAACCAACATGGTTTCACCTCAGGAAAATCTACTTTGTCCAATCTTTTAATTTACCAAAACTATATATACGAATCTATGTCTAAGAAGTTACAATTAGTTAATTCAGTCCATAATGATTTCAGCAAAGCATTCGACAAAGTTAATCACGATCTGTTTTTAAAAATGCTTCATAAATTAGGAATAGCAGGGTATTTATACATGTGGCTTCAGTTATTTAAGTAACAGGCAATTGGCCGTTAAAATTGATGTACAACTAAATATCAGCAAATGTCGAATTATGAGATTTCATAGAATAAAAAATATTATATTATTTATGATTACTCCATCAACGATGTAGTTCTAACCGCTGTAACTGAGGTGAATGATTTAGGTGTAAACTTTGACCAAAGACTGAATTGTATACACCATATTGAAATTACATCAAATAAAGCTTTGAAAACGTTGGGTTTTTAGCTTAATTTATTTTATAGGTACATAAAGCCTTAACACACGTTTCAGAGGCGTACACATGTAAATGACAGCCAGTAGGCTAAAATATACCTACTTGTGCCCTATTTTTCAATGGAAAGTTAAGGTTGGTATGTTAACTAATAATAAAATGCTTTGAAGTTACTTATCGTACAGAAAATTATCTGTAAAAATTACCTCCACAACTTCTTACACTTTTTTTGCCTCAAGTGAGGTCCCCCAAGGTTCCCACCTAGGACCAATTCTTTTCCTATTATTTATTAATGACATTTCACTAATTTTCGATAATAATCACTTTCTTCTATTCGCCGACGATCTAAAGATGTTTAAATCGATCGGTAATTCTTCTGATTGTTTAATTCTACAAATGAACTTAAATAAACTTTATGAATGGTGCATCGTAAACAAATTACATCTTAATATCAACAAATGCCAAACGATCAGTTTCCATAGATCTAAAACCCCTTTATTATTCGACTACTCAATTAACAATGCCAATCTAAAAAGAGTTCTTGAATTCAATGATCTTGGAGTTATCTTTGTCTCCAAATTACGCTTCTTGAATCACATTAATAGCATTACCAGTAAGGGATTACAAATGCTTGGATTTATTCTCAGAATCGCTCAAGACTTTAATAACATAAAAACTATAAAATTACTATATACGTCTCTGGTTAGAAGTCAGGTTGAATACAATGCAACCATTTGGTGTCCTCATTTCAACTCTCATTGTTTACAAATTGAAAATAATTTTTTACGTTTTATTAATTTCAAAATTGGTATTCCTATTATTGAAATCAATTATGTCAATTTACGCAGTAAACTTAACTTATCGAAATTATCTGAAAGGCGAAAAATATTTGATCTCCTTTTATTATATAAAATTGTTCATTCAAGGTTAGACTGCCCTGACACTATAAACTTGCTATCTTTACATATACCTCCAAAATATACAAGACGGAATATTTTATTCTACAACAATAACTTCGCTACGAATTCTGTGTTAGAAAGAATACATAGGTTGGGCAATGAACTAAGTGATGTCGCTGACATATTTAATTTAAACTTCAATACATTTAAAGCCAAATTAGTCCACCACTTTTTAAATGTAAATAATGTGTGAAAAATCATTATATTTTATTTCGATTTTCTATTGTTTGTTTTATACTGTTGTTAAAATGAAATTTGTAATTTTTATATACTTAAAAGCCCAATAGGGCGTCAATAAATAAATAAATAAAACACAGTTTTATTAATGAAAACTACTATTACAGGTATTTATTACAACGAATCAAAACATTATGCTTAAATTCAAACAAAAAAATCCTCCTCTTAAAAATTAAATAGAATATTGTTTTTTCTAAATAATCATAATTATATGTTTTAAGATTAATTTCTTATTCTTAGGGCAAACATTTAAATTAATCATGCTTTTAATTACTAGCTATAATTTTAGAGCAATCTACACAGACATCAAATTTGTGCTCAGAAAATACTGACTTTTTGCACTAACAGCACACTAATTTCGACATTCTCTTTTTTTTAGCAGCAAAAAGCGCAGTATTTACGTTTTGGTTCTCCTGCCTGAAGTTTACTACCTGAATCAGTAGGTTTTGCGAGAATGAGGCTTATATTGTTAAGTAGGAGCTTCAAGTCTGAATCCAAGGCTTGACCGAATCTGTTCTGAGTTGTTTAATGAATTCTCTTTTGTTTGAGAGTTTATTTGATCATGTTCTGGCCATAAATTACAGCAGAATTGACAAAAACCATGTTTAAGATGCCATAGAAAATAGCCATTGACCATCTATTAGTTTTGCGGCTGCACGACATTGAGGCGCAGATTTGATCAAATGAATCTACTCCTCCTTTTGTTTGGTTCTAGAAATTAATCATGTCTGGTTTTCCACTTGAATTATTAATTATTGCATTCTCATTACAACAAGATAAAAGGTAAACCACATTTGCAGGTTTTGGCTTGTACGATAGAAGTGTCAGAGGGCCGTCAAAACAAAACGTAGAACTGCCAACAGGTCGATATATCGAGATCTTCAATTTTGCATGCATTTTCCGCTTATTTGATGGAATAGTGCCCACTAGATTTAATTTGTTATTTGAGCTGATCCTCGAGAGGTGTGGACTTTATTCATAGCTGAAGTTCTGTGAGATTATTGACCCTTATTTGTTGACCAAACATCCCGCGCCCATTTTTACCGCGAAGAGTATTTTAAGAAACACGATAAATTCGCCCTGAGTTGGCAGATTGCGAAGCATGAGCAGAATCAGGTACTAGGTGAGCTTTTGAAATTTTGAGTCGGCTTCTTCAATGGGAGCAGATCTCTGTAAAGGGAAAGCCTCTTCAGTTACATATTTATTCTCATCTTCGCTTTGAATGTCGTCCAAATTGGCTGTCCTCGTCTTCAGAAGCTGATTCTCCCAGAGAAAGACTATCTTCTTGGTCTAATATTTTCAAAATATCGTTCCTGTTTAATATATTAGACCATGACATGTTGGTATCTGAAACAATGCCAAAATAAACATAAAATGGACGAAAAATTAACGAAAGTAAAAACACATAATCTTAGTTAAAAGTTACACAAAAACTAAACATACGTCTCGCAGGCGTACCATTCCTCAAAAGGGGCTGGACTTACCTTAGTGATACAGGTACCATCGGCGAGCTCCCGTTGGCCACCGGGTTGGTTAAAGAGCACGAGGCTAGAAATTTAAGAGGTAGAGGCATAGTCAAAATACCTACTTCGAAACATAATCAGGCAGAAATGCTAAGAAATTTTTTTCCATGGGAAAGCTCATTGCTCAGAAATGCACAAAATAATTTGCAAGGCAGATAGAAACATTACACACGTAAATTTATACGACGAGAATGCCAACATTTTGTTAAATCTCAACCAGGAATTATTAGATTCCTGATCAAATAAAATTTTACACGCAAAACACTTCAATTATCTCAACCAAACGTATGTTGACAAATTTTCGTCAAACAAATGGTTGAGTATTGGAGAATTGAGCGCAGGAATAGAAGGAATTATGCTTGCCATTCAGGATAGAGTTATTAATACTAAAAATTAAAGGAAGCATATAATCAAAGATACAAATCAAATTGATGATTTATGTAGAATATTTTTGGCTTTTCCGAAAACTAAAGAACATATTATATCGGGATGTTCTGTATTAGCACCGTCCGACTATACATTTAGGCAAAATCAAATTTTAAAAATAATTCACCAAATTTTGGTTATTAAACATAATTTTATTGACTGCCGTAATATAATATGATATTATAAATACGAACCAAATTCATTTTTAGAAAACGAATTTTATAAAAAATATAATGATAAAACTATGCTAACAGACCACGATTAGTCATAATCGACCCGATATAGTTTAACATGACAAAATTTAAAAAAAAATAACTTAAATCATTGATGTCGCTATTCCAAATTCCTGTAATATTCAAAAATCTGTTAATGAAAAATAAGAAAATACACAGATTTAGGAAATGAGATAAAAAGAATTTGGCATTCTCAGACTATAAACATATTACCATTCGTTATTTCGGCTACTGGCATTATACCTAGCTCTCTCTTTAAAAATTTAGGCGTATTAGATGTACCTATCAAAAAAATTACATATAAAAAATGCAAAAATCAGTCATTTTAAATACATGTAGGATAACGAAAGATTTTTTAAATATTTATGTTGAGGGATCAGTAGGATTTATAGGCCCTGTTAGTAGTTCTACCGAGCCGAACCCTCTGATATGAAAATATCTGGAATCGGTGAATTATTTTCCCATTTGATCTCTTGTGAGTTGACGCGTTGTTCTTTTATTGTTTTGTATTTATTTTGCTTATATAATGCACTTGCATAATGTTGATTGACTAGATGATCATTTGTGGAAAAGTGTGTGGAAGGGTTTAGTTTTTCCAACGGGAAAGATTCAACCCGTTTTTCTTTCCGGCGTTTTTCCTTAGATCTGCTGCGTCGTCACTGTGTGTGCCGCTTACCATAATATTTAATAAATGCCTGAGTGATGGAGTTTTCCCTGATAGGTGGAAGTTGGCCTATATTATACCGGTCCACAAGGGTGACTCGCGTCAAAGAGTGGAAAACTATAGACCAATATCCATTCTCTCGGCGATCCCTAAACTATTGGAAAGACTTGTCCATAACAATATATATCCCCAGCTTGCTGCCAAAATTACTGAACAACAACACGGGTTTGTAAAAGGCAAATCTACCATGAGTAATTTACTTATTTACTCAAATTTCTTATTTACTAGTATGGATCGAGGCCACCAGGTAGATGCAATATATTGCGATTTCAAAAAAGCTTTTGACAAGGTTGACCACCTTATTCTTATCAAAAAAATTATGTACAACGGAATTAGAGGAAATTTATTACGTTGGTTTATCTCATATTTAACAAAAAGACAACAAGCCGTATCATTGCGAGGACACACTTCTACATGGGAACCAGTTACTTCTGGCGTGCCTCAGGGGTCAATCCTGGGTCCGCTGTTGTTTATTCTTTTTATTAACACTGTTACTAAATGTTTCGTGCATTGTTTATATCTTTTGTACGCTGATGACATAAAAATATTTGCCATTGTTCGGAATCTAAACGATTGTCTGCTCATACAAAGCGACTTAGTAAGGTTCGAAACGTTTTGCAATGAAAACAAAATTTACCTAAGCTACAATAAATGTAAACAAATAAGTTTTACTAAAAACCACAACGCTATCAAACACAATTATTGTATTGGTAATTATTTACTCGAGCGCGTTTACTGTATAAGAGATCTAGGCGTTCTTTTTGATTCCAAACTCCACTTCGATGCGCACATTGATAATATTGTGAATAAAGCTTACAGCATGCTAGGATTTGTCATCAGAAACAGCCGTGAATTTCGAAAACCTGAAACATATCTTCTTCTTTACCACACTCTGGTCCGTTCTCAACTTGAATACTGCACCTCCATATGGAATCCACTTTACGATATCTATAAAGAAAATATTGAAAGTATTCAAAAGAAATTTCTGCGTTGCCTCAATTACAGAATGAGCGCACCCAAACGCGGGTACATAAATATGCTCTCGAGTTATAAAGTCTCCACTCTATCTAACCGGCGAACATACCTTGATCTCATGACTCTGTATAAAATCTGTAACAACGTTATTGACTGTCCCGACTTACTGAAATTAATAAACTTCAAAGTACCACCCAGAGTAACAAGGCTTAACGACTTATTCCACATTAGCAGGACGCGTACAAATGCTGGTGTCAGGGATCCAATCAGAAGAATGTGCGAATCACTTAATCAGAACCAAAACCTCGAGGACTCTGACTTATTCTTTGATACACGCACTACTTTTAGTAGAAAAATGAAGACTGTTTTCCTACAAAGTTCATAGTAAAAAACTTAGACATACATACTTGTTTAAATATGTATATATTTTTTAATTTCTGTTTAACATTGTTTATCTATTTATATATATATATATATATATATTTTTTTTTTTTTTGTTTTACTCTCTAAATTTTTTCAAAATAATTTGTAAATTCTTATAAGGATATTGCGCATTTCTTTCATATCTCTATTTGTAAAATAATATTCTTATGTATATATTCCCCTATTTATAAGTTAAAATATTTGTAAATGTTTTTAACTGCTGTTTAAGTTAATTCGTGAGAAATAGTTTGGATGCAGGTAAATTCTCTAGTTGATGTTTTGTATATTCTTGTCAATTGATATCTGTATCTGTTTTTTCTCCTAAATAAAAAAAAAAAAAAAAAAAAAAAAAACCCGGACATAAAATCAGTATAAAAATAACAATTCCATAGTGTAATATATTCTTATTTTAGGACAGTTACATAGCAAAGTTATTATAGCAAAGATAAATGTAAAAAAAACTGCTAAAAAATAAGACATAAAATAATTACGTTAAAATCGTTACATTCAGTGTAATACAGAAAGAAATCATAACAATAAGAAAACAACAAAATAGTCGATATAACCATCGGGACGTCCTGTGCGAAGGATACCAGAGGATGTGGTAATGCTAAATGGCAGAACGGCTGTGGTAATTGTAACATATCCGTATACATGTCCGGCAACTAGCTCAGAATAATATTTAAATAAATTGCAGTTTTATACTAACCTCGAATATTCTGCCTTCTCACCAACTCGGGTCGCTAGGGTGGGGACAAGGGAGGTAAATTTAACTATAAACACATATTAATTATGTGTCTGGATTTTTATTAGGTTTGTCGAGTGTTAATTCTAAATCTAAATTATACTTAGTCATACTTATATCTATAACTTAACTAGTTGTAATGTGGGGTTGCTTCTATATTGTTCACATCGTCATTGTTCACTGTAACTACATTGTTGTCTCTGAGTTAGTTCTGTGCGGTGGCCTGAGTAAGGCCGAAGTCCTGGGTGGCAGCTTCTGCAGTTCTGCAACTCAGGCCGTCGCGGCAGCGTCTGGTCACCGCACTTTCTTCGTCTCACGCCCAGCATTACGTCGCCGGACGGAGGAAAGCGTATCTTGCAAAATCACTTCCTCGAACTCGACTGTAACTACTTCCTCCACCACCCAGCATCACATCGCTGGGCGGGGAACGCGTACTTCACCACCACTCCTGTCTCGGTCTCTTCTCTCTCTCCCGCCTCGGTCTTGACTGTTCATCGTTCCTGAGCTCATGGGACCTGTCGCTTCATCCCGCCCTTTTCACTTTTTTCCTTACAACCACGTCTATCGACACTTTATTTATAACAGCGGGATACACAGTTTATAATTCAATTTTATTTGTGAAGAAATTTGATTCATTACATAATACCAAATGGCTGCGCTCGTGCCCTAGTGATCAGAATACTGAATCCGTATCATAAGGTTAATTTATTTAAGGAAACCATTCTTGAATAATGAGTAAAGCCATAGCCGTTCTGTGATGGACTGAGGTCGCATCAGATAGAAGATAGCGCGATACCAGCATGGTAGAGACATCTATCGGAAAAATCTTCAAATTGCAGGGAACTATTAGTTTTAGGTAAAGGATTTCCTACTCAGAAGGTAGATGACGGAAGCAGAAGGAGCCAGAGGGTGCGTTTGACCAATAGCTAAACGGGAACGGGAGAAGGCGTGGTCAACGGTGACAGTACAAATAAGATGCCAGAAAATGGGTGGAGATACGTAGTGATTTATACGATATTGACCTTGAAAATATTCCCGTGGAATTTTCGGGTGAAGTACTTCCTAGTTCCTATGGCCAATAAAAAATCAATATTGATTAACTTGACATTTTGAGGGATTCACAATCTTTTGAACCTCAAGCGTTGGTTCGTACGTCACAAGAAAGAGTTGAAACAAAATTTTAATTTGAGAAAAAGGTTTACGATGACTTTAAATTTTGAGTAGGTATCATAACATGACTAAGAGAAAACTGGAGAGGTCATTCAGTTGTTGAAGTATAAAAAAAAACTCAGCATAAGTGTACTGGACAGGAGTCCGCACAAGACTGTAGATTTGGGCGCCGGGTCAAAACCGTGTCTTCAACCGATGGGAATGCTCCATTACGGCCGATGATGATGGTAGTTGTATTAATTATTGCAATCTGCCTCCCGCACCCGGTGCTCGTTGAATGGTGGGCACTGTGTGTGCTGTCGTTTCTGCTCGCTTCTGGCGTTTGGCGGTTTTCCTGGGCAGGGCCGGCTGGTCTTGAAAAGGTAACACCAGAAGATTCGGAGCAGAAGACTAGGCGAGGTGAGGCAGTTGGTGGGCAGGAGTTACTTCTTGAAATAAAAACACTTGTTTTTGATGGTAAAGTTGAACTGATTTAATTATTTTTTCGTCGCTGCTTATATCCTATAAGGTTGACTCGCAGCCGACATTTGGCTGTCGACCGAAAAAGGGTGGGGATTTTACCCGCGACACATACGCGTACATAAGCCACCGTAAAACGTTGCATATTCATTTTGCCGGTGGATTAGCTGAAGGCAGACGCTTGAAATTGAGCCTTTGCAAAGATTTTGCAAGCTCGACTGTATTAAAATTACATAGTTTTATTACACAGTAGTTATAACAATGTGTATCTTGACAACCAGATTTTTAGTTTGTGAAGATACCACAAAAAATAAAAAAAATGTTTGTAAAATAAAATTGTAAAAATGATCTTGAAGCGATCAAATTTGTAAAAGGGTTATGGCAGTATTTTTCGCAGGTCCCCCGTAACATAGTGCTCCGAATGAGAAAAGATTCACTATGCTATGAGGTTCCTGGATTTTTGTAGAGACAAATATGTAAAATAATTATAAAAAATGGTTACAATAAATCATTAAAAAACGGCATTTTAAATATCTCCTCAGTGGTAGCATATGGCAAATAGTTTTTATTTGACTACCGCTGAGGAGATGTACAAGTTAAAACAGGTATCTTTAACATTTTGTAAATTATAATTTGTAAGTAAAATTTATATACAAAAACATCTGAACACCGTACCGCTCGGCCGGGGTACGTGCGCGATACGGTATCATGGATACATGGATAAAAACTTGAGAATCAAGGCTTCCCGGCAAGGACTGTGGTCATGATGACCACCCCGGGAACAGAATACCCGCTTTACCTGGCACACTTTGGCCAGGAAACAAACATGGGCCACCTGAGAGCCGCGGTGATCTACCTGTGCCACTGCAGGATTACATTAAGGAAGTACCGAAGCAACCACCTACAACACGGAACACAGTGCCACAGGTGCCAAAATTTCGGACATGGGTCCAGAAATTGCGCACACGTCGCTCGCTGCGTCAAATGCGAAGGAAGTCACGCCACACCGCAGTGCCCGAAAACAAATCAAGAAGAGCCGGCCGTCTGCTGCAATTGCGGCGGAGCCCATCCCGCAAACTACGGCAAATGCCCCAACAGGGTGGCATACGTAGCTGCTCTCCAGCGCAGACAGGAGCAATCCAACGCCCAGAGGCGCAAAGAGGCAGAGCCCCGGGCACAGAGACCCGCGGCCCGAGTTGACGGCCGATCCTGGGCGGACGTAGCGGGCCGAAGCAACCACCAGCAACAGGCTCCTGAACAACAGGAACCATGAAGAGCCACACCGGAACAACGCCAAGCGCCAAACACCGGATCCTCTGATGACGAGGACATAATGATCCTACTGCGAGGCCTCATCAGGTTACGCGAAAAACTGGCCTCCTGCTCATTAAAGACAGAGAAACTGATTATCCTAATGGAGCTCCTCAAGGAGAACACACCGTGAAGCTCCATGAGAAAAATAACAGCGATGACGAAGAAATAGTATCCTTTTTTAATATAACAAAATATGTTTTTTCTTCCACAGGAATTCTCTCACAATCTTTTTTGCAGGACCACCGAAGCGAAAAGGATGCAGCCAAAACATGAAAAAATGAAATACTTAAATTCAGTAAATCACAAAGTAAAACAGCGTAAAAAGTTCAGAACTTATTGTTTTTCTTTTTCTTGTCATTTGTATGAGGTTTTTTATCCAGTTAAGAATTTTTCCTCATAAAACTTATAAATGTAACATAAATTCAGTCAATTAAATACAACCATCAGATGGTGATAGTAATAAAGCTAATCAGCCGCAGTACTAGTTAGTTAGAAACATGAAGGGTATTGTTATAAGCCCTAGCTAGTTAGAGGATTACGAAAGAATCCATAAAATCAAATATAAAAAAAAATAAAAAAACGACCCAAAGAGAGATGGCAAGAAATCATCGAAACCCGATACCCTATGCTTATCGATTCAAAACTTCACCAATTTATGCAAAAACAAAACTATTTCATGTTCTCGGAATTTATTTAAGGTCGGAAAAATTAAAAAAATCAAAACATACGAGTAGAGACTACAAGATTAAGGTTAGATGTTCTGTAGGGAAATATATGAAGTTAGACGCACGGTTTTGTGAGAAAAGTTTAAAAAATTTCATTAGTAAAGAGGTCACCGACTCTATTTAAACGGAACCACAAAACATATGCATTAATAGATCGTTCATATAGGGGAACTCCTCTCCATATGAATTTCAAAATAAATAAAAAGGTATCACTATCAAATAGGTACCACTAGCTAGTTAGGGAATGTAGGTATGCCACCCGACTGTAGGTACCACTAGCTAGTTAGGGTATGTAGGTATGCCACCCGATGGTAGGTACCACTAGCTAGTTAGGGTATGTAGGTATGCCACCCGACGGTAGGTACCACTTGTTAGTTAGGGTATGTAGGTATGCCACCCGACGGTAGGTACCACTAGTTAGTTAGGGAATGTAGGTATGCCACCCGACGGTAGGTACCACTAGCTAGTTAGGGTATGTAGGTATGCCACCCGACGGTAGGTACCACTAGCTAGTTAGGGTATGTAGGTATGCCACCCGACGGTAGGTACCACTAGCTAGTTAGGGTATGTAGGTATGCCACCCGACGGTAGGTACCACTAGTTAGTTAGGGTATGTAGGTATGCCACCCGACGGTAGGTAGCACTATCTAGTAAGGGTATGTAGGTATGCCTCCCGACGGTAGGTACCACTAGTTAGTTAGGGTATGTAGGTATGCCACCCGACGGTAGGTACCACTAGCTAGTTAGGGTATGTAGGTATGCCACCCGACGGTAGGTACCACTAGCTAGTTAGGGTATGTAGGTATACCACCCGACGGTAGGTACCACTAGCTAGTTAGGGTATGTAGGTATGCCACCCGACGGTAGGTACCACTAGTTAGTTAGGGTATGTAGGTATGCCACCCGACGGTAGGTACCACTAGCTAGTTAGGGTATGTAGGTATGCCACCCGACGGTAGGTACCACTAGCTAGTAAGGGTATGTAGGTATGCCACCCGACGGTAGGTACCACTAGTTAGTTAGGGTATGTAGGTATGCCACCCGAAGGTAGGTAGCACTAGCTAGTAAGGGTATGTAGGTATGCCTCCCGACGGTAGGTACCACTAGTTAGTTAGGGTATGTAGGTATGCCACCCGACGCGACGGTAGGTACCACTAGCTAGTTAGGGTATGTAGGTATGCCACCCGACGGTAGGTAACACTAGTTAGTTAGGGTATGTAGGTATGCCACCCGACGGTAGGTAGCACTAGCTAGTAAGGGTATGTAGGTATGCCTCCCGACGGTAGGTACCACTAGCTAGTTAGGGTATGTAGGTATGCCACCCGACGGTAGGTACCACTAGTTAGTTAGGGTATGTAGGTATGCCACCCGACGGTAGGTAGCACTAGCTAGTTAGGGTATGTAGGTATGCCACCCGACAGTAGGTACCACTAGATAGTTAGGGTATGTAGGTATGCCACCCGACGGTAGGTAGCACTAGCTAGTAAGGGTATGTAGGTATGCCACCCGACGGTAGGTACCACTAGCTAGTTAGGGTATGTGGGTATGCCACCCGACGGTAGGTACCACTAGCTAGTTAGGGTATGTAGGTATGCCACCCGACTGTAGGTACCACTAGCTAGTTAGGGTATGTGGGTATGCCACCCGACGGAAGGTACCACTAGCTAGTTAGGGTATGTAGGTATGCCACCCGACTGTAGGTACCACTAGCTAGTTAGGGAATGTAGGTATGCCACCCGACGGTAGGTACCACTAGCTAGTTAGGGTATGTAGGTATGCCACCCGACGGTATGTACAAGTAGTTAGTTAGGGAGTGTAGGTATGCCACCCGACGGTAGGTACCACTAGCTAGTTAGGGTATGTAGGTATGCCACCCGACGGTAGGTACCACTTGTTAGTTACGGTATGTAGGTATGCCACCCGACGTTAGGTACCACTAGCTAGTTAGGGTATGTAGGTATGCCACCCGACGGTAGGTACATCTAGTTAGTTAGGGAATGTAGGTATGCCACCCGACGGTAGGTACCACTAGCTAGTTAGGGTATGTGGGTATGCCACCCGACGGTAGGTACCACTAGTAAGTTAGGGTATGTAGGTATGCCACCCGACTGTAGGTACCACTAGCTAGTTAGGATATGTAGGTATGCCACCCGACTGTAGGTACCACTAGCTAGTTAGGGTATGTGGGTATGCCACCCGACGGTAGGTACCACTAGCTAGTTAGGGTATGTAGGTATGCCACCCGACTGTAGGTACCACTAGCTAGTTAGGGTATGTAGGTATGCCACCCGACGGTAGGTACCACTAGCTAGTTAGGGTATGTAGGTATGCCACCCGACTGTAGGTACCACTAGTTAGTTAGGGTATGTAGGTATGCCACCCGACTATAGGTACCACTAGCTAGTTAGGGTATGTAGGTATGCCACCCGACGGTAGGTACCACTAGCTAGTTAGGGTATGTGGGTATGCCACCCGACGGTAGGTACCACTAGCTAGTTAGGGTATGTGGGTATGCCACCCGACGGTAGGTACCACTAGCTAGTTAGGGTATGTAGGTATGCCACCCGACTGTAGGTACCACTAGCTAGTTAGGGAATGTAGGTATGCCACCCGACGGTAGGTACCACTAGCTAGTTAGGGTATGTAGGTATGCCACCCGACGGTAGGTACAAGTAGTTAGTTAGGGAATGTAGGTATGCCACCCGACGGTAGGTACCACTAGCTAGTTAGGGTATGTAGGTATGCCACCCGACGGTAGGTACCACTTGTTAGTTACGGTATGTTGGTATGCCACCCGACGGTAGGTACCACTAGCTAGTTAGGGTATGTAGGTATGCCACCCGACGGTAGGTACATCTAGTTAGTTAGGGAATGTAGGTATGCCACCCGACGGTAGGTACCACTAGCTAGTTAGGGTATGTAGGTATGCCACCCGACTGTAGGTACCACTAGCTAGTTAGGGTATGTAGGTATGCCACCCGACGGTAGGTACCACTAGCTAGTTAGGGTATGTGGGTATGCCACCCGACGGTAGGTACCACAAGCTAGTTAGGGTATGTAGGTATGCCACCCGACTGTAGGTACCACTAGCTGGTTAGGGTATGTAGGTATGCCACCCGACTGTAGGTACCACTTGCTAGTTAGGGTATGTAGGTATTCCACCCGACGGTAGGTACCACTAGCTAGTTAGGGTATGTGGGTATGCCACCCGACGGTAGGTACCACTAGCTAGTTAGGGTATGTAGGTATGCCACCCGACTGTAGGTACCACTAGCTAGTTAGGGAATGTAGGTATGCCACCCGACGGTAGGTACCACTAGCTAGTTAGGGTATGTAGGTATGCCACCCGACGGTAGGTACAACTAGTTAGTTAGGGAATGTAGGTATGCCACCCGACGGTAGGTACCACTAGCTAGTTAGGGTATGTGGGTATGCCACCCGACGGTAGGTACCACAAGCTAGTTAGGGTATGTAGGTATGCCACCCGACTGTAGGTACCACTAGCTGGTTAGGGTATGTAGGTATGCCACCCGACTGTAGGTACCACTTGCTAGTTAGGGTATGTAGGTATTCCACCCGACGGTAGGTACCACTAGCTAGTTAGGGTATGTGGGTATGCCACCCGACGGTAGGTACCACTAGCTAGTTAGGGTATGTAGGTATGCCACCCGACTGTAGGTACCACTAGCTAGTTAGGGAATGTAGGTATGCCACCCGACGGTAGGTACCACTAGCTAGTTAGGGTATGTAGGTATGCCACCCGACGGTAGGTACAACTAGTTAGTTAGGGAATGTAGGTATGCCACCCGACGGTAGGTACCACTAGCTAGTTAGGGTATGTAGGTATGCCACCCGACGGTAGGTAACACTTGTTAGTTAGGGTATGTAGGTATGCCACCCGACGGTTGGTACCACTAGTTAGTTAGGGTATGTAGGTATGCCACCCGACGGTAGGTAGCACTAGCTAGTAAGGGAATGTAGGTATGCCACCCGACGGTAGGTACCACTTGCTAGTTAGGGTATGTCGGTATGCCACCCAACGGTAGGAACCACTAGTTAGTTAGGGTATGTAGGTATGCCACCCGACAGTAGGTACCACTAGCTAGTTAGGGTATGTAGGTATGCCACCCGACGGTAGGTAGCACTAGCTAGTAAGGGTATGTAGGTATGCCACCCGACGGTAGGTACCACTAGTTTTTTTTTTTTTTTTTTTTAATTTTTTTTAATTAGTGTCTATTTAATAAGCTGTGATGAGATTTTTTTTTTTTTTTTGTAATTATTTTTTATTTTTAATAATAAGCTTACATGTGACATAATTCATTTTACATCTTGTATTTTTTACTACTCTTCCATTGAAAGCATCTGCTTGTGTATGGAAGGGGAATGTACATAAATGTTGTTGTTAGTTAGTACTTAAATAATTCTTTTTACATAAATGTATGTTTGCTGTAGTGTTTTTGTTGATAGTAGTGAAGGATAATATATTAATTTATTAAATTTAAAAAAGAAAGGAAGTTATGGAAAACTAAGGATATTTGTGAGATTAATTAAATGACAGTAGTTTTTTTTTCAGAATATTTTTAAAGTGTCTTTTGACAGAGAGCAGTATTCGGGTTTTATCATTAATGCTTCTGATTTCTTCTGGTAGACGATTGAAAAAAGTTCTTCCCTGGTAAGTATAATGATGTTGTGCAAAAGACGTATTTAGTTTTGGGCATAGAAAAACATGTCTAAGTCGCGTTCTGTTTTCATTTAAAAATTGATATTTATCTTTTTCTTTTATAATTTGGATTAATGAGTTTTTAATATATAGGTCTTTAAATGTAGGTACTTGAAATTCTTCAAACAGGCGTTCTGTTGGGTTGTCAAAGGATTTTTTTAATATAATTTTAATAATTGTTCTTTGTATAATTTCAATTGGAAGAAGGTTACATTTATACGCGGATCCCCAACTAATAATAGCGTATTGTAAAGTGGATTGAACTAAGGCATAGTAAATTAAATATAGATTTTTTACCGATAGAAAGTTTCTAATTCTTAAAAATATATATATTAATTTTCTAATTTTGTTTACTACTTGACATATTTGTTCCTTCCATTTCAGATTTTTATCAATAATTATTCCTAGATATTTAATTTTATTTGTTGTTTTTAGTACTGTACAGTTTGATTTGCAATAGTTTTGGCTGTGAATTTTAGTATTATTATGTATGACAATGTAAAATTTTTTAGGAGTATCATTTGTATGGATTGCAAATGGAATTACAAATGTCTTTTCTTTATTAAGTGACAGTAAATTAGTGTCAAACAATTCTTGAGCGTGTTGATGTCTTCTGTGGCCTTTAATTCTACATTTTCCCAAGTCTCATCACTTATTATTAATACTGTATCATCGGCGTATGACGTAATTTGACCATGTAAGGGTTGAAAAAATATATCGTTTACATATATAGTAAATAGAATTGGTCCAAGCACTGTACCTTGGGGGATTCCAAAGCTTGTAATCTCTTGATCACTATAAACACGATTGATTTTTACTACTTGAGGATGGTTTTTTAAGTAGTCGGTGATCCATTTAATCGCGTTGCCTTTTATGCCAATATTATTCAATTTTTTTAATAGCATCTCATGGGATATGCTATCGAATGCCTTTCTAAGGTCAATAAATATACCCGCACATTTTTTACCTTTATCTAATGATTCGTAAATGTATGAAGTTACGTTAGCAATAGCATCTTGTGTGCTGAGTGATTTTATAAAGCCAAACTGGTTTTTGTGTAATATTTTATTATTATCTAGAAAATTTACCAATTGTTTTTTTACTATTTTTTCAAAGATCTTTCCTATATTAGAAATAAGACATATTGGGCGATAATTCGTTGCTTGATGTGGATCTCCAGATTTGTAAATAGGTGAGATTATTGTGGTTTTGTAGTTCATTGGAAAAATTCCATTTGTTAAACGTTTATTAAATGAATGATAGGTTTTATTAAGTGAGGTTTCATAGTTTTTAACATGTGTGTCGTAATAGAATCCAAACCGGGGGACGAACCTCCTTTCATATTTTCTATTATTTTCGAGATTTCACATTCTGTTGTTGTTTCAAACATTGAAAGTATATTACGTTTCTGTATATTTTTATTTTTATGGTTTTTTTGGTTTGAAGGCTTATGAATATTTTTCGCAAGATTTTTCCCAACATTTGCAAAGAAGGAATTAAATATGTTTGCACATTGTTTAGGCTGTATATTGGCATCTATAATTTTTTTATCATGTTCAATGTACTTAATGCTTTGTGTTTTTTTTGTATTTTCTATGGCGAAATTAACAGTTTTCCACATTTGTTTATGGTTATTTGTTGATTTTTTGGTTATTAAATTATGTTTTTTTATGTTTAATATTATTATTATACAGAAGTAAGCATGAGTGATGATCAGTTATGTTAGTTTTCCAAACAATTGATTTTATTTTGTGAAGATCTTTAATGTTTACATTTGTCCAAATGTGGTCTAAACAAGATGGAGTATGTTCTTTTATTTCTCTAGTATTTTTATTTATGCAAGATATAAAATTTTGTTCAGTCATACAATTGATGTATTCATTTTTGTTATTATTTTCTATTTTTTCATTAATATTAACGTTAAAATCTTCTACGACGAAGCAAAGTTTATTTTTTAATTTTAATAATATGTATTTGAGGCCATTAATAAATGTAATAATACTCGAGCCATGCGTTCTATAGATAGCTATTAGATGGTATATGGATTTGCCGAGTTTGAAATGTACTTCGATACAGTTTACTAAGTGTATTGGATGTTCTATTATGTTAACAATACTAAATTTATTGCTTGCAAATATTATTATTCCCGAATTTTTATTGATGTCTACTTTGGTAGAAATATAGTTGTACTCAGGTAAGTTATAAGACGGTGACTCAGCGTTCGTAAATGTTTCGGATAACACTATAAAGTCCGGTTTTTTAATTAAATTATTTATTTTTAGAATTAATTCATCTAAATTTTTTTGAACGCTACGGATGTTTATGTGCATAATAATTATATCATTGATGTTTTTAGAAATAATTTTGTTACACGAATCGGTACATATACATTCATATTCTTGAATTTTAATATTTAACTCTAATTCGTTACTTAAGAAATCATCCATTTAATGCATTGTCGGTTGTATTTTACAAAATTATTCATAAGATTTTTATTCAATGTCGTAGTTAATTCTTTCTTTGGCTAATTTAAGCATGTAAGATCGGAACTTACATGTTTCGCTGTTTGTTCGGTGGTCTACTTCATTCATTTTACTGTTCAAGGAGTTTATTTCTTTCTTCTTGTTAGCTGAGTTGCAGTTAGCGCATTTGGGTGGCAGTTCCAGGGATTTACACTCGGAGATGGGATGATCTTCTGAACAGTGCTTGCATGTTGGTTTATTAATTCTATTGTAGCATTTTTGTGCTATGTGTCCAAATCTTTGACAGTGGAAACATTGGGTAAGAGGACTGCAGTCTTCTACATAGATTCTCATGAATCCTAGATGAATTTTTTTTTTATTAATAAGATGTAGTCTCATTTCGGGATTTGTTTGTAGTATTAAGTTTTTGCTGTTAGTTTTTTTGTTTGTAATGATGGCCTTAACTTGTAATATTTCTTTGTCTTGGTATTTTTCACATATCATTTTGATGTCGTTGTTTTGTTCAACGATGTCTTCTAAGAATTCTTTTTCGGTATAGTCATTGTCAAGACCTTTGAATATTACGCATGGATCCGTTTTCAGAAGTACCTCCGCTATTATGGTTTTGTCGACTTCATTTATCTTATCTTTTAATTTTTTTGCGTCTTCTTTTTCTGGGCATGTTATTATAAGGTTTTTTTTTGTTTTTTTAATTTCGCATAGGTACTCGAATTCCCAACTGCGATATTTTAATCTTTTGTATTTTCTCTTTTATTTTTTCAGTGTCTTCTTCTTTTAAGCTTTTAATTATTATAGGAAATCGTTTTTCTTGCGTTTGTGATATTAAGTTTTTTACTGCAGAAGAGTATGAAAATGGGTATTTTTGTACTTGGTTTTTTTCTTGAATATCACACTTTTCTTGTAATTTAGCTAATTCTATTGCCATGTGCGATATCATTTCCATGATGTTATTTATTTCTTTCATCATTTTTGATTTGGTTTCTTTGGTAAGTTTATTTTCTTCTATGATTGTATGTAAGTCACTTATGTTTTGTTTCGCCTTTGTTATGAAGGCATGCGGATCAACCGCTTCCTCCATTTTTCCAGGTTAAAAAAATATATTTTCCGTAAATTTATGTATTTATATAATTTGTCTTGGGTTGAAGGTGTTGTTTTATTTATTCACCGCTTACGGCGCTCACTCGCGTCCAACACCGTTTATTACATTATATAAAAATCTATAATATTTCATTCATATAGTTTCTTCTTAGTCCTCCTCACAAGGTAGTCCTGTGCTGAGGCGGACTGGTAGATTTTTTTGATTTTCTGTTATTTAGTTTCTATGATGTTTTTAGTACATTTTCTAGTATGTCTGCATCAATTTCTTTCACCCATGTTTTGATTTTTTCCTTAAGCTTATTTATCTTTTCTATCTTTTTCAAACTTGGAGGAAGGATATTGTAAAGTTTGGTTGCCAGATATATGTGGTTTCTTTGGCCAAAACTTGTCTTGAATTTTGGAACATCTCGTATATCCCTTTTTGAGGCTCTTGTATCATGTATCCGAGTTTCATTAGGAGATTTTCTGTTTTTAAAATGATTTATTAAAATATTCTTGGCATATATTTGTTTTAAATTTAGAATATCAAAACACTTGAAAATATCTTTTGAGGAGGTTCTGATGGGTAATTTTAGTATGTTTTTTATAATGCTCTTTTGAGCAATATCTAAGTGGTTCATATTATTAGCTGTAGCAGATCCCCATACTAGAATTCCGTACTCAAGACGGGAATGAACTAAAGCATAAAATACTTTTTTGATGTCTTTCCTAGGTAGTATGTTTCTTAGGTTTTTGAAGAAATATACAAGTCTCGTAAGCTTTTTAGTGAGTTCATTTATGTGTATGTCCCATCTAAGGTTTTCGTCTATTTCCACTCCTAGATACTTAATACTTTTTGACTTTGTTATAATAGGGGAAGAGCAATGTGACTTATTGTTTTGACACTCGTGCAATTTTAGAGTGTATTCTTTACCCGGTTGACCTCTTGAGTTTATTGAAAAGGCTAGATAATTAGTTTTAATTATATTGAGCGTAAGAGAGTTCATCCGAAGCCAATTTTGAAGTGCAGTTAGTCCATGTTCAGCCTCTTTATAAGTGTCCATCCAGTCCTTTTCGTGGAATAACATAACAGTATCATCGGCAAAACTAATTATATTTCCATTGATGGGAAGTTTGGTAAGTTCATTTATATAGATGAGAAATAAGATTGGTCCCAAGACACTTCCTTGAGGGACGCCGTAGTTTATTGGAAGAGGATTGTTTTTTTGTTGGCCTATTTGTACTTGTTGTGTTCGTCCTGTCAAGTACGTCATCAGTAAATTTAGTGGAGTGCCAGATATGCCAATTTTCTTAAGTTTTATGAGAAGAATTTTATGATCTATTGTGTCAAAGGCTTTTTTTAGGTCTATAAAAACAGCCAGACATTTTTTTCCACCGTCTAAATTTTTTATGGCTATTCTTGATGTTCAATTGCGTCCACGGTACTCAAACTTTCCCGAAATCCATATTGTGTTGGGGAAATTTTTTTATTAATTTCCAGAAAGTGGACGATTTGGCTTTTCAAAATTTTTTCCAGAATTTTTGAGAAAGTGCTTAGGATACTTATAGGGCGATAATTATTTATGTCATTTTTGCTTCCATTTTTATAAATTGGTAAAACTGTAGCATTTTTTTAGACAAGAAGGAAATATCCCCTTTGATATAGAGAGGTTTATAAGGTATGTCAGGGGGAGGATCAACTCCTCTTGGAGATGTTTTATAGTTTTGATTGAGATAGGATCATTTCCTGAAGAAGTGTTGTTATCTAGTGAAGCAATCACTTTTATTAGTTCGTTGCTAGTTATTTGGTTTAGATTTAGTGTGCTATCTTGGATTGAGACTTCACTATTTTCTATTTCCTTTTCAATAGTAATTGGTTTTGTGATTTTATTTGCCAATTTCGAGCCTATGTTAGTGAAAAAAGTATTAATATATTCCATAATTTTGTCAGCATGCTCTGCAAAGGAAGTTGGAATCATGTCAATGTTTAATTCTCCAATCATTTCCTTGTTGTAGGAGGGTTCAGAGTTAGTGATTTCTTTTATAATCTTCCATATTTTTCTGGAGTCATTGTTACATTCTTCTATTTTCCTTTTATAGTAGTTTTCTTTGGCGTTGCGAATAACATTTTTACTTATATTTCTGTATCTTTTATAGAATCTTAATTTAAATATATCGTAAGGGTCTTTTTTAACTTTTAAATGTATTTCATCTATTTTCCTTATACAGTTGATGATGTTTTGTGTAATCCAAGGTTTGATGTGCTTATTTTTATGGGATATCTTTTTTTCTATTAATGTGGTATTCAATTGTATTGTATGTTGTATAATTTCGTTAAAATAGCTCCAAGCAGAATTTGTGTCATCTGTTTCATAAAGGTTTGTCCATTCAGTATTTTCTAATTTTTTTTTACTTCTTTCCAATTTGTTTCCGATATTTGGAGTGTAATTTTATGATTTTGGATTTTTCCTGTTTTATTTTTGTTAATGAAGAGAATTGTTGAGTAATGGTCTGTAATCGTGGATGTATATATAATGGCTTGAGTTTGTTTATTGGTCTTACTGAAGATATGATCGATGCAAGTTTTGCATTCATTTGATACTCGAGTTGGTTCATTTTTTATACTGATCTCTTCAACATTAACTTCTATATCTTCATTAATGTATACAACTACACCATCACTTTTTCCCTTATTCATTAACGTTGAGTGAGGGATGTAATTGTCAATTTGTAAAGCAGAGTATTTTTCGGTTATCCAGCATTCGGTAAGTATAATTATGTCCCAGGTTAAATTTAAACTTTTAATTAATATTTGTAGCTCGTCAAAGTTTTTGTTTATGCTTCTACTATTTTGATTTTTTTTTTTTTTACAGTAATACCGCACAAGAGTCCCTACTGCTCCCGTCTGGAGCCAGTGAGGCTATGGCATCCCCAATTGGGGTATGTTGTGGGGCTGAGGGTATTGGGGAGGGGAGGGAGATGGGGAAGAGGAAGGTGGGGAAGTACCTGGCTATTCAGATCTGGTCACCAAACACGGCTAAAGCCATTTCAAGCAACGTTTCAATTCTGAATGGTGGTCTTTCACCAGGGCGATACTGAGAGTATCTTCCACTCTGGAACGTGCCGCAAATATACTATATATTATTTTAAATTAATTAATTGTGAAATAACACAAATTAATCAAATAACATTTATTTGCGCACGCCCCGGGATCGAACCCGCGACCTTCGGATCTGTAGTCAAAAGCGTATACCACTAGACCACGCCGGCCGTCAATTATGATTACTGATGCAGTATGTTAAAATTTTTGTTCATTGTTGATAGGTTAGGTAAGTTTGCTCTTTTTGCATTAGGTTCCGTGGTTAATGTAGTGTCAGCCATTTTTAATTTTTGCAATAGTTGTTATTTATAGCCATTTTATTTATATGATGTTTCTCAAATCGTCTATATGTTTAACGTTAATTATTTTTTCGTTTGCATTTCTTCTTGCCATTATTTTTCCCTCTTCGTGCCAGACGTATGCATAGTTTTTTTCTTTTGAGATTTGTTTGGTTTTCCAAAGAAGTTCCTTATGGTAAGGGCTCAGTTCTTCAGCTATGTATATTGTTTCAGTTGAAATATCTTTGATCGCAGCATAATTGATGTTTTTTCTATTTGCAATAAGCTTGTCTCTGGTCAATTTATCTGAAAATTGCACTAGTATTTTAGGTGGTGCATTGATTCGCCTATCAAGTATCCTTTTTACCTCTATAATTTCGCCGTATTTTAGGTCCACTCCTGCCGCCGCTGCCACTTTTTTAACCACTTCAATTTGCTGTTCCCCAAATAAAGTTAGTTAGGGTATGTAGGTATGCCACCCGACGGTAGGTAGCACTAGCTAGTAAGGGTATGTAGGTATGCCACCCGACGGTAGGTACCACTAGTTATTTAGGGTATGTAGGTATGCCACCCGACGGTAGGTAGCACTAGCTAGAAAGGGTATGTAGGTATGCCACCCGACGGTAGGTACCACTAGCTAGTTAGGGTATGTGGGTATGCCACCCGACTGTAGGTACCACTAGCTAGTTACTGTATGTAGGTATGCCACCCGACGGTAGGTACCACTAGTTATTTAGGGTATGTAGGTATGCCACCCGACGGTAGGTAGCACTAGCTAGAAAGGGTATGTAGGTATGCCACCCGACGGTAGGTAGCACTAGCTAGAAAGGGTATGTAGGTATGCCACCCGACGGTAGGTACCACTAGCTAGTTAGGGTATGTGGGTATGCCACCCGACTGTAGGTACCACTAGCTAGTTACTGTATGTAGGTATGCCACCCGACGTTAGGTACAACTAGCTTAGGAAAAAATCAACGGACACAGGCCGGATACTACGGATTAATCAAATAGGTTAGTTAGAGAAAGGAATATCACAAATTGTACCAGTGACCAGGAGATCTCGATGAACGTGATTTATATTTATTTTTTCGTGGAAAGCAATCACTTTGTGGTTTAACATTTTAATGAAATAAAAACAATATTTTTTGTTTAAAACCACGATTTTTTTTTAATTAATTTTAAGGCCGACCGGTTTCGCTACACTCGAGCATCGTCAGGGTACAAAATTAAACTAATCAAAAATACAAAATGTGTAATTATATATACATACAGAGGGAGATAGAAAGTAAAATCAAAATGAAACAACAATATATTAAAAGAAAACAATTAGTGTATATAAATATTATAATAATAGAGAATAGGCATTAATAATTGTAAGGTGATTAAGGAATACTGGGAATTTTACAGTTTATAGGGAATATTCCCAGTATTGGGCTTTTTGAAAAATCTAATTGATTATTCAGAATTAAACTTTTGGTTTTAGTGGCTTTCTTTATTTCGAGTGCTTCTAGGTTATTCAATTTGTTACTATGGTCTTTTCTATGGAGAATCTTAGCACCGGTGCTTTTATTGAAGGTATGATCTGTTTCAATAAGATGATTGGCAAACTCTGAAAAGTCATTGCTATTTAGGCATCTAAGATGTTCTTTAATCCTAATTTTGACATTGCGCGTTGTCTTCCCGATATAAAACGCTGGACAATTGTTACAATTTAATTTATAAATTCCTGCATGACTTAGTGTGTCAAAGTTTTTTTTTAAATATATTGTTGTTTCATTTTGATTTTACTTTCTATTTCCCTCTGTATGTACCTATATATAATTACACATTTTATATTTTTGATTAGTTTAATTTTGTACCCTGACGATGCTCGAGTGTAGCGAAACCGGTCGGTCTTAAAATTAAAAAAAAAATCGTGGTTTTAAACAAAAAATATTGTTTTTATTTCATTATATTTATTTTACTCGACACCCGAGGTCACCACAACGCGGCCGTGTCCATGAAGTGCGGATACTTTAGTCACAAATATAGGAGGAACATTACACTTACAAACAAATAAACATAGACATAGTCACATAGGCCCTGCAATGGGACTCCTGACTGAGTTTGGAACCATCTGTGAAGAAAAAAAAACAATTTGGCAAGTTTTTTTCAATATTTTTTTTAAATTCTGCATTATTTGAATTCGGTGAGTTTTGAATCTTTATTTATTAACTTATTCCTATAAACTGATTGATCTTGGGATAGAAAGTAAGGCTTTTATAGGGACATAAGTATAAGGAAAGAGATTCATTGAGGCGTGTGAAGTTAAATCCAGGAGAGAATTGTAGTAATCATAGAGAGGGGGAGGAGAATGATTTTTCCAGAAGGGATTTGAATTAACCTCTTACTTTAAGCATTGAAGTTTATGAATCAAGGAATGGGATGTTATTGACTTCTTACATGTAAATGAGATTCACAGCATTCTTCTTGCATTGCGTTGATTGGGGAAGATTTCATTGCTCCTAAGACAAGGCGAAGAGAGTCTATGGTATGTAATAAACTTCTTCCGTTTTTTGTCAGCCTAGCCAAGCACGTTGTTTTATTGCGAACCTAAGTAATTTCATATTATTTACAGTAGCTATGGGCAGGATCGAAACATTTACACGATTGAAATATTTTGATCGAAACATAAAAAGAATTGAGTGATAAATCGATTGAATAGCTCGGAGTTCAGCGGGAGCAGTAGCTGCGGAAAGAGACAGATTTGTATCGGTTTGGGGAGGTGGAGGGAGCACATAGACAGTTTTGGGAGGGGGAGGGGGCACATTGACAGTTTTGGGAGGGGGAGGGGGCACATAGACAGTTTTGGGAGGGGGAGAGGGCACATAGACAGTTTTGGGAGGGGGAAGGGGCACATAGACAGTTTTGGGAGGGGGAGGGGGCACATAGACAGTTTTGAGAGGGGGAGGGGGCACATAGACAAAGTATGTTACATTGGTCATTTGCTGTATTTATTTAAAAAATAAATGTAAACTATGTATTGCCAAGATCACCATTAGTGGGAAAAGCCAATATAAATAATAATAAAAAAACAACTACTCCAGTACCTACTACCTATAGTAACGCAAATGTAGTAAACTGAGCATCTTATTTAATACACATATCTATGGCCTATCTGTCAAATGAACAAGACGCTTTACAGCTTGATGTGTTGTAAATATCAAATGTGCTTTTCCATGTGATTATTGAAAAGCTACCTGTGAGTACCCTTTAACGTTATATATTACTGGATTATTCCGAGAGTTATGCATTCGATCGTTTTCCATATTTTGTGTTAAAATTATTTGAGGTTATGTGCGTCTTCACGCTTTGTGCTTAAATACCATTTAGTTTGGCTTGGTAAACACCACTTTCATCTTTATACTAAATTCCAAGGCTTTATATTACTCTATTTAACTTTAAAATGTAAAATCTACCATTAAAACGTATAAAAAATTAAATTAAATATTAAACTTATTTCCATAGATATGTATCTTTCATTATCAAGTAAACCACCGACAACACACATAAATATAAAATATTCAATGTTGACTCGAAAAAGTAGCTGTCACGGCCAGAGGCGGATTTGCCCTTAGGCCTATGTAGGCCCGGGCCTAGGGCGGCCAGATATTAGGGGCGGCCAATCGTGACAAAAAGTCACAGATGATAACAAGAAATTACTTCCTAAGTACCTAAATATTGTACGTACGAAATAGCGATATACAAGAGCGTGTTCACACACAGCACACAGCGCGCCCCCACGCCCCACAGCCGCCCTCGCCACACCTATCATGCTCCGTCGCTCGCCCGCTTGCGTATTTCCAATCCCTACCGTGATTCAGTTGCGCTAGTGTGCTTGTGAACCGCGTTAGGTATTGTTATGCATTATAGCGTGTTCACACACAGAGCTATAATATGCGTGGGATGGCGTATTTCAGCATATCGCTCACCATACTATCCAATTTGGAATGTACGGCGAGCGATATGCTGAAATACGCCATCCCACGCATATTATAGCTCTGTGTGAACACGCTCTTAATCACCTTACAAAAGCTATAATAAATAAATAAATCAGAGATTATAAAATAATACAATAATAAGATGTTATTTATGCCAATTATGAACTTTCCACTGATGATAGTGAATAATAAACTACGACATTATAAAGGTATTTTCTTTAAAATATAAAAATATATATATTTTTAGTTAAAATCTATGAAAAGGGGGGGGGGGTGGAGGAACGTTGGAATAGGATTAAGAGGCAAAGGATTTTTATTTCTTTTTAGCATTGTTCTAAAGTAGCCTACGGAGTTCGGATTTGTGACATCTATGGTCAAAATAGATAAAGCAGGAATCCATAAATCGTCAGTCTCGATCGAAAATGACACAGAACAGAAGAAAGCCGTTATATGTGAAGCAAGAGGTATTCGTTTAAAACTGGAACGCTTTGAAACGGCCATCATGACTGTGTTTTAGGGATTTTTACTGAATCGTATTAACGCCAGAGTAAAAACTTCAGAGTGTGGAAATTGACATCACTATTGTCATAGAACTGTATGAGGTACTTATACATTTTATTGGCGAAATGCGAGATAATTTCGATGATTTCGAAAACCAAACCAAAAAACTGTCCCTTTTACAGGAATATGAAAGAGATTTTCGACGCAATCGAAAGCCTAAGCTACTTCCTGGCGAGAATAATACAGGTGAAGAGATGCAACAAAAAAACGGCCGCGAAAATTTCAGAATCGCTACTTTTTTAGTAATAATCTATTCCTTATCAGCAGAACTAAAAAAAACGACTGGGTGCTTACAAATCACTTTATAATAAATATAATTTTATTATTATTTTTCGGAATAACTTATTGAGTAAAACCTCAAATTATAATATTTAAATATTGAAGACAATATTAGTGATTTTTAAACGAAAATCTGAAACAGAAAAATCAGAAAAGGAAACGGTCACATCTGGGACTCGAACCCAGGACCCTTGTCTTTCCGGGACAATGCTCTACCAACTGCGCTAATGGGACCCTATCCTCATCGGTCACTTTTAACTGTATCATACTTCGAATAAGAACCACCAACGTTGTCTTCATTTTTTTTTCACCGCACATTTTTATTGGCAACTATCATTATGTATGATCGCAAGATTCAACCCGAACTAAATGCAATCCTAGACAACGTCTTATAGATAAACCTATCTTATTGTTTTTATTTTTAATGTGCGACATCTATTGACTTTTCTGCAAGTCTAGAAATGAATTATTATTTTTCGGAATAACTTATTGAGTAAAACCTCAAATTATAATATTTAAATATTGAAGACAATATTAGTGATTTTTAAACGAAAATCTGAAACAGAAAAATCAGAAAAGGAAACGGTCACATCTGGGACTCGAACCCAGGACCCTTGTCTTTCCGGGACAATGCTCTACCAACTGCGCTTATGGGACCCTATCCTCATCGGTCACTTTTAACTGTATCATACTTCGAATAAGAACCACCAACGTTGTCTTCATTTTTTTTTCACCGCACATTTTTATTGGCAACTATCTTTATGTATGATCGCAAGATTCAACCCGAACTAAATGCAATCCTAGACAGCGTCTTATAGATAAACCTATCTTATTGTTTTTATTTTTAATGTGTAAAAAGAAAAAAAAAATGAAGACAACGTTGGTGGTTCTTATTCGAAGTATGATACAGTTAAAAGTGACCGATGGGGATAGGGTCCCATTAGCGCAGTTGGTAGAGCATTGTCCCGGAAAGACAAGGGTCCTGGGTTCGAGTCCCAGATGTGACCGTTTCCTTTTCTGATTTTTCTGTTTCAGATTTTCGTTTAAAAATCACCAATATTGTCTTCAATATTTAAAAATTATAATTTTATTACTCAATTGATAAAACTAAGCCCATCTGAAGTCGAAGAAAAGGCAAAATCATTTCAAATGATTTATTCTAGTGATTTAGAAGCCCATTTTTTAGCAGAATGTCTCCATTTTCGTGCTCACTGCAGTGTGAAAAATAAGGATCGAAACAATGCTGTCAGTTTGTTAAAATGGTTACGAACTGAAGATCTTGTAGCATTATCCAAACGTGGATATTGCTCTTCGAATGTGTGTGTACTCCCGCCAGTAACTCTTCTGGAGAATGATCATTTTCTTGTTTACGACGTGTAAAAAATTATTTACGCACAACAATGGCGGAGCAACGGCTGAACAATCTTGCTTTGCTTAACATAGAAGCAGATTTTTTAAGGAAATTGGATTGCGAAGATCTAATTAATGATTTTGATGCACTTAAGTGCAGACGAGAATTCTACCTGCCAGATTTTTGTTTTGAGGTCAGTTTTTTTTTATGTTAGATAATGCTTTACGTAAATTTTTTTACCAACGTTTTAATTTGTATTTTAAGTTTAGTTATTATATTCGAATATGTACCTTAATTTGATTTTTATTTAAAAGAGGTGCTGATTTCTTTTATTTGTTTGGAGACTTAATAATAACTTTTTATCCAGCCCGTATCTGGCAACCCTAATTGTAACTGTGAAACACTTATATATTATTGTATGAGAATAAACCTGAAACTAGTTAAATAAATTAAACCTAAAACTGTTTTAAATGTTTTATTCAAATCCTTGAAACCTTAGAAAGTATTACAAACTAGCAGCTATTATAGTTAACTAAATTTCTGAATCGATTTCGATAAAAGTTGTCAATAAAGTAAATTCATTATGTAGTCTATAGTCTATATCAGGGGTCTCCAAACAACGGCCCGCCAATGTCATCAATCCGGCCTGCGACAATCGACAATTATACAGTAATTGAACTAGCGAATTTAGCAAGCGTATTTTTTTACATTAATTCCACACAAGAGGCTTTGAGGAAAATATTTTTCCTCACAACCTATGTCATCTTAGGTGATGCTGTGTGGAGGGTCTTTTTAAGGAAGGGAAGGATAGGAAGTTCTGAAAAGGAAAATGTATGAGGGGTGGGTAGGAATCTGGGGATTAGTGTGCTCCTCCATCCCTCCAACTGCGGTGCAAGGCGATGGGTCAAGATAGTCCGGCTGGAAAGGTCAAAAGGCCTCCCTCACTCAATCCGGCCCGCCACGCAGCAGGTGGGCAGACGTATCCGCCGCCAAGACCTGGACAAATCTCACCCCATTAACCATTAATGATAATGGCAGGAAAATTAAAACGGTTTTGACCCTAGGAACTTACTGAAAAGTTTGGATACTCCTGGTCAATATGATGGGTACTGAGAAAGGGGCGGCTACATGGTCTGGGGCCTAGGGCGGCCAAGACTGCAAATCTGCCTCTGGTCACGGCAGTTTCAAAGTAACAAACATTAAGCGATTATAAATTTTACAATTTTTTAATACTTTTTCTATAAATCCTACAAAAATGAAACAAATGGTCAAATACAGGTTATCTCATTGTATATATAGCACCATAACGACTTTGTATGACTCCATGTAAAAATTCTAATTTATGGTTTTTTTTAATTTTGGCCAAAAATTAAAAAAATGATCGTCTGGATATCTCGAGCAACCAGTTTTTTTATTATCTTTCCTCCCCAATGTAGGAATTTTAAAAAAACGATTACACGTAAACTGATTTTAGTACGATGCGTGAAACCCTTACGTAGACGGCATAAGGGTTATTTCACAGTTGAAAATTCATTGTTCACCTCCCCGACAATCGATCAATATTCATGTAAAAAAACGCAAAAATGCATATTTTGTGAAGTTCTGATACATACCTACATGAAAATTTCCTCCGATAATCGAATAAAAAATTGAATTTGCTAAGCTATTCAATAAAAACATAGGCCGAAAATGGATTTGTAAATAGGATATTTTGCACAAGACTTTTTTTTAGGCCTGATACATATTTTTTTCTAGGCTTATAAAAAGTCTTCAAAAAATGATCTTCGGCTGACAAGGCCAAGATGTGTTCTACTTGCAGTATTTAATTAAAGCATCTGTAGTATTTCTAAGCAAACAAATGTTCAAACCAAAAACACCTGATTCAGCATTACTTGGTATTGGATCGCCTTAACGATTTCATTCACAGAGTTTTCATTATAATTGAAATAATATTTTGGGACGGTACTAAATCGTAAAAAATGGCAACACCTTGAACATAACCATAGATCACTATCATTAAAGCATCTGTCACTGTATTTTGCAAGATCGTTCAGATTGAGATGTTACTTCATTATAATAAGTTATTGGTAAGTTGTAATGTCGATATTTCCCTCCCGAGTATTTTGAATGGTTAACTGTATAACTGCGCTGTGTCGCTGTTTACCGCGACCTAACCTTACTTATACCTGGGTTTACCGAGATTTTGTCGGAGAGTACATAGAATATGCGATCAGGCTAATTTAAATAGATATACAGAGGATGACAGCATTAGATTCTGCAAACCGTCATCAATTATCTAAACTTTAATTTCTTTTCAATCAAAATTATTTAATCTTTTTCCAAATATTTACTCTGCATCCACCCAATGACGTCACAATACATCTAGACTCGTTATTGTCTGACAAACTCATTATAAAATGTGGCAAGTAAAAACACTATTATTTATTTAGTAAATTTTTCAATTTCAATGCTGTTCATGTTGGGCTAAGATGGACATTTAAAGAATATGTACAAATTAAATCGATTTTGCATCGGACACTACATTCTACGTCACGGGCGTGTCTCGTATAAGCTTACTCGCTTACACTATAAGATGAACACGCAATACTGTATGAAATCTACTGCTATAAGGCTTTTGTCCATATTACAATTATGTGTTGCTACTTTCACTATCTCACAAGATGTTTATATCTGAAAATCATCGTTACATATATTTTTTCAAAATAATAAAATAATTTTTGTGTTTTTCGAAAGAAATTTTATCTTTTGGCTTATTATAGTGCTTGTCGGGTAGTCAAAACACCTCATCACGCACGAAGGCTTTTTAGTGTTTGTCGGGTAATAAAAATATTTTCTCTTCACGCACGAGGGCATTTTGGCACTTTGTTACTCTATTTACTCAGAGGTTGCACACGACCTTACGTGACCCGTAGCAGTTTAGTACTAAAGCTACAAAATTGAAAGAAATACAGTTTCGCTTTTATCTTGCCACTTTGAGATTTCTACAGCGCGTCCATATGTTTGCATACACCTCATTGTTCTTACAAAATATTCCAACTGAAATGAAATATTCAAATCTCTTCCAAATAAGATTTTCGTTCTTAATGTAACGTTCTATTTCTGTAGGTTTCAGTTTTATTTTTGGGCTAGAACCAACCCAAAATCCTACCACAGTCTTACCATGGATCTACTGAATCCAGAGCGTGTCTCCATCAAGAAGGAACCAGGGCCACAGGAAGAAGGCGGTTGTGAAATGCTGTATGGGGATATGGATTTTGACTTTTCAGATGTAAAGAAGGAATCCTTACAGCATGCGGAGAGCACTCGGAAAACCCGTAAGTTGCGAAGCTTATGTCAAAAACTGTTTTGCGTAAAATTTCGATGCTAGTAATCCATGTCAGTTTTGAGTTGCCCAGGCAGGCCATAATTTTTAAGAAGTACTTGTTCTTGTTGTTCTCGTCGTACTTTGGTATTTACTTTAAATGTTATATTTACGGGAAACTGCCACAAGTTACATTAGGGTGCATTAAAACACATGTTATATTGATTCGATTATCATTTCTCTAACAATACAAACCTGTGTATAGAATGTGCTCAAGAGTAAATAGTATATCCGCCTTGAAATGAACATCTGCGGTCCTTCTTATTTCCTAAATGAACCATCGATCGTACCAGTTATCATACATTTTTAAAATTAAATTTAAAAAAAATAACAGTTTTTTTGTAGTACTCTCCAGGAGATGGACGACTTTAATTGTACTATTTTATAATGCACTTCGTCTAGACTTATCAATTGAGTATTTTTGATTGGTTTTTAGGTGGCATTAAAGTGGAGACTTTTAGCTTCAAGGTAGAACCAGGACCTCAAGAAGAAGATGGAGGGGGAATCCTTTTTATGGAAATCGACATAGACTTTCCGGATGTTAAAAACGAAAGCCTTAAACGCCTGCAAAGTAAAACACAGACAACAGGTAAATAAAGATTCGTGTTTTTTTTTCATGTATAGAATTAATGATGCTTATACTTATACTTATTCGTAATGTTTTTCAGACTCATTGACCGATCAAAATACACGTTCTTTGGAAAAACCATTCTCTTGTTCCCATTGTAAGTACTCCTGCAAGTCAAAGTCACAGTTAGATTGTCACTTGCGGACTCACAGTGGAGAAAAACATTTTTCTTGTTCCGACTGCAAATATTCATGTTCTCAAAAGGGAGATTTGACGAGACATATGCTGACTCACAGATTAGAAAAATCCTTTTCTTGTTCTGACTGCAAATATTCATGTTCTCAAAAGGGAAATTTGACGAACTACATGCCGACTCACAGTGGAGAGAAACCTTTATCATGTTCCGTGTGCAATTATTCATGTTATCAAAAGCGTCATTTAACGAAACACATGCTGACTCACAGTGTAGAAAAACCTTTTTCTTGTGCTGACTGCAAATATTCATGTTTTCAAAAGGGAAATTTGACGATGCACATGTTGACCCACGGTGCAGAAAAACATTTTTCATGTTCCGTTTGCACTTATTCATGTTCTCAAAAGGGATCTTTGACGAGACACATGCTAACTCACAGTGCAGAAAAACCTTTTTCATGTTCCGTTTGCACTTATTCATGTTCTCGAAAGGGAGTTTTGACGAGACACATGCTGACTCACAGTCGAGAAAAACCTTTTTCTTGTTCCTTCTGCAATTATTCTTTTTCTCGAAGGGAACATTTGACGAGACACATTCTAACTCACAGTGGAGAAAAACCTTTTTCATGTTCCGCTTGCACTTTTTCATGCTCTCATAAGGGATCTTTGACGAGACACATGCTAACTCACAGTGGAGAAAAACCTTATTCATGTTCCGTTTGTGCTTATTCAAGTTCTCGAAAAGGAGATTTGACGATACACATGCTAACTCACAGTGCAGAAAAACCTTTTTCATGTTCCGTTTGCACTTATTCGTGTTCTCAAAAGGGAGTTTTGACGAGACACATGCTAACTCACAGTGGAGAAAAACCTTTTTCATGTTCCGTTTGCACCTTTTTTTTCCGAAAGGGAGATTTGACGAGACACATGCTGACTCACAGTGGAGAAAAACCTTTTTCTTGTTCCGCTTGCACCTTTTTTTTTTTTGCCGAAAGGGAGATTTGACGAGACACATGCTGATTCACAGTGGAGAAAAACCTTTTTCTTGTTCTTTCTGCAATTATTATTTTTCTCGAAGGGAACATTTGACGACACACATGCTAACTCACAGTGGAGAAAAACCTTTTTCATGTTCCGCTTGCACTTTTTCATGCTCTCAAAAGGGATCTTTGACGACACACATGCTTACTCACAGTGGAGAAAAACCTTTTTCATGTTCCGTTTGTGCTTATTCAAGTTCTCGAAAAGGAGATTTGACGAATCACATGCTAACTCACAGTGCAGAAAAACCTTTTTCATGTTCCGTTTGCACTTATTCATGTTCTAAAAAGGGATCGTTGACGAGACACATTCTGAATCACAGTGGAGAAAGACCTTTTTCATGTTCCGCTTGCACTTTTTCATCTTCTCAAAAGGGAGTTTTGACGAGACACATACGTACTCACAGTGGAGAAAAACCTTTTTCTTGTTCTAATTGCAACTATTCTTGTTCTCAAAAGGGATTTTTGACTAGACACATGCTGACTCACAGTGGAGATAAACCTTTTTCTTGTACTAACTGACAATATTCTTGTTCCATCTTGGAGAATTCCTTAAGTACGCATTCCTAGAGAATGCCTGAATAACGATAACTTTTTTTGTTCATTAAATTTAATAAAATTATCCGATCGTAGAATAATGTCCGATTTAACCTGTTAGTATAAAATCATTAATTCATTGTTTGATACCCCTGATTGATTGTACGTAATCCCTTTTAATACTCCTAATAGGTCATTCACAAGACAGTACCTACCATATTATTGTAGCAATTCTATATCATAATAATAATAATAATAATAAATTCTTTATTCCAGAATGTGGGGAGGTTAGTGCAATCCCACACATCCCATAGAGGATATAAGTACAAATAATATTTACATTATAAAAAAAAAAAAATAAAAAAGAGATAAAAAAATAAAAATTAAATAGAAGATGAAATTAAGTTAAAGCAGAGAAGCACGGAAATCCATCGGATCTAAGATTGTGGGAGCAAGTATCTTTCTCCAATGGTCTTCAATGCTCGATCCTGAAGTCAGACGGGATTCTATGATAATAGTGTTTCTGGAATGGTTTATCCTTTCCCTCAGTCCTGCAATCCTGGTTCTTAACAGAGCTGTAAATCCTGGAACTCGCCCTTCTGTTAACATCGAGGAGGCACTGCAGTGCCTTGGGAGTCCGAACATCAATCGGTAGGCGTTTTTATATTGAACCCGAAGCCTTTCCATTGTTCTTTTCTTGAAATTAGCCCAGAGCTCGCATGTGTACAGGGTGGTGCAAAAGGCTAAGAAGAGCGTCCTTTTCACTCGTGGACTACAGAGCCGAAATCTTCTACTGAGCATGTTACATTTTATACTCAGTACACGCCTCTGCCTGTCAATATCTTCATCATCCGTTAACTTGTTGTTGATGATATGTCCTAGATATTTTGTGGTTTCTACTGTTTTCAGAATCTCACCGTTCAAAAAGACTGGGGGAATGTTTTTTGGGCCTTCCCCGTGTTTTATAACTATATCAATGTCCCAATAATACACTCATATGCAACGGATTCAACAGCTAGGAAACAAATACTACGATGTTGTTGATATATTTAACACATCGATTTTAATGATTAAACATACCTTATTGAAGTGTTTTTCATCAAGTGGGGGAGTATTTTAATAAAGGTATTTAATTTGACTAATATATTGACATTTGTCGGATGAAAGAAAAAAAAATATTTTGGTTTTCTTATGTTTTTATAATTTGTATATTTTGTATCTACATGTTGAGTATTGTATCAATAACATTATAACTTTTTTTTTTTTGCTATTGTTTTGAATAGTTGTTTCCTGCACTATTTACGTGCATAATTTCCTTTATTTTTTTATATATGTATATGTAAAAGCCTCAATAGGCGTGAAATAAATAATTAAATGAAACTAGCAAACAATGGTCATGAAATTAGTTAACTTTTCTAAATTTACTCTGCTCTGTTTTTAATACAAATGATGTGTCAAATCAACATGTAAATAATGATTCTCAAGAAAGTACCTACTCGCTCAGTCATGTCTAAATTTCAAGGACTGAAATATTCAAAACTATGAAATCACTAAACTCAAACAAAGGTATTTATTGTTATTAAGTTTAATTTGTAGAACTCCATATAATTTTTTATTTTTTATATATTCAATAATATTGTTATTGGGTTTATAAAAACAGTTTATTTTTAAACAAGTTCTGCTGTGTAATTATTATTACGCGTGACAGCTGTTTCGCCCTCTGAAGGCATTATCAAACTGTGGGTAGCCCACTTACAGACGATACATTTATATTATTTCTAGGTAGGTATTTTAATTTCAATTACTGATTTCTTAATTGATTTTTGAGTAAGATATTAGAAATTATTAATGGTTACTACCCCAGCAAAGTTTCCCCAATTAGTGTAATGTTTAAATTTGACTGAATGTCTTAATGTTAGTTATTCCCAAACGATGACTCATAGGGTTATTTTAATAGCATAATTAAGTACTTCATAGTGCATTCATATTTGCACTAGGTTTGAAGATATCTAGTAGGGGTGAACGAATTATATTTGTTTGTTCATTAATTAGAATAGCTTTCGGATTATTAGAGTTTTTGTTAATTTCTAACTGTTCTAAAAGATTCAGTTTACGGCCTTTATTTTGTACGTGTAACGGAGTTGGTTTATTATTATCATTAAGTGAGTGATTTTCATCTAGGAGATGTTTGGCAAATTGAGATTGCATTTTATTATTATTTTTAAAAGATCTTATATGTTCTTTGAACCTAGTGTTAAAGGACCGGCCCGTTTGTCCAACATAAACAGCGTTGCATTCGTCACACTGGAGTTTATAAATGCCACTATTTTGTAATTTGAGTACCTTACTTTTTGAGTTTTTAAGAGATGATCCTAAGTTGTTATTTGTGCGGAAGGCAATATCTAAGCCACACTTTTTGAGGACTTTGGCAATTTTATTAGATGTCTGTCCGATGAATTCTAAACACCTGAATTTATTATTCGTCTTATTATTAGTCGCTGGGTAAATTAATTTAAGGTTATTTTTGTGTTTGTTATTATTAATTATTTTTTCAATGTCTCTACCCTTAGGGAATAAAAGTGACATCTCTAATTATAGCCCAGGAAGTATACTCTCATGTTTTGGGAAAATTTTCGAAAGCATTTTTACACATTTTAAACATATTTTAGGTTGTATTCAGAATGGATTCTTATTCAAAAGATCAACTACCACAAATTTAATCGAATATGTAAATTTTTTAAGTTTCAATTTTGACATTAGAACACAATTATATGAAGTTTATACTGATTTCCGAAAGGCATTCGAAAAAGTCAGTCATCCTCTTCTGATCTAAAAACTAAAAAGAACAGGTTTCCACGACAGCCCCCTGAGGTGATTATATCTTATATCTCTCACAGGAGTCAATAATTTTATATTTATGAGTCCTCTCCCAATCTTGTCACATCTGGTGTCCCTCAAGGATCCCATTTAGTACCACTACTCTTTATTATATTCATAAATGATCTAACGGCAAAACTTTTTTGTAAATGTTTATTATATGCGGATGACTTAAAAAATGTTCATCCCGTGAATTCACAAGAAGACTGCGAAACTTTGCAAAAAGACCTCCTCACATTGTCTCAATGGTGTATAGATAATGCAATGGAATTAAATAATAGCAAATGTAATATCATCTCGTTCACGAGAAATGTACGTAAAATTGATTTCCCTTATCTGTGATGAAATCCTAAAACGAGTAGATTCCATTAGAGATCTGAGAATTTTACTTGAATCGAAGCTAACCTTCAGAAACCATTACCAAAACATTGTCAATCAGGCCAATAGAATGCTCGGTTTCATCACTAGAATAACTTAATCATTTAAGGACATCAGTAGCTTCAGAATCTTGTACTACTCATATGTAAGAAGCATCTTAGAGTACGGCTCTGTGATTTGGTCACGACATTATGCAATTTATAGCAGGAAAGTGGATTCCGTTCAAAAAAATACTAAAAAATACTAGTTTACAAATCTGGAGTACATCAGAATCTTGGTAACTATTCTGAAAGACTTACCCACTTTAAAGAAGTGTCACTCGCCAAAAGAATAAACATATCAGATATAATCTCTCTGTTTAAAATCATGAACACTGTGTGTGATTCATCTTTAATTAATCAAATTAACTTTAATATAAAACCGAAATCCACACGAAACCCTGTAACCTTTTGAATCGATTCTTGTCGTAGTAATACAAGTTTTTCAACCAACATCGAGAATGACTCGATTGTATGATAGATACTGCAATCTTCTAGACTTAGATATATTTTAAAACTCAATTAATACCCTCAGAAAGAACTTACACATACTTATACCCGATGACCTCCTCACGTTGAGCCATTTTATTATTTAAATTTCTTTACCAATCACCTACTTATGCATTAGCTCCACAATATATGTATTTGTGCGTACATGTGTGTGTACATGTTTGCATACACTATGCGTACAGTGTGCACATCTATTCATATATGCCTGTGTGTTTGTATTTAAATGTCCATGTGTTTGCATGTAAATATGTATGTGTTTACATATAAATGTACACCCATATATGTATATATGTACACCCATATATTTATACGCCTTGTATTTATATGTGTGCATATATATATATATATATATATATATATATATTTCGATCCTCCTTGTTTTTATATACATTCTTAAAATTATATTTTAATAACTGTAACTAACCAATTACTATTACACAAAGAATATTGAGATGAATGTTGTGCTCACCAACTCTTGTGTAAATCGCTTATGGCGCTGAATCCATGTTCCATCAAATAAGTTGAGGGAAAGGGTAATAATAATTTTCTGGAATGCAAAGTAATATTAGGATATTTTGTGTTTGTTTCTTCGCAAATCCTCAGTGTAAGTATCTTCTTTAAGCCATGTCACATTCTCACTAACACTGAGCGAAAACCGTTCTCATGTTATTACTGTAATTATTAATGTTCACGCAAACCAAATTTAATGGCATACTTGTTTACTCATACGAGGACGAATGATACACTATTCTCATTTTCTTAATGTCATTATTCATTTTCAAAGAAGTCACAGTTATTGCAACACTTTCTAACTCATTCTAAGGAAACTTTGTTATTATTTTCTTACGGTGATTATTCATGGTCAAGCATAATTAGATACAATCACACTCATACTAAAGAAAACCCGTCACTTTTCTTGTAACTATCCATGTTCGCATAAGCTTAATGGCAAACATTCGCATTCATACTTATGAAAATCAATTCTCATGTTCTTACGTAACTATTCATGTTCACCAAAGACCAATTTAATGACTCACATTCGCATTCAAACTAAGCATACATGTTCTAACTGCTATCATTCATTTTTACAGAAGTAACATTTAATGAGACACAATAGCACTCATACTAAAGAAAAACCATTCTTACTGTAATTATTATTATTATAATTACTTTTTTTTATTGAATGAATAGTTAATACATATTAACAAATAAGTCCTGCTCAGCCAATTGAATTGGCTTGTCAACAAGTGCTAAAGCTGGATGCTCTACTGATACGGCCAAATATAGCATGAAACAAACAATAAAATACTATAAAGCCAGAAAAACAACGGGTGTACGCATGCTTCCTAGACTTAAGCAAAGCCGTTGACAGGGTTTGTCATAATGCGTTGTGGAAAAAACTGACCAAACGACAAGTTCCACCACAAATTGTTAATATACTGAGAACATGGTACAACCAACAGGAGAACTTTGTCAGATGGAATGAAAGCCTATCAGAACCAGCCAAATTAAAGTGCGGCGTTAGACAAGGAGGCTCAATGTCCCCAGTGCTTTTCAACGTGTATATGGATGAACTTAGTAAAACACTAAATACAACAAGAATCGGATTCCATATTGCCGGGGTATGTATGAACAATATTAGCAATGCAGACGACATGGTCATACTAGCTCCATCGGTAAGAGCGATGAGAAAACTTCTGGCAATATGCGAAGCTTACGTTGATAGTCACGGGCTGATGTACAATGCTAAAAAGTCATCCCTGCGGATATTTAAAGCAAATACTGGTTCCACTGTCATTTTTTTATTTATTTATTTTTGTAATTCCTTTATTTTTCCCAATTTTTACATTAATTACATACAATATTATATAAATCAATACGAATAATGGGAACCCACTAAGGCGCAGCCTGTGCGTGGGTAATATATTTAAGTTATTATTTTATTGTACCTAGAAATAAACAAATTGTAGGCATATAAAATAAAAACAAGATTACATTTTGTCTAAGCGTTTTGTTTAAAAAGTGTTTATAATAATGTATAGTGAAGTTATATGTGTTTAGTGTAATATATGGTGAATATTTTATGAGAAACATAAATTGATACAAATTAAATAAAAAAAGTTTCAACTGCTGTATCGAAAAGCCATAATTTTAATTCTTTTAAATATTGAGGAAGTTTAGTAATCACTTGAATATTTTTCGGTAAAAGATTGAAAGTACGAGGTCCAAAGAAACTGCAGTGTGTTTGCATTTGTTTTGTGTTCGTTTGGGGGGTATAAAATATATTATTATTTCTAATGTTGGTTCTGTTTTCATTTATATCGAATTTATTTTTGTTTTTAAAGATGTATTTCATAGTTTGCAAAATAAATAGTTTACGGAGACAGAATAGCTTAGATTCTTTCTATAACTCATTCGTTGAAACTTTTCCGACTATACATATTTTTGATGACATAATTTTGAATTATTTGTAATGGTTTGATATGTGCATGAAGCGCACCGCCCCATCCTACTATTCCGTATATGTAATTTTCAGTTTTTCAACATTGAGCACTTCTTTTAGTCTGTAAAATGTGTATGTAAGATATCTTAATTTACAAACGGTATTATTAATTTGTGACTGCCAATTTAATTTTGTATCAATAACAATACCTAAATATTTAATCTTTTCAACTTTTCCGAATTCAAAGCAAGATGAGCATATTTCTTGATTATAGTTAACGTTATGTTTTCGAATTTTAAGGTTATTAGGGGGTTTATTTTTACTATTTTTAGAAAAGGTTAGGTAAAATGTTTTACTATAGTTTAAGAAGAGTCTTTTACTTTTTAGCCATGATGAGACATATGTAATACATTTTGTTGCCTTCAAAAAAGTTTCAGGCCAGGATTTTCCATTCACTATTACTACTGTATCATCCGCGTAAGATACAATTATACCAGGGATTATAAAATCACATAAATCGTTTATGTATGTTAGAAAGAGAATTGGGCCAAGCACAGTTCCCTGTGGTACTCCATTTTTTATTCCTGTTTCAGTACTATAAAAATCCCCTATTTTTGTTTTTTGTTTTCTGTCTTTGAGATAGCTAGTAAGAATTCTTAGTGTATCATTTTTTAATCCTATTTGATTCATTTTTTTATAAGTAGATTGTGATTTACCGTATCAAAAGCTTTTCTAAGTCTAGGAATATAGCTAAACTCTTTTTATTTTGATCAACAGATGTGTATAATTTTTTAGTCAGATCGAATATATCATCTTCAGTGCTTAGTTTTGTTCTGAAGCCATATTGATTTTGGGACAGAATTTTGTTTTGTTCTAGGTAATTCATTATTCTATTTTTGATACATTTTTCAAATATTTTTGAGAGGTTTGAGACCAAGGAAATAGATCTATAGTTGTCTAATATGTGCGTTTCTCCCGATTTGTAAATTGGTATTATGATAGAGGTTTTTAATTTTTCGGGAAAATGTCCCTCTTTTAAGGATATATTAAAAATATGTAGCAATGGAGTTAAAATGTAATGTTTATTTTTTTTTTTGCGTTACCTGATAAACCATTAATTCCTGTAGAATTTGTTGATTTTAGACCGTCAATGTGTGTATCAATTTCATCTGTTGTGATGGGTGAAAAATATTCTAAGGGGTTGATTGAATCGTTAGTTGAGTCTAAGTGTAAAGATGAGTCTACGGGTATTGCATTATCAATTTTACTAGAAGATTCAAGTACTTGATCTACTACATTTGTAAAAAAATTGTTAAAGTTTTCTGCAATAGCCGATTTGTCAGTTATAATATTTTCATTTATTATAATCTCATTGACATCGGTTTATACTTTTTTTTTCGTGTTTTCGTTAGAAATATTCCACGTTTTTTTTGGTATCATTTTTTGCACTATCAATTTGTTCACAATAATACTTCTTTTTGCAATTTATTATTAACCTTTTTAGTAAATTTCCATACATTAAATATTTCGTTTTCATGAAAGGCATAATTCTTGTGTTATTTTTTTACAGGTTTTTTGATAATTTAACATCTCTTTGTATAATTTATCTCTTTGTTTAATAGAGACTATTAGTCCTACAGTGATCCAAGGCTTAATTTTTTTTATAATTTCTCTTAGCGATGACAATTTTATCTGTACTCTTCGAAATATAAGCTTCTAGAGTTTTATAAAATAATTCTAATGCTGAATTTGGGTTAGCTATTGACAGTATGTTGTCCCAAGGGGGGTTTTGCCAACTTAAAGGGGGGGGGTTTTGTATAACCACTTGCTGACCCACAGTGGAGGAAAATATATATATATATTTTTTTTAATTCAAATTTTATTGAAAAAATTATTATTATTATTTTTTTTTTTTTTTAAATTAAAATTTTATTAGAAAACCTTTTTTTTTAATTAAAATTTTATTAAATTTTATTTTAATTTTTTTTTTTAATTAAAATTAATATTTTTTATTCTTTCTCCCTGTCCGGTGGTGAGTTTCTGGAAAGAAAACGGTCCCGCTGGAGGGAGTTTTTTCAACAATCAAAATATAGAAAAAAATAAATGCCACCTCGTAGAGTATAAAAAAATAATAAAAAAATCCTTAGAAACTAGCACGAAAAAACAAATACTAAGCTATTTAGAAGGAAAAAATAAAAACTATTTCGCAGAAATCGCCAACCATCGAAATCGAAGCAGATTTTTGTTTTAACTTAATAAAAATCAGATTCTCTTACCACAATTTTAATGATGCCAAGGGGATCAAGGGGGGGAAGAACAAATCTTTTCACACACTTACATATACGTATTATTATTTACATTTATACTATTGTATTTTCATTATAAAAATTCAACATAGGTACACAATGTATATGCAGTCAATAATTACGATAACAAAAACACTAATCTAATTATTATGTACACTATCTTAGGAATAAAATTGTCTTCACTAACTTATACTGCTTTTTCGTATGGTAGTCTTCGAAACATGGATATACGCAAAATGCAAGATTGAAGTCGGTGCACATATATTTCGTGTCACTTCTTTTCTGAGCTCGAACTGCTGTATGTTTACACACATGGCAATGTCGCTGAGTTCGCTTTCCTTGGGCTGCAGTTTCTGGTACAAGACGGAGAAAATGTTTTCCTAAAAGGCGAGTTGGTTGATCCACTACTCTCCTTCCTCCAGATGATGCCGGCCTTGGCGTGTGATATTTTTCGATCATTTGAGACAAGTTTTCCCGGAATTCGTTAAATGATAAAACCTTTTGCGTTTTCAAACGATGCAAAAAGAAAGCATTTAGTGTTCCAATGTCTATCAATCTGTAGAAAATTTTCTTATACCATTTTAGAGACTTCCTGGAACTGCTTGTGAAGCCCAATATGCGGTCCACTTTGTCAACAGCTCCCATATTCTTGGTATAATCTAAAACTACCTCTGGTTTTATTTTATTTTCTCCCGTGGAGAAGTCAATTTTATCAGTAACAATCATTGCATCTGTATGTATGTTACTAAGCATAAGTACATCCCTTTTATCGTGCCATTTCAGCGCCATGAGATTGTTCGAATTCAAAGACTTCATTTCAGTTAGTTGAATCGAATTCATGAATAATGGGCGTAAACTTACCCTGATCCCATTTACGATGATCAACTTTTCTCTTTTTGGATGTTGAACAACTTGGGATAGTTTCATCCTCATCAGATGTATCAGATTCGTCTCGTAAACATCTTCATCTTCACTTTAGATTAAAATATCAGCAATGTCTTGTTCATTCAAAGGGTTAACCATTTTTTATAAAAGTAAAATATTTAAATTGAACAAGTTATCAATACGAATCACAAAGTCAAATCACAGTAAAACACTGTCCAAATTATTAATAACCTAAAATAATAAAATGTCAATGATAATAACAGTATAACGAATAATATTTCAAATAGTTCACAGCACTCAGATTCACTATTGAATTTTGTTCAAACTATCAAAAACTATATTCAAACTGAAAACAAACACTGTCGGTTACAATATATGTAATAAATATTCACAACCAAACACGTGAGGTAATTTTTAATGCAAGATGATTAGGTTATTCAGTGTAAAAACAAACAAAAACCACAAATTTCACTTCAAAAAAGACATCGCTCGCAATAAAAATGTTGTTTACCACTAACTGCCAGACGGTGACGTCACGAAATATTTTAATTGTGAATAACTCCGTTGGTAATGGACCTAAATCGCTAAAAACTTTTGCAAGTTATGACAAATTGTCCCTAGATGGCAGTAACTATCGGTTTTCCGGAAGAAAATCAACAATTAATTAATTTTAGGTGCTACTGTACGGGTACGGTCAAAGATATTAGAAGAACGAGATGTGCTATGCGCAGTTCGTACTGAGTGGAATTGTTTTGCCGAGTGTCGCCGGTTTTGTTCACCAATACTACTGCACACCTTCGCTTACGCTAAGGCATCGCTAAGGTATCCGCACTAATACATAGAACAGATTTCTGTGCGTACACGTCCCGATACCGTTCAAAGTACCCTAATTAGGTAGTACTCCGGCTACGGTCCGGCGGCCAACATAGCATATCTCGTTCTTCTAATATCTTTGGGTACGGTCATACTCCTTACGAGGATTTTTTTTCTCACCGTACCTGTACGGTCATACCACCGGACAGGAACATAGCATCCGCTTGGTCAAACTACGATACTCAAAGGGCAAGCAAAATCAATGTATTTGACCCCAGTACCTCCGGCCAAACCATTATCAGAGAGTATTTAAAAATGAAATACCCCCCGCGCAACGAAAACCCGATAATATTTTGGGAAAAGGAAGAATGATCCTTTCCAGAACTTCACCAATTACAAAAAAAGTATCTATGTATTCCTGCAACCTCAGTTCCTTCGGAACGAGTATTTTCAAAGGCCGGACAACTCACAAATCAACGGAGAAATCGTTTGTGCCCCAAAAATTTAGACTACATGATTTTCCTGAACAGCAACATAAATTTGTGTAACTAATACTATTCATCTGAAGCAATACTTGCTGCAATAATAATATATAAAATATATTATTATTGGTATATCAGTTTTCAAAAATATTTCACTTTTTTCCTAAATTTTTGTTATGTTCTTTTGAAATTATTGTTTTATTTGTTATAAAACGTTAGGTATGCTCATGTTATGTTATTAAAATGTCATATTAACACACAAAATTAAAATTAGGTACATAATATTGTACTTGTATTGTTATTTATCTTCTCTAACATGATCTATTTCAGTGTGATGTTGTGCCAATTACTAAAATGCTTTTATTGTATTGGAGTCTGTTCTTATTATGAAAAAACTGTTCCACTGTTTTTTTTTTTTTTTTTTTCAACCTGTGTACCTATGTAGAGCACATCAAGCTTATTTAATGTTGTATCTTATTATTGTGTGTTTGTTAAGTTTTATCTTTCAAACCAATCTATTTATGTTCTAAATTGTTAATTTCTAATGATGTTTACAATTATGTACCTACTTTTATATAATATTGTTCCTTGTTACTTGTTCTTTCTTTCATGATCTCTTACAGTTTGTGATAAGTGGTGATATTTTTTATATAATTATAATTGCTTTTATTGTATTGAAGTACCTAAACCTAATTGGAGTTTATTCTCATTATAAAAGAACTGTCCTAATTACTGTTTATTTTATTTTTTCAACTTATGTATCTACATATTATATTACAGGCAGATTTCATTTTGGGTACCTGTATCTTATTATGTACATTATTATTGTGCTGTAATTTTCATTTGCTGTACTTTGATATCTGTTTTATATAATATTGTAAGCTCCTGCTGAATAGCTACTTAGTGTAGCCAGTAGGTACAAGTTCCCATTAATAATATTTATAATGTACCTCTTAATAATAAGATAATAATTATATGCCGTTTTGTTAAAAATAACCTCTAAATCTCATGTACGTTGTAGGCGCCTACTAGAACCCAAAACAAACCATTCATTCATTTGTAATTTGTATGCAATTCACAAATTATTATTAAGTAAATAAAGTTATTTTACTACAGAAAGCGTTTCATTTTAATAACTAACTAAGAGACACTGATATTAATTTCATTCATGTTAATTTCAAATTATTAAATATATATTTTGTTCGTAGCATAGGTAGCAGATATATTATGTTTATATGAACGAACACATGTCACTTGATGAGTTTAATATATACTGAATATTGTATACTGCCCGAAGAAGCTACGGTTGTAGTGAAACCCGATCAGCATTAAATAAAAAAATGGTGTTTGCTAAGTTATTGGTTTATTTTATTTTTAATATACACTACCCGAATGTCCCGAATAGATGATACATAACCTAAAAATAACATAGGTAGGTATTAAACCTTCAATTGTGAAAAACTATCACCATGAAAATCTTTTACACATAAACTATACCTACTGGAAACGTAAATCGTCACCTTAAAGTATTAATTCATAATTTACAATTCACACACGAGGTTGATTATAACATCAACATACTTCAGTAGGCAGCCAACAATGTACTTATAAAATATTTCGTTTGTCAAGCAATCTGAGATATTTTGACATCTCGAAATATAACCTCTCGAATGTGAGAATCGATTTGCGTTTTCGAACGAATTCTGACAGTTTGAAAACGATTGTCTCGGACTGAACATTCAAATGATTTCTGACATTTCAGAGCGCTTGTCTTGATTCCACTTTCGATGACATTTGAAAACGATTATTTCGGACCGTGCATTCGAATTAATTCTGACCAATCACAACGCTTGGCTGGCATCGATTATTTCTGACCAATCACAGCGACGACTTTCGATGACGTTTCAAAACGATTGTCTCGGAGTTGCATTGGAATTAATTCTGACAATGAATCGAGATATTTCGAATGGTAAAAAAGATCGAGTAAACCATCGATGATTCATCGACTCCGCCCATCGCTAGTTCCAAGTGACTCATTTTATAAACATCTGTTCAGTTTAGTTGTAGGTATATACATATATTGGTGATTATTGGTGTTGTGTGAGGATAAAATTGATATTTTGTAATTAACTTGTGTTCTTATATCCGATGTTATGTTTACTTTATTTTGTATTTTTGTAAATATTTTTTGCCCACGGGTACTGGACCCTTAGTTTGTTATTATAATTAAATTTATCATTAGATATAATTTATATTTTTTTAAAGTTGATTATATAAGAATGTAAAAAATCTGTTGGTTTTCCTAAATTAACAAAATAAAATAAAAAGAATTGAGTGTTAAAATGATTGAATAGCTCGGAGTTCAGCGGGAGCAGTAGCTGCGGAAAGAGGCAGATTTTTAACGGTTTTGGGAGGGGGAGGGGGCACATAGACAAAGTATTTTACATTGGTCATTTGCTGTATTTATTTATAAAAAAATGTCAACTATGTATGGCCAAGATCACTATCAGTGGGAAAAGCCAATATAAATAATAATAAAATAACAACTACTCCAGTACCTACTACCTACAGTAACGCAAATGTAGTAAACTGAGCATCTTATTTAACCCACATATCTATGGCCTATCTGTCAAATGAACAAGACGCTTTACAGCTTGATAAGTTGTAAATATCAAATGTGCATTTTCACGCGATTATTGAAAAGCTGCCTGTGAGTACCCTTTAACTTTAAGGTAAAATTTCGATCGCGCTGGCCTCGCTTATTATGAATATTTTTTAGATAAAACCTTTAGATTCACCTTAATTACTCTACAACACAACTTCTAACCTTCAGGGAGCTGGAAAATATTGCAATAAAAATTTCAATTACGTAAAACTAAAATTAGCTTTCGTTTTGTGAAACGAGGCCGTCCATTTTCAAACTTTACTGTCAAATGCATAAATAAGTCAAATGTCATTTTGTTTTGTTGGTATTTCTGTTACTATAGGACCAAACGAACGGCTAGAAGTGGCTAGAAACATAATCGCGCGGGCGTTTTTTTTAATGTTAAAAAATTCCGTCAAATTAGTATTTACCTAATATGCATGCATTGTGTGCGTCGTGATTGAATTTTATTAGCTGGATTTTATTTTTTTACGTTCAAATTTTATTTAAGTTAACTATTTCTGCGATGTGGAGCGGCTACGCTAAGTTTTTATAACATGGTTTATGATGAAAAAGAAAATGCCCCCTTTATACCGCCTGCTCGCGTCAAGGCAAGAAAAACATCCCAGTTTTCAAATAGTTTAGCTGCTACGCTAGGTTTGTGTAACATGGTTTTTGAGATATATATATATATATACCATGTTACACAAACCTAACGTAGCCGCTAAACTAATTGAAAACTGGGATGTTTTTCTTGCCCTGACGCGAGCAGGCGGTATTAAGGGGACACTTTCTTTTGAATCACAAACCATGTTACACAAACCTAGCGTAGCCGCTAAACTACTTGAAAACTGGGATGTTTTTCTTGCCTTGACGCGAGCAGGCGCTATAAAGGGGGCACTTTCTTTTGTATCAAAAACCATGTTACACAAACCTAGCGTAGCCGCTAAACTACTTGAAAACTGGGATGTTTTTCTTGCCTTGACGCGAGCAGGCGCTATAAATGGGGCACTTTCTTTTGTATCACAAACCATGTTACACAAACCTAGCGTAGCCGCTAAACTAATTGAAAACTGGGATGTTTTTCTTGCCTTGACGCGAGCAGGCGGTATAAAGGGGGCATTTTCTTTTTCATCATAAACTATGTTACAAAAACTTAGCGTAGCCGCTCAACATCGCAGAAATAGTTAACTTAAATAAAATTTGAACTTAAAAAAATAAAATCCAGCTAATAAATTTCAATCACAACGCACACAATGCATGCATATTAGGTAAATACTAATTTGACGGAATTTTTTAACATTACAAAAAACGCCCGCGTGATTGTCTCTAGCTACTTCTAGCCGTTCGTTTCTTCCTATAGTAACAGAAATACCAACAAAACAAAATGACATTTGACAATAAACAAATAAAGTTTGAAAATGGACGGTCTCGTTTCACAAAACGAAAGCTAATTTTAATTTTACGTAATTGAAATTTTTATTGCAATATTTTCCACCGCCCCAAAGGTTAAAAGTTGTGTCGTACAGTAATTAAGGTGAATCTAAAGGTTTTATCTAAAAAATATTCATAATAAGCAAGGCCAGCGCGATCGAAATTTTACCAACTTTAAATATTCCTGGATTATTCCGATAGTTATGCCATCTATCGTTTTCCATATTTTATGTTCAAATTAATTGAGGTTATGTGCGTCTTCACGCTTTGTGCTTGCATACCATTAGTACCATACCATTTAGTTTTGCTTGATAAACACCACTTTCATCTTTATACTAAATGCCAAGGCTTTATATTACTGTATTTAACTTTAAAATCTAAAATCTACCATTAAAACGTATAAAAAATTAAATTTAATATTAAACGTATTTCCATAGATATTTAACTTTCATTATCAAGTAAACCACCGACAACACACATAAATATAAAATATTCAATGTTGATTCGAAAAAGTAGCTGTCACGGCAGTTTCAAAGTAACAAACACGCAGGATTCGCGCGATTATAAATTTTACAATTTTTTAATATTTTTTCTATAAATCCTACAAAAATGAAACAAAAAGTAAAATACAGGTTATCTCATTGGCTATATAGCACTATTACAAGTTTGTATGACTCCATGTAAAAATTCTAATTTATGTTTTTTTTAATGTTGGTGAAAAATTAAAAAAAATGATCGTCTGGATATCTCGAGCAATCGAGGCAAAATTATTTATTTCGCGTGGTCGCTCCAGTGATTTATTATGAAAATAATTATTTGAACTGACCCAACCATTCCAGCGCGTATTTTATTTTTGTAGGCCACTGAGCGTACCCAGTTTTTTTTTATTATCTTTCCTCCCCATTGTATATGACTAGGAATTAAAAAAAAAAGTGGGTGTGTCAAGCCTACGCAAGACAGAAGTGAAACTTCTAGTATTCCTATCTCTCTATTTTCATTTCATCATCTCTATTTTCTCTCTTAGGTTAGTTTGAAAATTAGAGGTTAAATAATTCAACGACGAAGCATGGATTTGCTTTTTCTAATATTTTCTTATAGATGAATGACGTTCGATTAATGTATAGTTCCAAAAATTTTCAATTTATTCACAAGTATACAATATTACATAAATAACAATATTACAATTAAAAATTACAAAGAAATTACAATGACAATTTACCAATCATGTGCCATTTTCATTGTCAATTTCATGAATATCATTTCCTAATGTCGTGATAATTGGGTTATGGTAACTAAAGTGCGAGATATATACATGAGCACTTAAATCCTTAATGAATCGTGCAAAAACTGCATCGATTGTTGTCCCGTGTCGGGAGAGAACGTTCGTGAGCGGCTCCCCCACCTCAACAAGCGCATATGGTGAGAGAGGGACAGTGAACGGTGAGCGGTGGTGGGGGTACCCGCATTTTCGTGTCGATCCTGACTCGGTTTTACTCCGTCCCAGAAAATTCATTACGCGCCTAAAGAAGTTTCACTTCAAAAACGATTACACGTAAACTGATTTTAGTTGAAAAAATTTCACAGAACAGAGCGGCACTAAGGTAAAGAGACGTAGACGGCAAAAGGGTTATTTCACAATTGCAAATTCAATGTTCACCTCCCCGACAATCGATCAATATTCGTGTAAAAAAACGCGAAAATGCATATTTTGCAAAGTTCTGGTACATATATGAAAATTTTCTCCGATAATCAAATAAAAAATTGAATTTGCTAAGCTATACAATAAAAACATAGGCTGAAAATGGATTTGTAAATAGGAAATTTTGCACAAGACAGTTTTTTTTAGGTCTGATACTTATTTTTTTCTAGGCTTATAAAAAGTTTTCAATCAATTCAATCTTCTGCTGACAAGGCCGAGATGTGTTCTACTTGCAGTATTTAATTTAAGCATCTATAGTATTTCTAAGCTAACAAATGTTCAACCAAAACACCTGATTTAGCATTACTTGGTATTGGATCGCCTTAACGATTTCATTCACAGAGTTTTCATTATAATTGAATTAATATTTTGGGACGGTACTAAATCGTAAAAACTGGCAGCACCATGAACATAACCATAGATCACTATCATGAAAGCATCTGTCACTGTAATTTGCAAGATCGTTCATATTGAGATGTTACTTCATTATAATAAGTTATTGGTAAGTTCTAAATGCCAATATTTCCCTAATGCCAAATACATATACAGAGGATGACAGCATTAGATTCTGTAAACCGGTATCAATTATCGTAACTTTGTGTTCTATTCAATGAAAATTATTTAATCATTTTCCAAATATTTATTCTGAAACCACCCAATGACGTCATAATACACCTTGACTCGTTATTGTCTGAAGAACTCAAGATAAAATGTGGCAAGTAAAAACACTCTTATTTCTTAAGTAAAATTTTCAATTCCAATGCTGTTAATGTGGGGCTAAGATGGACATTTAAAGAATATGTACGAATTAAATCGATTTTGCATCGGATACTACATTCTACGTCACGGGCGTGTCTAATATACGCTTATTCGCTTACACTATAAGTTGAACACGGAAAACTGTATGAGCTACTGCTATAAGGCTGTCCTTATTACAATTATGTGTTGCTACTTTCACTATCTCAGAATATGTTTACACCTGAAAATCAACGTTACATATAATTTTTAAAAATAATAAAATAATTTAAGTGTTTTACGAATGAAATTTTATCTTTTGGCTTTTCGTAGTGCGTGTCGGGTAGTAAAAACACCTTTTCATTATGCACGAAGGCTTCTTATAGTGTTTGTCGGGTAGTAAAAACATTTTCTCATCACGCACGAGGGCATTTTGGCACTTTGGTACTCTATTTACCCAGTGGTTGCACATGACCTTACGTGACGCGTAGCAGTTTAGTACTAAAGCTACGAAATTGTAAACAATACAGTTTCGCTTTTATTTTGCCACTTTGAGATTTGTACAGCGCGTCTATATGTTTACATACACCTCATTGTTCTTACAAAATATTCCAACTGAAATAAAATAATCAAATCTCTTCCAAATAAGATTTTCGTTCATAATTTAACGTTCTGTTTATGTAGGTTTCAGTTATATTTTTGGGCTAGGACCAAATCATAATCCTACCACAGTCTTACCATGGATCTACTGAATTCAGAGCGTGTCTCCATCAAGAAGGAACCAGGGCCACATGAAGAAGGCGGTTGTGAAATGCTGTATGGGGCTATGGATTTTGAATTTTCAGATGTAAAGAAGGAATCCTTACAGCATGCGGAGAGCACTCTGAAATCCCGTAAGTTGCGATGCTTTTGTCAAAAACTGTTTTGCGTAAAATTTCGATGCCAGTAATCCATGTCAGTTTTGAGTTGCCCAGGCAGGCTATAATTTTTGCTAAGAAGTACTTGTTCTTGTTGTTCTTGCCGTACTTTGGTATTTACATTAAATATTATATTTACGGGAAACTGCCACAAGTTACATTAGGGTGCATTAAAACACATGTTATATCGATTCGATCATCATTTCTCTAACAATACAAAACTGTTTATAGAATGTGCTAAAGAGTAAATTGCATATCCTCCTAGAAACGAACATCTGCGGTCCTTCTTATTTCCTAAATGAACCCTAAAAGCCTGTTCTCCGGATTCCCGTTTTTAAAGGGTAATAATCAATCGTATCATTTATTGTACATTTTAAAAATAAAAGTTTTAAAAAAAATAACGGTTTTTTTGTAGTACTCTCCAGGAGGGCGATTCAGGTTCTTTTTAACGACAGTAATCCTCGCCTTACCTTAATATTAACGCATTTTTCTACGAATGGAATTCACGTTCTCTTTTGACAGTTGAAATGCTAGCATTATAAAAATTAACGCTAGCACTAACGTCGATTGCGATTCCCATTCTCTCGTTGACAGCTCCTGTCATTTAAAATCCTATCCTTAAACGAGTTAACGCTAGCATGTTTTATGGAGACCGGTCGACCTGTCATTAGCAAAGCATTGATTGATAAATTTGCGGACTTAGTGACGATTATAGTGATATTAGTGTAATTTAAACAAAAGAAAACTTCATATTATCGTATATATCGTATATTTCATAACAGTTGACAGATCAAATTCACTACAACATTGACAAATACTATTCAAAACTTTTATCTCACTTTTTGCCATTGAGTGGTTGATTTTGGTGGACCAGCGTTATTTAATGTATTGGTGAGATTTCGCCAAAATGCGGCTAGATTCTCTTTCCCATGCATACCGACAAAACGGTTTGCCGCGAAGAGCGGCTCAGCGACCATTGCATCAGCCATTATCATAAACTGGATGGCTGTTGTACGGGCAGATCGAATTGCTTTTTGTACATTCATCGATACACTGAAAGAGAATTATTAATAATTAACGTCAGATTCTTAATTACACACTTTTTCTTAGGTTTGCACACATAATAATAAAGACAAAATATAATAATACAAGAACTGTATCGCTTTTTACTTGGTTTTAAACATTTATAAACAAACGTCAACTTCGTACAGACATAATTATTTATACTGTTGATAATTCCGTTTGAGTCCTAGTGAAAAGCATACGAATAATATTTAAATGCTTTTACATACATAATATAGCACCTACTTACCTCATTTTATTGTATTCCTCAGCAAACGACTCAAAAATAACAAGTAAACAACAACTTGAAGTGAATAAACAACTTGTCAACTTTACTGGAAGACAATAGTGATTCCCATCGGTGGCGCGATTGGTGGGCAAAATTGACACTTTCAGTGGTGAATGAACAACAAAGTCGTTACTATCTCTCGGGGCAGGTACCTTTTAACAAAACGAAAATCTTCGATAAACTGCTTATTTATGTTATTTAAAAATAAAATAACAACTAATTAAAATGCAATATAATATAAAGCAATTGTTTTACAAAGTTTTGGTTCAAATCTTGCGTCATTTGATTATATTTCATATATCTGTGTTTTCAAACAATGTCTCAACAACTCTTTACCGATTTTTTTTAGGATTTTTTTACTTAGTGTCTCCTAAATTAAAAATGTAAGGCTATCGCTACTTCGTGAATCGCTCTTAGTCCACAATAGGATCGTTACAATCGAACTTAATGCTATCCTTACAAGTGATAGCGTTATTAGGCTAACGCTAGCAGATAGGTTAAGGTGAAGAGAACGTGAATCCCGCTCCTGGAGAAGGACGACTGTAATTGTACTATTTTATAATGCACTTCGTCTCGACTTATCAATTGAGTATTTTATTTATTTTTTATTTAAGTTTTAATCCAGCAGGACTGGGAGGATAGTGCAATCCCAGTCTGCCATATTACATGAAATAAAACAGGGAAACAATAAAATAAAGTTAAAAAAAAATATATAAAAATGGAAATAAGATAAAACAAAGAGAAAAAAAATATTAGGCAGGTACCTAAATATAAAATTAAAATATAAATCAAAAATAATATAGTCATATAAATACAAAAAAAAACAATTAGATTCAGTTTAATGAAACCGTCCATCAGGGAGGTCGCCGCATCATCTGCATCCATCGCTCATTGAGTGGGGAACTGAGCCACTCGGATGCAGCCACAACGATGATGTTGGTTGACTTCCGAGTCCTACCCCAGAAGTTGGCTAGTCGGTGGCGAAGTAAGGCGGGGAATGAGTGCACCCTCCCTTCAGTAAACATTGTGGAGGCACTGCAGAACCTCGGTAGTTGCATGAGCTGCCTGTATGCATTATTGTAGCACACCCTCAGCTTGTCCCATTGCGCTGCTGGGTATTGTGTCCACAGCTCAGATGTGTACAGTGCAGTGCAGAATGCCTTGAAAAGTAGTTTTCTGACATCATCGCTACAGTGGTAGAACCGCCTTTAGAGCATTCCGGCCCGTATATTGATTGCTCTTCTTTGTCGTTCCATGTCTTCTATATCCTTCATATCTTCGGTTAGGATATGTCCCAGATATTTAACCTGCCAGGCTACAAGTAGTTCTTTTCCGTCTAACCAGATTGGAGGAATATTTATTGGCTCCTTGTTGAATTTAAAAACCACGATTACTGACTTTTTTGCATTGTACAGCAGGTTATGTGAGATTGCTTACTCTTCGCATATTTGAACAAGTCGTCTCATCGCTTTAATCGAAGGCGCCAACAGCACCATGTCATCCGCGTAATTAATGTTGTTACTGCCTTGACCGCAGATATGACAACCAATTCGTGTATCATTCAGTTCTTGTAAGAGGTCATTAATGTACACATTAAATAGAATAGGCGACATATTACCCCCTTGCCTGACTCCGCTTTTTAGGAATAAGGGACTTAAAGAAGCTCCTGCCCATTGAACGTAATTTTTCTGCTGTCCGTACCAAATAGCCAACATATTAACCACTGCTGCTGGCACATCTCGTTTTATGAGTTTTTCCCATAATAATTTATGAGAAACACGGTCAAAGGCCTTGCTGAGGTCGAGAAAGCATCCATAAACGTTGGTTTTTCTTTTTTTGTAGTATTCTATTGTTTGTTTAACTCCATAGATGGCCATATCGGTTGATGAGGCGCTTTTGAAGCCGAATTGGTTATCTAGGGTAAATAGCTTGTCTTTTACTAGCGTGAATAGAATTTTTTCAAATAGTCTTGAGATCATTGTCGCTAGGGAAATAGGTCGGTAGTTTCCTAGTATCGATGCATACAGTTGTAACGTATTGTTGATTGGTTTTTAGGTGGCATTAAAGTGGAGACTATTAGCTTCACGGTAGAACCAGGACCTCAAGAAGAAGATGGAGGGGGAATCCCTTTCATGGAAATTGACATAGTTCTTCCGGATGTTAAAAACGAATGCCTTAAACGCCTTCAAAGAAAAACACAGACAACAGGTGAATAAAGATTCGTGTTTTTTTTTAAATTTATTGAATTAATGATGCTTATACTTATACTTATTCGTAATATTTTTCAGACTCATTGACTGATCAAAATACACGTTCTTTGGAAAAACCATTCTCTTGTACCAATTGTAAGTACTCCTGCAAGTCAAAGTCACAGTTGGAACGTCACTTGCGGACTCACAGTGGAGAAAAATCTTTTTCTTGTTCCGACTGCAAATATTCATGTTCTCGAAAGGGAGATTTGACGTTTCACATGGTGACTCACAGTGGAGAAAAACCTTTTTCATGTTCCATTTGTGCTTATTCAAGTTCTCGAAAAGGAGATTTGACGAAACACATGCTGACTCACAGTGGAGAAAAACCTTTTTCATGTTCCATTTGTGCTTATCCATATTCTCGAAAAGGAGATTTGTCGAGACACATGCTGACTCACGGTGAAGAAAAACCTTTTTCTTGTTCCGACTGCAAATATTCATGTTCTCAAAAGGGAAATTTGACGATACATATGTTGACCCACGGTGCAGAAAAACCTTTTTCATGTTCCGTTTGCAAATATTCATGTTCTCGAAAGGGAAGTTTGACGTTTCACATGCTGACTCACAGTGGAGAAAAACCCTTTTCATGTTCCGTTTGCAATTATTCATGTTATCAAAAGCGTTATTTGACGATACACATGCTGACTCATGGTGGAGAAAAACCTTTTTCATGTTCCGTATGCAATTATTCATGTTTTCGTAGGGAACAATTGACGTTTCACATGATGACTCACAGTGGAGAAAAACTTTTTTCATGTTCCATTTGTGCTTATTCAAGTTCTCGAAAAGGATATTTGACGAAACACATGCTGACACACAGTGCAGAAAAACCTTTTTCATGTTCCGTTTGCAAATATTCATGTTCTCGAAAGGGAAGTTTGACGATACACATGCTGACTCACGGTGGAGAAAAACCTTTTTCATGTTCCGTATGCAATTATTCATGTTTTCGTAGGCAACAATTGACGTTTCACATGATGACTCACAGTGGAGAAAAACCTTTTTCATGTTCCATTTGCGCTTATTCATGTTCTCGAAAAGGAGATTTGAAGTTTCACATGCTGACTCACAGTGGAGAAAAACCTTTTTCATGTTCCATTTGTGCTTATTCGTGTTCTCGAAAAGGAGATTTAACGAAACACATTCTGACTCACAGTGGAGAAAGACCTTTTTCATGTTCCGTTTGCACTTATTCATGTTCTCAAAGGAGAGTTTTGACGAGACACATGCTGACTCACGGTGGAGAAAAACCTTTTTCATGTTCCATTTGCGCTTATTCATGTTCTCGAAAAGGAGATTTGAAGTTTCACATGCTGACTCACAGTGAAGAAAAACCCTTTTCATGTTCCATTTGTGCTTATTCATGTTCTCGAAAAGGAGATTTAACAAAACATAGGCTGACTCACAGTGGAGAAAAACCTTTTTCATGTTCCGCTTGCACTTATTCATGTTATCAAAGGAGAGATTTGACGAGTCACATGCTGACTCACGGTGGAGAAAAACCTTTTTCATGTTCCATTTGTGCTTATTCATGTTATCGAAAAGGATATTTAACGAGACACATGCTGACTCACGGTGTAGAAAAACCTTTTTCATGTTCCGTATGCAATTATTCATGTTTACGTAGGCAACAATTGACGTTTCACATGATGACTCACAGTGGAGAAAAACCTTTTTCATGTTCCATTTGCGCTTATTCATGTTCTCGAAAAGGAGATTTAACGAAACACATGCTGACTCACAGTGGAGAAAGACCTTTTTCATGTTCAGCTTGCACTTATTCATGTTCTCAAAGGAGAGTTTTGACGAGACACATGCTTACTCACAGTTGAGAAAAACCTTTGTCTCGTTCCTACTGCAACTATTCGTGTTCTCAAAGGGATATTTTACGAGACGCATGTTGACTCACAGTGCAGAATAACCTTTTCCTGTTGCGATTGCAAATTTTATATTATTCTCTCGTACGGGAGATTCGACGAGACACATGCTGACTCACAGTAGCAAAAAACTCTCTTCATGATCCGATTGAAGTTATTCATATCCTCAACGGGGGATTTTTTAGAAACCCATGCTGACCCGCAGTGGAGATAACCTTTTTCTTGATCTGTTGTCTTGTAAGTATTCATCTCCACAGAACTGTACCTTTATATGATACACACGGACTTATTTATAGTATAGGCTTGCTCGAAACGTGCGATAGTGAATTTGTTTTCTGGCGTCACACAAGAGTGTCGCCAGTTTACATTATTAATATAATTCACAAGAGGTTAATGTAGACTTTGTTCCCTAGAAATTTGTTATCGCATTATAAAATATTTTACTTTTTTTCTTTTTTAAACTAAAGAATCGATTATTTTCAAAGTTATTTAGTTATTGTTCTTTCACAATCTTTATATACTTTGATTATATCGTTTCCCTTTTGAATTGACTCTTCAAGCGTATTCTTTTTTTATGCTATAAGACCTAGTTTGACGGTTTGCATTTAATTCGGAAATTTGAAATGCTCTCAAAGTAGGTACATTTATTTTAAATGAATTTAACTAACTAACCATCACGCCGTTTCACCGCAGGGGTAGGCAGAGAGGACGGACCACTAAACAACTTGGTCTTGGCACACACTCCTTGCCTCATTCACATCATACGTCGTCTCATACATACTCTGCTATTATTCTGCTTGAATGAATCGTACTTTAAAACAACATTGGAACAAATGGTTTTTATTGATACAGTTATTCAGGATAATGCAATTCAAAGTAGACAACATTGTAAAACAGAAGTATTATTGTGTCGCGTGCACTGAATTTAAAAAATAATAAACGTTTCTTTAGTCAGTATTTTTAACCGTATGGACACATTGAATGACAATTATAACAAGATGGACACTTTTTCGGAAAATAATTTTCGGCTAAACGTTGTCAGTTTTTGAGCTTCATTCTTTAAATGTAATTTAAATAAATTCTCGAATATGAGTTTCATTTGTGAATCTTAATGAAACGTTACTGATCCGGTGTACTTTTTGTGTTTAGTAGAAAATATTTACTATAAAATTAATAAAAACAATTGATTCATACACATAAAACTAACAGCCTTATCTTAATTGTACCAAACAATTATCCCTAATCGACTGGACCCCAATAGTAATACTCAATTGCATTGAGTCTCTTCAATTCCTTTATAATATCTCACCCAATTTAATTATGTAGGTACATAATTCGAATAATCGCCTCCTAGATCTTGTTTTTCATATGAAGAGAACATAATAGTTGTAAAGCATTAGAGTCAATCCTTCCCATGGATAATCACCCTCCTCCACTGTCAATAATTATTCAAAACAATGTTTAAAAAAATATGTAACTCTCAAGTTCAAAGAATCAAAGCATCCAAAATGGTTTAACAAGGAATTAATTCAATTAATAGCTAAAAAAAAGTTTTAAATAAAAATATAAATAAGTGAGATCCCTACCAAATTATATTGAGGTCAGTAAAATAAGACAAGATTGCAAAAATATGTCAACAAACTGTTACAACAATTATATAAATAAGGTTGAAATGTCAATCAATGGAAACATTAAACAATTTTGGAATTACGCAAAGTCTATGAAAAAGGATGATATTACCCTCTAATATGTCTTATGAAAGTCAACGAGCCAACGACTCCCAAAACGTAGCTCACCTATTTGCCGACTTCTTCAAAAGTGTTTATGTCCAATAATTGTCAACGATTACTCGCCTAGTTTTTTCTCGGATCATTACTTAAATCTAAAAAAAATCTAATAATCGAATCACGCTTATATATACATATATGAAATACACAAATGTAATATGTAGTGTACAACTGCTGACCCTCTACCAATCGCAAGTCACTTGCATTAGTAGTCACCTATGATCTGGTGACCCAAAATAATTTGAAAATCCTGCTGTGCAGAAATGGGTGGCCCTTTGGAATACTACATTTAAGATTACAGGCGTCATGTGATAATGCCATACTTGTTCTACTGGTATGGAATTAGCATCATTAATCCCTTCGGCACCGGTGCATAGTCGGGAAACAAAATAATATATTATTTATAATCCAAAATTATCCTAAAATCGTTGACTGCCCTCTTTTACTTAAGCCAAATTGCGATACTTGCCCAGCTATTCCAAGCAGAATTAATTTTGAAGGCAACAATAAACTCACTACTTATTACTCTATTATTATATTTTGCTAGATTAAACATGTGAAAAAGTCACTTTTTTATACATATTAATATTCTTTTCAAATAAAATATTCTCTGTTATTATAAAATTCTAGGCCTTAATAGAATTTACTTTATATTAATTATTATTCATTATCATAAACACCTCATACCTCGATTTATTTCAGGTCTTATACAAACCTAGTATTCATTCAACTATTACTACACTAGTAGATATTTATTTTAATTATGTATTGTTTAACTGCACTTCTATTAATAACTGTATCACTTGCAACAATATTTTTGTGTAAACATTACTTGTTCTGTAATCACTTTATTGTATCACTCTATTGTAAAAGCCACTTTATGGTGTTTAAATAAATAAATAATTTTAACTAATGTAATAATTAAATATAACGATATACTGACTCAGCTAAAACAATTGGCTCAAAGCAAGAGCGGAGGTCCTGATAATATCCCACCTGTTTTCTTAAAGAATTGCGCCACTATTCTTGTATATCCACTACATTTTTTTTTCAACCAGTCATTACAAACAGGACACTTTCCTGGAATATGAAAAAAAAGCTTCCTCACCGCTATATTTAAAAAAGGAGATAAAAATGAGGAGAGCAATTATAGACCGATCTGCCTTTTATCAACTATTCCAAAATTGTTTGAGAAACTTCTTTTAAATAAAATCATTCACTGTATCAAGCCAGTAATTTCACCTAACCAACATGGTTTCACCTCAGGAAAAATCTACTTTGTCCAATAACCTAGTTTCTGCTGCCGTGCAGCTCGCACGGACAGAAATTTCGATAAACTCAGTAACCACAAACCACAGTGATACCCAGTTTAACATATTGTTGCAAAAATAAAGCAGGCTGGCTGCGTTTAGTCACCAGACAGCCCGCAAAAAAATAACTCATTATGGACCGAAGTGTCCAATCATTAATTGACTCAATTAAAATTGAAATTGGAAAATGCTCATCTGTCAAAGAGGCAAAACAAAGGAGTAACATAGAACAAGATATACACCAGCTAGAGGAAATATGGTGCAAGGAAAAACTTCAACTACAAGAAAAAATAATTGAGCTACAAAATAAACTTATATTAAATGAAGAAAAACATTCAGAAAAAATTGAAAATTATTTAAAGGAAAAAAAGGAATCAATTAATACAACGTACAACAAGTCAACCCTCTCAATACCTATACCAGAGGCCAAATACTCATTAATAATTGCAAGTGAAAATACTAATACAACTTCTGATGATATTCGAGACATGATAGTTAAAAAAATTAAAACATCGCATTTGGGGATTGCAGTAAATGGAGTACAAAAAGCATCAAATAAGAAACTAATCATCTCTTGCCCCAAAAAGGATCACGCAAAAAAACTAACAGAAGAAATAAATATAGTCTTCAAAAATAATTTGATCGCGAAAGAATTAGAAAAAAAAAATCCTAAACTATTCATCAGAAACCTACCTATCGACCTATCAGAAGAAGAAATAATAGAATCATTAAAAACCCAAAATGATGGAATTAAAATCATCATGGATGAAAATCCGAAAAACTCAGTAAAATTAGTAAAAATGCTTAAACCAAAAGGACAAAACAATCTTACAAACTATATAGTCGAAACAAGTGGAAAACTTAGGAAATATCTCATTTCTAAAGAGAAAATTAATATTGGATACCACAGAGTGCGGGTGGAGGATGCTAATCCAATAATACAATGCTTCCATTGCCTGAGATTTGGACATTCAGCAGTCAACTGCTTTAATAAGGACAAGAATGCTTCGTGCCTGCACTGCGCCATGGACCATCCTTGGAAAGACTGTCCCAATAAAAACAAAGAAGAGAAATGCAAAAATTGTGATTTCCAAAACAACACTTTCAAGTCAACAAACGATACAAATCATAAAGCAAATAGCAAAAATTGTATGTATTTAAAAAAAATGATGACTATTGCCCAAGGGCGTATAAATTATGAATAGGTATGTACCTACTTTAACATTCTTAATAACTAACTTTAAAATTCTTAACGAGATTAAAAACTCAATACCAAAATTTATATTTTTGTTTCAAATACGCTTGTTTTCTGACTTTTCACACTTTTCTGACTTTTCGCACAATTTAGCTATTAATACTAAAATTTTAAAACAATTGAGAAACATTTCAATGTTATTAATCTACCATCGAAGAGATAACGATTTATCAGTAATATCCAAAAAATATTTAATTAACTATTTCTGTAAAATTTTAAGACAAAAACAAAGCATTAAAATATTAGCCTACTCTCAAAGTGTTAATGTTTGTAAAATATTATTTATACAAAACAAAATTAATATACTACATAGTATGTATCATCTTTATAATATCATCACTAGTAATATAATGCTAAGTTGTTCAATATTGTCACCAAATCTATTTCAAGTCAACCTTGATATTATCCGTGAACATATGCTGCTAATTTATAGTTTGTCATCAAAATCAAATTCATTTTTGACAATTAGTTATAACAATATTATTTCCTTATTTCTTTAAAAATGAATAATTTCTTCACTGAGGAATTAGATAAAACGCTTAATATTTCGGAATATATTTGTCATACTTTAAAAGATTGTAATAAAATCGTGGATAAAATAACAAATTCATTCTCTGTACTCCATTTAAATATCAGATCAATGAAACAAAATTTCAATGAATTTTTACTCTCAATTAATTTACTAAATCATAAACCGGACGTTATAGTTTTAACTGAAGCATTCACCAACGTATACAATAAATTTTGCATACCAGAATATACCTACTTCGCAACATCTTGTGCTATTAATAGAAATAGTGGTATTGTTGTATTTGTTAAATCTTGCCATTCAAACATCGCAGTGGAAGAAGTACCTATCCAGCGAGTTAATTGATTAGATATTAATCTAAATGTAAATAAAATGTGTTTTAATATTATTGCAATTTACCGAACACACGGATCAAACGAGTACACATTTATGGATGAATTGAGAAGCATTATCTTATCAAAAAAAAATAAACAGAACATAACAATAATCGGCGATTTCAACATAGATGTTTCAAACGAAAATAGTAACAGAATAAAAACTGAATTTATCAATTATATGACGGAAATGAATTTCATATTGTGTATAAATAAATATACTAGAGAAATTACGGGTCAACGTCCATCTTGTATCGATCACATATGGAGTAACACTAAAGATACCGACAAATTACACACGATAATATTAAAAAATAATATTACTGATCATCACACTTGCATCTATATACAAAAACTTAATATTAATAATCATATTGATTCAAAATGCAATACTTTTACAAAAAATTCACTAAACCATCATAAATTAAACCTAAAAATAAAAACAGAAACATGGCGTTCCGTATTAGAATCAACATGTGCTGAAACATGCGCAAATATTTTTGATAATATACTATGCAATTATATTACAGCATCAACAGATATTAAAACCATAAAAATTAAATCAAAATTCAAAAAAATAAAACCATGGATTTCACATGGCTTAATCGTGTCTATTAGAAAAAAAGAAGAGTTATATCGCTTGACAAAGAAATTTCCCTTAGATAAAAAAATATACACAGATTATAAAAAATTTAGGAACAAATTAACCTGTTTACTAAAAACAACTAAAGAGAACTTTTACAAAAATGAAATTGATGTGGCTAAACAAAATGTAAAACATATATGGAAAACAATAAATGAAATAAATAGTAGAAAAAACAAAAAAACTCAAATTAAAAAAATTAATATCGGAAAAAATTCTATTAATGCCCTAATGGAACCGACAAAATGTGCTAATGCCTTCAATAAATATTTCGCTAACGTCGGACAAAATTTAGCTACACGAATCGATGAAAATTATAAAATAGATAATTTCGAAAAGGACTGTCACAAACAAAATAATCTGTCAGTTTTCAAACCGGTAACAACAGATGACATAAGAAATATTATTAGTGAATTAAAAGGTGCATCTGCACCAGGGTTTGATGGAGTCACAGTAGAAATATTGAAAAATTATAATGAATTATTAAGCATTCCAATTACACACATTATAAATATTAGTTTAAATAGTGGAATATTCCCCTCCGTTTATAAAAAATCTATTGTAACACCCGTTTTTAAATCTGGCAGCCCTGAAGAAATATCAAATTATCGACCCATATCTGTTGTCTCAAACATTGCAAAAATTTTCGAAAAGATCGTAAAAAAGCAACTTTTATACTATATTGAAAATAATAAAATAATTAGTCCTAGCCAATTTGGATTTAGAGAGAAACTAGGCACTCATGATGCCATTGCAGAACTAACTTCAACTATATACCGTGCATTAGATAAAAAAAATAAATGCCTTGGCATTTTCATTGATTTACGTAAGGCTTTTGATAGTATCTCCCATACAAAACTAATTAATAAATTAAATGATATCGGTATTATTGGTAAGGTAAGGTATTGGCTGCAAAGCTATCTAACTCAAAGAAACCAAAAAGTAAAATTAAATAACTCACTTAGCGTAGATGAAACTTTAGAATTTGGAATTCCCCAAGGGACTGTTATTGGACCAATTTTATTTATAATTTACGTTAACCATATGTTTAAATTATCACTTAATGGTAAACTTATATCCTTTGCTGACGACACTGCAATAATTATCGAAAAAAAGACATGGATCGAAATTACCAATGCAGCGAATCAGGATATGAAGGTTATAAAAAATTGGTTCGATGGCAATTTATTATCACTTAACACAGAAAAAACATATTGTATTCCTTTCACTCTACAAGAAGATGTGCCAAATAACCTAATTAACATAACAATTCATTCTAAAAATTGTGTAAATGACGGTACATGTAATACGGACTGCGCGAAACTAAATCATAAATCCAATATAAAATATCTTGGTATCTTAATAGATAAAAATGTTAAATGGAAAGACCATATTAATCTCACTGTTGAAAGAATAAGAAAACTTATCTATATTTTCTATAATATACGAAATATTTTAAATAAGAAAACTATCAAAATTGTCTATTATGCATTAATTCAGTCCTTATTGCAGTACGGGATTATTGGGTGGGGAGGGGCTTTTAAGGCTTCTTTACAGCCAATAATTACAATTCAAAGAATAATTATAAAAATCATCCTTAGAAAACCATATGACTCCCCTACTTTAGAGATATTTCAGGAATTCAATGTACCATCTATAACAGAACTGTATAAGAGAATCGCCTTATATCAAATTTATAAAGAATATTTTATTTATAAAATGCACCCCTCAGATAGCATAAGCAATAGATTCAAAACTAATGGCTTAATAGCCATTCCTATGCTTAGAACGACCACGGCTCAGCACCACTATTCATATTTAGGTGTGAGATGGTACAATATATTATTGTCCAAAAATAAAATTAGTGTAACCGAAACTGTGAATTATGAACAATTCAAAAAGTTAATTAAGTCCCTCAAATTGGATAATGATATATTGTACCCCTAATTTTCTTACACTTACTCAATCTGTAAAAAATATATATTAATTTGATTGTCTTTAAAAAAAAAACTATTTTTCTAAATTTTTCTTGATATATTGTACCCTTAATTTCCTCACGCTTACTTAATCTGTAAAAAGATGTATTATTTTAATTATCTTTAAAAAAACAATTTTCTAATTTGTGTACCCATGTTAATATTATGTTTGTATTTATTTCAAAAGTTTTTGATTATTGTTTAAAAAATCATTAGAACTAAATGTAAAGACTCCTCCCATAAACACGAGCTCCTGGAGCTCAACTTATGGAGAAATAGAATAATAACGAAAAAAAAAATTATAAGTCTGCATATTGTAATCATTTATAATGTTAAATAATAAAAAAATAAAAAATAAATAAAAAAAATCTTTTAATTTACCAATACTATTTAACCGAATCAATGTCTAAGAAGTTGATTCAGTCCATACTGATTTCAGCAAAGCATTCGACAAAGTTAATCACGATCTGTTGTTAAAAAGGCTTCATAAATTAGGAATAGCAGGGTATTTATACATGTGGCTTCAATTATTTAAGTAACAGGCAATTGGCCGTTAAAATTGATGGCTTTATTTCTTATAAATTTACTGCTACCAGTGGTGTCTCCCAAGGGTCACATTTGTGACTAATTTTATTTTTGATATTTGTGAATGATGTGCTCACTATAATCAACAATGTCGAAGTTTTAATGTTTGCGAACGATATGAAAATATCCAAAGCTATAAGAAATATGAATGACTGTCAAAAATTGTCAAATAACTTGTTTAAACTATTTGTTTGGTGCCAAGTGAACTATCTACAACTAAATATCAGCTAATGTCGAATTATGAGATTTAATAGAATTATAAATATAATATTATTTATGATTACTCTATCAACGATGTAGTTTTTTTTTTATGTAACACCTCACAAGAGTGTCCCTGCCTGTGCAGTGTACAGACAGGGGAACTATGTCATCACCCGGTTGGGCGGCGTTGTGAGGCGGAATAAGGTAGGGGCTGTAGGAAGGCATTTGTTAATGCGGGCCTTGAAGAGGCTCGGATTATAGGAGGGAGAAAAAACAGATGCCGGTAGCTCGTTCGACATACGAGCCGACTTACACATAAACGAGTCGTAAGAACGGCCCGTTCTCATGAAGCCAACGTCAACCGTGAACGGGTGTTCAGTTCGTGTCCGTCGAGTTTCACGCAAGTGCACCACGTTCTAACCGCTGTAACTGAGGTGAATGATTTAGGTGTAAACTTTGACCAAAGACTGAATTTTATAAACCATATTGAAATTACATAGCCGATGAAACATTTAATATGCATCGGCTAACCGATGACTGACGACAGCCAAGCCCCACTCGTGACCTATACCTTTCTGGTACGAGCCCACGGCGTAAAATCTTACTGCAGTAAGTACCTGTGAAAAGTTCAGCTATTAATAGTGTATCTTATTTTGTCATGGATTACATAGTTAATTGAATGTACCTCTCACCTGTGACTAGACAGACAGTCCATGCTTTCTTTTCGGTTGTAAGATAGGGGATAACGAGTTCATTAGGAAGTGGCCAATTTCCTTAGATATTCTGAATAAATTCAGGAACTCCGTTTGCCCCATTTCCATGGGATTTTGGGCGTCTCTTAAGATACGGAAAGGAATTCTAACTTTCTTGAGGTTTACTTCAAAACCCACAATTTCGAGCGCCAGCCATCCTGCAGCAATTTTATCTGAAAATTATTATTATTTATGTAGAAATCCTCAATGGTATGTGTAGTTTATTGTGAATTAAATCATTTTTATCTAGCTTTCGACATGTTACGTACTTTACAAACATCGCAATTACGTTATTCAATTCATTTAATAGCATTATTGAGCCACAAACAAGTCACTAATCATGTTTACAGTCAATACTGAGTTGAGATAATATTAAGTTTTCTCTCGTTAAAACTACGCAAATATTGCTAATTGTCAAAACGTCACACTTAAATGAAGCAAATTCTCCGCGAATGCTGACATTCAGCCGGCGAAAAACAGCTCACGGGGTACCCTTCGCGGAAGGCTATGAGTTTTGGCGCGCAATCGAAAATTTAAGGATTCCATATGTCATCGAGAGAACCGGAATCGCTTCATACGAATAATCCGAAAAAAATCGTTAATTTGAAGGACAGGACGATTTTAGTGTAGTTAAGTAGATCGAGAATCGCTCTCCAGGAGAGAATTGTAGTGATCATAGAGAGGGGGAGGAGAATGATTTTTCTAGAAGGGATTTGAATTAACTTCTTACTTTAAGCATTGAAGTTTATGAATCAAGGGATTGGATGTTATTGACTTCTTACATGTAAATGAGGTTCGCAGCATTCTACTTACATTGCGTTGATTGGGTAAGATTTCATGGGTCCTAAGACAAGGCGAAGAGAGTCTATGGCAGGGGGGTATAACTCCGCTTAAAAACGTCAACACAAATTATAGACATGGTAAAAATATATCTTTGTGACGTAGGCGATGCTTATTTTTTTTGTTTCTCGCTCACTTTACCATGAGACTCGTGCGCCAGAAAGAGAGGGTTCGCAAACGGTGTAATGCGTGTTCTCGCCGCTAGGTGGCCGACTCATGCTTCCCGCCATTTCACTTCATCTAAAAAACTGTAAGAAAAGTTTGACAGACGTCGTTGTTTGTCATCATAAAATTGTCAAATATCTGGTTGTGTGAAACAGTTGATTTATGTGTGATAAATAACATTTATGTGCCTACCGATAAAGTCCTTAAAACGTATTGTGTGAAAGGATGTACGGACAGAGACTATTCGACACAAGTTTCCAACCATAACCTCTGAGAGTCCATTTCGAGAATGGTGTTCAGCACGTATCATGACTACATCCTAAAAGGTATTCTATACTGCATCAGCCTATAATAATAATATGTTTTGTTAATTCGGTTAATGTAATAATGTTGTGTATAAAGCTTCGGGCTTTCAGACACAGATGGCAGTGCTCTTAGTTTTAGCCTCCGACGACAGAGGGCGTCTCAGCTTTAGGTTAGGTTTCATTGGAATCCCACTCACACTCCCACCCACAGCAGAATTTTGTCAACCAGGAACGTGAGGGCTAAGTCACGGGGTGACTTCCAATTGTGTTTTCCTTCGTGGAGAAGGGAGACAAGATTGGTTATCCAGGGCCGTGGAGGCCTAGGATCGACGATTTCTGTTCTAGGAATTAAGAGGCAATTTACCAGAGGACCATTTTATCAAAGGAAAATAATCCATTGCCAAGGCGAGCGGTGGAGCTAATTTGGAACAATAAAACATTGCCAGGACGTGCGGTGTTTGCAGCATTTATCTATTGCCAAGGCGAGCGGTGGATAATAACAACTTTTGAAGGAATTTCTGAAAGACTGGCGGCGGAAAGAAGAGTTCCTGAGTTAAGTAGTTGTTTTTTTTGTTGGAGGTTATTGTTCCGGGTTTGGTTTTTTTTTTCTTGTGTGTTTTTATTGTGGTCTGTGCTTCGTGTAGATATGGAATCGGGAAGAATTCCGAGTTTTAATCATCTCGAAGGAGATTGGTTCGTGTTTAAGCTTCGTCTAGAACAGTTTTTCGTTATAAATGATGAGATTAACGCGGATAAAAAAAGGGCATTTTCGTTAAATCTTTTGGAGCCGGATACACTCTCTTTGTTGATAAATTTGTGTTTTCCACTTAGTGTTACGGACGTATCGTTTGAAAAATTATGGGCACTTCTTGAAAAACATTGCAATAAAAAGCGTTCAGTATTCAAAGAACGCGAAGTATTTTTTTCAGCAAGACAAGAGGCGGGCGAATCCATTAAAGATTTTGGGGTTAGATTACGGTCTTTGTCAACGTATTGTGAATTTGAAGCTAGGTTGGAGAAACATTTAGTAGATATTTTTGCCATTGGATTATTACCGGGTCGCATTAAAGACAAGATTTACTTGGAAGGGCTGAAATTGTCACTTAGCGAACTAGAGGAAATAGCTAATAGTATGTCAGTTTTAGACGTTCCAAATAATTCAGTTAAATCAGAGGTTAACATCATCAGTAAGAATACTAGCAATAGGAATTTTTCTAAGGGCAATAAACAAAAGTTTGCCGCGAGTTCATCTGTAAACAAACCGACGTATAAAGTACCATCGGGTGCGAAAACCCAGTGCCGAATTTGCAAGAAAACGGGTCATTGTACTAATTCATGCAAATTTTGCAATGCGAGATGCTACAAATGCAATGAAGTAGGTCATCTGCAAAAATATTGTGTGAATAATAACTTTTCAAATAGTGTAAATCCAATTGTTGAGGATTTTTGTTGTAATAATCATGTGATAGCTTCAATAAAACCGTTCACAGCAGACATTATAATTAACGACAAGCATTTTAGAGCGATGGTCGATTCGGGATCTTCGTTAAGTGTAATGCAGGAAGAAATCTTTAAGCGTCATTTTGGTTCATTAAAATTATTGGCGGATAACCGTATCATTACTGGGTACGCAGGGAATCCTTTGAAAGTTATTGGCAAAGTTATTTTTGACGTGAAGTTCAAAAATAAAAACAATAATGTTACATTTATAATAGTTGCGGGAGGTTCAGATCTAATTGTAGGTAGAGATTTCATGGATATTTTTGGGTTAGAAATCGCTTCAGTACAAAATACAATCAATTCGGTGGACCCTGAAGAGGAATATAAGGATAATTTTATTCGTGAATTCCCGGATGTTTTTACTGAAAAGCTGGGTAAATTTTATAAATTTAAGGTGTCTTTTAAGGTTAATAAAGATGCGAGTCCAATTTTTTTTTAATGCTAGGCCGGTTCCCTTTTCAATTAAAGAAAAAATTGAGGCGGAATTAAAGTCTATGGTAAAAGACAGGATAATATCACCGGTCACGAGTAGCAATTTTGCATCACCGATAGTACCTGTCGTAAAGAAGAACGGTAACATTAGGATTTGCGCTGACTTCAAAAGAAGTCTTAATCTGATTACAAATTTGGAAAAATATCCATTACCCAAGATAGAAGAGGTTATTCATAAGATAAGTTCAGGTAAATTATTTGCGAAACTGGATCTAAAACAAGCATACTGTCAGTTAGAATTGGAGGAACATTGTAAAAGATTTACATGCATTAATACGCATTTGGGATTATTCCAGTTTAATAGGCTGGTCTTCGGTTTTAAATCGGCACCGGCAATTTTTGCGAGAACTATAGCGAGTTGTTTGCAAGGATTAAAAGGCGTGGCATTTTATTTAGATGACATTATAATTTCAGGGATCAATGAGCGGGATCTTGAGAATAATATTCGCGCGGTGTGTAATCGCTTAAGAGAATGTGGTTTATGCGTCAATACGGAGAAATGTGAATTTTTTGTTAAAACAATTGATTTTTTAGGATACGTAATTTCGGAAAAGGGTATTCAACCTCAAAGTGACAAATTAGAAGCTATTAAAAAAGCACCGTATCCAGCAGATGTTCAACAATTAAAAAGTTTATTAGGATTTTTTAATTTTTATAGGAATTTCATTCCGAATATGTCTTCAATCTGCGAACCGTTACATAATCTCTTAAAGAAAAATACGAGGTTTGAGTTCGATCAGAGGTGTTCAGACGCTGTGGACAAGATTAAATGCCTAATGAGTAGTAATAGGATACTAACTAATTACTTTCCTAATTTACCTATTAAGCTATATACTGATGCAAGTAGCTCGGGGCTCGGAGCTTCCTTGTTCCATAGTTTCGCGGATGGATCGTTGAGACCAATTGAATTTGCGTCTAGAAGTTTAACAAGTGCGGAAAAAAAATACAGCATCCTTGATTTGGAAGCTTTGGCTATTGTTTTTGGGTTAAACAAGTTTTTTCGCTATTTATATGGAAGAGAATTTACATTATGTGTAGACAATATGCCACTAATGAGGATTTTAGGAGAAAATAAACACATACCGGTGTTAGCAGCTAATCGGTTGCAACGTTATGGGATCATCTTGGCAGGGTTCTCATACAATATTGAGTACGTCAAATCAGCTAATAATCATGCGGATTATTTATCGCGTTTGCCGTTGGAAAACTCAGAGGAAAAATCGGAAGACGATCTAGGTTCCGATTTCATAGGCTATATAGAAAAGTGTGAACACTTAGATGTAAAGCGTATAGTCGCAGCGACAGGCTCAGACCCAGAAATTCAAGGAATTTTAGGGCATCTTCGTAGAGGGTGGCCCAAGTGGGTAAATCGCGACAGTTTTTTATGGAAATTCTGGATTAAAAGGAATGAATTATCTATTGAAAATGATTGTTTGTTTTGGCAACGTAGAATTATAATTCCAAGTTCGCTTCAGAGTATAGTTTTAGATTTGTTGCACAGATCGCATTTGGGCATTGTAAAAATGAAGGGATTAGCCAAAGGTTATTTTTGGTGGCCGTCAATGAACAAGGACTTAGAGAAAATCGTTCAAAGTTGCAAATATTGTGCAGCAGTTAGGCCGTTACCACCTAAGAGTCATTTATCAGTCTGGCCTAATTCAGGATCAGCATGGAAGAGGCTGCATCTGGATTATTGTGGGCCAATTTCGGGGAAAATGTTTTTAGTTATTTGCGACGCTTTCTCAAAATGGGTAGATTGCGTGGAAATACCGAAAGCAGACTCAAGTCATACGATAAATGAGTTGAAGAGAATTTTTTCAAATTTTGGGTACCCGGACTGTATTGTAACTGATAATGGAACCGTTTTTACTAGTCAGGAGTTCAAAGATTTCTTAGAGTATAATAATATTGAGTTTTTAACAACGCCAGTGCGTCATCCCCAAAGCAATGGGCAGGCTGAAAACTCGGTAAAAACAGTGAAGAATTTTTTAAAGAAAATTCTTGTTAATAACGTATTTAAGTCAAATTATAAAGATAGATTATATGAATTTTTAAGTGATTATAGAAATATTCCACATTCCACAACTGGAATTGAACCCTCAGTGCTCATGTTTGGTAGGAGATTAAAATCAACCTTTAGTAGCCTTTTACCTAAAAGTTTTGAAGAAAACGTAGCAACCTCGACAGAGAATTTAGCGAATGCGAATATTAATAAAGGTCAGGAAAATCAGTTTAGGAATTTCGGTGGGGTTGTTTGTAGAAGTTTTCAGATAGGTCAGAAGTGTTTAGCGAGAGACTTCAGACAAGTGAATAAATGTTCTTGGGCAAAAGGAATTGTTGAAAAAAGACTGGGAAAAAAACTGTATATTATTAAAATTGTGGGGACACAGATGTCGTGGAAAAGGCATATTGATCAACTGAGAGGATGTCCGCAGCACAGGGAGGAAGAGGCAGAGAGTGAACCTTTCGCGTCTGATATGACGAAGTGCTGGGCAGATGAGGTTGACACGTCACTCCTTTTGAGAGATTTTAACCGGTGTTCTCTTGATTTCAGGTCTCCAGGGAGAAACAGAAGCCCACCACAAAATGAACCAGCACCATGGGCGGGACGACTTCGTCCCAGACGTCTTTGAAATGACCTCCAGGGAAAGAATCAGCTACTTATAGAGTCAACATCTTTTTGGAGTAGAGTCAGTGCTTAATGAATTATTTAATTTTGTGTGTAATGATATATTTTCAAATATTTAGTTCTTGATTTTAATAATATTGATTTTAGTGACATCTGTTTGCGATTGTATAGATTCGTGATTTTAAAAATAATACTGTAACAATGAAATATCGTAGACAGGTTTCTAAGTTAGCAGGGGGAAGATGTGGTGTATAAAGCTTCGGGCTTTCAGACACAGATGGCAGTGCTCTTAGTTTTAGCCTCCGACGACAGAGGGCGTCTCAGCTTTAGGTTAGGTATCATTGGAATCCCACTGGCAGACCGAATCTAGGGAGTACGGATAAAGGTTGACCAACGCGGTTATATTGTACACGCGATATTCTAAATAAACCAGTTAATAACAAGTAACCTATTTATTACTGAAAGAGGTATCTTCCATCCAAGGAGTGTTGGGAGTCTGTGGCAAGAGGTCCACGGCTGTATATCCTGAAGGATAGAACATCACAAATAATTATATTTATTTCAGATCGTAACATCTCAACCAGCAGCGTACCCGTTGCTGCACAGGGGATGCTAGTAGAAAATGAAGGTACATATCTGTTTTATATTACTTAAAAGGGAATAGTTTTGTTCGTCTAATATGTCAATCTTTACTTCAATTTCTCAAGAACTATGATATATTTTTTCCAGAAATAAGTGCAGGACCCAGTCATGTCTTCTTTGCAACCAGCAGTGTTGCTCTTGCTGCACAGGGGATGGCAGTAGAACATGGAGGTACATATCTGTTTTATATTACTTAAAAGGGAATAGTATTGTTAGTTTTGTTCCTCTAATATGTCAATCTTTACTTCAATTTCTTCAAGAACTATGATATATTTTTTTCCAGAAATGAGTGAAGGACCCAGTCATGTCTTCTCTGCAACCAGCAGCGTTGCTCTTGCTGCACAGGGGATGGAAGAACATAGATGTAAAATATCTTGCATAGGTGACCCATATGATCCCACTAAGAAATTTGCTATCAACGCTCTTGAAATTCATTATGTCGTCGAGTATGTACTGAATTATAATTGCGAAAATTTATATCTTGTGCCCGTTATTGAAGAAACCATTGCCAAATATATGTGTTTTGATTGGCTTAATTGTAACGAACATAAAAAATTTTTATTCAATTCATTATCAAAATTACTGTACCATTTATAATCAATGCATGGTGTACCGATGTCAATAGAACATTAATTGGCAAGGATACACTACCATACAATGGACCTGACTCCATGAAGAAAATTGCAGTACGGCGACATTTAAAATATGCTAAATATAGGAAGAAATGGTTGTCATAACTAATTTATTTTAATAAGTTAAAACCAATTAGGACCACAATTTGTTCCTATAAGCGTCTTTTAAATATCGTAGTACTGCCATGCTCCTCATTAAATCAGGTCCATTGTATGGTTGTGGTGTATCCTTGCCAATTCACTTTCTATTGACATCTCTATATGAGTAGTAGAATAATAACGAAAAAATAAATATACTAGTCAAATATTGTTATCGTTTGTAATTTTAAGCCAAATATTCTCTGATGCGGAGTTTACATTATTCAGTTTGGCTGTATTAGTCTGCAGCCCATTTTCAGTCACCGACTAGTGTTAATAAAAAAATAGTCGAATTAGTTTATTTCATATGTCTAGTTTATATATAGTTCTACTTTTTTATTACATACTTGACATCATAATGAATATTCTCGCAACACCTTCTTTAAATTTTACTCTTGTATTTGGTGTTTTTATTTGTTATTATTATACCCTATTTATTTATCAGGTGCCAATATGCATTGTTAAAACAATAACCTATTGTTAAATTTACTTTTCTGTTTACACTGTTACATTCATTATGTTGTGTACTATTCCTAAGTTAAAAATATCTAAAAGGCATATAAAGTTTTTAAAACTAAAAAGTATTATATACTTATTATTTATTTATGAAAGGTATAAATATTTAAGTAATAAGATAAGTAGGAGGGAAACAAAAATAATAATAATGTAATTAGACGCTAATACAGCTAAAACAGTGGGTTGAATCGTTGACTGCCTTATTGACAATATTTTTTTCAATAGCCGTTGGATGTTGAAAGAAAATAACTATCATTTCCAACAGCTAGTTTTATATTGATACAGTAATTTCACCTTCTAAATGTATTTTGTGCTTATATTATTGTATTTCATGTTTATATTTAAAAAATAAAATTATTGTACATGTAATAATTATGAGTTTGCTTTTCAGCTTCCTTCTGATAAAACGCTGTCCTGAGAAAATGAGCTGTAAAGGAAGTTACTTAAAGGTAATTTCTTTCTTAGGACAGGGCTTTGTCAGATGGGACCTTGTGGTCTTGGGTGACATTTTACTTATGTTTTAGGCTAATGAATTGGGTTTTAGGTAGGTTCCGAAGCAGAATTAAATTGTCTATGGTTGCGCCTTTTTTTTAAATTTCCTCTATCCTTTGTCGATGGTGTGCTGTGACGTCGGCGATGCGTGGTGTATTCAAATTTGCCAGATCTATAGTTAAAACTTGACGAAAGCAAACGTATGGAAAGAGGGCGGAGTTATCAATCTATAGATAGTTGATTTATGGTCTATGGTTTGTAATAAACTTCTTCCATTTTTTGTCAGTCTAGCCAAGCACGTTGTTTTATTGCGAACCTAATTAATTTCATATTATTTACAGTAGGTATGGGCAGGATCGAAACATTTCCACGATTGAAATATTTTGATCGAAACATAAAAAGAATTGAGTGATAAATCGATTGAATTGCTTGGAGTTCAGCGGGAGCAGTAGCTGCGGAAAGAGGCAGATTTTTATCGGTTTGGGGAGAGGGAGAGGGCACATAGACAAAGTATGTTACATTGGTCATTTGCTGTATTTATTTATAAATAAATGTCAACTATGTATTGCCAAGATCACCATTAGTGGGAAAAGCCGATGTAAATCATAATAAAAAAACAATTACTCCAGTACCTGCTACCTACAGTAACGCAAATGTAGTAAACTGAGCATCTTATTTAACACACATATCTATGGCCAATCTGTCAAATGAACAAGACGCTTTACAGCTTGATAAGATGTAAATATCAAATGTGCATTTCCACGTGATTAATGAAAAGCTACCTGTGAGTACTCTTTACCGATAAATATTACTGGATTATTCCGAGAGTCATGCCATCGATCGTTTTTCATATTTTGTGTTCAAATTAATTGATGTTATGTGCGTCTTCACGCTTTGTGCTTACATACCATTTAGTACCATACCATTTAGTTTGGCTTGGTAAACACCACTTTTAACTTTATACTAAATGCCAAGGCTTTATATTACTGTATTTAACTTTAAAATCTAAAATCTACCATTAAAAAGTATAAAAAATTAAATTTAATATTAAAAGTATTTCCATAGATATGTATCTTTCATTATCAAGTAAACCACAGACAACATACAGGAATATAAAATATTCAATGTTGACTCGAAAAAGTAGCTGTCACGGCAGTTTCAAAGTAACAAACACGCAGGATTCGCGCGATTATAAATTTTATTTTTTTTTATATTTTTTCTATAAATCCTACAAAAATGAAACAAACGGTAAAATACAGCTTATCTCATTGCCTATATAACACCATAACGACTTTTTATGACTCCATGTAAAAATTCTAATTTATGTTTTTTTTGTTGGCGAAAAATTTAAAAAAATGATCGTAAGGATATCTCGAGCAATCGAGGCAAAATTATTTATTTCGCGTGGTCGCTCCAGTGATTTATTATGAAAATAATTATTTGAACTTACCCAACCATTCCAGCGCGTATTTTATTTTTTTTAGGCCACTGAGCGTACCCAGTTTTTTTTATTATCTTTCCTCCCCATTGTATATAACTAGGAATTAAAAAAACGAATACACGTAAACTGATTTTAGTTGAAAAAAATTCACAGAACAGATCGGCACTAAGGTAAAGAACGTCTTTATACCGCCAGCAGTGGGCGGTAACTGAATACAATGCGTGAAACCCTTACGTAGACGGCATAAGGGTTATTTCACAATTGCAAATTCATTGTTCTCCTCCCCGACAATCGATCAATATTCGTGTAAAAAAACGTGAAAATGCATATTTTGTATAAGTTCTGGTACATTATATGAAAATTTCCTCCGATAATCAAACAAAAAATTGAATTTGCTAAGCTATACAATAAAAACATAGGCTGAAAATGGATTTGTAAATAGGATATTTTGCACAAGACAGTTTTTTTTTAGGTCTGATACTTATTTTTTTCTAGGCTTATAAAAAGTTTTCAAAAAATGATTGTCTGCTGACAAGGCCAAGATGTGTTCTACTTGCTGTATTTAATTAAAGCATCTGTAGTATTTCTAAGCAAACAAATGTTCAAACCAAAACCCCTGATTTAGCATTACTTGGTATTGGATCGCCTTAACGATTTCATTCACAGAGTTTTCATTATAATTGATATAATTTTTTTGAACGGTACTAAATTGTAAAAAATGGCAACACCTTGCACATAACCATAGATCACTATAACGAAAGCATCTGTCACTGTAATTTGCAAGATCGTCAAGATTGAGATGTTACTTCATTATAATAAGTTATTGGTAAGTTCTAATGTCGATATTTCCCTCCCGAGTATTTTGAATGGTTAAATGTATAACTGCGCTGAGTCGCTGTTTACCGCGACCTAACCTTACTTATACCTGGGTTTACCGATATTTTGTCGGAGAGTAGATAGAATATGCGATTCGGCTAATTTAAATAGATATACAGAGGATGAAAGCATTAGATTTTGCAAACCGTTATCAATTATCTAAACCTTAAGTTCTTTTCAATCAAAATTATTTAATATTTTTCCAAATATTTACTCTGAATCCACCCAATGACGTCACAATACATTTATACTCGTTATTGTCTGACAAACTCATGATAAAATGTGGCAAGTAAAAACACTCTTATTTCCTAAGTAAATTTTCCAATCGATTTTGCATCGGACACTACATTCTACGTCACGGGCGTGTCTAATATACGCTTACTCGCTAACACTATAAGATGAACACGCAATACTGTATGAAATCTACTGCTATAAGGCTTTTGTCCTTATTACAATTATGTGTTGCTACTTTCACTATCTCACAAGATGTTTATATCTGAAAATCATCGTTACATATATTTTTTAATATTTCAATAAAGTCACAAAAAGAAACATTAATAATTGAGATAGACATATTTTCTAAATTCATTTTTGAACTTATTAATATTTTCTATCACAGCAATTTCCTTCGGGATTTTGTTATAGAGTTGAACGGCCTGGTACATCAGAGATTATTGGGTGCTTGTTTTTTTTCTTGTTGGCAATCTAATTTGCTTAGAATTTCTCGTCCCGTGTCCGTGTATCTCGTTATTGTAATTTATTTTTCTTTTCAGTTCCTTAGACATCATCCCTATGTTAATTTTATGTATAAAAATAAGTACATTCAAATACACAGTTTGCTTCACCGTCAAAATATTCAGCTCCTTTAACATGTCTCTTATCCGTGTGTATATGTTGCGCTTAAGTATTATTCGCATTGCTTTATTTTGCAGTATTTGCATTTTTTTCATTTTCTCTTTATTGCAGAGAAAAAGAATACTTGAACAGTAATTAAAGTGTTGTTATATAATTGTATTGTATATTATCTGGCATGTTTCTTTGTTTACTTTGTTTCTGATTCTACCAAGAAATGATATTTTTTTTGCAATTTTTTTAATTGTATAGTCTGCATTTTTTGAGAAGTTCAATTTTGAGTCTATAATAAACTCCTAGATATTTAATTTTTTCCACTTTTTTATGATTTCTCCGTTTATAGAAACCTTTGGTTCCTCATGCGTATTTGTTCTGCCTATATTCATGTATTTTGTCTTATTTACATTTAGTTTTAATTTATTTAGTTTGAGCCATTTTGACAATGTTTCTAAGTCACTATTTATCTTTTTGATTGATTTCTCATAATTATCTTCTGCAATATAAATTAGTGCGTCGTCTGCAAACAGTCTTATTTTGCAATGTTTTAATATTTTTACCATATCATTTATGTAGAGTATAAACAATATCGGATATAATATAATATATATTACTATTAGTATATCCGATTTGTCTCCATTTTTGTGAATCAGTATGACATTTGATTCTTTTAAGTGGTTCGGAAATATGCCTGATTTACTAGAATAGTCGTTTAATCTATATTTCTTATAACTAAAAAAAAATATATATATAACTAAAAAATAATGAACATAAAAAAATATTATTATAAAAGATTAAAAGCAGAAAGTTATAAAGTTAACTGATGTTAACTTGTTGTTTGGTTTATTTAGTTTTGTTTATTTTCTTGTTTTCTTAATGTGTTTGATATTTTGTTTGTTTTATTTTTGGAAAAGTGTGAGTTCACACTCTTTTCTCCCTAATTGGTGAAGTCAGACAGTGGTCGATTTACGAAAAGCACCTATGCTTTCCTTTTTCCAAGCATCAGGTATAAAGTTGTAAAGTTTTGGGCCTAGGAATGAAAAATGTCTTTGAGCGAGTGAAGTTTTGGTTGTGGGTGGTACGATTGGGTTCCTCCGTGAGTGTCGGGTGTCGTGAGAGTGGTCGATAGATGGATAGAGATGACGTTTTTTATGAGTGTTCAAAATTATTTTCCTCATGTATAATTGTCTGACATCTAGAACTCGTAACTCTTCAAATAGTGAATCGCTGTGGTACCTAAAAGGTTTTTTCATGATTACCCTTAGTAAGGATTTTTGGGCCTTTGCTAAGTGGTCTAAAACCATTTTTGCGCATCCCAGCTAATGATGCATAGTCTAATAGTGACCCACACATAGCGTTGTAAATGAGTCTTAAATCTTTTAGACATAGGATATTTCTAATTGGCATAAAGATATGCGTCAGCTTTCTAACCTTAGTAGTCACAAGGTCTATATGTCCGTCCCATCTAAGATGTTTGTCGATAACAATACCGAGATATTTTATACTGTTCACGCATTCTAATTTATAGCAATTAGAGATAGTTGATTCGATGCATTTATGTATGAAAATATTGTATAATTCTTTGGGTTGGCTCGCTTCTGTAGCACTAAATCGTATAAATTTTGTTTTTTTCTGAATTGAGAGTCAAAAGATTATAATCTAACCAATATTTAAGCTGGTTAATACCGTCTTCTGCTTTGTTGTGTACAGCATTCCAGTTTCTTCCTTCAAATATTAAGACAGTATCATCCGCAAATGTTATGATGTGATTGGAGAGATTACTGTTACACAAATCATTTATATAAATACTGAACAGAAGTGGTCCTAGGGTACTCCCTTGCGGTACACTAAATTCTATAAGGGCGGGATCGCTAACAATATCATTAATTTTAACTTTTTGGTATCTGTTCGCTAAGTAACTATCCATCCATTTGAATAGCTGTCCCTGAATGCCGATGGCCTGTAGTTTTTTCAGAAGTATTTTATGCGAGATGGTATCAAAAGCTTTTGCCAGATCAAGGAAGAGAGCGATGGACTTAACTCCCTGGTCAATATTATTGGAAATAATATCAGTCAGCTTAGCAATAGCATCTTCTGTTCCTAAACCGGGTCGAAAGCCGAATTGGTTTTTAGATAGGATCTTATGATTTTCTAGATAGAGGCTAAGACGATTTTTGACGATTTTCTCAATAATTTTTGAGATTGAATATAGTAGATATAGGCCGATAATTTTGTATATCCGATTTGTCTCCATTTTTGTGAATCAGTATGGAGAAGCATTAGATTTAAAACTTAATTTAAAATTATTTTTAATATTTAAACATAAATTAATTAATTGATTTTTAAGATATAGAATGGACAAAAAGAGACATCTCTTGTCAATTTCGGATAGTATTTTCTCTGCAGGTGAATGATAAGCAAATTGCGGCCACCTTTTACATCTGTTCAGTAGATTCATCTGAGATTGTGATATTTCGTCAAAAGAGGTCTATTTAAGATAAAAATAATTAAATATATTTTTTGACAAAATAAGATGTCACAAATCTCGGCTGTGTGTTACAATGAATGTGCTGATTCATCTAAGACATTAATAATTCTTCTCTCTTGTGAGCTGGTTATAACCTTATCTAGTGCAAATGCAAAGTGATTGCTGATTGCTGCCTGAAACCGAATCTGATGACAAAAATAGAAGACCTCAATTGTGAATGCCATTCTTGGGTGAGTTTTTCTGTTCATTTGTATTTTGGTGACTGGTTTGTTATTTTTCTCCCTGCAGAGATAATTTATTAATCCACAAATTATTTTTCATAGGGAAATATAATATTCCCTGGATGATCTGTGCTACCTACACGCCAGATCATCAACCATAATTTTGGTCCTACGTAGCTCGGGTATATTGCTAGCGAAAATTAATTAATATTTAGTGATTTAGATTTGGAAACATGATAAATGGATGTTCTATTCACGTAATTTTTTTGGTGATTTAAGAAGTACCTATCAGTACCAATTTCTAGCATACATAAATAATTTTTCTAGCATTAGAAATTTGCGTATTTTTTTTGGTAAATTTCATTAAAGCTCAAATTACTTAATATTATTTAGGTATAGTGAATTTAGTTTCGTTTTTTTACGTATTCTTTGGTAGATTCGAAACATATAATATATTGGAATTGTCGTAATTTTTGGAGAATTCTAATTTACAATACTTACAACATTATTGTATACTTTTTTGGTTAAGAATATTTTGTCATCTCATTAAAAATGCCGAGAATTGCTGAAGAAGTTTCTGGAGATATTCAGGATAGAACGTTGACTCTTTTGACGGCAAAAAAGGAAAATCTTTTTTTGCGGATGAATGAATTGTATAATTTATCAAATAATTTAAATACCTTCGAGTCAAGAAAAAATGAAGACTTCATGACAAAGTCGGATATGATTGAAGACTTGAGAGTTCAGTTTGAAACCGTTATTGATAAACTTAACGACCGTCAGTTGACTTTGGACGACTCATTTAAACCGGATTTCCGACAATTAAATGCATTTGATGATATTTATTTGAAGGTCAAACGAAGTCGATTTAACCTTCAAAACGCGTCACGCAACGATTCGCGGGATCATTGTATTATTAAATTGCCACCTTTGGAATTACCATCATTTGATGGTAAAATGGGAAATTGGCCTACTTTCTACCAAGCTTTCAAATCTAATGTACATAATAATAGACAATTAACCGACGCCCAGCGTGTTCAATATTTAATTGGTAAATTGACACACGGCGCTTTAAAGGTTACTTCAGGCATTGTACCTGGAGGTGACACATACAATATAATCTGGAATGCTTTGGTAAAAAAATTTCAAAATAAACGTGCACTAGGCACACATTATTTAAATAATATTCTTGATGCAAAAAATTGTACAAATACATCTGGCAGTCTTGACTTTTTTATTGAAAATTTTTCTGCATCAGTAGCAGCGTTAAAACAATTAGAGATTGAAAATTTAACTGATTTTATCTTATTTCATTGTGCATTTAGAAAAATTGATTTTCAAATCGCACAGATTTTCGAGCTGTCAGTCAGGAATAAAGAGATTCCGACATATGACGATTTAGTCTCGTTTGTTCAAGATCAGGTTAAGATTTTAGAACGTTTAGGCAATTCAAATGAAGCCGGTAAAAAACTGCCCACTACGTCGTCATTTCGTTCTAATAAAATTTTTAAATCGTTCCTTGCTAGCAACGAGAATGTACCTCGGTTTACGGCTTCGCGCACAAATTGTTGTCTTGTTTGTAATAAAACTAATCATACAATTAAAGATTGCGTTAAATTTAAAAATATGAGCTCTTCACAGGCGCGTTTTGAATTTATAAAGTCAAAACATGCTTGCGTAAATTTCCTTAGTGGAGGGCATACAATAAACGCGTGTAAATCGGTTTTAACTTGTGAGTTTTGTAAAAAACGTCATCACACTTTGTTGCATTTTGGCAGTGCTGATAACAATGCTAAAACTCCATCAAGTACCCACGCACACACGTCGCGAACATCTACAGGGACATCTGAAAATTGTGATACACAATTAGAAGAACCTCCGCTAAACATAAATAACTCATGTTCCCTTTCTGTGAAAGCGACACATAATACGATTCTATTATCAACCGCGCAAGTATTCGCAAAGAGTAAAAATGGAAATAAAGTTATTGTTCGGTGCTTAATGGATAACGGTTCACAAAACAATTTAATTACTGTTGATTGTTGCAAGATCCTTAACTTACCAATAATTCCTTTAAACAATTCCTTTGTAAAAGGAATCAGTTCAGCATCCAAACCAATTTTGGGTTACGTTTATTTGGACATTGAGTCCCGCGTGTACCCGAATAATAAATATAATATTTATGCGCTTGTCATTGACAGTATTACAGATCAGCTACCTAATCACTATATAACCAAGGGTGATATGAGTTACTTAAAGGGTATACCTCTCGCTGACTTAACGTGGAATATTCCTGGATGCGTGGATATAGTATTAGGTGCACAACTGTTCCCATATATTTATTTAGGGAACAGGGTTGAATCTGGTAACGGCGAACCTCCGGCATTAGCGACTACTTTCGGTTTTGTGTTAATGGGTGACTACCCTAGTAATGTGCTTAATACAAGTACGTCATTTTCGGCACTTGCGCTTAATGACTTAGTACAAAAATTTTGGCTCTTAGAGGAAATACCCAACATGCAATTTCTAAGTCCGGAAGAGACGGAATGTGAGAATTTATTTATATCATCCATTTCTCGCACCGTCGACGGAAGGTATTCTGTTGCTTTACCTTTCTGTAAAGACCCGAAGCAATTGGGTAATTCCCTTGCTACTGCTCAGCGCCGATTTATGGCTTTGGAGCGAAAATTTAAACATTCACCGGCTTTGCGGGAGAATTATAATAAAGTTATTCACGAGTACATTGAAAACGGTTATTTAGCAAAAGTTTCAAGGTCGGATATTACCGATGACGGATATTACATTCCGCATCACGCTGTCACTCGCCCGGATAAACCTATGCCTCGGATTGTACTTGACGCGAGCGCTAAGACACATACAGGATTGTCATTAAATGACGTGATTTATACTGGTCCGAATTTGCAAGCCGATCTGTTTTTGCTTCTGTTAGACTTTCGTCTTTTTCCCATTGCTATTACTGCAGACATAAAGCAGATGTATTTGCAGATTGAGGTTCCAAGCAAGCATCGCAAATATTTGAAAATTCTATTTCGGTTCGCGGACAACGATCCCATACAAACCTTTCAATTCAATCGGGTCCCTTTCGGACTAACAGCTAGTCCATACTTGGCAATGCGCACTGTTCGACAGTTGGCCCAGGATATGAGACAACATTTTCCGGACGCTGCCAATGTGGCAGAGTCTAAGTTGTATATGGACGACCTGTTATATTCTATTGTAGATGAACCCAGTGCCGTACGTCTGTCGCGAGAATTGATCTCGTTGTTTGAGTCCGGTGCCTTTGATTTGGTAAAATGGACTAGTAATTCTTCAGTGGTACTTGAGAATCTTCCAGATTCTCACCGAAGCCCAGTGGACTTTACTGTTGGTTCTAACAATGCCGCTAAGGTGTTAGGCCTTTCGTGGGAACCAGCTGATGACAGCTTCTTCTTTACGTCTTCTTATGTTCAAGAGAAGTGCACGAAGCGGAACATACTCTCCATAGTAGCCCGCTTGTTCGATGTTCTCGGCTTGGTCGCCCCTGTCATTCTGTATGCGAAATTACTTATTAAGGAGCTATGGCTGTGCAACATTGGTTGGGATGATATACCCCCTGAGAGCGTTATTCAAAGGTTTTCGGCTCTCACACAGGAATTTCCTTTAATTTCGACAGTAAAAATCCCCCGCCATGTTGGCTTCCTAAAGGACAGTACAGTGCTCGTTGTCGCCTTCTGCGATGCGAGCATGAATGGTTATGGCTGCGTGATTTATTTGCACACCACTGATCTCTCTGGAAATATTTCAGTGGGGTTATTGTGTGCAAAATCAAAGGTTTCTCCCACGAGAGTGACAACTCTCGCTCGTTTGGAGCTTTGTGCCGCAGTTTTGATGTCAAAGTTGATACGGACGGTTCAAGATAGTTATCGTGCGCGTCTTTCTATTGCAGGAACATACGCGTTTTCAGATTCTACCATTGCGCTCTCCTGGATACATTCCTCACCGCATCGTTGGTCGGTGTTTGTTAGCAATCGTGTAGCTCAGTGCCAGGAAAATTTGTCTCCGGAAAATTTTTACCATGTCGCTGGTATTGAAAACCCGAGCGATTGCCTTTCTCGTGGCATGCTACCCTCTCAACTCGTTTCACATGATTTATGGTGGAACGGCCCATCATGGATTCGCCACCCACCTTTGGAATGGCCAGTAAAACCGTTTCGCCCCACCAATACCGGTGAAATGCCTGAACACAATGTTAATGTGCTCACTGCAATGGTTCTGGGTGAACAATCGGTTCTGGGTGAACTGGCCCAGCGTATATCCACTTGGGATAAACTACTTAGGAGTGTCGTTTATATTCTCCGATTCATAAAAAAGATATCACCTTCCTCTGGAATTGTCAATAATCTTGTGACTGCTGAAAAGGCTGTACTTCGTTCCGTGCAAAATGCTCATTTTTCAAATGATATTGCTGCACTTCAGAAAGGCAAATTCCACTCCAAAAGGCTTCAGGGTTTGTCTTTATTTCTTGATGAGGACAATTTGTTACGTATTGGGGGGCGCCTTTCTAAATCGGACTTACCTTTTGACCGGTCAGTGGTTGAGTGGGCATAGCGCTTGGGTCTCACCCGAGCGTCGCGTGTTCGATTCCTCGGCTGGCTAAGTCCTCCATCACAACACAAGCAACATTTTCGGCTTTCTGTGGTGGTAGTAGGAGATTTTCAAACATTGTTGGGTTATTTGTGACCCGGGAATGTTTGTCTTTCTTTTTAAATAAAATTAAAAAAAAAAAAAAAAAAAAAAAAAATTAAACATCCGATATTACTACCTAAACATGACTGTGTTGTGAATCTCATCATAGATCACTTTCATGTCATGAACTGTCATACCGGTCCAGGACTTCTTATGTCTATATTACGTCAGCGCTATTGGATATTGGATGCTAGGATGGTTATTAGGGCACGGGTGCGGAAATGCAACTGCTGCTTCCGCTCAAATCCATCACATCCTACCCCAAAGATGGCAGATTTACCTTCATATCGTATTACTGAAGCAAAAGCCTTCGTTCACACCGGTGTTGATTACGCGGGTCCTCTACGTATTACGCTTGCTCGTCGGAGAGGACAACATTCGCAGAAGGCATATATTTGTCTGTTTGTATGCCTTGTGACTAAGGCCATTCATATTGAGTTGGTCTCTGACTTAACTTCAAATGCTTTCCTGGCTGCTTTTAGCCGTTTTATTTCACGGCGTGGCCCTGTGTCGTGCTTGTATTCGGATAATGGTACCAATTTTGTGGGTGCAAAGGCACAATTGGATGACCTTTACAAGTTTTTAGTTGAATCGGAATATGAGCCCGCGTTAAAACGAGAACTCGCTAAGCGTCGTATCGAGTGGAAAATGATTCCACCACGCGCACCCCATTTCGGAGGTATGTGGGAGTCTAACGTGAAAAGCATGAAAACTCACTTATACCGAGTGATCGGAACTCAGCTTCTCACTTATGAGGAGCTTCAGACTGTGTTGGTGCAAATAGAGTGCATAATGAACTCTCGCCCGCTCACAGCCGTATCTTCCGACCCTGATCCGGAAATCATAACATCTGCGCATTTTTTAATGACTACACCATTACAATACTTACCTGCATCTATCCCGACGGGCAGTAAAATTAATTTCGCTCAGCGCAAACGATTATTGGATAGTATGGTTCAGTCTTTCTGGAAAAAATGGCGTGTGGAGTATCTGCACACTTTGCAAGTCAGGCAGAAGTGGGCTACCCCTGATCATCCGATTGAGATCGGAACTGTCGTTCTAGTGGGACAGGAAGATTCCCCTCCGTTGAACTGGCCTTTGGGTGTAATCACTGAGGTCCATCCCGGATTGGACAAAATTGTTCGCGTTGCGACGGTGAAGACACGATTTGGGTTCTTCAAACGACCGGTTATCAAGTTATATCCCCTTCCGACTCAATAATTTGCTTACTTCTATTTTTTGTTTTTATTTTTTGTTATTTTTTTTGGTAGTTCAAATTATCTCCGACTATGCCATGATATTCCGTTACAGTTAATTGTACTCTTGTCAGTTGAACTTTATTAAGTTTATACTTTTCGTTCTGTTGAAAGCTTTTTTTTGGTGACCTTCCGACGTAATTCTTGGATATTATATGTGAATAGAGTCACTTGAAATGATTTGACGTTTATTTATTTGTACGTTGTTCTCTTACTTCTTTGCAAGTTCTGAGAACTTCCAAGGCGGGGAGTATGGAGAAGCATTAGATTTAAAACTTAACTTAAAATTATTTTTAATATTTAAACATAAATTAATTAATTGATTTTTAAGATATAGAATGGACAAAAAGAGACATCTCTTGTCAATTTCGGATAGTATTTTCTCTGCAGGTGAATGATAAGCAAATTGCGGCCACTTTTTACATCTGTTCAGTAGATTCATCTGAGATTGTGATATTTCGTCAAAAGAGGTCTATTTAAGATAAAAATAATTAAAATATATTTTTTGACAAAATAAGATGTCACAAAACTCGGCTGTGTGTTACAATGAATGTGCTGATTCATCTAAGACATTAATAATTCTTCTCTCTTGTGAGCTGGTTATAACCTTATCTAGTGCAAATGCAAAGTGATTGCTGATTGCTGCCTGAAACCGAATCTGATGACAAAAATAGAAGACCTCAATTGTGAATGCCATTCTTGGGTGAGTTTTTCTGTTCATTTGTATTTTGGTGACTGGTTTGTTATTTTTCTCCCTGCAGAGATAATTTATTAATCCACAAATTATTTTTCATAGGGAAATATAATATTCCCTGGATGATCTGTGCTACCTACACGCCAGATCATCAACCACAGTATGACAATTGATTCTTTTAAGTGGTTCGGAAATATGCCTGATTTACTAGAATAGTCGTTTGCAATATTTAAATTCATATCTCCAACAATAATAGTATTTTTATTTCTAAAATTTAACAGAATATTTTTTAATTCATCTATAAATTGAGGTATTATCGATGTATGCGTACGATAAATAGCAATAATGTTATAATATTTATTTACGTCTTTAAATTCTATATTTAATATGTTAACATTACTAACATTAATTATTTCTTTAATATTGAGAACATTATACTGGTTAGAAATAAATAATCCGATACCTGAGTTTTTGTTTATTATCGCATGGTGTGTGTAGCCTGGAATAGTGTAATTGATTTCGCCTGCAGAGTGTGTCTCTGTTAACACAATCAGGCCCGGGAAAAAATTTAATTCTTTTAATGTTATAACTAATTCATCCATGTTTCGTTCTAAACTTCTAATATTTACATGAAATAGGGTAAATCCTTTTTCAGAGCAAATTAAGTTAAAATCTTTCATAGATTGACATAAATTTTCTTCAATATACATTTTTTTATCTAATGCGTTACATAAAAAATCATTCATTTTTAAGTTTTAGATTAGAGTTTAAAGAAATGAAATTTACCGTATTATTCATAGTCGATGCGCTCTCTAGCTAGTTGAAACTAAGATTACAGATAAATGCAATAGTACTAGCTATAAGTGGTTTCAACACTTTTAGCAAATTTGTTGACACTTTATATGACCCACAAGCATTCGATGTCTTAAGTTCATCTATCATTTTCATTACTTCATTAGTCGTAGTTTGAATCTCATCTGCTTTACAATTATAAACAGTTGAAGGTATGTTGGCTAGATCGGATTCAGTTTTCTTACATTTATCGAGTATTTTGTTAGCGAGTGAAGCTCCTACGAAAGTAAAATAATTATTTGCAAAATTAGCCATCCCCTTGGGGTCAGCAGTGTTTGTGTTTTTAGTGTCTATTGATTGTATGAATGACGACTTATTATTTTTTGTTTTGGTGATTTTTCGAAATATATCCCAGAAACGTTTCGGATTTAATGTTTTTTCGTATATATATTGTTTGTAGAATTTTTCTTTTGTTGTTTTAATTAATTTTTTGCACAAGTTCCTATATTTCTTATATTGTTCTTGTAGTAAAATATTACCTGGTTGCCTTTTCGCAATTTTGTGGAGTTGGTTTCGTCTGTGAATAGATTTGACAAGGCCAGGGGAGATCCATGGCATGAGTTTAAATTGTTTGTTTGGGATACATTTGTTGACAGTGTTATTAGATATGTAGAATTGCAATTTCTTAATAAATTCGTCCATTGCTTGGTTAGTGTCAGTCTGATCTTGTACGTTATGCCACTTTTCTGTACGTAGCTCCTCGAGCAGGCTGCTGTAATTTATTCTAGAAATATATTTGTTTTTAGCAGCAGAGGAGGGTTTATTTCTTAGACCGAGCGCCGTGGTATAATGGTCTGATATTGTTGTGTGTATGACAAACGAGTCTATGAACTAAATGTTTTTTATGTTAATGTGATCTAAGCAGGATTTGCTCGTGCCTTGTACTCTAGTGGGGGTGTTAATTATTGGAGTGAAACCGTTTTCGCTCAGAAAACATAAATAATCATCGCATTGACGGTGATTGTCTAAGATTATATTGACATTTAGGTCTCCAATGATTATTTGATGTTCTGAGTTGTTTGTGCTGTTAATGATGGAATGTAGTGAATTAAGAAAGGTATCAATATTGTTGAATGATGGTGATCTATAAATTGCAAAGTTGCATACATTTTTGTTAAGTACTATTTTTAGACAATTTGCTTGTGATAAAGCGAGCTCGTCAACTTGTATTCCGTTCCTGACATAGATAACAATTCCACTGGATTTATTTATTTTTATAGATGTGTGGTATTCAGTGTAATTTTGTATTTCTTTGGAGGTATAGTATTCATTGATCCATTAAAGAAGTAATAAATATAAGTATAAAAAGTATATAATTTAAAGAAAATTAGGAGTATAGAGTGTTTATGTTGATTTATTGTTTATATTATAAGATAGGATACTACTTTTGGGCACGACGGTAAATAAATTAAAAAAAACTTATTGTATTACTTTGATCTTTTTTTAAAAATACGATAAGTTCCCCGGGGCATTTCTTTCGGAATCCTTTATGTGGATAAAGATTTTAAAAGTGCAAACTCCTCATGTATACTGTTTATTACAAATAAACTAAAAAAAATTTTTTTCTGAAAATGTTGATTATTTTTAAGAATAAAACAAAACAAACAACCTGTATTTCCACAAAATATATCGCCACTAACTCATGATAAAATTTACGTAGACATATGTATGGACAGTAGAAATCAAGTATTTGATAGAAAAGTATACTTGTATTATCAGTGTTTAATTTTGGATCAAGGTAGAAATATAAACCCACTTATTTCGCCAGAAATGTTTATTGCAGAAGAGACATAAAAATGATAAATCAACCTATTTATTAACTTTTAACAGGGAAGAATCTACGACGACATCTATGAAAAAACTATCAACTTATTTATTAACCTTTAACAGTCTGTTGGAAAGGTAAGTATCTACATATAGCGACATCTATGCAAAGCTACACTAAACTCTATTTTCTAACATAAACTCCCCCCGAAAAAAGGATTGGAGGTCATTTTTTCTGAAACAAACCCCAAAACATAAGAATAAAAATTAAGCAGCTAAATATCTACATATATGCCAAAATTAATTTGGAAGAAACAAAAATAGTAATTATTAACTATAACTGTTAATACTAAAAATTGATTAACAATAAATATTTGAAATAATAGGTAACCTATTTCTAAGCATAAGTTTAAACATAAGACTACTCTAAAAACGAAATAACAATTTCAAACTAACTAAAATTATACAAATTAATTATGAGATTAAAATTATTACCTTCGTTCAAATCAAATTCATGCAATTCACTAAGCTATTCTATACTATAATTTAACAACTAAGATAATTCCAATAACCTTGTTCTAACAGAAATCATAACAATAATCAAACATAAAACAAATAATATAGACAACACAACATGGAGCGCTGGTTTCCTGGTCATCCTTCTGAAGGGTTTGTGTTTTTCTATAGTTCATTACCACATTTATAATTAGTTTCTTCAGATGTATTTGTGTAGTTGGAAATTACATATAGCCAGCAGGCTATCTCGGTTTATAAGCGTTCATTTTTTTCTTAGTATATACGGATCTACAATCCTTTTTTTATTTTGTACATTTTTTATCAAACTCGCAAGTTTTATTGTTATCCACTTTTTTATGCACTGTTTTTACCTTTTATTTATTATTATTTCTTCCTTATCTTCTTTTAATTTATTATTATTATTTTTTTATTTATGATAATACACAAAAATTTTATATTGTTTTTATCACGAAACTTTTTATATTGTTTTGCACAAAACCTTTTTTTATTTTGCGCTTACTCAGCGTCTGGTCCGTTGGGTGGGGGTGTCGACATTTTCAGCTCCTCGTTGTCATCTATTGGCAACAGACAGATCTTTGAAATGGCCCTCTGGATGATGCCTTTCGACGTGATGATGGTAGCCACGCGAACTCTTCCATCAGCGCCAGGATGAACGGCGCTCACACGTCCCAGCCTCCAGTAGCAAGAAGGGACGTTGTCCTCCTTTATTACGACCATGTCGCCAGACCGCATCTGCCTTTGATTCCTATTGGTCCATTTGCTTCTGGTTTGAAGTTCTGCTAAGTACTCCTTCCGCCACCTCGACCAAAAAAATTGTACAATCTGGATTAGTTTTTGGTAATTGTTTAATCGATTGAATGTGATATGTTCCAAATTTTGTTCTGGAATCGCCGCCAAACTAGTTTCTATTAGAAAGTGACCAGGAGTCAAGGGATTAAGGTCATAAGGATCATTTGATAAGGGAGACAGTGGCCTGGAGTTTAAGCAAGATTCAATTTGACACAACACCGTATTAATCTCTTCATAAGTTAATGAAGCGATACTGGTTATTCTTTTTAAGTGATGCTTAACTGACTTTATCCCAGCCTCCCAGAGCCCCCCAAAGTTCGGCGCACGAGCTGGTATAAATTGCCATTGTATTCCTAATGTGGATAAATAATTATCAATTTTATCATTAGACATATTTAAAAAATTATAAATTTCTCTTAGTTCATTATTAGCCGCTTTAAAATTGGTTGCATTGTCCGAGAACATTTTGCTTGGTCTACCACGACGCGAGATAAACCGTTTCAAAGAGTTTAAAAAACTCTCTGCGCTCAAGGACAGCACAGCTTCTAAATGCACGGCTTTAGTGACCATGCATACGAACGAGCAAATATATGATTTAACGCTATGTGATTTTCTGTGAATACCCGACTTTATTAATATTGGTCCACAGTAGTCCACTCCTGTTATCTGAAATGGCCTACATTCAGTTATTCTTTCAGCTGGTAGGTCGGCCATCAACTGCTGTTCGGATTTGGGATTACATCTATAACAAATTATACATTTTTTTATTATTTTTTTTACAACATTCCTTCCCTTAATCGGCCAAAATTTCATTCTAATCAACGCCAATAATGACTGCGTTCCCGAGTGTAAGTTCAAGTAATGATAGTGTTTTACAATTAGCTCTGTTAATTTATGATGCGAAGGTAACAAAATTGGGTGCTGCTGGCCTTCGGTTACCATTTTACCTTTGGAGAGCCTTCCCCCCACACGAATTAGATCCCTTTCAATAAAAGGATCTAATGACTTTAGTGCACTATTCCTAGGTATATTACCTCCATAATTTAAAGCTCGAATTTCGTCTCTGAAACAGTATGATTGCACCCGAGATATTAATTTGTTTACTGAATTTTCCAACTCACTAACTGTCAATTTACTATAGCGGCGCTGCGAAGGGTTTCTGCAATTAAAAATAAATCTATTAATGTATGCTGTTACTCTCTGTAATTTGGAAAAATTGGAATATCTATCAAAAATGTCCCAGTCCTGTTTCACAGCAGACAACAGTGCCGAGCTTGTTTTGATCTCTGGTGGATCAATACAAAATGAGTTGGAATTTGGCCAGCACGCTGAATCCAACGTCAGCCAATCTGGACCATGCCACCAAATGCTGGAAATTAATAACTGTGGAACGCAGATTCCTCTGGAAAGCACGTCTGCTGCATTGTCTTCCGACCGTACATGGTTCCATTGCTCCGGCTGACTGGTTTCCTGGATTTCCGCCACTCTATTAGCAACGAAAGTGTTCCATCTTACTGGCTGATCCCTGATCCAGCACAGTACTATTTGGGAATCACACCAGTATGTAGTAGGTATATCCGGAGTACATAGAGCATCTTTAATGTAATTCACTAGTCTTGTCAGTAATACGGCTCCACATAATTCTAACTTGGGTAGAGAAACACTTTTCAAAGGCGCTACCCGTGATTTGGACAATATCAAATTGGAGTACTTCTTACCCAATTTGTCAGTAGACACCATATAAACACAGGACGAATATGCCTTTTCTGAGGCGTCACAAAATCCATGTAGCTGTAAATTTACATGATCTTGACATATTATCTTTCTACCTATTCTTAAATTATTTAATTGAGGCAGTTCATTCACATATGCTTCCCATGTCTTCAACATATCATATGGAATAGGCTCATCCCATTGAACCTTTGCCTGCCACAATTTTTGCATCAATAATTTAGCAATAACAGTAACAGGACCTATTAATCCTAACGGGTCAAATATGGACGCAATGCATGACAGCATTTGTCGTTTGCTATTAATTGGATTTTGTAATAACTTCACTGTGTATAAGAAATTATCCTGTTGATTGTTCCAACACAGGCCTAATATTTTGTTATCATTTGAATCTGTACTAATAATCATATCTGACATGCTTTCTTCCTTCGAACATAATGAGGGCAAATTCGACCGCCATTTCCTTAAGTTCATTCCCGCGGATGCCATGATAGATATTAGTTGTTCTTTTATTATTAAACAGTTTTCTTCAGTTTCATCTCCAGTAATTAAATCATCCACATAAAAATTATTCTTTATAATCTGACTGACCTTGTGGTTTGATGATATATTTTCATTTCCCAGCTGCTGGAGGCATCTAGTTGCCAAAAATGATGACGGCCCCAGACCGTAGGTAACGGTGTTAAGTCGATAATGCTGAATTTCCTCCTCCGGGAAATTTTTCCATACTATTCGCTGTAGATCCCTGTCTTCGGGTCGCACCAATATTTGCCTGTACATTTTCTCAATGTCGGCTGTTATCGCGTACTGGTGTTTTCTGAAACATATCAATTGTGCGGCTAAATCTTTCTGTAAAACAGGTCCTATCATGAGAGTATCGTTTAACGATATACCATTGGATGATTTTGCTGAACCGTCAAATACCACTCGAGTCTTAGTGGTAGTGCTTGATTCTTTCGATACTGCATGATGTGGCAAATAAAAATAACAATCTTCGTTAGAAGGTGCTTCGCACCGGGTCATGTGACCCAAGTCTATATATTCTTGCATGAATTCTTTATATTTTTTCATCAGGTCAGGATTTGAAGAAAATTTCCTTTGCAAATTGCAAAGTCTTTTTTCCGCCATAGGCAGCGTTTCTCCCAACTGTTTAACACAGGGGCGCTGTGGTAAACTTACCACGAAACGACCATTGTCATTCCTTTTATACGTGTCCTTGAAAATATCCTCGCACGCTCGCTCCTCATGGCTCCGGTGCTTCACCGGTTGGAATTCTTCTAATTTCCAGAAGTTTTCAATCTGTTTGTGGATTATATTTAATGATAGTTGACAAGATTTTACTGGCCTTTTTATTTTTGCTGTGACGATGGGTCCTGACACCAGCCATCCGAATTCAGTTCTCTGTAATATGGGTCCTGAGTCTCCATTTCGAAGTTGATCTTGCTTCATAATTTCCCAAAAGGTTTCCGCTTCTAGTAGCATATCTATGGAGCTTGTTTCATAGAAGGCAGGATCCGCTAACTGAAGACCATCAGGTATGTTGGCATCCCTTTTTTGAAAAGAAATTTGCGGCAGATGACTTGTTACTTCTTTCAAAACGAGACATTCTATGTCTCTTTCATACGGTGAATAGTTCGAGAAAATTCTTAAATTTATGCTATTTTTAATATTCAATATTTTGTTTTGGATTACGGTAATCGGTATGTTTGCCCTTTTGGGTTTTAATTGCAATATTGTTGCAAATTCTTCTGTTATAAAATTGGACTGAGAACCACTATCCAATAAAACTCTAGCCTTAATCAAATTTCCGTTATTATTCAACACTTTAATAACGGCGGTAGATAACAAAACAAAACTTTTAGATATTTTCGTAGAGTGATTTGTAACTAAAGGTTCATTATTTGATGTTGATGGTGAATCCCTATCCTGAGACTTCGAATTATCTGTTTCCTTTTTTAAATGCAACAAAGTATTGTGCGAGTTATTTTCGCATATACGACAATTGTATTTACTTTTACATTCTTTTAGCTTATGACCCAAGCACAAACATTTCAAACACGCATTTACTTGACGTATCTTTATAATTCTATCCTTAGTATTTAATATTAAAAAAATTACAATTATAAACCTTATGATCGCCTTTGCAAATAATACATTTTGTCATTTGAGGCGTTAAAGAAATCATATCTTCTTTTCGGTATTTGAAAGGAAAAGTTTTATTTTGATTAAATTTTCCTTCAGTAATCCCAGCAAATTCTAAAATCTGAACTCGATCTGATAAATATTTTATAAACTCTTTATATGTGGGTAGATTATCTTTTGTGGCAAATGTCTCCCAATGATGTCGAGTTTCACTATCTAGTTTTCGCGACAGTAAATATATTAACATGATATCCCAATTTTCGGTGGGTATATTTAACTTATTTAACGATTTTAAATGTAATTCGGATTCATCGATAAGATTCCTTAATGCTACGGAATTTTCAAATTTTATTTCAGGCAATTTGAATAATGCTTCAACGTGCTTATGTATAATAATTTTTATATTTTGATAGCGAGAAGTTAACAGCTCCTATGCAGTATAATAGTTCTCCTGGTTATTTGGAAGTGAGGTTAATAATTTAGCTGCGTCACCTTCGAGGCATGATCGCAGATAATACAATTTTTGAATAACTTCTAAAGATGGATTATTTTCAACTAAAGCAACAAAAGTATCCCGAAAATTCAACCAATTTTCGTAACTCCCATTAAATTTTGGCAACTCAAGTATAGGCAAACGTATGTTATGTGATGTTGTATTCTGAATTTTATTTAACAATTTATCTTTAGCCTTAGCAACAATATTATAATATAAATTTTCAAATGCTTGTCTTTCTGTTTTGGTTAATTCTTCCGGCGAAATTGCTTCTATGTTATCTTGTAATGAGTCGAAGGTGTCTAAAATTGGTTCAAGTTTCTTCAATCTGACTTCAATTTCAGATTTCGACAAATTATCACCGTTTATATATTCATTGAACCTAGTTAATTTCGCCTTGCAGACTCCACGCTGGCTAATCAAAGTTTTGAGATCCATTTTTAAATATCAAGAAAGGAGGTATTCACAGAACGTATTGTCAAATGATAATCACTTGTAATCAATCACTACACGTGCACTGTCCTTGATCACAGAACTTTACTAATTAACCGATAAACAATGAATTTTATCTGAATTTTATAAATGCAACAGCTCGATGGCTGTCAAAAAGAAAACAATATGACAGTATTGTTATTCTCTCCACAATCTCCACCGCGCATGCGTCAGCTTGCTTCGCGGCTGGGTTGGTATTTTACCGTCTCGCGGCAAATTTCGAAATTTAAACTTACGGATTTTCAAATATAACCGCTCGTAATAAATCTTTTAAGAAATTTAAAATACTTGCTTTGTATTCTAACTTCTTTTTATATTGTTGTAACAATTATTATTGCTTACTACAATTTCGATGATGGGTATGAAATCAATTCAAACAACACTTGGTAACAATCAGCCCGATTCAATTTTAAAACAAACAAAGAAATACGGCTGTGTAATAAATCATGCTCTCCTGCCTGGGAAAATAAGGTAGGTATATGGGATATGGTCACTTGCCCGTTTTTCTGAAGATTCCCTCTGATGATGGATGTTGAAGATGTTTGCTGGTTCTTTTATCATCCGCGATTCAATCGATAATACGGATGCGGCACGAAGGTCCAATGTTTAATTTTGGATCAAGATAGAAATATAAACCCACTTATTTCGCCAGAAATGTTTATTGCAGAAGAGACATAAAAATGATAAATCAACCTATTTATTAACTTTTAACAGGAAAGAATCTATGACGACATCTATGAAAAAACTATCAACTTATTTATTAACCTTTAACAGTCTGTTGGAAAGGTAAGTATCTACATATAGCGACATCTATGCAAAGCTACACTAAACTCTATTTTCTAACAATCAGTTTACGGCAATTGGTAAACGAAAGTTTCTCTTTTGTAGTCTTTTTTAATTACACAACTTGAAAAATGATATGTAATGTATTGTTGATGTTATTACAGCCTGTGTTATATTTTGTTTACGAACAAACCGATGAAAACCAACTGTCCTGACTTTTCAACAATCTCGCTTTAAATACCATACCTTTGATTAGGTTAGATTGATTATCAATTAATCAACATCCCTCATCGCTAGCTGAATAAAATAATCCATACTGATTAATAAAACATAAAATTAGGCAATTTTGGTCAATTACTTACTTAAACGCCATGTTTGATATTTGTTACTGCTAATGCCTCGGTGTCTAAAAAGAAACTATTCTGCGGCCTACCAAAGCCTAAGCGGCCGATTTTCCTCGTTTAAATTTGAGCGAGGAATATTGCACATAGCAAGGTTATGAACTGACTAATATATATCGGTCCTTAGTTTTAAGAAGAAATGGATGAGGGGGTACCCAAAATCAAACCGAACTGAAATTGCAGAGGACTAAGTTTTGTAGTAAGTACTGGTTTCTGCCAGTAAAAGCGGTCCTTACCTTTCCTTAGGCAGTATGCCATATTCCCCATTCAAAATAAAAAATTGTCTGGAATTCCTAATCATAGTTTTTTCATGATAAAGCAAAAGTTATAATTTTTAGTAAGTACCTAATTTGTTATTTCATCTCTATAGCTAATTCGAACCGCAATGTGCTTGCGATAAATTGCAATTACATTCAAATAATTAATCATAAAACATGCATAGGTACGATGGTTACCATGATGATTTCTTTTATATTTGTGGCAGAGTAAGCAGTTGATATGCAAACGCGAGGCCGCTCTTTTTGATGATGTTATTCTTCTTTGCATGAAGAACGGTACACTAACAATGTGAGTTCCGCAGACGACAGTTTTCATGACGCCGACGATAAAGGAACGGAAACACATGCTCGCAAATAAGCACGCTTGTGAGCATGCTTAGAACCTGCTTTTCAACTGGACACCTTTGCATATGTTATGCATACAGTTTTGAGCATGCTCCGGGATACGTGTACTCGAAGCAAACAAATGAACACTTTTGCTATTTAGACGCTTCATCACAGCCCAATTTGTAAGCTATACAAGAAATCAAAACAGTTTCAGTTCTCAACAGCACACCTGCCGCGAACTGAAATGAAAATCGATTCTAGCATCTTCATAAGCAAAAGTGTTCAGATATGCTAAGAGCACGTCGTCGTCCAGTTTCATTCACTTCTCCTTGCTAAGAAGCTACTTATACTTGCTACTTCTCTTGCTACTCGAAAATGAACCGACTGTTGATTTATGATATGCTTTAATAATCATGCTTAATACTAGCGATGTTTTACATACACATGCCACTATGTAGCAACTGCTCAATAATCGCATGATTTCGTGCTACTGATGAGCATATCTGTCCGTGGCTTAAGTAGGCTACGAATCCTATAGTAAAATTGCGACGAATTCGAACTCGAAACAAACATGCTACATAACCCGACAAAATAGTAATGTTGCACATCAGATAAGGTCAGGGTCCGAAAATTACTCTACCAGCTTTCCTGGACGGTGAGCTTCGGAAAGTAGTGGAAGAAACCAAGCATCTAGGACAAAGCACCAACAGTAAGCTGTAGGATTACGATGAAATCGACCGGTAAGACGAGCGTTCAGCATACAGTCGAACATGCTCAGTAAAAGATCACGGTTAAGCAGCCCACGTGTAAACATAATTTTTTTCTTACACTCTGTACATACATTAATACTTGCGAGCTTTGGGCCAACATTAAGAAGAGCTGTATGGAAATTCTTCTCGTAAAATAAAATGCCTACCGCATGATGTTCGGCTTTCCTCTCTTTCGGTTGGTTTGGAGGTGGCGGAGTTCCTGCTTTTTCAGCCCTCATAAGAAGCCAGTTGGCAGGATAAAGGGATAGGATACAGAACTCCGAAAACGTCTTAGTTGTGGATCGGATCAATCTAAATACATAAAACCATTAACGTCTTTTTGGAGTCTTCAGCGAGTATCTAAATGACTCAGTCCAGATATTATTATTATTTGTACGAAATAGGATATTATTTGAAAATTTTACTCGTTGAATAAGTTAAATAAATAAAATTGCATAATAAAGTCTATTTAAAAATTAAATTACAATTAGACTCCGTATACTTATAAATTAAGATAAAAATTATAGGTAGAACAGGCAGACAACCAGCCATATGGCAGCTTTGCTGGACTAACATAACCTGTACTAAACAGTTTTTGAAATTTCAAAATAAAATTTCCAAAAAATTCGTTGAAATGCTTTTCAACGCTTTGCAAGTTCTTAGGATTCTAATAAGGCTAGTTGTTGGTTATATAAGAATAAATCATTTGTTTTATTTATATACAATAAATAGTTTTAACCAAATACAAAAAAATACACAGGTTCTGTAACTTATTATTAATATTAACAGTTGACACTCATAATCTAAGACTTATTTTAATAACATTTGAAGAATAAAGTTAAAAAACTTACTTATCCGCCTTATACATTTTATATGAAAATCATTTTCATAAAAATTTGTCTAACTTGCTATAATTGTCATTCTATGTGTCCATACATTTAGGAATACTTACAACAGAAACGTTTCTTATTTTTAAAATTCAGTGCATACGACAGACACAAACGTACTTCTGTTTTAACATGTTTTGTACTGACAATTGAAACTTTTTTTCTCCTGAATAACTGAATTTATGAATTACATTTGTTTCAATCAAAATTTTTTAAAGTTTTATGATTCATTTTAAAAAAATGTACCTACTCTGAGAGCATTTCACACTTAAATACACACCGTCAAACTAGGTATTATAGTATAAACAAGAAGAATACACTTGAAGAGTCAATTCAAAATGAAAACGTTGTCAATTGTGATAGAATTATGACTAACGAACTTTGAAAATAATAGTTAATTTTAGTTTAAAAAAAAAACAATTTAAATATATTTCCACGCGATACAAAATAGGAATAATTCTAGGCAACAAAGACTACTCTAACCACTTATTAATAATATAAATTATGAATACTGGAGAATCTCTTTTGTGCGCTAAATCCCAGTTACATTATCGCAAGTTCCGAGCAAGCCTATTTTGTAAAGAAGTCCGTGTGTCATATTAAGGTATACTTATTAGCAGATGAATTCTTTAAAAACGGAACAAGAAAAAGGTTTTCCTCCACTGTGGGTCACCATGTGTTTCTACAAAACCCTCCTTTGAGGACATAAATATCTTCAATCGGATTATGAAAAGGGTTTTTCTCCACTGTGAGTCAGCATGTGTCTCGTCAAAACTTCCATTCGGGAACATAAAAATTTGCAGAACACGAAAAACGTTTTTCTCAACTGTGAGTCAGCATGTGTGTCGTCAAATATCCTTTTCGAGAAGAAGAATAAGTGCAAATAGAACATGAAAAAGGTTTTTCTCCACTGTGAGTAAGCATGTGACTCGTCAAATATTTCTTTAGAGAACATGAATAAGTGCAAGCGGAACATGAAAAAGGTTTTTCTCCACTGTGAGTCAGCATGTGATTCGTCAAATCTCCCTTTCGAGAACATGAATAAGTGCAAACAGTACACGAAAAAGGTTTTTCTCCACTGTGAGTCAGCATGTGTCTCGTCAAATCTCCGTTTTGAGAAAATGAAGATTTGCAGTCTGAACATGAAAAAGGTTTTTTTCCAGTGTGAGTCAGCATGTGTCTCGTCAAATGTCCCTTTCGAGAAAATGAATAAGTGCAAACAGTACACGAAAAAGGTTTTTCTCCACTGTGAGTCAGCATGTGTCTCGTCAAATCTCCTTTTTGAGAAAATGAAGATTTGCAGTCTGAACATGAAAAAGGTTTTTTTCCAGTGTGAGTCCGCAAGTGAAGTTCTAACTTTAACTTTGACTTTGACTTGCAGGAGTACTTACAATGGGAAAAAGAGAATGATTTTTCCACAGGAAGTTTCTTTTGATCAGTCAATGAATCTGAAAAATTTTATGAACAAGCCATAAGTAAAAGCATCATTAATTCATAAAATGTAAAAAATAAAAAGCACGAATAATTATTTACCTGTTGTCTGTTTTTTTCTTTGAAATCGTTTTAGGCATTCCTTTTTAACATCAGGAAGGTCTATGTTAATTTCTATAAAAGGAATTCCCCCTCCATCTTCTTCTCGAAGTCCTGGTTCTATCTTGAAGCTAACAGTCTCCTCCACTTTAATGCTACCTAGAAAATACAAACAACAATACTAAATTGATAAGCCCAGACGAAGTGCATTATTAAAATCGTACAATTAAAGTCATCCATCTCCAAGAGAGTGCTAACACAAAACTTATTTTTATCATAAAAAACTTTTATTTTATAAATGTACGATAAATCTTACCATTTTATTGTTCCCATTTTAAAACAATAATACGGATAACAGGCTTTTAAGTTTAATTTAGAAAATAAGAACGATCGCAGATGTCCGCTTCAAGAAGGGAATACTAATTACTCTTGCGCACATTATATACAGAGTTTTTAATTGTTGAAGAAAAAATGTTTGAATCAATATTACGTGTTAACGCACCATAGTGTAACTTATACAACATCCCAAATAAGGTACGTGAGAAGTTTTCTGTAGTTTGGCAGTTTCCTGTAAATATCGTGTTTAATGTAAATACCAAAGAACGGCAAAAGAAGATGTTGTTACCAGAAATTATGGCCTGCCTTGGCAACTCAATACTGACATGGATTACTAGATCGAAATTTTACACACAACAGTTTATGACATAAGCATTGCAACTTACAGGTTTTCCGAGTACTCTCCGCATGCTGTAAGCATTCCTTCTTTACATGTAAAAAGTCAAAATCCATATCCACATACGGAGTTTCAGAACCGCCTTCTTCCTGTGTCCCTGGTTCCTTCTTGATGGAAAAACTCTCTGGATTCAGTGGATCCATTACAAGACTTTGGTAGGATTGTGGATTTGGTTCAAACCCAAAAATATAACTGAAACTGCCAGATACAAAACGTTATATTAAGAACGAATATCTTCTTTGGAAGAGATTTGGATATTTTATTTTGGTTGATATATTCTGTAAGAACAATGAGGCGTATGCAAACACATAGTCGCGCTGTATAAATCTCAAAGTGGTAAGATAAAAGCGAAACTGTATTGCTTTCAATTTTGTAGCTTTAGTTCTAAACTGCTACGCGTCACGTTAGGTCGTGTGCAACCTTTAAGTAAATTGAGTAACAAAGTGCCAAAATGCACTCGTGCATCTTGAGAACATGTTTGGATTACCCGACAAACACTATAAAATGCAAACAGATAAAGTTTTATTCGCAAAACACAAAAATTATTTTATAATTATGAAAAAATATATATTACGATTGTTTTCAGATATTTACATTTTCAGTGTCATTATATAGAAAGTGAGATAGTTAAAGTAGTAACACATAAGTATAATGAGGACAACCTAATAGCAGTAGATCTCACACAGTATCCCGTGGTCATCATATAGTGTAATCGTATATTAGTCACGCCCGTGACGTAGAATGTAGTATCCGATGCAAATTTAATTCATTATATTATTTAATGTTTAATTCGTACATATTCTTTAAATGTCCATCTTAGCCACACATGAACAGCGTTAGAATTAAGAATTTACTGTAAACATAAGAGTTTGTTTAGTAAATATTTGGAAAAAAAAAAATTTTTGACGGAATAGAACTGAAAGTAAATATAATTGATAAAGGTTAGCAGAATCTGATTCAGTCATCCTCCGTATCTCTATTTAAAGTGACATAATCGTATAGTCGATCCGCCATTCTTTTTGACAAAATATCGGTATACGCAGGTAAATGTTAAGTTAGGTTGCGTTAGGCCGTTAGACGCAGCGCTGTTCTACATTTGACTATACAAAATACTTGAAAATATCGGCATTAGAACTTACCGATAACTTATGATAAAAACGTAACATTTCCATCTGAACGATCTTACAAATTACAGTGACAGATGCTTTCACGCATCAAAAAACTACTCAGTAGATTGATAACTTCGGCCTTTTGAAAGGAGAAATTTTGTCAAACCGATGACGTCATTACGAGATTTGAGTCATAAACAAACCACTAAGCAAAGTAGAAGAAACATTAAAAAATAAAGCGCGGCCATAGACAATATGATCTTCCCTAGGTAGGCATCTAGGGAAGATCATATCGTGCCATTTCAGCCTAAAATGTTATTTTAAAAATAATTGTTGGAAATGTCCCTCAGTCCTGCGAAAATGTGCTATAAGGAATATTTCCTTACGGCACATTTTCCCAGGACGGCGCTTTGTATGTTTAAAACTTTGAATGTTCGCCAGTTCCCCCAACATGGTTGACATCTCCCTCTACCTTCACTCCCTTACCTAGAACATCACGGGATGAACCGCGGTGGGGTGATGATAGCGAGCTGTGGCTGGACGTCCCACTCTACCAAGAAGTGTCTACGTTTTGAAACGGTGAGTTTATTTTTTAAACGTCGTACCAGAGGCGGTCCGTAATTGAAATACAAACCCATTAAATTAATTTGTGATTTCTGTTGTTTCAGAAACTGACATGGTGGATAGCCGCGGGAGCGATGTGGACGAAGAAGCGAGCGACGTTAACGATGAAACCAATATTTTTTTAATTATTTTTATTGCAAGAAATAAATAAATAAATTGTCTGCTCTATAATTTATTTCCTTCCCAACTATTTTTTTTCAAAACCCAACTTTTAGGTATAAAAATCATAAAGATTTTAATAAAATAAAAAAAAAACTTTTTGTTTTAAAACCACGAGTTTTTAATATTTTTTAGAACCGACCGGTTTGGCTTTACTCAAATATCTTCAGGGTACAAATTATTACTACTTGTGGTTTTAAAACTAAAAGCATTTTATTTTATTTTGAAAAATGTCAAACTACAAAGTGATTGCTTTCTACAATAATATAAAGATTTTAACTAACGTTCTAAGCTCCTACAAGTTTCACATGATAGATTTCATCACCATCATCATCAAATTTGCTAGGTTAATTCACCCGGTGTGTACTGAGCTTAAACGCTGTCAAATCACGTATTCTGGAGGAAAAATGTTGAAATACACGGAATTTAAACAATTTACAAAGTATTTTCTGAAAGATAAGTAATCTGTATTGCTATGATATATCTTATTAAAAACCTTGTTTTTTGTTTTACTATCCAATATAAAAACATGGTCATAAATATCCAGTATTAGATCTCAATTATATAAAAAGCGGCGCTTCGATTTTGACATTGTAAAATAGACTGTCTGTATTATACTATTCAATTAGTTAAAAAAAGGCAAAAATTGCAATAATTGTTATTGGTAATTGTAGACAATGAATTTATTTTTCTAATTTAATACTATAGTAATTTAGTTCATTACATTTGGACAGTCCGTGATCAAATTTTTTAACACCTTCGATTTCTGATAATATGCTGTTTACGATTAAAATCAAGTTTTTTTTCCATAGACATGTATCTTTCATTATCAAGTAAACCACAGACAACATACAGAAATATAAAATATTTAATGCTGACTCGAAAAAGTAGCTGTCACGGCAGTTTCAAAGTAACAAACACGCAGGATTCGCGCGATTATAAATTTTACGATTTTTTCTATAAATCCTACTAAAATTAGGCAAAGTGCAAAATATAGGTTAACTCATTGGCTATATAGCACCATAACAAGTGTGTACGACTACATGTAAAAATTCTAAGTAATGTTTTTTTTAAAGTTGGCGAAAAATTAAAAAAAATGATCGTTACTTCGCGTGGTCGCTCCAGTGGCTATAGAACGAATTAATTTACCTAGAAAAATTTAGGAGGTAGAGGTATAGTCAAAATAACTTCTTTGAAACATAATCAGGTACAAATGCTAAGAAATTTTTTCCATAGGAAAGCTCATACCTCAGAAATGCACAAAATAATTTGCAAGGCAGATAGAAACATTTCACCTTTAAAATTATACGACGAGAATGCCAACATTTTTATAAATCCCAACCAGGAAGTATAAGATTCCTGGTCAAATAAAATTTTACACTCAAAACACTTCAATTATCTCAACCAAACGTATGTTGACAAATAATTTTCGTCAAACAAATGGTTGAGTATTGGAGAGTCTAGCGCAGAAAAAGAAGGATTTATGCTTGCCATTCAGGATAGAGTCATTAATACTAAAAATTATAGGAAGCATATAATCAAAGATACTAATCAAATTGATGATTTATGTTGAAAATTTTTGGCTTTTCCGGAAACTATAAAACATATTATATCGGGATGTTCTGTGTTAGCACCGTCCTAGTATACATTTAGGCACAATCAAGTTTTAAAAATAATTCACCAAAGTTTGGAAACTAAACATAACTTGATTGATTGCCGTAATATTATACCATATTATGAATACGAACCAAATTCATTTTTAGAAAACGAAATTTATAAAATATATTATGATAAAACTATGCTAACAGACCAAACGATTAGTCATAATTTACCCGATATAGTTTTACATGACAAAATTAAAAAATAACTTATATATCATTGATGTCGCTATTCCAAATTCCTGTTATATTCAAAAATCTGTTAATGAAAATTAAGAAAATACAAAGATTTAGGAAATGAGATAAAAAGAATTTGGCACTCTCAGGCTATAAAAATATTACCATTTGTTATTTCGGCTACTGGCATTAGACCTAGCTCTCTCTTTAAAAATTTAGGCTTATAAGATCTATCAAAAAATTTATACATAAAAATTCAAAAATCAGTCATTTTAAATACATTTAGGATAACGAAAGATTTTTTAAATATTTATGTTGAGGGATCAGTAGGATTTATAGGCCCTGTTAGAAGTTCTACCAAGCCGAACCCTCTGATATGAAAATATCTGGAGTCGGTGAATTATTTTCCCATTTGATCTCTGGTGAGTTGACGTGTTGTTCTTGTATTGTTTTGTATTTATTTTGCTTATAATATAGTGCACTTGCATAATGTTGATTGACTAGATGATCATTTGTGGAAAAGTGTGTGGAAGGGCTTAGTTTTTCCTATGGGGAAGATTTAACCCGGACATAAAATCGGAAATTTATAAAATATCTCAACGAAGGAGCCGTGTTTTCAGCATAGATAGGCATCGTACTAATTGGATATTCACATTCCTTAACATTATGTGGTTACAATTCCATAGTAGTGTTTAGAACGTCGAACTATGAATATATTCCTGTTTTAGAACAGTTACAGTTATAGCAAAGATAAATGAAAAAAAAATACGTTAAAATCGTTACATTCAGTGTAATACAGAAATAAGTCATAAAAATACGAAAACAAAAAAATAGTCGATATAACCATCGTGACGTCCTGTGCGAAGGATACCAGAGGATGTGGTTATGCTAAATGGCAGAACGGCTTTGGTAATTGTAACATATCCGTATACATCTCCGGGAACTAGCTCAGAATAATATTTAAATAAATTGCAGTTTTATACTTACCTCGTATATTCTGCCTTCTCACCAACTCGGGTCGCTAGGGTGGGGACAAGGGAGGTAAATTTAATTAAAAACATCTCTTACGCCCAGAAATACGTCGCCGGACGGAGGAAAGCATATCTTGCAAAATCACTTCCTCGAACTCGACTGTAACTACTTCATCCACCGCCCAGCATCACATCGCTGGGCGGGGAACGAGTACTTCACCACCACTCCTGTCTCGGTCTCTTCTCTCTCTCCCGCCTCGGTCTTGACTGTTCATCGTTCCTGAGCTCGTGGGACCTGTCGCTTTATCCCGCCCTTCTCACTTCTTTCCTTACAACCCACGTCTATCGACACTTTATTTATAACAGTGGGATACACAATTTATAATTCAATTTTATTTGTGACGAAATTTGATTCGTTACATAATGCCAAATGGCTGCGCTAGTGCTCTAATGATCAGAATTAGTGATGCAACAGAGCTCTGCTTCCGCTTCCGCTTCTGCAGAAGTTCCGCAAGTTTTTCACTTCCGTTTCCGTTTCTGGTTCCGCAAACTTTATAACAGAACTCTAAACGGAGAATACAGCGAGGAGCGCGGAGGCGGGGGGCGCGGGGACGACTGGACAGGGGGCGGGACACAAACGATACAAACGTGTCGCAACGAGTTTGTTTGTTTATAGTTTATGTATTTTGGCAACACTGGGTTTATTTATGATTCTGCATTCTGCGCATCACCGCACCATACACTATCGCGACTTATTTGGATCCGCGATATAAATCTCATTTTTTTACCAGCATCAATTCCGAGCAGGTTGAATCTAAATTACTTAATGCAACGATTATTTATTTATTTATTTATTTAATTCCAACGGTATAAATATACCATAAACAATGATAACATGTCACAGTTAAAATCGTAGAAATATTTTTAAAAAGAATTACAAATATATGTGGCATTTGATTGTGAAATGACATTAGAGAGTAAGTAAGTAAGTAAACAAGAGATACAAGTACATAAGTTTCTATAGTGCAAATAAGGTAGAATTAGATTAAATTAATATTGATTGAAAAGATTTGATAGCATAGCCCTCTTGTACCTATCTTGCGTGCAGTTAAATAGATCTGCCACATCTGCGTATCTATTACTAACTTCATGCAACCTAGGTACAAGCGAGTGTTTGGAATACTCAGTCCTGATATTGTTGCATTTAAACAAAATTTTAGAACGAGTAGCTCTCGTGGGTATATGAAATTCAATGAGGTTAATTAAATCAGGACTGTCTATACTACCATTTACAATTTTGAACATAAATATTAAGTCGGATATAATTCTTCGATCTGAGAGTTTTAATAAATTTAGATTTTTCATCAAGTAATTATAATTTATATTTTCAATGGGAATACCGAGTTTTTTTTTTTTTTTTTTTAATGTTCTTTATTCAGTAAAGTTTATACATTACAGTAAACGGGTAATTTTTTGGCCACCACACTAGGCACATGCCCGTGTTGTTTAAAATTAATGTGTCTTAGGAATTTATGTTGAATTTTTTCGATTGAATCTGAATGTAATTTGTAGTGGGGGGACCAGATCGAGGAGTTATATTCGACTTGACTACAAACCAGGGATGTATACAAAATTTTTAATGTTGAAATATTCTTGAAACCTCTGGAATTTCGAAGAATGAAGCCTAGCATTTTCATTCCTTTATTATTAATATTATTTATATGCGATATAAAGTTTAATTTAGAGTCAAAAGTTATCCCCAGGTCATTAATTTCTTCGACAGAAGTAAGGATTGAGTTATTGAGTTTATATGAATGAATAATTGGTTGATTTATTCTGTAAAATTTAATTGAATAACATTTATTTATGTTCAGATGAAGTTTGTTAAGAGAACACCAATTAATTAACCTGTTCAAATTATTTTGTAGACAGATACAATCTTAACCCTTTTGCTGCCCGAATGTAAACACAAGATAATACTCTCACGCCAAGGGTTTTTAGAATTTTTTATATTGCGTCATTATTTATTATCCTCAGCACTTAGAGATTGTAAATTATTACCAAAACAAAAAAAAACTTGTTTACGTTACACTCTTGAAAAGTCCAAGCAAGATATCTTTATAAATTGATGCATTATTTGACGAATAAAAACTATCTATGAAACATCAACAAACTTCGACCCGCCGCCATTATCAAATCAGTAATCTCACCAACACATACAGACCTACTATAGTAATATCAGTAGTCACGTCTCTGAAGCGGGACCTCTGCGACGGCTCACCATTTTTCACGATTCACTTGTAATAATATTATTGTTTAAAACTTCATTATTTATTCAACTTTTATTTACAGTTTCTTATCGCATTATTTATGTTTATAGTTTTTATTCGAATGGTAGACTTAAAAACAGGAATGAATACACAATGCCACATTACACTGGGAACACATATCGAGCCATTTTTCTACGGCTTTGTTTAAGTTTTGTATTCGCACAAACATGGCCGGCTCTGTATGGCTTGGATTGTTTTGATGTTGCCGGTATTGGCTCAGACGTAATGGTGTGTCATGATGAGACGAATGAGGAGTAGAGTCGAGTTGAGTATTTTTGAGGTGTTTTGCGATTAATTGTCTTATCACACATAACTGATAATCGGAGAAGCTCATACCTGAATTTTTTATGCTGTTGTGTAAAATAAAAGAATTTAACAGATATAAGATAGAGACAATATTCCCTTATTTGGTCATCAGACAAGTCGCGTCGAGCCATGATAGAGGGTTACACAAAAAAAAATATTAGGCAAAACGACAAATTAACACAATAATTAGTTTCTAAACACAGATAATTAAAATAAAATGTATATGATTATTTTTTCACTCGAAAGGCGGATATAACAACTTATTTCATTTAAAATAACAAAACATGTTGATTAACACAAAACTTATTTGCACTAAAAATATGAGTAGTTAATAAAAACAATTTGTTAAAATAATAACGTTAGAACCACGATTCGTTGCAGATTCTAAGTATTCGCGAACCGTCGAGATAAGAAGGAACCACGTGATTCACTAACACAACTACGCGCGCGCGGGGAATTCAAACACTGAGAGGGGAAATATTGTAGTCTCCAGTTTGACGAGGTCTTTCATAATATAAACAAAATCATTTGTCAAATCTGTGTAGAGATGTCGCTAGATAAAGGTTCAAATTATTTTTTAAGCCCGAGTTTTGCGCCATCTATACAGAAAGTTTCGAGATATCACAAGATGAAATTAAAATCACGCATGATTGCGCGCGGCAGCGAGGGCCCGGAATCTTGAATCAAACATAGATGCGCACGGCAGCCTCCGGGTTAAGGGCTTTTGATTATTTTAAATATTTTTAAATCATCTGCGAAAAGTAACGTATTAATATCTTCATCAAATATATTTACAATATCATTTATGAACAGTAAAAATAATATTGGGCCTAAATGAGACCCCTGTGGTACACCACTGGTAGCTATAAATTGATTGGAAATGAACAAATTGATTTTTACAAGTAAAACTCTATCAGTTAGATAGCTAGCAAACCATTCTAAAAGTTTTCCGTCAATACCGAGCTTACGTAGTTTGATCAGGAGAATTTTATGGCATACTTTGTCAAAGGCCTTGATAAAGTCCGTATATATGGAATCGACTTGAGTTCTGTTAGCTAATGCGTTTGATATATAGTTTTCATATAACGAGAGATTTGTCAGAGTTGATCTACCCGACAAAAATCCGTGTTGATTCTGTACAATGAGATGGTTAATACATGGTGAAATTTTATCAATTAATAGTTTTTCAAAAAGTTTAGGAATTACAGATAGCTTACATATTGGTCTATAGTTAGTAACATCACTTTTATTACCCTTTTTAAATATAGGAGTTAGATAACAACGTTTCCAAATATCAGGGAAGCACCCTGTGTCAAGGGATTGATTAAACAATAGAAAAATCGGCTCAGCCAGTGAAGTAATGCAATTTATCAGGATATTGGGATGTACATTATCAGGTCCAGCCTTTTTGTTTTTGTCTAAGGATTTGATTTTACTTATAACGTCGTTTATGTTGATGTGTATGGCAGGGATATGTATGCTCTCGTTAAGCGACGAAGGTGGTATATAATTGTCTGGGATATCTTCGTCATAGACGCTTTTAAAATAATCAGCAAAATAGTTAACTTTTACATTCATGTCAGTACTACTCTTTTCTTTGAAGTGCATTGAAAGGGGTAAACCTTGTTTGTTTTTTCTAAGAGAGTTAACGTGAGTGAAAAAGTTTTGTATATTAGAAGGTATAGAGTTTTCGATTCCATTTATATAATTGAAATATGAATTTCTTGATAGTTTTTTACATTGAGTTCTATAGTTGTGAAATATCTTGTAGTCGATAAGAGAGTTCGATTCTTTAAAGTTTTTGTGTGCAATTTTTTTACAGATAACTAGGTTAATTAGCTCGCCACTGAACCATTTTGGGAACTTCGCTTCCTTGATGTGTGAAAGTGGTACAAAGCTTTCAATGGCCTTATCCCTTTAAGGACGCTCCAACACGAGCGTGCACATTCAATGAAAAAATTCCCGCGCTTCGCCTAATCAACTTTTCGGAACGAAGACGGCGGCAAACGATAGTGCACAAAATTAGCTACCCACTAATTTAGATTGTTCCCGTCATCGGCTGGCCATTTGATATTAGTGAGGCGACCAGGATGGCAGTCTTTTTCTCCGATGAGAGCGGTAGACGTAAGTGATGTTATTTTGTACATTTTTTAATTGATACATCATGCAATTGTTATTAGTTTGTTGTTTTAATGCCGGTGGTTGTATTTTACAAGTATTTACATTGAAAACTTGAGATTTGTAAATAGAATCACACTTTTTGGATCAGGAGTCACGATCGTGACGGTTAGGCCTAACGTGACTTTAGGAAGTTTTTGTTATTGACTAATTCTTCGTTGATTTGATCACTATTATTCACATTTTTTGCAGAGATGGAGCTGAATAGTGATTTAGAACTGGAACTTATAGGAGATGGCAACAATTCAGAAGTGGATGGCATAGATGACGATGAAGAATTGCCTCCCCAAATGCCATATGACCATGTTGATGAAGAAGCTCCACCAATACCGACCCCTTCTCAACTCCCACGCAGGATTGTAGGCCAAAGAAGCGCCGGCCCGGTTAGAAGAAGACTTTGGAGACAGGTGCCATTTAACCAAAAAGGACACAGCTACCCGCAGCGTGACGACCCAGGAGTAATTCGAGAACCAAATAAATATTTTGAAGACTACTTCGACGAAGAGTTTTTCGAACACTCTGCAATATGTACCAATAACTATTACATGCGCCACACTGGCCGTATTTTAAATACGAACGTCGTGGAGTAAAAGAAGCTCATAGGCATTCATTTTATCATGGGATACATCCCACACCCGCGGATGTACATGTACTGGCGAGAAGGAATGCGATTGGGCTTAGTTGCGGACGTAATGGCCAGAGACCGATTCAAGACTCTGCGTACAGCGTTACACGTTGTTGACAGTGATACACCTCCACCAGGGAATAACAACACACTTTGGAAGGTACAGCCTGTACTAAACCAGGTTAAAAAAGCATGTGATAGACTGGAAAGGCAGCCGGGATTTTATTCTATAGATGAGCAAATGATCCCTTTTAGTGGTGTATGCCCGCGTGGGCTGCGACAGGTCATCAAAACTAAGCCACGACCCCAAGGTCTAAAAGCTTTCGTGGCTACAACTCACGATGGGCTCATGATTGATTTTGAAGTCTATCGAGGTGCTAGCACTCCGATTGGGGACAGATCGTTAGGAGTCGGGGCGTCGATAATATTGCATCTTTCGAAAAGCATTCCAAGAGGAAGTTGCATTTATTTTGACCGCTACTTTTCGTCCATACCATTACTTGAAAAATTGAACGCTATGGGACTGCACGGCACAGGTACGCTAATGATGAATCGAATACCTGAGCGGAAGAGCATAGATTTTAAACAAGATCGTCATATGCAGCGGAGTGAATCTCCGCAGGTCGTGAGCGACGATGTGGTAGTTGTCAAATGGATGGACAACAAATCTGTACTAGTTTCCTCAAATTGCACATCTGCAGACGAAACAGTAACTGTGAAACGCTGGAATAAAAATTGTTCAGCTTTCATTGATGTCATCGCTCCTAAAGTAATCGCTAATTACAATCAACACATGGGCGGCGTTGACATTCTCGATCAGTCTATTGAATACTACCGCACATTTATGAAGACAAGGAAATGGACCCTAAAAGTCATACTCCATTTCTTTGATTTGGCCATTTCCAACGCATGGCGTTGTACACTTACACTTACACTTGTATAAATTAGATTGTGCGGCAGCTGCGGTTCCAGGCAACAAAGTTATGGACTTGTTGGAGTTTCGCATGCAAGTTGCAGATGGACTTACCAACGCACCTATTCGCCAAAGGAGGATTAGCGAGAGTGATGGTGAAGCTGTTGAAAATTTAGAGCCAAATGTGAAGTATAGGCGATCGAACCAACCCTCTCAAGCTAAAAGGTACGATGGCTATGACCATCTTCCATGTTTTGACGAGATTGAAAATCCTCGTGCCTGCAGAATGGAAAATTGTAAAAGCAGGTCAAAGATTAGGTGTGAAAAGTGCGATGCGTATCTCTGCCTTTCTAGGAAAAAAAATTGCTTTTCAGTTTATCACAAAAAATAAGATTGAATATCGCTATTTTCAAGTCTGATTGAAAAATTAGCAGTCTTTTTATTATTAATTAAGCGTGGAGAATAATTTTTTGTCTGATCTCAATTCTAGCTACACAAACACATTGAAGACTTATTCTTACATCTTGTTACTATGATTATAAAATGTATTATGTGATTACTTAAATAATAAATGTTATTTTTGATAAACCGAATTTTATTTCTGTTAAACAAGCACAAAAAAGCCGAAAGTCTAACAGCGTCACGACCGTGCATTAGTAGAGTTTTAGCCCAAACGTCACGATCGTGCAGGGGTAGTATATGACCTTGGGGATAGCTAGGATTTTTTTTAATTATTTTTTACATCTGCCTTATAAGGCCGTTTTCTAAGATCACTGCAAAAAAAACGTGATTTTGGAAAAAAAAATTTCAGGCCTGAAAGGGTTATTAATAATTTTGTAAAATAATTCAAGATTATAGTTAATGGTATTATTATGGTGAAGAAATGACCAGTCTTCATTTGCAAGATATTGATTCATGTTAGAATAGTCAGCTTTGGAGAAATTATAAGTTAGGTTAGGAAGAACAGTTGTGTCATCTGGTGAGTTATTAGTAGTGATGGTTATGCTTAGGGCGGGGTGGTGGCAGTCTAGGGGGAGAAGCTCGTCAACTGATTTAGCAATATGGACTGAGGTATCACTGCAGAATACTAAATCCAGCAGCCGATTATTGGTATTGTAGACTTGATTGACTTGATGTAGAGAGAGTAAGTTCGTCATATCTATTATATCGCGGGCATTTTCTGGTAGGCTTAAGTTGTTATAAGAGTCCTTATTCATCCAATCAATGCAAGGGGTATTATAGTCACCAAATAAAATTGTTCTGGCATCAGGGTATTTATTTTTAAAGGTTTCGAGGTCATCTATGTGGTTTCTGTAGACTGTGATATTGGATCCAGGAGGAATGTAGACACATCCCAGTAGAATTTTGCCTGATTTAGTTTTTAGTAAAACGAATACCTGTTCCACGTCCAGATGTTTACAAATTAATCGAGTGGATGGCAGTAATTTTGTAACGGATATAAGAACTCCTCCTCCTCTGGTTTTAGTACTAGTGGCTGGATTTCTGTCAAGGCGGTAGGTGTTGTAAGATGAAAATCCAAGTTCCTCAGTGTGAATATCAGGATCAAGCCAAGTTTCGGTAAGAAGAAAAACTTCAATGTGTTGGAGTAGTGGAAGAGTAGTTTGTAGCTCTATGAGTTTGGTACGGCAGCCTCGGATATTTTGGCCGTATCCGATGATGTGTTTGAGTTTTTTGAAGTTGACCTTATTATTGTGGGCTTGTTATTCATATATTTTATTGTTAACCCAAACAATATTACATTTAGAACCAGACAACCCAATTCCATGCAAGATGATGACCGTGTACCTTCCCCCAAACTCAATTTGCGAATGAAGATGAAGATATCGAAGTGCAGCCTTCTACTTCAAAATCATCATCATCATTACAAATATTGGAATCGATATTAAGTTTAAATGAAGACCAGAATGAGAACTCTTCTACAACTGACGATGGTGACAATTTATATTTAGAGATACAGTCACATGTTCAAGAAAGAGAAGAGACTACCTCTCAATGAGGATCCCCTTAAGTGGTGGAAAGTAAATGCGCACAAATACCCCCATCTGTTGCCAATAGTTCGCCAATACTTATCAGCTCCCCCCAGCAGTGTAGCCAGTGAGCAATTATTTAGTACAGCTGGTTTAATATATGAAGAACACCGAAAAAGACTCAAAGGTGAAAAAGCAGCCAAATTACTTTTTATAAAATATAATTTACCACTGTTTAATTTCGAGTACTAAAAGTACAAAATACAAATTTAATTAAACAAATCTTAAAAAATAAAATTGTGCTTTTTCTTCATAGTATTAACACTTCCGCTTCCGCTTCCGTTTCCGCTTCCGCTTCCGCTAAGATTTACTTTTGACATCTGTTTCCGTTTCTGCTTCCGTTAAGACACTTCCGTTGCATCACTAATCAGAATACTGAATCCGTATCATGAAGTTAATTTATTTAAGGAAACCATTCTTGAATAATGAGAAAAGCCATAGCCGTTCTGTGATGGACTGAGGTCACATCAGATAGAAGATAGCGCGATACCAGCATGGCAGAGACATCTATCGGAAAAATCTTCAAATTGCAGGGAACTATAAGTTTCAGGTAAAGGATTTCCTACTCGGAAGGTAGATGACGGAAGCAGAAGGAGCCAGAGGGTGCGTTTGACCAATAGCTAAACGGGAACGGGAGAAGGCGTGGTCAACGGTGACAGTACAAATAAGATGACAGAAAATGGGTGGAGATATGTAGTGATTTAAACACCGTTGACCTTGAAAATATTCCCGTGGAATTTTCTGGTGAAGTACTTCCTAGAGCCATTAAAAAATCAAGGTTGATTAAAGGCAAGGCCAAACCGCCGCGATCATTCTGCGTCCGCGATGGCGTGCACGGTGAGCGTCCTGTCTGCGTGCAGAACCGTTCACACCAAAATTAAAAAAAATGATCGTCTGGATATCTCTAGCAACCAGTTTTTTTATTATCTTTCCTCCCCATTGTATATGACTAGGAATTAAAAAAAAACGATTACACGTAAACTGATTTTAGTTGAAAAAATTTCACAGAACAGAGCGGCGCTAAGGTAAAGAACGTCTTTATACCGCCAGCAGTGGGCGGTAACTGAATACGATGCGTGAAACCCTTACGTAGACGGCATAAGGGTTATTTCACAATTGCAAATTCATTGTTCACCTCCCCGACAATCGATCAATATTCGTGTAAAAAAACGCAAAAATGCATATTTTGTGAAGTTCTGATACATACATGATAATTTCCTCTGATAATCGAATAAAAATTGAATTTGCTAAGCTATACAATAAAAACATAGGCCGAAAATGGGTTTGTTAATAGGATATTTTGCACAAGACATTTTTTTTAGTCCTGATACTTATTTTTTTCTAGGCTTATAAAAAGTCTTCAAAAAATGATCTTCTGCCTACAAGGCCAAGATGTGTTCTACTTGCAGTATTTAATTAAAGCATCTGTAGTATTTCTAAGCAAACAAATGTTCAAACCAAAACACCTGATTTAGCATTACTTGGTATTGGATCGCCGTAAGGATTTCATTCACAGAGTTTTCATTAAAATTGAAATAATATTTTGGGACGGTACTATATCGTAAAAACTGGCAGCACCTTGAACATAACCATAGATCACTATCATGAAAGCATCTGTCACTGTAATTGCAAGATCGTTCAGATTGAGATGTTACTTCATTATAATAAGTTATTGGTAAGTTCTAATGCCGATATTTCCCTCCCGAGTATTTTGAATGGTTAAATGTATAACTGCGCTGTGTCGCTGTTTACCAAGACCTAACCTTACTTATACCTGCGTTTACCGATATTTTGTCGGAGAGTAGATAGAATATGCGATCAGGCTAATTTAACCCCTCAGCAACGTAAGTAGATATATGCGTTAAAAATACGACAGCAGTCAAGTACAATAAGCGTGTTTACACGTCAACGCGTGTCTCTCCATAGAAATCGTTCTTACTCCGTTATTATTTTAGTTACATCCCTCAAACAAAAACTAAAAGGTCGATTATAGATCAAGCTACACATCACTACCAAGTTGTTTATGGAAATACAAAACAGGAATCTGCTGACAGTCGCATAATTGACACAACATTTTTACCCGCGCAAAATGTCTGCCGGTAGCGCCGCGCGCTTCACATATTAAATTTTTATAAAATATTTTTATATGAAATGATAAAAAAATGAGGTGATAAAAGTGTTTATTACACATATATACAATAGAATAAATATTTTTGTTTACATAATCTGTGATTTTAGTACCATTTTCACCTAAAAACATGACGTGAGTCATTTTTAACCTATTTTTAATGTTTGCGTTCTAAATTTTAATATTTAAAAATGCTAATATTTATTTGTAATATAATAATTTGAAAGCTTATTTTGTAACTTTTCTAAAACAGTTTTTACTATTCGGCTACGTTCAGAAATGTTTCATTTATAGAGCTTTAATTGTGAAGCGGTAATAACAAAAAGTTTTCGTAAAATGTCATTTCGTTAAAGACAGTTAAAGTGCTTACATGGCGATTTTCGGAGGGGTTAAATACATATACAGAGGATGACAGCATTAGATTCTGTAAACCGTTATCAATTATCTAAACTTAAAGTTCTTTACAATCAAAATTATTTAATCTTTTTCCAAATATTTAATCTGAATCCACCCAATGACGTCACAATACATCTAGACTCGTTATTGTCTGACAAACTCAAGATAAAATGTGGCAAGTAAAAACACTATTATTTCTTAAGTAAATTTTTCAATTCCAATGCTGTTCATGTGGGGCTAAGATGGACATTTAAAGAATATGTACGAATTAAATCGATTTTGCATCGGATACTATATTCTACGTCACGGGCGTGTCTAATATACGATTACTCGCTTACGCTATAAGATGAACACGGAATACTGCATGAGATCTACTGCTACAAGGCTGTCCTTATTACAATTATGTGTTGCTACTTTCACTATCTCAGAAAATGTTTACATCTGAAAATCATCGTTACATAAAATGGGATCTCCAAATCAACCTAATTACAAAAAAAAATACGGAAACTCTCTTACATCTTCAAAACAATTCGAAACATTATGTCACTACCTCAGCTAAAAAATATATATTTTGCACTCTGTCAAAGTATTCTTATGTATGGTATTTCAGTATGGGGAGCAGCAGCAGAGACTCATCTCAAATCACTTAAAATTAATCATAAAACAATAATCAGAATTATGTTTAGAAAGCCTTATCAACATCCGACAGAACAGCTAATGATCAACAATAACCTATTAGACATAAATAAACTATTCATAAAGAAGATCATCTACAAAAACTGCATAAAAATATCACCACACTTCATAACTCACTCGCAAAACACAAGAGCAAACACACACAATCAATTACAAGTACCATATATCAAATCAAATTTTGCAAAAAAACATGAATCTTACTTGGCACCACATATATTCAATAAGTTTGTAGCCCAAACAAAGACCTACGTCGAATCTAATAATTTGAATTGGGTATTCAAAAGATTTTTAAACTGGTTGAATGTCAAAGAAAGAAGAGAGATAAGTAATATTCTTAATATCTAAAATTATATATTTTCTTTTTTCTACTCTGTTTTTACATTCTGATTGTCCTCTTATTTTATTATTATTATTTTTACTATAATACATATATTTATATATTTTTTTTACCATTTATTTGTTTTTATGTAATTAGAAATTGTTAGTTACCAGCCTCAGAACAGACTTTGACTAGTGAGGAGGGTAAGGAGAAAAATCATGTGTGTACATAACTAATAATAAATAAACGCCCGGGTTGCCGGCACTGAATTGAAAAAAAAAAATTGAATATAATTTTTCAAAATAATCAAATAATTTTAGTGTTTTACGAATTAAATTTTATCTTTTGGCTTTTTATAGTGCTTGTCGGGTAGTAAAAACACCTTTTCATCACGCACGAAGGCTTTTTATAGTGTTCGTCGGGTAATACAAACCTTTTCTCATTACGCACGAAGGTATTTTGGCACTTTGTTACTCTTTTTACTCAGAGGTTGCACACGACCTTACGTGACGCGTAGCAGTTTAGTACTAAATCTACGAAATTGAAAGCAATACAGTTTCGCTTTTATCTTGCCACTTTGAGATTTGTACAGCGCGACGATATGTTTGCATACACCTCATTGTTTAAATGAAATATTCTAACTGAAATAAAATAATCAAATCTCTTCCAAATAAGATTTTCGTTCTTAATGTAACGTTCTGTTTCTGTAGGTTTCAGTTATATTTTTGGGCTAGAACCAAACTATAATCCTACCACAGTCTTACCATGGATCTACTGAATCCAGAGCGTGTCTCCATCAAGAAGGAACCAGGGCCACAGGAAGAAGGCGGTTGTGAAATTCTGTATGGGGATATGGATTTTGACTTTTCAGATGTAAAGAAGGAATCCTTACAGCATGCGGAAAGTACTCGGAAAACCTGTAAGTTGCGATGCTTATGTCAAAAAACTGTTTCGCGTAAAATTTCGATGCTAGTAATCCATCTCAGTTTTGAGTTGCCCAGGCAGGCCATAATTTTTGCTGAGAAGTATTTTTTTCTTGTTGTTCTTGCCGTACTTTGGTATTTACATTAAATATTATATTTACGGGAAACTGCCACAAGTTACATTAGGGTGCATTAAAACACATGTAATATTGATTCAATCATCATTTATAGAATGTGCTCAAGAGTAAATAGTATATCCTCCTAGAAACGAACATCTGCTGTTCGTGATGACTGTTAGCTTCAAGGTAGAATCAGTACCTAAAGAAGATGGAGGGGAAATCCCTTTTATGGAAATTGACATAGACCTTCCGGATGTTAAAAACGAATGCCTTAAACGCCTTCAAAGAAAAACACAGACAACAGCCGTGTTTTTTTACATTTTTTGAATTAATGATACTTATACTTATGCTTATTCGTAATGTTTTTCAGACTCATTGACTGATCAAAATACACGTTCTTTGGAAAAACCATTCTCTTGTTCCCATTGTAAGTACTCCTGCAAGTCAAAGTCAAAGTTAGAACGTCACTTGTGGACTCATAGTGCAGAAAAACCTTTTTCTTGTTCCGGCTGCAAATATTCTTTTTCTCGAAGGGGACATTTGAGGAGACACATGCTGACTCACAGTGGGGAAAAACCTTTTTCATGTTCCGACTGCAAATATTCATGTTCTCAAAAGGGATCTTTGACGAGACACATGCTGATTCACAGTGGAGAGAAACCTTTTTCATGTTCCTCTTGCACTTTTTCATATTCTCAAAAGCAAGCCTTGACGAGACACATGTTTACTCACAGTGGAGAAAAACCATTTTCGTGTTCAAACTGCAGCTATTCTTTTTGTCAAAAGAGAGATTTGACGAGACACATGTTGACCCACAGTGGAGAAAAATCTTTTTCTTGTTCCGGCTGCAAATATTCATGTTTTCGAAAGGAACATTTGACGATACACATGTTAACTCACGGTACAGAAAAACCTTTTTCATGTTCCGTTTGCAATTATTCATGTAATCAAAAGCGTTATTTGACGAGACACATGCTGACTCACAGTGGAGAAAAACCTTTTTCATGTACTATTTGTACTTATTCATGTTTTCGAAGGGAATATTTGACGAATCACATGCTGACTCACAGTGGAGAAAAACCCTTTTCATGCTCCGTTTGCACTTATTCATGTTCTCGAAAGGTAAATTTGATGAGACATATGTTGGCTCACACTGGAAAAAAACCTTTTTCATGTTCAGATTGCAATTCTTCATTTTCTCAAAAGGGAGATTTGACGAGACACATGTTGACCCACGGTGGAGAAAAGCCTTTTTCATGTTCCTTTTGCGATTATTCATGTTGTCGAAAGCGTTATTTGACGAGACATATGATGCTGAATCACAGTTGAGGAAACCATTTTCTTGTTCCAAATTCAACTATTCTTGTTCATAAAAGGGATATTTGACGAGACACATGCTGACTCACAGTGGAGAAAAACCATTTTCTTGTTCCAAATGCAACTATTCTTGTTCTATTATTTTTTTTGGTAAACTAATGTTTAAGACTAATGTTTTTTTTTTATGCATAGCACAAAGGGTAACAATTTTTTTTATAATAAATAATTTTAAGCTTGAAACACTCATCTGGTTCCAACTGTAAAATAAAAATAGTAAAATTCCCAAAGCAGGAAAAACAGGTGTAAAAGTTATTGGTACCTACTCATCTATTGGACAAAAGTTAATAAAGGACATGTAACCACTGCTATAACTCAGATGTGGGAATCTGGACCAACATTACAAAAATATTAAAAATATACGAGATACCCACCAATCTCACAAAGTACCAACTGATATTAAATATATAATAAAAACACATAAATTCGTTTTTGACCACGATAGTTTTATTTTCACTCTACCGGTTTCGGAAGATCCCTTCCTTCGTCAGGAGAATATTTAAAACTCTCAGTTTTAAATATTCTCCTGACGAAGGAAGGGATCTTCCGAAACCGGTAGAGTGAAAATAAAACTATCGTGGTCAAAAACAAATTTATGTGTTTTTATTATAAATTATGATGAGCCACAAAGTGAATGCTTTTTACAATTACATGATATTAAATATATTTAAAAAAATTAAAAGCAATTTAAAAAATTGAAAACAATTTTTAAAAAGAAAGACTGCCAGGGACGTCGCAATCGAGGAAGACACACCTCAGTCGACATAATAATAAAACGTTAACCACGCCAGATAACAATGTCACACACACGAAAAATAAAAGCTCAATCCTCAATGCTAACATAATCGAAAAATATTAAAGACCATCCGGGACAGCCACGTTGGAGCGCCATTGAAACGAAAGGAATTAAACCACTGTAGAAATACTTACAAGTAATGAGTTCATTCTCAAATAATATATCTAAACCAGCCGCGTGTGGGCCGCCATTGACAAGGCTAGAGGAATCAACATCGGGGATTTGCTAAGTTTGTCATAAAAAAGGATAAAAGGTTTCCAAAATAACATTTATTCCTACAACTTGTAGAACAAGAGAACTCTATTAAACATTATGATTACATCTCAGGGGTGAGCGGCCAGTCCAAAAAACTGAGCGCACAGGTGGAATTTATAATTACATTGAAGTGTGACAATAGTGTGGTGACATTAGTTATCTGACCTGAATTATCGTGTGAAGGGCGCCAAACTACGCATCAAGCGTTGTTAAATTTATAAAACAGAGCGAACGATGACCAAGGTAGAAAATTTGATTCGTTACATAATGCCAAATGGCTGCGCTCGTGCCCTAGTGATCATAATACTGAATCTGTATCAGGAAGTTAATTTATTTAAGGAAACCATTCTTGAATAATGAGTAAAGCCATAGCCGTTCTGTAATGGACTGAGGTCGCATCAGATAGAAGATAGCACGATACCAGCATGGTAGAGACATCTATCGGAAAAATCTTCAAATTGCAGGGAACTATAAGTTTTAGGTAAAGGATTTCCTACTCAGAAGGTAGATGACGGAAGCAGAAGGAGCCAGAGGCATAAATCAACTATCTATAGATTGATAACTCCGCCCTCTTTCCATACGTTTGCTTTGGTCAAGTTTTAACCTTAGATCTGGAAAATTTGAATACACCACGCATCGCCGACGTCACACCACACCATCGACAAAGGATAGAGGAAATTTAAAAAAAAAACACAACCATAGACAATTTAATTCTGCTTCGGAACCTACCTAAAACCCAATTCATCAGCCTAAAACATAAGTAAAATGTCACCCAAGACCACAAGGTCCCATCTGACAAAGCCCGGTCCTAAGAAAGAAATGACCTTTAAAGTATCTTCCTTTACTATTTTCTCAGGACAGCGTTTTATCAGAAGGAAGCTGAAAAACAAACTCATAATAACATGTACAATAATTTTATTTTTTAAATATAAACATGAAATACAATAATATAAGCACAAAACACATTTAGAAGGTGAAATTACTGTATCAATATAAAACTAGCTGTTGGAAATGATAAATATTTTCTTTCAACATCCAACGGCAATTGAAAAAAATATTGTCAATAAGGCAGTCAACGATTCAACCTACTGTTTTAGCTGTATTGGCGTCTAATTACATTATTTTTGTTTCCCTCCTACTTATCTTATTACTTAAATATTTATACCTTTCATATATAAATAGTAAGTAAATAATACTTTTTAGTTTTAAAAACTTTATATGCCTTTTAGATATTTTTAACCTAGGAATAGTACACAACATAAATAATGTAACAGTGTAAACAGAAAAGTAAATTTAACAATAGGTTATTGTTTTAACAATACATATTGGCACCTGATAAATAAATAGGGTATAATAATAACAAATAAAAACACCAAATACATGAGTAAAATTTAAAGAAGGTGTTGAGAGAATATTCATTATGATGTCAAGTATGTAATAAAAAAGTAGAACTATATATAAACTAGACATATAAAATAAACTAATTCGACTATTTTTTTTATTAACACTAGTCGGTGACTGAAAATGGGCTGCAGACTAATACAGCCAAACTGAATAATGTAAACGCCGCATCAGAGAATATTCGGCTTAACATTACAAACGATGACAATATTTGACTTGTCGCTGTCCTAGTTCTTGTATGTTCAATAAGCCTTTTTTAGCAAAACTGAGTTATGAATGCCATTGTGTTCATTAGCCTATTACGCATTAATGTAGCTAAAAAAAACCAAATTTTTCGGTTTTTAACTGCTATTTTCAGCATTTCTCGAGTGCCAATATCCACTCACGGAACAATTTGTTAGTTCTTGTATGTTCAATATTCTGTATATTGAACGTTCAAACACTCAAAGTTATGCATAGAATAGTTTTAAAAAAGTTCATACATATTTGTTCAACGTTCTGCCTATTCGTGCCGCAATTTGAGTTCTTGCATGTTCAATATTCACTTTCAACCAATCAGGAGTCGGCTTGTTACGGCTTTAGGATTGTTAGCGGTCATCTTGGTTTTTTATTGTTTTCGAACTGCTATCAGAGCTTCGCATTGTTCTATTAAAAATACGTTTAATTGTGAATAAACTGCTGTTATTGAAGTGAAAAATGACTTCACCGACTACAGAATCAACAAACCTTAGACCAGTGGCTCAAATAGAGAGGTAAGTCTTAAAATTATGTTATTTATACGCATTTCCAATATATTTTACATGTACTTTTTGAACTTGCTAGGCATATACACAGGATGCTCCATTTATTATTTATTAATTAAACTATTTATTACACCTTTCGTTCTTTACGTAAAACAAGTCATAATAAATTTTTTTTTTTTTTTTTTTTATTAACAAAATTTTTGATACATATACAATTCAGGTACATACATAGTAATATAGAATGAAAGAGTAACAAAAAAATCCCACAAAGGCGAAGCCTGAGCGTGGGTATTATAGTGTAAGGATAAAACAGTGGTGTTTAAAATATAGTTTTTTTTAAACTTGTTAAATGTATCTATAGAGATCAATGTGATTGGTTTTTTTTTTTAGAGAAGTTTCTATTTTTTCTTTTTTTTTTTTTAAATTTACAAACATATACACACACACACACACACACACACACATACACACACAGATACACTCACACACAGACACACGCACACACAGACACACGCACACACAGACACACGCACACACACTCACGCACACACACACACACCCACACACACACATAAAACATAGATGCATGTATATATTTCTTTGATTTAAAGAAATTAATCTTTAATTTACAGAGAGACATGTGGTAGTTTAGTTATTTAGAAACAGATGGCTTAAATTATAGAAAAAAGTTACTCGCTTCGAAATTATTTCTTATCCAACTTTTAACATTTTTCTTATATAAGTTCAGGTTTTGAGACATGTTGATGGAATTGGGTAAAGAATTGAACAATTTTGGGGCAATATAGTTGATGTGCCTTTGGCCCAGCCTAGTTTTGCAGTGAGGGACTGTGAACACGCATGTGGTATGTCTCTGGCTCGAGCGATTTGTGTTTTTGGTGAAATTGATAGGACGCGTAAATATAAATTTGAGACATTGAATACAATAGATCCGTCTTAGTTCCATGATTTCTGTTTCTTGAAATAACTGGTTGGTGGGATATGTCTTGGTCTTTTGGTACATTATTTTAATGATGGATTTCTGAGCGATTTCTAAGGGTTTTACGTGATTATTGTAAGTTCCTCCCCAGGCAATTATTCCATAGGAAATAGATGAAAGCACTAACGCGTCATAAACAAGTTTCATGGTTCTTATATTGACAATGTTGCTCATTCGTTTGAAAATGTAACTTAGGTATCTCAGTTTATTGACCGTCTTTTCTATATGGTAAGTCCATTTGAGTTGGCAGTCTATAGTAACTCCTAAATACTTGATATATTGTCCGAATTTCACGTCTTCGCAGTTTAAGCATGTCGCAAAGTTACAATTAGGGTTGTGGAACTTCAGATTAAGATTATTTTTAGGGGATGACTTTTGGGAATTGTAAAAGGGAATAAAGATAGTTTTATTCAAATTTAGACTGAGGAGATTTCTATCAAGCCAATCTTTGACTGTTGCAATACATTTGTTGGCTTTCCTGGTTGTTTCTTCCCACGTTTTACCTTGTACTGTTATTGCAGTATCATCGGCAAAAGAGAGAATTTTACCTGGTATTGCAATATTGCATAGGTCATTGATGTAGATTAGAAAGAGTAGTGGCCCTAAGACAGTTCCTTGAGGAATACCATGTTTTGTCAAGTCATAGGTACTTAAGCTTGTTCCTATTTTTGTGCGTTGTTGGCGATTCAATATATAGCTTTTTAATAACATGAAACTTTTGTTTTTAATACCGACTTTAGAGATTTTTTTTAATAAAATTTTGTGGTTGACTGTGTCAAACGCTTTCTTTAAATCCAAGAAAATGGTTAGCGTTTTAGTGTTAGAGTCAAGGTTAGAGTATATGCTTTTGGTTAAGCTAAAGATAGCGTCATCGGTGCACAGTTTGGTTCTAAAGCCGTATTGATTAGCTGAGAGGATATCATTAGATTCTAGAAAGTTCATAATTTGTCGTTTTAAACACTTTTCGAAGATTTTGGATAATTGAGAAGTTAAAGTTATAGGTCTGTAGTTGTCTGTTTTGAATTGAGATCCGGATTTATGTATTGGAATGATGTGAGAGAGTTTGAAGTCATTGGGGTAAATGCTATGCCTGATGCAGTTGTTGAAAATATGATGTATTGGAATGATTATATGCTTTTTAATTTATTTAATTGTGGTAATTCTAATGTTATCTGGGCCATTTGCAGACTTCTCTTTAAGGTTGTCAATTTGTTTTGAGATTTCAAGTTCTGTTATTTCGTTGAATGTAGATAGTTCATATGTAGTGACATTAGAATCTGAAAGGCCGGGAGGAATTTGATTCGAGTGAATGCTAAGACTGGGATTATCATCTATGAGGGTTGAGGCGATGTTTGTAAAGAAGTGATTGAAATCGTTTGCAATGCTCTCAGCGTCTTCGATGGTTGTGTTATTGTCAGTAATGATTTTTTGAGGAATTTTATGAACTTTTTGGTTCCTGTTTGAGATTTCGTTTATGACGTGCCATGTTTTTTTGGAGTCGTTATGAGCATTATGTAGTTGTGTAGAGTAGTATTGTTGTTTTTGTTTTTTTATGATTGAGTTTAGGTAGTTTCTAAATAAAATGTATTCGTTCCGTTTGGTGTGGTTCTGTGCTTCGTTTTTGGATGTGCGATATTTTTCGTGATTTTTATAGATCTTAAAAAGTTTGTTTCTGTGTTGTATTGAGATTATTAGTCCGCGCGTAATCCACGGTTTTATGTGTTTGTGCTTACTTTTTGGCGGTGCTATTGTTTCTTGACTTTTTTTAATATAATTTTGAAGTATTTCATAGAAGGTATTTAAAGCCAAATTTGGGTTTTCATTAGATAGGACAGCGATCCACGATTCTTCGTTCAGTAAGTTATTTAAAGTTGAATAGTTGATTTTAATCATTGCTTTGTTTTTCGGTTCAACAGAGATGGATAAATTTGGTGTATGATGGCCGTAAAAGGTGGGATAGTGGTCAGTTATGTCGATTTTTAATGTAGCGGATTTATGTTGGAAATTTTTGTGTGTTTTTAGAAATATATGGTCAAGACATGTATCGTTTGGATGATTAGGTCTGGTAGTGTTGTTTATATATGATAGGTATCCTGTGGAGTATAGAACATTTAGATATTCGTTTGCGGTCGGATTTAATACAGCGTTTTGTATATTTATGTTAATATCACCCATAAAAAATGCAAAATCGAATTGATTAGAGCTGTTATTGTTGATAAAAGTTTTGATTTCTTGTGTAAACAAAATTGGGGATAAAGAAGGGGAGCGGTATGCTGTTAAAATTGAGTATTTTTTTCCTTTGGAGGAGAAGGTTGCATGGACGGCATTTGCATATTTGAAATGAGTGTTGTCTATGCTAATGTTGGATATGGTGTGTATATTGTAAAATATGGTTATGCCATCGTGAGAGGTGTGTCTAGACGGAATTGAAAAAGTAGTGTAGTTTGGTAAGTTGAAAGGGGTACATTCACGCATTTGTGTTTCAGTGAGTGCAATAAAATCAATTTGGAAGGTTAACGAATTTAAAAGGATACAGAAATCATCAAAAATTTTTCGAATGCTTCTGATGTTCATGTTTAGTATGTTGAAAGATGTGTCGTAGAAAAGTGTGTTTACATCTTCAAAATTGTCACATTCAAGAGTTTCAGGGATGCTGTTTTCTTCTGAAGGGGCCATTTTTAGTTGAGTCCGGAGGTCATCTTTGAAGGTACAGGAGTCCAGGTTATTGAAGGGGTATGTCGCTCGCGTCTCTGATGTATATAATTGGAGTATCCTTATTTTTGCGGAGAAGGACGTTCCCGTTCTTCGTCCACGCGTATTGGTAACCCATCGCCTTTGTTGCTCTCGCTAGCCAGAGTAATTGCTTGTTTTGTGGCGTCAGCTTTTCATTTATGTAGATAGGGTTTATCGAGGTGGAGTGATTTATATCTTTGGCGGAGAAATATCCCGCTTTCTTTTTTTGGGAAAGGATCCTGTCTTTCAATTCTTTTGTAGCCATCTTTATTGTTATACATTTCTTTAGTGAGTTGGTGTAAATGTTTATTATGGAATTATTATTTAGTAAATCTTCACACCCTATTTTTTTAAAGATGCATTCAATAGGTAATTTAGGATTTTCTTCTTTTTTAGTTTCGATTCCGTTGATTTCGAGCGATGTTTCAAGGCAGTTTTGTAGAGATTGATTTACAACAGATTTTAAATTTTTGTTTTCTTTTTCCACTTCCTTAATTTTTTTGTGTAGTTTATTTCTCTCTACTTCATAGTCATCGATTTTTAGTGAAAGAAAGTCAATGGTCTTGGTGAGTTCGCACAGCTGGTTCTTGAGGTTTTTTACATCTTTTAATTCAGCAGAGAATTTTTTTTCTATAATTTCCGACATATCTTTTTTTAAGCTATCGATGTTTTTTTGGTTTTCAATGTTTTGAATAGCTATTTGAGACATTATGTCTTTTTTCATTACGTCCATTTTTTTTTCTAGGAACTGTATGATTTTATCTTCGCTATCCAGAATGGTTGTCTTGCCTCTGGTGCTGCTCATTGTGTATTTTTTAAAATAAGTTTATTGTTTAATTAGATGTTCTATATTTTTTGTTTAAAGGGTTTCAAAAATATCACACGTTACAATGCAGATTAAAATTAAATTTAAAAGAACAAAAAAAAAAAATGCGGTTGAAAAAAAAGCAGCAAAGTTTTTTTTTTTTTTTTTTGGAAACTGTGGGGTTTGAACTGACTTCCCGTATTCCACGGAGAGAATTGGCGAAACGTTTATACCACCAGGCTACTGACCGCCTGTGACGTATCGATAAATAATTATAATATTAATTGTGAGGGCACAGGTCCGTTTGTATTTGTTGTAATAAAAGGTTTTGATTGAGTTTGCAAGGCGGTCACTGTCACTTCAAATTGTCACTTTAATCACTTAAAATTGTAATGACTAGGCCGTTTAGACTAAACTAAATTGGATGAATCACTTCACTGGTTTTTCAGGTAAACACCAACCGTCGGTTGTTTGATTTTGGTGAGATTTTAACTATGAATTTGAGCGATTTTTGTGGAGCGATTATTTGACGTGCGCACTGTTTTAAATGTTGTCGTATCAATCCAATTAGTTATTTTTATTCGTAATTTGTTTATTTTAATACGTTTTAAATACTCTAAAGATAAAATTAACCGATTTGTGGACTTTATCATTAAAAACGTATTATGTTAAATATGTGGTCAATAAATAAATTGTGTTGAACAAACAATGTTCAGTTATGTGTTTTCCGTGAAATGTTTCAAACGACTGACGACCTCAGGCCCCTCCACCGAAACTAGTAATTTTTGTAGCTTATAATTTCGGCACATTTTTTTTAATTTTTTTTATTTCAGTGTCTGTTCCGCCTTTCCATAAACTTGTTTGTCGTATTATAATCCACGGGTTATTTATTATTTATAAAAAAATAAAAATGTCTTCACGTTATAAAATAATGGAAATATAAAAGGAAAAAAATACTATTCGAAAATAAGTAAACTTGAAAAATAACAAACATAATTAAAAAAACAAAGCGAAAGCCCTCCAAATATATGTGTGTATATAATTTATAAAATAATTTTGGTACCCACATTTTCGTTTGTCTGATATGATTTAATACTTATCAGTTCCAATTTTAAAATTAAATATGAACTTGAATATTTTTTTGTTTTGAAGAGTTTTATTTTAAATGTAAATGTACATTTAAAATAAAACTCTTCAAAACAAAATGTCTAGAAATTGTTACAAAGTTAATGCCCAAGAAATAAAAAAAATTGAATAATTTTACCTATGTTGTTACACATATGAATATTTCACATCACGCATGCACCGACAATCGAAATTAGTATGTTTAATAATGCACAGCTTACTCATACGAAACATCATTAAGACGTATCTTTGTACATAGTTACGCTTTCAAACTTATATAACCTTAATCATAATATTTGAATGATTTAAAAAGTGTCGCCTTTGTTGACAATTACCTGAAGAACGCTGTTTGTGTACATATTTCAAAGTAATAATTTAGGACAACTACTACTTACAAGATAAAATTAAATTGTTTGAAATCTGAAAATCACCCTGTACGTACAATTTACCACTATTTGGCTTATTGAACATAAAATATCTCAAAGTTTTGCACGCCGAATTGTTCAATATTCTAACAATGTGTTCAATATCCAAAAGAATTAAACATTATTTTCAACCAATGTTCAATATCCACCTTTAAAGTCATAATATGGGCATATTATAGCTTCAAACTTCGAAATTAGACGTTTCAACATTTCCTGTAATACATATGTATAAAATGAAATGACCAAAGCCGAGAATTATTTAGAATTTGCCTGTAAAAACAAAAAAAACGTCTCCTGTAAAATTTGCAAAATGGTTTATTGAACATACAAGAACTAAGGCAGCGTTGTATATTTATTTTTTCGTTATTATTCTACTACTCATATAGAGATGTCAATAGAAAATGAATTGGCAAGGATACACCACAACCATACAATGGACCTGATTTAATGAGGAGCATGGCGGTACTACGATATTTAAAAGACGCTTATAGGAACAAATTGTGGTCCTAATTGGTTTTAACTTATTAAAATAAATTAGTTATGACAACCATTTCTTCCTATATTTAGCATATTTTAAATGTCGCAGTACTGCCATTTTCTTCATGGAGTCAGGTCCATTGTATGGTAGTGTATCCTTGCCAATTAATTTTCTATTGACATCGGTACACCATGCATTGATTATAAATGGTACAGTAATTTTGATAATGAATTGAATATTTTTTTATGTTCGTTACAATTAAGCCAATCAAAAGATATATATTTGGCAATGGTTTCTTTAATAACGGGCACAAGATATAAATTTTCGCAATTATGATTTAGTACATACTCATCGACATAGTGAATTTCAAGAGCGTTGATAGCAAATTTCTTAGTGGGATAATTTAAGCAAAACCTCTCTGTGGGACGGTACTCGCTTGCTATTATTGATGAATTTATGGGATCATATGGGTCACCTATACAAGATATTTTACATCTATGTTCTGCCATCCCCTGTGCAGCAAAAGCAACGCTGCTGGTTGCAGAGAAGACATGACAGGGTCCTGCACTTATTTCTGGAAAAAAATATATCATAGTTATTGAAGAAATTGAAAAAAAGTTTGACATATTAGAGGAACAAAACTATTCCCTTTTAAGTAATATAAAACAGACATTTATCTTCATTTTCCAGTAGCATCCCCTGTGCAGCAACGGGTACGCTGCTGGTTGAGATGTTACGCTCTGAAATAAATATAATTATTACATTAACCGAATTAACAAAAAATATTATTATTATTATAGGCTGATGCAGTATAGAATACCTTTTAGGGTGTAGTCATTATCGTGGAGGGCATCACAATACGTGCTGTATGATCCTGGTGGAACACGGATACTATCTAAAAACGAAAATATATTCAATTCTCATGTGAAGTTAAGTTAAAAACTACTTTCTGAAATATTCTTCAACGCAATTTTCTGAAATATTCTTCAGACTCAAAAAGCGATTTTATCTGAAACAAAACGTAAGTCGAAAATATTTTCCACCGAATCTGTATTTTGACGGTTCTCTTGAGCTAATACATTGCAAATTGAGAGGTTAAGATTAACCAAAATAAAATATTTGTCTGGGTCTAATATCTCCCAAAATTGCCTGACGAATTAGTTATGGATGAAACGCTTAAAACGAGATTAAAAATAGATTCGAACCTGTATTTTGGTCCACCATGTGTCTGAAGTTCTCTTGGTAAATCTACATATTTTTGAATGCCGGGAAGATTGAGTCGAAATGGACTCTCAGAGGTTTTGGTAGGAAACTTGTGTCGAATAGTCCCTATCCGTACATCCTTTCACACAACACGTTTTAAGGACTTTATCGGTAGGCATTTTCACACATAAATCAACTGTTTCACACAGCCAGATATTTAAAAATGTATAACAATGTTATGATGACAAACAATGGCGTCCGTCAAACTTTGTTAACAGTTTTTTCGAGGAAGTGAAATGGCGGGAAGCATGAGTCGGCCACCTAGCGGCGAGAACACGCATTACACGGTTTGCGAACTCTCTCTTTCTGGCACACGAGTCTTATGGTAAAGTGAGCGAGAAACAAAAAAAAGCATCGCTGACGTCACAAACATAGATTTTCAAAATGGCTACAGTTTGTGTTGACGTTTTTAACCCTAGAAGCCTAATATATTTTATAGGTACATAAAGCCTTAACATACGTCTCAGAGGCATACACATGTAAATGACAGCCTGTAGGCCAAAATATACCTACTTGTGCCCGATTCTTTGATGGAAAGTTAAGGTTGGTATATAAACTAATAATAAAACACAGTTTTATCAATAAAAACTACTATCGAAGGTATTTAATACAACGAATCAAATCATTATGCTTATATACAAACAAAAAAATCATCTTCTTAAAAATCAACTTGAACATATGTTTTTTTAAATAAAATTACTTTTTTTAACATTAATTTCTTATTCATAGGGCAAAAATTAAAAGTAATCATACTTTTAATTACTAGCTTTAATTTCAGAGCAATCTACATAGACATCAACTTAGTGCTTGGAAAATACTGACTTTTTGCACTTACAGCACACTAATTTCGACATTCTATTTTTTTTAAGCAGCAAAAAGCTCAGTTTTTATGTTTGTTTGGGCTCTGGTTTTCGTGCCTGAAGTTTATTACCTAAATCAGTAGGTTTTGCGAGAATTATTCTTATATTTTGTCTTTTTGTCTATATTAGTCGGAGTTTCAAGTCTCATCTCCATCCAAGGCTTAACCGAATCTGTGCTGAGTTGTTTGATGAATTCTCTTTTGTTTGATGGTTTATTTGATCATTTTGTGGCCATAAATTACAGCAGAATTGACAAAAGCCATGTTCAAGATGCCGTAGAATACAGTCATTGACCATCTATTAGTTTTGCGGCTGCACCACATTGAGGAGCACATTTGATCAAATTTATCTACTCCTCCTTTTGTTTGGTTCTAGAAATGAATCATGTCTGGTTTATCTTTGAATTTCGTCCAATCTGGCTGTCCTCGTCTTCAGGAGATGATTCTCCCAGAGAAAGACTATCTTCTTAGTCTAAGATTTTCAAAATATCGTTACTGTTTAATATATTAGACCATGACATATTGGTATCTGAAACAATGCCAAAATAAACATAAAATGGATGAAAAATTAACGAAAGTAAAAACATATAATCTTAGTTTAAAGTTACACAAAGCCTAAATATACGTCTCGCAGGTGAAATAAATATACCTAAAAAACTCAAAAAGTCGAGCTCCTGTCGGCTACTAGGTTGGTTAAAGAGCACGAGGCGCTAACTTCAACCGTTAGAAAGAGAAATAGGATTTAAGATTGTGTGTACGCCTCGCAGGCGTAGATAAGGCTTCTAGGGTTAGGCGGTGTTATACCCCCCTGCCCCCGAGTATCACGCCACAACTGACGGAACAAATTCAAACGATCCACAGCGCTCTTCAGACCAGATCAAAAATCAAAACGGCAACTTGAGAATGCTGTCAGCCGCATACGGTAGGAACTAAAAAGCAAGACTGCTACAAAGTCTGCAGCATAAAATTTATTAACTACCCGCACGATCACCCACTCTGAAAAATTAATATCAATACACATTCGTTAATTACAATTTTTGATTATTAATTTGATTGTTTATATTTATGGTGGTTTTCGGTTCCCAACCTTAAAAATTAAAGTCGGGAGAAATTGGAACAAGTCGGGAAATTACCTGAATTTATTGCAAAATTTTCAAAAGAAATTCACTAAAAACCCACGTGATCACAACACATCCCCACTAGGAAAGATTACTATATTTAAAGATTTTACACTGATAGTTACCATTACAATAATAATAATATTTTGGGATGGTACTTAATCGTCAAAAATGGCAACACCTTGAACATAACCATAGATCACAAACTTGGAAGCATCTGTCACTCTAATTTGACAGATAGTTCAGATTGAGACGTTACGTCTTTATCATAAGTTATCGGTAAGTTCTAATGCCGATATATTCCTCCCGAATATTTTGTATGGTCAAATGTAGAACTGCCCCGTGTTTAATGCGACCTAACTTAACTTTATCTCTGAATACCGATATTTTGTCAAAGGGAAGAGCGGATCGAATACAGGATTATGTGACTTTAAATAGAGATACTGAGGATGACAGCACCAGATTCTGCCAACCGTTATCAATTATCTTTACTTTAAGTTCTATTCAGTCAAAAAAAATTATTTTTTTCCAAATATCTATCCTGCATTATTGTCTGACAAACTCAAGATAAAATGTGACATGTTAAAACACTCTTATGTGTCAAGTAAATTCTTAATTCCAATTCTGTTCATGTGTGGCTAAGATGGACATTTCAAGAATATGTACGAATTAAACCTAAACTACATTCTACGTCACGGGCGTGACTAATGTACGCTTACTCGCTTACACTATAAGATGAACACGGAAAACTGTATGAGATCTACAGCTATTAGGTTGTCCTTATTATGTTGCTACTTTAACTATCTCAATTTTTCTTATGGCCCTGAAAATGCTCGTATCTGAAAAAAATACAGATATATATATTTTTTCATAATAATAAAATAATTTTAGTGTTTGACGAATGAAATTTTATATGTTGGCTTTTTTTAGTGTTTGTCGGGTAATAAAACATTTTCTCATCATGCACGAGGGCTTTTATAGTGGTTGTTGGGTAGTAAAACGTTTACTTATCTCGAACTAAGGCATTAAGGCACTTTGTTACTCAATTTACTTAGAGGTTCCCCACGACCTTACGTGACGTGACGCGTAGCAGTTTAGTACTTTAACTACAAAATTGAAAGCACTACAGTTTCGTATTTATCTTGTCACTTTGAGATTTCTACAGCGCGTCTATATGTTTGTATACATCTCATTGTTCTTACAGAATATTCCAACCGAAATAAATTATTCTAATCTCTTCCATTTAAGATTTTCGATCTTAATATAACGTTCTGTTTCTGGCAGTTTCAGTTATATTTTTGCGCTTGAATCAAATGCATAATCCTACCACAGTCTTACCATGGATCTACTGACTCCAGAGAGTGTTTCCATCAAGAAGGAACCAAGGCCACAGGAAGAAGGCGGTTGTGAAATGCCGTATGGGGATATGGATTTTGACTTTTCAGATGTAAAGAAGGAATGCTTACAGCATGCGGAGAGTACTCGGAAAACCTGTAAGTTGCTTTGCTAATGTGAAAAAATGTATAATGTTAAATTTCGATGCTAGTAATCCATGTCAGTTTTGAAATGATGCTCAGGCAGGCAATCATTTTGTTTAGAAAAAAAGTTGCAATGCAAATGTCATAATGTTTTGTGTAAAATTTGATACTAGTATCAGTTTTGAGTTGCCCAGGCAGGCCATAATTATTGTTAAGAAAATCCTATTTTGCCGTACTTTGGTATTTACATTAGATAATATATTTACAGAAAACTGGCAAACTACAGAAAACTTCTCACGTACCTTATTTGGGATGTTGTATAAGTTACATTAGGGTGCACATAGTTAACACGTAATTTTTATTCAAACATTTTTTCTCCAACAATAAAAAACTCTGCATAGAATGTGCGCAAGAATAATTAGTATTTTCTTCTTGAAGCGGACAACTGCGGTCCTTCTTATTTCCTAAATTAACCTTAAAAGCCTGTTATCCATATTGTTGTTTATCCATATTATTGTTGTTATGCGAACAATCAAATGGTATCATTAATCGTACATTTTTAAAATAAAAGTTTTTAGTGGTAAAAATAAGTTATGTTGTAGTACTCTCTCGGAGATAGACGACTTTAACTGTACGATTTTAATAATGCTCTTCGTCTGGACTTATCAATAAAGTATTTTTGTTTGGTGTTTTAGGTAGCTCTAAAGTGGAGACTGTTAGCTTCAAGGTAGACCCAGCACCCCGAGAAGAAGATGGAGGGGATATTCCTTTTATGGAAATCGACATAGACCTGCCTGATGTTAAAAAGGAATGCCTAAAACGCTTTCAAAGAAATAAACAGACAACTGGTAAATAATGATTCGTGTTTTATTTTATTTTTACAACTTCTTTACTCTAACTTACGGCTTATTCGTAATATTTTTCAGACTCATTGACTGATCAAAAGAAACTTCCTGTGGAAAAACCATTATCTTGTTCCCATTGTAAGTACTCCTGCAAGTCAAAGTCAAAGTTAGTACTTCACTTGCGGACTCACAATGGAAAAAAACGTTGTTCATGTTCCGACTGCATAAATTTAAATCTTCGGAATGGAATTTTGACGAAAAGTGAAGAAAAACCTTTTTCATGTTCCGCTTGCAGTTATTCATGTTCTCTGAAGAAATATTTGACGAGTCACATGCTGACTCACAGTGGAGAAAAACCTTTTTCATGTCACGTTTGCACTTATTCATTTTCTCAAAAGGGATCTTTGAATAGACACATGCTGACTCACAGTGGAGAAAAACCTTTTTCTTGTCACAACTGCAACTATTCTTGTTCTCAAAAGGGACATTTGACGACTCACATGCTGACTCACAGTGGAGAAAAACCTTTTTCTTGTTCCGACTGCAAATATTTATGTTCTCGAAAGGATATTTTGAACATACACATGCTGACTCACAATGGAGAAAAACCTTTTTCATGTACCGTTTGTGCTTATTCAAGTTCACGAAAAGGAGATGTGACGAGACACATACTGACTCACAGTGGAGAGAGACCTTTTTCATGTTCTGTTTGCACTTATTCATGTAAGCAAAAGGGAGTTTTGACGAGACACATGCTTACTCACAGTTGAGAAAACCGTTTTCTCGTTTCTACTGCAACTATTCTTTTTCGCAAAAGGGATATTTTACGAGACACATGTTGACTCAAAGTGCAGAATGACCTTTTTTTATAATTTTATATTCTCGTAAGGAAGATTCGACGAAACCCATACTGACTCACAGTAGAAAAAAACCCTCGTCATGATCCAATCGAAGCTATTCTGCAGTGGATATAAGAATTATATATATAAGAATATATATCAGAACTCTATCTTTATATGATACACACGGACTTAATACAGAATAATAGGCTTGCTCGAAACAAAAGTTAATCTGTAATCTGGCGTCCCACAAACGAGTCTCCAGTATTCATAATTAATATCTTTCATAAGAACTTAAAGTAGACAGTGTTCCCCAGAAATATGTATTTGTTATCGCATTGTAAAATACTTGATTTTTTTCTTTTTAAAACTAAATAAACGATTATTTTTTTTTATTTTTTTATTTATTTATAATGTATTACAAAAAACATGGTAAGTAACACATTATTCCCAATGAGTTGAGATAAAACTCATTACGGGAAGTACAGACACATAAAATACATTTTACAAGGATATTACACTTTTAAAAAAAATACAACATATTGAAAAGGAAAAGAAAAATAAATAAAAAAAAGGAAAAATACATTGTTAAGAATAGAGATTTTAGAAATACTGAGAGACATCTAGAAACATAGTAAATCAACATATGAAAACAACATATGAAAGCGAGCGAAAATTCACTGGTTTAAAAACATTTTCAGGAAATAATCTTTAAGCGTTTTAACTAATATTTTTTTGTTAGTTACTGATTGCTTTATTTCATTAGGTAATGCATTGTATTGTCTATATGCAATATATTGTAATGAGTTAATACCAAATTTTGTTGTGTGGGTAGACGATGCTAGGTGTATTAGATTTTGGGACCGTGTTTTGTGCTGGTGTATGTCTGAATTAAATGCTGGTTTGATGTTAGTGTGTGAGGATCTATGTATGATTTGTAATATTGTACAAGTGATATTGTATTTAGGTAGAACCGTAAAAGGAAGTATGTTTGTCTTTAAATATATATCTTTGATATGTGTATCCCACGGTAGACGGTAGATATTCCTTATTGCTCGATTTTGAATCACTTGTATTTCTGATATTTGTTTTTTAGTAATAGTGCCCCAGATACTAACTAAATAACTCAGATGGGAGTGAATCATCGCATAGTATGTGGCCCGTAGTAGAGATGTAGAGAGAAGACCTTGGAGTCGGTACAGCACGCCGGTTATTGGGGATATTTTAGATTTCACATGCTCAACATGGGAATTCCACGAAAGTTTAGAGTCTATTAATAGCCCTAAATATTTCGTGACTTCTATATTTTGGAGCTTCTCAGTTCCAAGTGTGATATTCATGGGCACATAATCCTTATTACCGAAAGTTAAGTAGTGCGTTTTTTTTATATTGAGGCTCAATTTATTAATACGCAGCCAATTAGCTAGAATTGAGACATCTACATTCATTTGAGACTCCAGGTCACTCAGGCTTGTACTGTGATAATAGATTACAGTGTCATCCGCATAAAGTTGGAGGTTTCCAGAGATACCACATTTAGTTATGTCATTGACATATAGCAAGAAAAGCAGAGGCCCAAGAATTGATCCCTGTGGCACTCCACATGTGATTTTACCTAAGCCACTCGAGACACCTTTGACTTCAACAAGACAAAATCTATCATCTAAGTAGCTTCGGAGGAGATTTAGGGGCTTCCCAACAATTCCCAAATATTCCAATTTCTTTAAGAGTATTTCATGATCGACCGTATCAAAGGCTTTTTTGAGATCTATAAATATGGCTGCCACGTATTCACCCTGGTCTATATACTGTTGAAGGTTAGAGATAAAATCAAAGGCGGCACATTGAGTACTAGAATTTTTCCGAAAGCCATATTGTTGTGGTGTAAGGATATTATTCGCAGATATGTATTTTAGGAGTCTATCTTTGATTATGGTCTCAAATACTTTTGAAAAAACCGATAGAAGTGATATAGGACGGTAGTTAGAGATACATGTTTTACAGTCTCCTTTGTGTATAGGTATTATCTTCGCTAACTTTAATTCATTTGGAAACTTACCCGAGGACAGTGACCAATTAAAAAGTTCTGTAAGGTGACCCGCTAATTCTTCTTTACAAGTCTTAAGAACTGATGGTGTTACTCCATCGAGTCCCGGTGCTGCTTTCAGCTTAATTTTAGAGATGATCCTCAGTACCTCATCTTTGTTTGTCCTAGCCATGTACAAGGATTGGCAAGCCTTCGGTTCCACAAATACGGTATTACAGTCATCCGGGAATGACGGAATGGTAGCTGCTAGCTTTTTTCCTATTGAGAGAAAAAACTCATTAAATGCGGATGCTATTTGTCTCGGATCCTTAATTACGCAGTCATTTACCACGAGGGATTCTATTTCGTTAGTTGGTTTATGTGTTCGGTTTGATAGAATAGAGTTTATGATTTTCCAGGTTTTAGTGGGGTTATTTTGGTTTTGTTGAAAGCTGTTCGAATAATATTTGTGTTTTAGATTTCGCCTATAATTAGTAATGGTATTTCTCAATCTCTTTTTAAGTGTTACAAGAGTAAGATTACCAGGGTCTTGTTTCCACTGCTTGTGAATCTGGTTTCGTTCTTTGATTAATGTATTTAATTTGGAATCAAACCACGGAGTATTCAGTTGTACCCGACTTCTTAATCCTGTTTTTGGTGTAGTTGTACCTGATTCTATTGCCTTTTTAATGTGATAATTGAAACTTTTAAAAGGGTCTTCTGAGTTGCTTAAGTTGATCGTGAAATTGTTATCAAGAAGATAGGATTTTACTGACATACTGTTGATGATAGGTCTCGTAATCTGGGATTTGGTTCTATTATTAAAACATTTTTTTAAGTTGTTCTTATAATCAACAATAAGTATATTATGGTCACTGAGTGGATCATCAATATTCGATATAGTAGTCTGAATGTTTTGCCTATTTGATAAGATGTGATCTATTAAGGTGCTGCTTGTATCAGTGACTCTCGTGGGAAATGTTTTGTTATGTATTGAAAAATTGTAAGATTGTAAGATGTTGCAAAAATTTAATGAAGAGTGTGTGGATATGGATATGTCAATGTTAAAGTCTCCGAATATTAATGTATCTTGTCTACTTTCGTTCAGTATTTTTTCTAGATGTATTAGAAAATCCTGCATATTTGTGTTGGGTTTTCGATAGATAGCATAGATGTTAACTGGTTTCCTATCACTGCTACTAAGCGTTATACCTAAAAAAGGAATTTTCATTTGAGAAATTTTCAATAATTGCACACTTCATAGTATCAATCACATATATTGCTACGCCGCCTCCTCCTTCGTTGGGGCGAGAAGCAAAAACACTTTTGTAACCATTCAGGGAGTAAAACTTTTCCTCTCCAATCTTAAGCCACGTTTCCGTAATGACGAGCACGTGTACAATGTACCGCGAACTTTTTACTTTTTCTTCGATCTCATCAAACTTATTACGGATGCTTCTCGCGTTCATATACATTATTCGTAGACAGTTCGTCACGGGATTATAATTCTCGATGGTGAGGCACTTATGCTCATGTATGTTACACTCCATAATCTATAGTTGCAAGGTCGTTCTTGAGTGCAGCGATGTAGGCCGGGCAGTTGTCCCTATCTCCAGTTGAGTGATCAGCAGGCTTACCAAATCTGGTGCATGTCGCGCAAACTGGTTTGATGGTGGAATTTGGTATTTTAAAAGTTCTTTAGTCATAGTTCTTTCACAAACTTTATACATTTTGATTAAATTATTTTATCATATCGTTTGCCTTTTGAATTGACTCTTCAAGCGAATTCTTCTTGTTTATGCTATTAAGCCATGCTTTATGCTATGCCCGTTTAAGCTGATATTGTGATGAAGCCCTTTATTTAAAGAGAAGCAACATTGTACCTACCTAATCAGTGTCTCACCAGTACAGGTGTGACAATAACAAATCGTTTATGAACATATTTGTATTTACCTTTTACCCATTCTTATTTGTTATTTACTTGCATATTTAGCTAACATATTATTATAATAGATTAATATTAATATTACTTACATTTTCCATTTGTTACTATTTTCGTTATTATCATTTTGTTATTATTATGTATTTAAACATCCATGTATATAAATTTTTGGGCACCATGCCTGTTTTATGTACTTAAAGAAAAATAAATAAAATAAAAATAAATAAGACCTAGTTTGACGGTTTGCATTTAATTCGGAAGTGTGAAATGCTCCCAGAGTTGGTACATTAATTTTGAATGAATTATCATTAATTAATTGCCTAACTAACCATCACGCCTTTCCCCCGCAAGGGTAGGCAGAGAGGACGGACCGCAAAACAACTCGGTCTTGGCACACATTCCTCGCCTCATTCACATTCATACATCGTCTCATACATACTCCTCTATTATTCTGCTTGGATGAATCATAAAATATTATAAGATTGTCATTGAAATTTTTTTTTTATTAATTCAGTTTTTCAGAAGAATACAATTTAAAATAGACAACATTGTAAAACAGAATAACAATTGTGTCGCTACACTGAATTTAAAAATTAATGAACTTTTCTTTATTAACTTATTCTAAACGTATGGACACATCAAATGACAATAATAACAAGTTGAACACTTTTTCGGAAAATGATTTTCAGATGTGAAATATATAAGGTGGCTAAACGTTGTCAGCTTCATTCTTTAAATTTTATTGAAAGATGCTTTTAAATATGAGTGTCAATTGTAAACAATAATGAAATGTTACTGATCCGGTGTACTTTTTTGTGTTTAGTAGAAAATATTTACTATTTATTAATAAAACAAATGATTTATACACATAAAACCAACCGCCCTTATATTAATTGTACCAAATTATTATCCCTTACCGACTGGACCCAACGGTAACTGTATTATTTTGATCACAGTTCATTGGTTTAATTATATACCGCTAGTGCCACCTGGGTGCTCGCCTCTGCTATTTATTTTTTGTAAAGTCGCGTCGGCAAGAACAATTCCTGATTTTTGCCCGTTGAATTTGTTTCAATGTATTTTGTCAAGAGTTTTTTCATATAAAAGGTAAGGATTCCTTAAAAACGCTCTCTTGCTCAAAAACAACAAAAGGTTTCACCTTTCCTGAAAAATCACAGAAACTGGCCTCTATCTAGTGTATTTTTTGCTGTTAAAAGTGTCTAGTCATGTCATGTGAAAGTGTTATATAGTAATTCAGTATGCTCTCAAAAATAACGGAGTTTAATTTAAAAGAACCCTACAATTTATAACAGTAACACTAAATTGCAATGAGTCTCTTCAATTCTTTTATAATATCATCTGGCCAATTATAGAGAAACACACACCAACAAAAGTTAATAAAAACAGATTCATATCTGGTATTCCAGTGTTGTTATCCATCAAATCAAATAAAAGGATTAACTTAATTAAAAAAAATTGGGAATCCAAGAGACTGTGATAGTTTCACAATCCTACGATCAAGGGTCAAAACTGGAATACACGAATGCTTCCAATCTTATATTTATTGTATCGTAGACTCTTTACATCATAGTACAAAACCACTATGGACTTATGCAAAATCAAAAGGTATGACTCACTCAATTCCTAAAATAATGCACTTAAATGAAACTTTAGCAAACAGTGGTCATGAAATTAGTGAACTTTTCTCAATTTACTTCTGCTCTGTTTTTAATACAAATGATATGTCAAATCAACATTTGAATAGTGTTTCTCAAGAAAGTACCTACTCGCTTAGTCATGTTGAAATTTCAAAGGCTGAAATATTCAACGCAATGAAATAACTAAACTCAAACAAAGGTCCAGGTACAGATGCCATTCCACCATTATTTATATCAAACTGTGCTAAATCTCTTGTTTATTCTCTTCTTGTTATAATTCGTAAATCTCAAAAGGTGTTTTTCTTGATCTTTGGAAAATAGCACGAATTAATCTTATCTTCAAATCTGGGAATAAAAGCAACATCTCTAACTATTGCCCAGAAAGTATACTCTCATGTTTTGAGAAAATTTTCGAATTCTTAATCTATAAAAGCATTTTTACACATTTTAAACATATTTAAATTTTTTTTCGGCATGGATTCTTATTCAAAAGATCCACTACCATAAATTTAATCGAATATGAAGATTTTTTAAGTTCCAATTTTGACATTAGAACACAATTAGGTGAAGTCTATACTGATTTACGGGAGGCATTCGATAAAGTCAGTCATCCTCTTCTGATCCAAAAACTAAAATAACAGGTTTCCACGGCAACCCTCTGAGATGGACTATATCTCATATCTCTCACAGGAGTCAATATATACAAGTTAATTGTTATGAGTCCTCTCCCAAACTTGTCACATCTGGTGTCCCTCAAGGATCCCATTTAGGACCACTACTCTTTATTGTTTTCATAAATGATCTAACGGCAAAACTTTTTTTTTGTAAATGTTTATTATATGCGGATGACTTAAAAAATGTTCATCCCGTGAATTCACACGAAGACTGCGAAACTTTGCAAAAAGACCTCCTCACATTGTCTCAATGGTGCATGGATAACGCAATGGAATTAAATAATAGCAAATGTAATATCATCTCGTTCACGAAAAATGTACGTAAAATTGATTTCCCTTACACGATCTGTGATGAAATCCTAAAACGAGGAGACTCCATTAGAGATCTGAGAATCTTACTTGAGTCGAAGCTAACCTTCAGAAACCATTACCAAAACAAGGGATCGGTTCTGTCTCCGACTTTGTTTTTGTTGCACATCAATGACCTTTTGACATGTGCAGTGACTGAATACCCCGTGACAAGCCCTACACCGCCAACCACTCCTCCCACAGTAGACAGACCTCCCCCTCCCCGAGCCAACCCAGAGACCAAGTAGGAGACCTCGATTCGTAGCAGGTAATTCTTTATTCACATAAAGTTGCTTCACGTCCATTTTATCTAAGTTCGCAAGAAAACCAAGCATGATCGTATACATCAAGTAAATAAAACAATAGTTTTATTTATTTACATGCATTTAAATTATATTTAATAATGTTCGTAAGATCAATTAAGAGATATCAATTTAATAGAGTTATTAAATCTTTCAGACTGAAACGAGAGCAGAGCTGATGAGAAACTGATAGATCAGCAGAACGGCGCTGTGTTGGTGAAGAAAACTGGTTCATCGGTTCTGCTTATCCTGCGTAGATTGTGCTACGCGACGTATGAATTTATAATTTGGGTCGATCGTGCAGATTCATATACATATTCGTTTTGTTTTTAAATCGAATATAATATAACAATTTCTTTGAACTAAATATAATGTTTCCCGTTCTATGTTGAGAGAATACAATATTATTTGTTGTGTACTTGTTTTTGTTGAAATTTTTTTTATAATTATGTGTTGTCAATAAAACGTTTATTATGTACTACATGTCATGAATTATTTATACCTATGAGCTATGAGTTTTCCTATTTCATGCCAGAATTCCATAACACAAGGAACGCAGCTTCATCACTTTGCATTTACATCCAAGGTAACCAAGTTCGGATCACATATCTGAAATGTTCATTTTTTATTATTATATGACTTTCTTGTGCATATTAAATTACACAAAATGAAGAGCTCACCATTTGCACGTTTGAGGAGCGATTCCCGTGATGATTACAGTACATATATTTTTGTACTGCAGGACCAACGATAGCTATATGAGTGAAGTCAATTGCTCCTATCTCCCTGGATCACCGGACTGCTCAAATATTTGTCTGGCCTTTTGCATATCTGCAGCAGTCAAAGGAAATTTAACCCACGTCTGGAGTAGTGTGTCGTTGATAGCCGATGAAACATTTAATATGCATCGGCTAACCGATGAATGACGACAGCCAAGCCCCACTCGTGAACTATACCTTTCTGGTACGAGCCCTTGGCGTAGAATCTTACTGCAGTAAGTACCTGTGAAAAATTCAGCTATTAATAGTGTATCTTATTTTGTCATGGATTACATAGTTAATTGAATGTACCTCTCACCTGTGACTGGACAGAAAGTCCATGCTTTCTTCTCGGTTGTAAGATAGGGGATAACGAGTTCATTAGGAAGTGGCCAATTTCCTTAGATATTCTGAATAAATTCAGGAACTCCGTTTGCCCCATTTCCATGGGATTTTGGGCGTCTCTTAAGATACGGAAAGGAATTATAACTTTCTAGAGGTTTACTTCAAAACCCACAATTTCGAGCGCCAGCCATCCTGCAGCAACTTTATCTGAAAATAATTATTATTTATGTAGAAATCCTCAATGGTATGTGTAGTTTATTGTGAATTAAATCATTTTTATCTGGCTTTCGACATGTTACGTACTTAACAAACATCGCAATTTCGTTATTCATTTCATTTAATAGCATTATTGAGCCACAAACAAGTCACTAATCATGTTAACAGTCAATACATACGTTAATATTAAGTTTTCTCTTGTTAAAACTACGCAAATAATGCTAATCGTCAAAACGTCACACTTAAATAAAGCAAATTCTCCGCGAATGCTGACATTCGGCCGGCGAAAAACAGCTCACGGGGTACCCTTCGCGGAAGTTTTGGCGCGCTATCGAAAATTTAAGGATTCCATCTGTCATCGAGAGAACCGGAATCGCTTCATACGAATAATCCGAAAAAAATTGTTAATTTGAAGGAAAGGACGATTTTAGTGTAGTTAAGTAGATCGAGAATCGCCCTCCAGGATAGAATTGTAGTAATCATAGAGAGGGGGAGGAGAATGATTTTTCCAGAAGGGATTTGAATTAACCTCTTACTTTAAGCAGTTTATGAATCAAGGGATGGGATGTTATTGACTTCTTACATGTAAATGAGGTTCGCAGCATTCTACTTGCATTGCGTTGATTGGGGAAGATTTCATGGGTCCTAAGACAAGGCGAAAAGAGTCTATGGTATGTAATAAACTTCTTCCATTTTTTGTCAGCCTAGCCAAGCACGTTGTTTTATTGCGAACCTAATTAATTTCATATTATTTACAGTAGCTATGGGCGGGATCGAAACATTTACACGATTTAAATATTTTGATCGAAACATAAAAAGAATTAAGTTCTAAATCGATTGAATAGCTCGGAGTTCAGCGGGAGCAGTAGCTGCGGAAAGAGGCAGATTTTTATAGGTTTTTGGAGGGGGAGGGGGCACATAGTCAAAGTATGATATCTATGGCCTATCTGTCAAATGAACAAGACGCTTTACAGCTTGATGTGTTGTAAATATCAAATGTGCATTTCCACGTGATTATTGACACGCTACCTGTGAGTACCCTTAACTTAAAATATGAGAGTTATGCCATCGATCGTTTTCCATATTTTGTGTTCAAATTAATTGAGGTTATGTGCGTCTTCACGCTTTGTGCTTATAATGCTTTTTAGTACCATATCATTTAGTTTGGCTTGATAAACACCACTTTCATCTTTATACTAAATGCCAAGGCTTTATATTACTGTATTTAACTTTAAAATCTAAAATCTACCATTAAAACGTATAAAAAAATAAATTTAACATTAAAGGTATTTCCATAGACATGTATCTTTCATTATCAAGTAAACCACCGACAACATACAGAAATATAAAATATTCAATGTTGACTCAAAAAAGTAGCTGTCACGGCAGTTTCAAAGTAACAAACACGCAGGATTCGCGCGATTATAAATTTTACAATTTTTTCTATAAATCCTAAAAAATGAAACAAACGGTAAAATAAAGGTTATCTCATTGGCTATATAGCACCATAACGAGTTTGTATGACTCCATGTAAAAATTCTTATTTATGTTTTTTTTAATGTTGGCGAAAAATTAAAAAAAAATGATCGTCTTTATATCTCGAGCAATCGAGGCAAAATTATTTATTTCGCGTGGTCGCTCCAGTGATTTATTATTAAAATAATTATTTGAACTTACCCAACCATTCCAGCGCGTATTTTATTTTTTAGGCCACTGAACGTACCCAGTTTTTTATTATCTTTCCTCCCCATTGTATATGACTAGGAATTAAAAAAAAAACTATTACACGTAAACTGATTTTAGTTGAAAAAAATTTCACAGAACAGATCGGCACTAAGGTAAAGAACGTCTTTATACCGCCAGCAGTGGGCGGTAACTGAATACAATGCGTAAAACCCTTACGTAGACGGCATAAGGGTTATTTCACAATTGCAAATTCAATGTTCACCTCCCCGACAATCGATCAATATTCGTGTAAAAAACGCGAAAATGCATATTTTATAAAGTTCTGGTACATATATGAAAATTTTCTCCGATAATCGAATAAAAAATTGAATTTGCCACACTATGCAATAAACACATAGACTGACAATGGGTTTGTACATAGGATACTTTGCACTAGACGGTTTTTTTTAGGCCTGGTACATTATTTTTTTCTAGGCTTATAAAAATCTTCAAAAAAATGATCGTCTGCTGACAAGGCCAAGATGTGTTCTACTTGCAGTATTTAATTAAAGCATCTGTAGTATTTCTAAGCAATCAAATGTTCAAACCAATAACACCTGATTTAGCATTACTTGGTATTGGATCGCCTTAACGATTTCATTCACAGAGTTTTCATTATAATTGTAATAATATTTTGGGACGGTACTAAATCGTAAAAAATGGCAACACCTTGAACAAAACCATAGATCACTATCATGACCGCCTCTGTCACTGTAATTTGCAAGATCGTTCAGATTGTGATGTAACTTCATTATAATAAGTTATTGGTAAGTTCTAATGCCGATATTTCCCTCCCGAGTATTTTGAATGGTTAAATGTATAACTGCGCTGTGTCGCTGTTTACCGCGACCTAACCTTACTTATACCTGGGTTTACCGATATTTTGTCGGAGAGTAGATAGAATATGCGATCAGGCTAATTTAAATAGATATACAGAGGATGACAGCATTAGATTCTGCAAACCGTTATCAATTTTCTTTACTTTAAGTTCTATTCAATCAAAATTATTTAATCTTTTTCCAAATATTTACTCTGAATCCACCCAACGACGTCACAATACATCAATACTTATTGTCTGACAAACTCAAGATAAAATGTGGAAAGTAAAAACACTCTTATTTCTTAAGTAAATTTTTCAATTCCAATGCTGTTCATGTGGGGCTAAGATGGACATTTAAAGAATATGTACTAATTAAATCGATTTTGCATCGGATACTACATTCTACGTCACGGGCGTGTCTAATATACGCTTACTCGCTTACGCTATAAGATGAACACGGAATACTGTATGAGATCTACTGTTATAAGGCTGTCCTTAATTTATTTATTTATTTATTTATTTATTTATTGTAAGAAACAAACAGCATTTTTTTACAGGATTAGTTATACAAGAGGTTACATATGAGGTAAGCCAAAATAGTTTCTTATGCTAATGTTGGTTAATGTGATATAATACAAGATTTTAATTGGTTATAACCATTAACTGAAAATGAAAATGAAATTAACAAAAAAAATAAAAATCATTTAAATATATTAGAAGGAAGAAGGAATAGGAAAGGGCAAGAGGCAGAGGAAGATGGGATGGGGACAGGAGACGCTCATGTTGTACCTTTTCTATAACTGTGCATTAATTTAATTAATATTTGTGGTCGTGCGCTTGACTTCGTTTCGGTATTTCACAAGAGTATTATTAAGAATATCGATATTATTAAATTGCGTGTTATATTGCGCGCATATACGGGGGATTGGAGAATTTTTTCTAAGGTTGGTTCTGCACGCGGGCAAATGAAAAAAATGGTTTTGTCTGGTTGGCCTTGTAGGTATGTGAATTCTTAAATAATTTACGAGTTCAGGAGAGTCCAGGCCGTTATTCAGAATTTTGTATAAAAATATTTGATCAGATATTAATCTACGTGTTTGAAGTGGAGTAAAGTTGTGAAATTTTAAGGATTCGGTGTTATTTGCAAAGAGTAATTTAAATTTATAATTTATGTGTTTAAAAAATTTGTTTTGCACACTTTCGATTCTGTCAATATGGCATTGGTAGAACGGTGCCCAAATTAGTGTGCAGTATTCTAAGTGGGGGCGGATATACGTGGTGTAAAGGGAATACATGGTTTTAATATTGCGAAAAGGTTTAGATATACGAATTATAAATCCCAACATTTTATTGGCTTTGTTGATTACTTCGTTAATGTGTTTGATAAAATTTAGTTTTACATCCAGTACTACCCCAAGGTCACGGATTGATTCTATTTCATTGATATGTGTATCATGAAAGTTATAATTAAAATAAATTTTATTTTTGTTGCGCGTAAAAGATAATTTGTTGCACTTAGAAATGTTTATGATTAATTTGTTTAATTTACAGTATGCAAAAAGACGATTTAGGTCTTCTTGAAGTTTTATGCAGTCATTGATAGATTTGATTACTAAGTATATTTTTTTGTCATCTGCATATGCAAGGTAGTTAGCATGTAAAAAACATTTATAAATATCAAATATATATACATTAAACAGTAATGGTCCCAGATGGGAACCCTGCGGTACGCCAGAGGGCACAGTTAAGAAACTAGACTTAGTTCCCTCAACTGATACGCACTGTAGTCTTTTCTGCAGATATGAAGTTAGCCATCTAAGTAAGTCGCCATGGATTCCTAATTGGTGTAATTTTTTAATGAGGATAGAGTGGTTAACTTTATCGAAAGCTTTCGAGTAATCTGTGTAGATAACATCTACTTGGTGTCCATTATCCATATTGCTTGTTAAGTATTCAGTAAAGTTGACTAAGTTTGTTATTACTGACCTTTTTTGTAAAAAACCATGTTGTTGATTTTGTATGCTGCGGACAATAGTTATATAAATTTGATCGTACACAATACGCTCAAAGAGTTTACTAAATACTGTGAGTATTGAGATTGGGCGATAGTTTGCAATGTTACTTTTTGAACCAGTTTTATGGATGGGGATTATAATGGCTTCTTTGAATTTTGTAGGAAATATTCCTTTTTTTAAAGACATGTTAAATAAGTTAGTTAAAGGAAATGCAAGATTTTTGGCACATTTTGAGATAAAAAATGGCGAGATACCATCACTACCCGCACCCTTTGTAACATCCAATTCATTCAAGTATTTATTGACCAATGAGTTGCTTATTTGTACGTCCCCGATCGGGTTATCATTATTAACGCAGGTAGAATTATCTATATTACTGGGATCATCCGTGCCCTCATCGCTTACGTAAGTAGATTGGAAGTGTTTACAGAACAGTTGGCACACTTGATGAGCACCGGTGCCTGACTCGTCTTTTAGGTTCATGATTTGTGGTATGCCATTTGTCCTATTTTTGTTCTTAGCGTAATTCCAGAGACTTTTATTGTTAGTTGGAATACTAGACTCAACTGAATTTATATATTGGGTGTAACAATGTTTCTGTAAGTGTTTTTGTTGTATTCGTTTGATAGAGAACTCTATGTAATCAACTGGATTATTATTTGATTTCCATTTTTTGTGTAGTCTTTGTTTCTCATTTATGATTTTGATTAGGAGAGGTGAGTACCAGTTGGGAAATTTTTTCTTTTTGATGAAACGTTTGGGGACAAACTGGTTAATGGTGTTATTTAAAATGTCATCAAAAGTATAAATTGCTTCGTCAACGTCAGCATTATCGTGAGTAAAAGACCAGTCTGTTTTAGACAGGTGTTGGTTTATTAAATCATAATCAGCTTTATCATACCGACAAATTTCTTTTGGTGGAGCATTGATAGTTGGAAGTGTGTCTAATTGTAGTATGATTTTGAGCGATGGATGGTGTAAATCCTCTTTGACAAGAGGGTTGTATGCTTGAGATACAAGGCATTCCTCATTACAGATAACTAAATCTAGTATACGTTTATTGGCATTTTTGATGGAATTGTATTGGTTCAGTTCAGAGTAATGGATTGTGTCAGTAAGTAAGGAAGTAATTGAATTTAAATTTTCAGGTGTTAAGTGTGAATTTTTATCTTGTGGTTTCCATGTTATGGTGGGCATATTAAAGTCTCCAATTACGAAAATAATATCATCTGGGTTTTGATCTTTGACGTTAGCAAGCAAACAAAGGAATGAACTGAGAGCATTTTCATATCCATGTCCCTGTGGTAAGTATAGACAAGAAACATGAATGGTACGTTTTGAAGTATAGTTAGACGGGGGAATAGTTACCCAAATGCATTCAGCATTACAGACCAAGTCTTCGCGAGGGTATGCGTTAAGATTGTTATGAGTTATGATCATGACTCCACCGCCTCGACGAGAATCTGATTGGGTATTAATGCTATTAATTGTAATGTTATTTGTCCTATCCCGTCTAAAAATACTGTAAAATTCAGTTGGTGCCAGTTCCGGATCTAAAATAGAATCAATAAGCCAAGACTCAGATATACCGAAAATGAAGCAATCGTCATTCAAAAGAATATTACTGTGAAAAATCTCAGTTTTAGTACGTAGTCCTCTACAGTTCTGGTATATAATATTTAACATTTTAATTTAGTTGAGTAATAGTTGGGTATAATTTGGTTATAATATATGAGTATAACTGAAGAGTAGTGTATTATGAATGACATGAACGATATTAAATTGATAGAATAATGTACAAAAGTGAGCATCAAGTACAGGAGGAGGGGGGATAGCGAGATAAAGATGGGTAAGGAGAGTGTAGGAGTGTATCTTCTATATTGGGTAGTATATACATTCCTTATTGTAAATATACAAAAATTAATATTGAAAACAGAACAGACTATTTTAGCAAAATTTATAAGATAACTAGGTATAAACGAAATAGGAAATAAAAATAAGAATAAGAATAAAAATAAAAATAAAAATAAAAATAAACATAAAAATAGAGATAAAAATAAAAATAAAAATAATAACATTATTCAATGGTAAGTTAAAATTAAAAGAAAAATGCAGATCGTGCGAATGATCTTAAAATATGGTTATAAATAGAGGAAATAATATGAACAGCTTGCTTATAGCTTGTAAGTATACGAATAAAATAAAGTAGAGACCGTATCGACGGTATCAGGATTATTGTTAGTAGGCATTCTTGAAATATAGACAATGTCTATTAGTAGCATTATAGATAGATATGTACATGAAAGATATACAACGTTATAGTATTATTAACATGATATACAACGGTAAGTTAAAATTAAAAGAAAAATGCAGATCCTGTGAATGATCTTAAAATATGTTTATAAATACAGGAAATAATATGAACAGCTTGATTATAGCTTGTAAATATACGAATAAAATAATGTAGAGACCGTATCAATAGTATCAGGATTATTGTTAGTAGGCATTCTTGAAATATAGACAATATCTTTTAGTAGCATTGTAGATAGATATGTACATGAGAGATATACAATGTTATAGTATTAATAACATGATATACATCGAAAACATAAGATAAACATGAATAATAAACAGTAATAATAGTATCACTGCATTTTGAGCATAGGTACATGAGATATAGGTATACAATGAGATAAAGGCACACAATATCGTCGAAATTGTAAATAAATGTCGTGAAGTACACACGCTGCCAGTAGCCTAATTGTAAGTAGGTATCGACAACTGTAAGATGCGCGGTATTGCGATAATTTGCCTGCACGAGTATTATAATACGGGCGTTTCTAAATGTGTATAATATTTTAGCAGGCTGAATTGAATAATAATAATTACTTAATTGTATGGCGAGCGGGTACTACATAGGTATTCATAAGATGTTTGTTATTATGGTTTGTGGGCAGATTAATAATAAAGTTATAATATGTAGGATAAGTTATAATGCGATAATGTAAGTTAAGTATATTATATATGTACCTACGTACTTGTTGATAATTCAAACTATTCACCATTCGAGCAAAATATGTTTTTAATAACGTAGTTTTAGAGATTATTATTTATATTATCAAAAACAAATCACTTTTTATTATTATTTTTAGTAACCTACTTTTAAAAATACCGATAATGATGCCACAAGGTATTTATGCTAAGTTTGAAGAGATTATTATTTATGTTTATTGGTTCTGGAACGCAGACCGATCGGTCTGGAGTCATCATTAACAGAACCAGCAATGGAATCGGAATCGGGCACGGCGCCGGTGGACTTGTTAACTGGAGGAGCTGCTGGGTTAAGAGCCTTGGCCCTCGTCAAGAGGGCGGTCACGATATCCAGCTGCTTTTGGGAGTTGATGGCGCGCTTGCTGCCATCCGGAAGGAGAACGACGATGGTTCCATCACTGGTCCAGCATTTGAATGGTGTAAAGACCGAACGGACCTTGGAGAATAACTTCTGCCGTATGGGAGTGAGCGACTCTGTTAAGAGGAGAGCAGAGTTTTTCAGACCCTTTTTTCTTTCCCACACGGATCGACGATCGGACTGGCGCAGGAACTGAAGCAGGATGGGCCTGCTCTTATTGGGCAAGGCACGACCCAGTCTCTTGGCGCACTCGATGCCCTTGATGGCGTCGTCGGGGCATCCTAGACCGGTCAAAACATTGCTCATCAGGGAGCGGGTGTCTTCAGATGGTGATTCTTTAACACCGTGCAGGAGAAGAACATGGTTCCTGGAAGCTGCGTCAATTGCATCCACACGAAGCTCCAGTCTGGTCACATCCTCCTGAAGGGCGCACAAATCAGCAGTAATCTTAACCTTGAAGGCCGCAAAATCATCATGGATCTTTTTAAAGTCAGTTTGCGAGTTGCCGGGTTTATTTAATGCCGTGTTCAGTCTCTTTTCGAAGTCGCTCATTGTAATAGTAAATTTATCGTTCAGCTGCTCGATTGACATGTTGTTAGTGGGTAGATAAAAAACACGGTCACTTCGGTGTATTATTAAAATATTAGCACTGATATTATTATTTCATGTGTTATTGTTCTGAGACCACGCACAATTGCTGTACTACATACTAGATTAAAATTGAACTTGTATAATAAGAACCCGATTGATAGTACATTAATTAATATGTAGTATTGATATCACGTGTGACACGCACGGAGGTCGGTAGATTTTTTATGTCGGTAGATTAATACAATTATGTGTTGCTACTTTCACTATCTCAGAGAATGTTTACATCTTAAAATCATCGTTACATATAATTTTTCAAAATAATCAAATAATTTTAGTGTTTTACGAATGAAATTTTATATTTTGGCTTTTTATAGTGCTTGTCGGGTAGTAAAAACACATTTTCATCACGCACGAAGGCTTTTTATAGTGTTTGTCGGGTAATACAAACATTTTCTCATTACGCACGAAGGTATTTTGGCACTTTGTTACTCAGACACTCAGAGGTTACATTTACTCAGAGGTTGCACACGACCTTACGTAATAATAATAATAACGTTTATTTGACAATATTTTGTAAATATTTATGTTGAGGGATCAGTAGGATTTATAGGCCCTGTTAGAAGTTCTACCGAGCCGAACCCTCTGATATGAAAATATCTGGAGTCGGTGAATTTTTTTTCCCATTTGATCTCTGGTGAGTTGACGTGTTGTTGTTCTTGTATTGTTTTGTATTTATTTTACTTATGTAATGCACTTGCATAGTGTTGATTGACTAGCTGATCATTTGTGGAAAAGTGAGTGGAAGGGTTTAGTTTTTCCTATGGGAAGATTTAACCCGGACAACAAAATCGGAAGCAATACAAAAAAACATGTTTGCATATAGTTAGTATACATACATTTAGATGATTATATTGCCAAAAGGGCAACTGCTCAGCTGTACATTCCGGATTTCTCCGAAAATGTAGCTGGTTTTCAGCAGTGCCTTTAATATAATGTGTTATAAATCGTTTAATTTAAATAAAACATTTTAATTAAAAATAATAATAATTCAATTTTTCAATTAATAATAAAAAAATTAATTTAATTTTTAATTAATAATTTAAATAAAACATCAAAATTCAAACTAATTCAATAAATCAAATATAAAAAAATACAAATTTCTAACTAAAATAAAATAAAATATAAATTCAGGATTAAATTTACATAAAATACACAGTTAAATTAAAAATAAAAAATAATCACAAGTAGGTGTCCCTTTCATTTTGAATTCGATCAATTATGATGTTATGATGTTGTGCGGTTGACTGTGCTGTCAGCAACCATTCGCTCCAGAGCTTCTTAAAGCACTGCAACGATGTTGTTGTTCGAATAGGCAGTGGTATTTTATTCCAAAGTTTTGACGATGAGTTTTTTTAATTTTTTTTTATAGTGAATACCTCACAAGAGTCCCAACTGCTCCCGTCTGGAGCCAGTGAGACTATGGCATCCCCAATTGGGGGATGTTGTGAGGCTGAAGGTAAGTGGGGAAGGGAAAGAGGAAGGTGGGGAAGTACCTGGCTATTCAGATCTAGTCACTAAACACGGCTAAAGCCATTTGGAGCAACGTTTCAATTCTGAATGGTGGTCTTACACCAGGGCGATACTGGTAGTATCTTCCACTCTGGATCGTGCCGCAAATATACTTTATATTATTTTAATTAATTAATTGTGAAATAACACAAATTAATCAAATAAAATTTATTCGCGCACGCCGGGTTCGAACCAGCGACCTTCGGAATGGCAGTCCAATGCGTTACCACTGGACTATGCCGGCCGTCAAGTAGCTAAAAAGAGTAGCTAAAACTACCCTCAAAACAGCAGTTTTATGACGTGTTTTATACGCGTGACGCAAAGCAGTTTAGTACTAAATCTACGAAATTGAAAGCAATACAGTTTCGCTTTTATCTTGCAGATTTGAGATTTGTACAGCGCGTCTATATATTTGCATACACCACATTGTTTAAACAAAATATTCTTACTGAAATAAAATAATCAAATCTCTTCCACTTAAGATTTTCGTTCTTAATGTAACGTTCTGTTTCTGTAGGTTTCAGTTATATTTTTGGGCTAGAACCAAACCATAAACCTACCACAGTCTTACCATGGATCTACTGAATCCAGAGCGTGTCTCCATCAAGAAGGAACCAGGGCCACAGGAAGAAGGCGGTTGTGAAATTCTGTATGGGGATATGGATTTTGACTTTTCAGATGTAAAGAAGGAATGCTTACAGAATGCGGAAAGTACTCGGAAAACCTGTAAGTTGCGATGCTTATGTCGAAAACTGTTTCGCGTAAAATTTCGATGCTAGTAATCCATGTCAGTTTATAGTTGCCCAGGCAGGCCATAATTTTTGCTAAGAAGTACTTGTTTGTGTTGTTCTTGCCGTACTTTGGTATTTAAATTAAATATTATATTTACGGGAAACTGCCACAAGTTACATTAGGGTTCATTAAAACACATGTAATATTGATTCGATCATCATTTCTCTAACATTACAAAACTGTTTAAAGAATGTGTTCAAGAGTAAATAGTATATCCTCCTTGAAACGAACATCTGCGGTCCTTCTTATTTCCTTGATGAACCCTAAAAGCCTTTTATCCGGATTCCCGTTTATAAAGGGTAATAATCAATCGTATCATTTATCGTATATTTTTAAAATAAAAGTAAAAAAAAATATATTTTTTTGTAGTACTCTCCAGGAGATGGACGACTGTAATTATACTATTTTATAATGCACTTCGTCTGGACTAATCAATTTAGTATTGTTGATTGGTTTTTAGGTGGCATTAAAGTGGAGACTGTTAGCTTCAAGGTAGAATCAGGACCTCAAGAAGAAGATGGAGGGGGAATCCCTTTTATGGAAATAGACCTTCCGGATGTTAAAAACGAATGCCTTAAACGCCTTCAAAGAAAAACACAGACAACAGGTGAATAAAGATTCATGTTGTTTTTTTTACATGTATTGAATTAATGATTCTTATACTTACACTAATTCGTAATGTTTTTCAGACTCAATGACTGATCAAAATACACGTTCTTTGGAAAAACCATTATCTTGTTCCCATTGTAAGTACTCCTGCAAGTCAATGTCAAAGTTAAATTGTCACTTGCGGACTCACAGTGGAGAAAAACCTTTTTCTTGTTCCGACTGCAAATATTCATGTTCTCGAAAGGGAGATTTGACGTTTCACATGCTGTCTCACAGTGGAGAAAAACCTTTTTCATGTTCCATTTGTGCTTATTCAAGTTCTCGAAAAGGAGATTTGACGAAACACATGCCGACTCACAGTGGAGAAAAACCCTTTTCATGTTCCATTTGTGCTTGTTCATATTCTCGAAAAGGAGATTTGACGAAACACATGCCGACTCACAGTGGAGAAAAACCTTTTTCATGTTCCATTTGTGCTTATTCATGTTCTCGAAAAGGAAAATTCACGACACACATGTTGACCCACGGTGCAGAAAAACCTTTTTCATGTTCCATTTGCAAATATTCATGTTCTCGAAAGGAAGATTTGACGTTTCACATGCTGACTAGCAGTGGAGAAAAACCTTTTTCATGTTCCATTTGTGCTTATTCAAGTTCTCGAAAAGGAGATTTAACGAAACACATGCTGACTCACAGTGGAGAAAAACCTTTTTCATGTTCCATTTGTGCTTATACATATTCTCGAAAAGGAGATTTGACGTTTCACATGCTGACTCACAGTGGAGAAAAACCTTTTTCATGTTCCATTTGTGCTTATTCATGTTATCGAAAAGGAATATTGACGAGACACATGCTGACTCACGGTGAAGAAAAACCTTTATCATGTTCCGTATGCAATTATTCATGTTTTCGTGAGGGAAATTTGACGAGACACATGCTGACTCACAGTGGAGAAAAACCTTTTTCATGTTCCATTTGTGCTTATTCATGTTCTCGAAAAGGATATTTTACGAGACACATGCTGACTCACGGTGGAGAAAAACCTTTTTCATGTTCCGTATGCAATTATTCATGTTTTCGTAGGGAACATTTGACATTTCACATGATGACTCACAGTGGAGAAAAACCTTTTTCATGTTCCATTTGTGCTTATTCATGTTCTCGAAAAGGAGATTTGACGAAACACATGCTGACGCATAGTGGAGAAAAACCTTTTTCATGTTCCATTTGTGCTTATTCATGTTCTCGAAAAGGAGATTTAACGAAACACATGCTGACTCACGGTAGAGAAAAACCTTTTTCATGTTCCGCTTGCAATTATTCATGTTTTCGTAGGGAACATTTGACGTTTCACATGATGACTCATAGTGGAGAAAAACCTTTTTCATGTTCCATTTGTGCTTATTCATGTTCTCGAAAAGGAGATTTGACGAAACACATGCTGACGCATAGTGGAGAAAAACCTTTTTCTTGTTCCGACTGCAAATATTCATGTTCTCAAAAGGGAAATTTGACGATACACATGTTGACCCACGGTGCAGAAAAACCTTTTTCATGTTCCGTTTGCAATTATTCATGTTCTCAAAAAAGAGCTTTATCGAAACACATGCTGACTCACGGTGGATGAAAACCTTTTTCATGTTCCGTATGCAATTATTCATGTTTTCGTAGGGAACATTTGACGTTTCACATGATGACTCACAGTGGAGAAAAACTTTTTTCATGTTCCATTTGTGCTTATTCATGTTCTCGAAAAGGAGATTTGACGAAACACATGCTGACGCATAGTGGAGAAAAACCTTTTTCTTGTTCCGACTGCAAATATTCATGTTCTCAAAAGGGAAATTTGACGATACACATGTTGACCCACGGTGCAGAAAAACCTTTTTCTTGTTCCGACTGCAAATATTGATGTCCCCAAAAGGGACATTTGACGATACACATGCTGACTCACAGTGGAGATAAACCTTTTTCTTGTTCCGACTGCAAATATTGATGTTCTCAAAAGGGACATTTGACGATACACATGCTGACTCACAGTGGAGAGAAACCTTTTTCATGTTCCGTGTGCATTTATTCATGTTCTCGTAAGGGAAATTTAACGAGACACATGCTGACTCACAGTGGAGAGAAACCTTTTTCATGTTCCGTGTGCAATTATTCATGTTCTCAAAAGGGATCTTTGATGAAGCACATGCTGAACCACAGTGCATAAAAACCTTTTTTGTGTTCCGTTTGCACTTATTCATGAACTCGCAAGCGAAATTTGACGAATCACATGTTGATTCACAGTAGAGAAAAACCTTATTCATATTCCGTTTGCAATTATTCATGTTACCAAAAGCGTTATTTGACGAAACACATGCTTTCTTACAGTGGAGAGAAGCCTTTTTCATTTTCCGTTAGAACCTAACATGAAATTGGTCTGTAATTATTTATTAAGGCGTGATTTCCATTTTAAAAGATAGGCCTTCCGATGCTATATTTTAATTCATCAGGAGGGTGGCTCGTGTCAATTATTTTGTTTTTTTACGTGTGTATTTATAGAAGTAAGTAATTTTTATTATTTTTTACGAATCATGTATACGAAATAATTACGAATTAATAACTCCAAACCAAACATAACTAAACCATAAAAAAGTGTATAGTAAATAAACACCTTTTTCGAGATTTTACCAACTATACTCACACTTACAATACAAATATATGCACTTACATATATTAAATATTAATATAATTTTTTTACATGTTTATTATGAATACTCAATTTACAAAAAAAAAAAATAATAAATATTCAATTTTAAAATCAAAAAAAAAAAACAAAATTAAAATTAAAACTTATAAAAAATAAAAACTTTCTTCTGCAACACATTCTACTTGTCAAACCTATACATAACCACGTAAACACCTCAGCACAGGTTCTCCTAGTGAGGTGTTCACGAAACATACAATATTACTCACATACAGTTTCACCTTCTCAAACCTACCTTACACACAATATAATATTATAGTTTTTTTTTTGTTTTCCATTATTTCTGGCTTTCACCCTTCAAGGGTGTTCTTGGCCATCATTTAAAATTATTGAGAAATGAAAGGTGAATTTAAATATTAATTTTATTTAAATAGGCAAATTTCAAAATTATAATGAAAATCGGAGTCGAGTTCAGACTTAGAAGAGATGAGATGTTGAATGGAGGGGAGGCAATTTTAGATAAGGCTTGATAGAAGAGAGGATATTTGTTTAGAGAGGGACAACCAAAAAATATGTGATCTAAAGTTCCCACTTCTAGACCACAGAATGTACAATCTGGGGAGTGAAAGGATGTGAATTTTAAAAAGATGGGAAGGAACGGAACAATGTCCGATCCTCATTCGAATGAGTGAAGAAATTTCTTTTTTGGAAAAATGAGGGAATTGCTGAAACCACGGTTTTGATGGGATAGTCCTTTGTATTGAGGCATAGCAGGATCCCTTGGATTGACTAGCAATGTGCCAATACTCCGACCAAACATTGCGGGATCTATCTTTGATGATGGAAAAAATGTCAGATAGGGGAATGTGGTTTACGAGGGTAACAACAGGGTTGGACGCTCCTTGTTTTGCCAAGGCATCCGCAATATCATTACCCATGACACCAACATGTCCAGGAATCCAAATCAGAGTTACAGTTTTAGCGTGCGAACTGCGAATTTCCTGATTCGACGGAGAGGTTATGTGAAAATGCGCTATTTACGCGCAGATTGTTTAAAATCTAAAAAGTTTATGAATAGCATTTATAATTATATAGTTGGCGGCATCATCATCTGAGGATGAGCTGTCCAACAGATCCAGCCATAGGCGACAAGTATCATCCATTTCGAAAACGTGCTCAAGCTGTCAGTAAGTAAAGTTGTCACTTTGACAGATGAAATTATGTTCCTCGGCCGCTCTCGAATTCAACTGACCCCCTCTCCTACCATAGGAAGAAATATTTGATAGCGTCGTGTGTCGGTAGAAAAGATGATGCGCTGTACATTAACTTTTGATGTGAGCTTTGCGTGTGGCAGCAGCTTGAGTTACACGGATCTTACGGCAGAGTGAGCGAAATACAAAATTAATTGGCATCGGTGACGTCACAAACATAGATTTTTACCGGATCTACGGTTTGGGTTTCGGTTTAGAAGCGGAGTTATTCGCCCCGCCAAAAAACCGCCACTAAAATACTTCTGTCAGCTAAACAGCTGTTCATCAGTGTCACCAGATATAAGGCGTCCACATTGAATATTAAAAATAACGGGGTACTTGATTTAAACCGTAACAACTTTTCTTAATCTTACCCATTATGCTTATATCAGCCTTGCATTCTTCTCTGATCTCCGCATTTCTCACACGATCATACATTGTCTTAGAAAACAAACTCCTTTTCTTGCACATAGTTTCCATTATAATAGAAATAATTAATTAGGACGGTACTAAATCGTAAACAAATGGCAACACCTTCAACATAACCATAGATCGCATTCATGAAAGCATCTGTCACTGTAATTTGCAAGATTGATCACATTTAGTATCGGTAAGTTCTAATGCCGATATATTCCTCCCGAGTATTTTGTAAGGTCAAATGTACAACTTCACTATGTCTTATGCCTCCTAATTTAACTTTGTCCCCAAAAATATTTTGTCACAGGCAATCGAATATACGATTATGTCACTTTAAATAGAGATACGGAGGATGACAGCGTCAGATTCTGTCAACCGTTATTAATTATCTGAACTTTAAGTTCTATTCAGTCAAAATTATTTAATTATTTCCAAATATTTATTATGCCTACACCAGATGACGTTACAATAAATCTAGACTCGTTATTGTCTGACAAAATCAAAATAAAATATGGCAAGTAAAGACACTCTTCATGTTTCAAGTAAATTCTTAATTCCAATGCTGTTCACGTGTGGCTTAGATGGAAATTTAAAGAATATGCACGAATTAAACGATAACGGGCCGCGTTTCATGAATTTTATCGGATACTACATTCTACGTCACGGGCGTGGCTGAAATAACAACATACGCTTACTCGCTTACACTATTTACTATATGGGATACTGTATGGGATCTACTGCTATAAGGTCGTTCTTATTATACCAATGTGTTACTAATTTCTTTATCTCTCTTTCTCTAATATCGCTGAAAATGTTTTTTTTTAAAACAATCGAAAAAATATATTTTTCCATAATAATAAAATAATGTACCTAAGTGTTCTACGAATTAAATTTTATCTCTTGGTATGATGTTTGTCGGGTAGTAAAAACATCTTCTCATCACACACGAGGGCTTTAAACAGTGTTTTTTCGAGTAGTAAAAGCATCTTTTAATCACGCACGAGTGCTTTTTAAAGTGTTTGTCGGGAAATAATAAAAACATGTTCTCATTACGTAGGAGGGCATTTTGGCGCTTTGTAACGCAATTTACTTAGATGTTCCACATAATTTCTCCAGCGCGTCTATTTGTTTATAATGAAACGTCTTTTTTTTTTAATAATATTGATAACATTTTATGCTTTTGACTGTCCAACTAGGAAGGATTCCCGTTTTAGGACAGTCAAATTTACATGTTTCAAGTTATCCTAGACGAATACAGGATTTAAGACTAGATAAAATAAGTATGTTAAAACGAAGATACATAAAAATATATATAAAAAAGATGCATAAAGATACATAGAGGCGTTCGAGATAAATAATTATCTAATTACATTTTTAGTAACATTTCGGAATCAGTCCTGCCTAGATCCAACAACCATTTTGTCACTCTTGGACCGAAGGATGACAATTCACACAGTTTCAGCTGAGAGGGGATTTTATTATATATTTTAGGACGTAGATTGAGAATATTTTTTGATAAGCCGCTCTGTTGCTTGTTGGAACGGAAAGGTCATTTCTTCCCTAACTTCTGGTTTGATGTTTATGTTCGGCTGTTTTCATTTTGTTTTTATTTTTATGAACAAAGATTGCATTTTTTATATAGTACTGTCGGACATCTAGTACATTAAATTCCTTGAAGAGAGCTTCGCTCGAATATCTGAAAGGTTTCTTCATAATAACACGTAAAATAGATTTCTGTGCCTTCAATAACGGGTTTAATGTTGTTCTTCCTATATCTCCCCACCCAATGCAACCGTAGGTTATGATTGAGTTACACAGCCCGTTGTATATGTTTTTTTTAAATTTCCCGTAATGAAATAAATATGTGAATCAGGGTGCGCACTCTTTTAGCTACATTTTCAATCTGGTTCTTCCATTTTAGGTTATTATCAATTATAACGCCTAAATATTTATTAAATTTAACAGACTCGAGGGCTTCACACTTACATGGAGCGTTATTATTTCCAAAGTTACAGTTAATTTTATGTATTATGGTGGTGAGGTGTTTGGAGTTGCCCTGAAATAGTAGAACTAAATGTTAGGTATTTGGTTTTTGATACGATTTATGTATGCAGATTGCTGTCCAGCCATTGTTTCACTCTGTTTATACCGGTGTTAGCAAGGTGGTGTGTTTCCTTCCATTCGTCTCCTTCAAAAAATATAACAGTATCATCTGCGAACGTAATAATTTTCCCACCTATATGTTGATTACATAGTTCGTTAATATATATAATGAAGAGAAGAGGACCTAGCGTACTTCCTTGTGGCACACCAACATTATTTTCTAATGAAGTGCTAATATCCACATTAATTCTAGTTTGTTGGAATCGATTAGAAATATAACTCTATATCCATTTAAAAGCTTTTCCCGTTATTCCTATATTTCTCAGTCTTTATAGGAGTATTTTATGAGATATTGTGTCGAAAGCCTTGGCCAGGTCCAGGAATAGGGCAATGGTTTTCTTGCCCCGGTCCACATTTTCTGCTATAGTTTCCGTGAGAAATGTGATGGCATCAACCGTTCCTTTACCCGACCGAAAGCCGTATTGGTTTGGGCTTAGCAATTTATGGTTCTCCACATATTCGCTTAGCCTTGTTTTAAAGACCTTTTCAATGACTTTGGATATTGCGCTTAACAGTGATATTGGCCTATAGTTTTCAACGAGAAATTTTGGTCTATTTTTGTGAATTGGGACAATTATTGATTTTTTGAAGTGATCGAGAAATATTCCCGAAGCAAAGCTTAAGTTATAGATATATGACAGCGGAGCGGCAATTTGAAAATGTATTTTTTTATTATTTGTGTATTTAGAATATCTGGGCCCTTTGCATGTGTAGTTTTAAGACTGATGATTATTTTTATGATCTCTTCTAAAGTGGTTGGTTTAGTTTCAAATGAAAAGGTTGGATTGTTTGTTTTGATTTCCGACGCTAAAGAGTCTTCAGTTTTCTGAGTCTCTTTTAAAATATTTTTTGCTTGTTTAGAGCCAACGAATGCAAATTATTGATTTGTATGACACGCAATAGTTTGAGGGTCTTTTAAAGTCAAATTTGAAAGTATAGCCAAGTTTGAAAGTAAAAAACACGCAGGATTCGCGCGATTATAAATTTTACGATTTTTTAATATTTTTTCTATAAATCCTAAAAAAATTAAACAAATGGTAAAATACAGGTAAACTCATTGGCTATATAGCACCTAAACAAGTTTGTATGACTCCATGTAAAAATTCTTATTTTATGTTTTTTTAATGTAAAAATTAAAAATAATGATCGTCTGGATATCTCGAGCAATCGAGGCAAAATTATTTATTTCGCGTGGTCGCTCCTGTGACTTATTATGAAAATAATTATTTGAACTTACCCAAACATTCCAGCGTGTATTTTATTTTTTCTAGGCCACTGAGCTTACCCAGTTTTTTTTTTATTATCTTTCCTCCCCATTGTATATAACTAGGAATTAAAAAAACGATTGCCCGTAAACTCATTTTAGTTGAAAAATTTCACAGAACAGATCGGCACTAAGGTAAAGAACGTCTTTATACCGCCAGCAGTGGGCGGTAACTGAATACAATGCGTGAAACCCTTACGTAGACGGCATAAGGGTTATTTCACAATTGCAAATTCAATGTTCACCTCCCCGACAATCGATTAATATTCGTGTAAAAAAACGCGAAAATGCATATTTTGTAAAGTTCATATATGAAAAAATTAGTACACATATGAAAATTTTCTCCGAAAATCGAATAAAAAATGAATTTGCCTCACTATACTATAAAAACGTAGACTTAAAATGGTTTCTAAATAGGATACTTTGCACTAGACAGTTTTTTTAGGCCTGATACTTTATTTTTTTCTAGGATTATAAAAATCTTCAAAAAAATGATCTTCTGCTGACAAGGCCAAGATGTGTTCTACTTGCAGTATTTAATTAAAGCATCTGTAGTATTTATAAGCAATCAAATGTTCAAACCAAAAACACCTGATTTAGCATTACTTGGTATTGGATCGCCTTAACGATTTCATTCACAGAGTTTTCATTATAGTTGAAATAATATTTTGGGACGGTACTAAATCGTAAAAAATGGCAACACCTTGAACATAACCATAGATCACTATCATGAAAGCATCTGTCACTGTTATCTGCAAGATCGTTCAGATTGAGATGTTACTTCATTATAATAAGTTATTGGTAAGTTCTAATGCCGATATTTCCCTCCCGAGTATTTTGAATGCTTAAATGTATAACTGCGCTGAGTCGCTGTTTACCGCGACCTAACCTTACTTATACCTGGGTTTACCGATATTTTGTCGGAGAGTAGATAGAATATGCGATCAGGCTAATTTAAATAGATATACAGAGGATGACAGCATTAGATTCTGCAAACCGTTAACAATTTTCTTTACTTTAAGTTCTATTCAATCAAAATTATTTAATCTTTTTCCAAATATTTACTATGAATCCACCCAACGACGTCACAATACATCAATACTCGTTATTGTCTGACAAACTCAAGATAAAATGTGGCAAATAAAAACACTCTTATTTCTTAAGTAAATTTTTCAATTCCAATGCTGTTCATGTGGGGCTAAGATGGACATTTAAAGAATATGTACGAATTAAATCGATTTTGCATCGGATACTAAATTCTACGTCACGGGCGTGTCTAATATACGCTTACTCGCTTACGCTATAAGATGAACACGGAATACTGTATGAGATCTACTGCTATAAGGCTGTCCTTATTACAATTATGTGTTGCTACTTTCACTATCTCAGAGAATGTTTACATCTGAAAATCATCGTTACATATAATTTTTCAAAATAATCAAATAATTTTAGTGTTTTACGAATGAAATTTTATCTTTTGGCTTTTTATAGTGCTTGTCGGGTAGTAAAAACACATTTTCATCACGCACGAAGGCTTTTTATAGTGTTTGTCGGGTAATACAAACATTTTCTCATTACGCACGAAGGTATTTTGGCACTTTGTTACTCTTTTTACTCAGAGGTTGCACACGACCTTACGTAATAATAATAACGTTTATTTGACAATAATTTTTACATGTTTGCATATAGTTAGTATACATACATTTAGATGATTATATTGCCAAAAGGGCAACTGCTCAGCTGTACATTCCGGATTTCTCCGAAAATGTAGCTGGTTTTCAGCAGTGCCTTTAATATAATGTGTTATAAATCGTTTAATTTTAATAAAACATTTTTATTAATAATAATAATAATTCAATTTTTCAATTAATAATAAAAAAAATAATTTAATTTTTAATTAATAATTTAAATAAATCATCAAAATTCAAACTCATTCAATAAATCAAATATAAAAAATACAAATTTCTAACTAAAATAAAATAAAATATAAATTCAGGATTAAATTTACATAAAATACACAGATAAAATCAAAATAAAAAATAATCACAAGTAGGTGTCCCTTTCGTTTTGAATTCGATCAATTATGATGTTATGATGTTGTGCGGTTGACTGTGCTGTCAGCAAACATTCGCTGCAGAGCTTCTTAAAGCACTACAACGATGTTGTTGTTCGAATAGGCAGTGGTATTTTATTCCAAAGTTTTGACGATGAGTTTTTTTTATTTTTTTATAGTGAATACCTCACAAGAGTCCTAACTGCTCCCGTCTGGAGCCAGTAAGACTATGGCATCCCCAATTGGGGGATGTTGTGAGGCTGAAGGTAATGGGGGAAGGGAAAGAGGAAGGTGGGGAAGTACCTGGCTATTCAGATCTAGTCACTAAACACGGCTAAAGCCATTTGTAGCAACGTTTCAATTCTGAATGGTGGTCTTACACCAGGGCGATACTGGTAGTATCTTCCACTCTGGAACGTGCCGCAAATATACTTTATATTATTTGAATTAATTAATTGTGAAATAACACAAATTAATCAAATAAAATTTATTCGCGCACGCCGGGTTCGAACCCGCGACCTTCGGAATGGCAGTCCAATGCGTTACCACTGGACTATGCCGGCCGTCAAGTAGCTAAAAAGAGTAGCTAAAACTACCCTCAAAACAGCAGTTTTATGACGTGTTTTATACGCGTGACGCAAAGCAGTTTAGTACTAAATCTACGAAATCGAAAGCAATACAGTTTCGCTTTTATCTTGCAGATTTGAGATTTGTACACCGCGTCTATATGTTTGCATACACCTCTTTGTTCTTACAAAATATTCTTACTGAAATAAAATAATCAAATCTCTTCCACTTAAGATTTTCGTTCTTAATGTAACATTCTGTTTCTGTAGGTTTCAGTTATATTTTTGGGCTGGAACCATACCATAAACCTTCCACAGTCTTACCATGGATCTACTGAATCCAGAGCGTGTCTCCATCAAGAAGGAACCAGGGCCACAGGAAGAAGGCGGTTGTGAAATTCTGTATGGGGATATGGATTTTGACTTTTCAGATGTAAAGAAGGAATGCTTACAGCATGCGGAAAGTACTCGGAAAACCTGTAAGTTGCGATGCTTATGTCGAAAACTGTTTCGCGTAAAATTTCGATGCTAGTAATCCATGTCAGTTTATAGTTGCCCAGGCAGGCCATAATTTTTGCTAAGAAGTACTTGTTCGTGATGTTCTTGCCGTACTTTGGTATTTACATTAAATATTATATTTACGGGAAACTGCCACAAGTTACATCAGGGTTCATTAAAACACATGTAATATTGATTCGATCATCATTTCTCTAACATTACAAAACTGTTTAAAGAATGTGTTCAAGAGTAAATAGTATATCCTCCTTGTAACGAACATCTGCGGTCCTTCTTATTTCCTTAATGAACCCTAAAAGCCTTTTATACGGATTCCCGTTTTTAAAGGGTAATCAATCGTATCATTTATCGTATATTTTTAAAATAAAAGTAAAAAAAAAAAACATTTTTTTGTAGTACTCTCCAGGAGATGGACGACTGTAATTATACTATTTTTTAATGCACTTCGTCTGGACTAATCAATTTAGTATTGTTGATTGGTTTTTAGGTGGCAATAAAGTGGAGTCTGTTAGCTTCAAGGTAGAATCAGGAAATCAAGAAGAAGATGGAGGGGGAATCCCTTTTATTGAAATTGACATAGACCTTCCGGATGTTAAAAACGAATGCCTTAAACGCCTTCAAAGAAAAACACAGACAACAGGTGAATAAAGATTCGTGTTGTTTTTTTTACATGTATTGAATTAATGATTATTATACTTACACTAATTCGTTATGTTTTTCAGACTCAATGACTGATCAAAATACACGTTCTTTGGAAAAACCATTATCTTGTTCCCATTGCAAGTACTCCTGCAAGTCAATGTCAAAGTTAAATTGTCACTTGCGGACTCACAGTGGAGAAAAACCTTTTTCTTGTTCCAACTGCAAATATTCATGTTCTCGAAAGGGAGATTTGACGTTTCACATGCTGACTCACAGTGGAGAAAAACCCTTTTCATGTTCCATTTGTGCTTGTTCATATTCTCGAAAAGGAGATTTGACGAAACACATGCCGACTCACAGTGGAGAAAAACCTTTTTCATGTTCCATTTGTGCTTATACATATTCCCGAAAAGGAGATTTGACGTTTCACATGCTGACTCACAGTGGAGAAAAACCTTTTTCATGTTCCATTTGTGCTTATTCATGTTATCGAAAAGGAATATTGACGCGACACATGCTCACTCACGGTGAAGAAAAACCTTTATCATGTTCCGTATGCAATTATTCATGTTTTCGTAAGGAAAATTTGACGCTTCACATGAGGACTCACGGTGGAGAAAAACCTTTTTCATGTTCCATTTGTGCTTATTCATGTTCTCGAAAAGGAGATTTGACGAGACACATGCTGACTCACGGTGGAGAAAAACCTTTTTCATGTTCCGTATGCAATTATTCATATTTTCGTAGGGAACATTTGACGTTTCACATGATGACTCACAGTGGAGAAAAACCTTTTTCATGTTCCATTTGTGCTTATTCATGTTCTCGAAAAGGAGATTTGACGAAACACATGCTGACGCATAGTGGAGAAAAACCTTTTTCATGTTCCATTTGTGCTTATTCATGTTCTCGAAAAGGAGATTTGACGAAACACATGCTGACGCATAGTGGAGAAAAACCTTTTTCTTGTTCCGACTGCAAATATTCATGTTCTCAAAAGGGATATTTGACGATACACATGTTGACCCACGGTGCAGAAAAACCTTTTTCATGTTCCGTTTGCAATTATTCATGTTTTTGTAGGGAACATTTGTCGTTTCACATGATGACTCACAGTGGAGAAAAACCTTTTTCATGTTCCATTTGTGCTTATTCATGTTCTCGAAAGGGAGATTTGACGAAACACATGCTGACGCATAGTGGAGAAAGACCTTTTTCTTGTTCCGACTGCAAATATTCATGTTCTCAAAGAGGATATTTGACGAAACACATGCTGACTCACAGTGGAGAAAAACCTTTTTCATGTGCCGTGTGCATTTATTCATGTTCTCGTAAGGGAAATTTGACGAAACACATGCTGACTCACAGTGGAGAGAAACCTTTTTCATGTTCCGGGTGCAATTATTCATGTTCTCAAAAGGGATCTTTGATGAAGCACATGCTGAACCACAGTGCATAAAAACTTTTTTTGTGTTCCGTTTGCACTTATTCATGAACTCGCAAGCGAAATTTGACGAATCACATGTTGATTCACAGTAGAGAAAAACCTTATTCATAAGTGTGTAATTATAGGACTAAGTAATTTTTATTATTTTTTACGAATCATGTATACGAAATAATTACGAATTAATAACTCCAAACCAAACATAACTAAACCATAAAAAACTGTATAATAAATAAACACCTTTTTCGAGATCTTACCAACTATACTCACACTTACAATTCAAATATATGCACTTACATATATTACATATTAATATATTTTTTTACATGTTTATTATGAATATTCAATTTACAAAAAAAAAAAAATATATAAATATTCAATTTACAAAATCCAAAAAAAAAAAAACTAAATTAAAATTAAAACTTATAAAAAATAAAAACTTTCTTCTGCAACACATAAATACTTGTCAAACCTATACATAACCACGTAAACACCTCAGCACAGGTTCTCCTAGTGAGGTGTTCACGAAACATACAATATTACTCACATACAGTTTCACCTTCTCAAACCTACCTTACGCACAACATATTATAGTTATTAGTTTGAAATATATCATGTACAAATATAAATAATTATGTGAACACTGTAAATATTATTTAGGAATAAATAAATTTAAAAAATTAAATCCACGCCTGGTGTCTTGGAATTTTTCATACCTCCGATAAATAATTCAATTTTCTTTGCATTTACTCTTGAAATGTACATTGAATGAGGTAAATATTCTTGACGCATTCAGACGCTCGGACATTACATTCATGTAATAACTTATTTACTCCCTCATCGAAAAAGTCTGCAAAATTTTCTGCAACTTCACCTGTCGATATAGACTTTAAGAAATATTTTGATATGACTTCATCACAACCGGATTTATCTTTCCTTCCTTAAATTTTACTAATTTTATTTTATGTTTTTTTAATGTCTTTGAAACAGTTGTATTTTCAACAATAGTATTTTCAATTTGGTAGACGGGAATGGGTACCGCCGCCCTGGGAACCATTTATTGGATGACCAACACCTCTGCCACAGGTCACCCCAAGTGGTTCGCTACGTTTGGTGACTTAGCAGGGGTGCCCGGGTTCATGGGTTAAGGTTTGCCCAGGTCTTGGTGGCGGGTGAGTCGGCCCACCTTCTGCGTGGCGGGCCGGTTGGGAGATGCTGGTTGAGGGAGACCCTTTACAACCGGTTACCGCTGTCCGGGCCGCTCGATAGTACAGGGGCCCGACCCTCAGGCTCACGACTAAGGGTGGGCTGCCCTATCAGCGAGTGAAAAAACTGCTGTTGTGCCAGTTCGTGACCGGAGGGGACCCAGCAGCAGCGTTTGGGGCGCATTGGATGCCCTCTCCAGCCGGACTCTCCCAGCCTATCGCGTAGCACCGCAGTGGACGGGCTGGAACCAAACGCTCATCACTCCTGGACAGCCTGAACCCCAGATTCCTACCCACCCCTCATACCTTTCCTTTCCAGACCTTTCCTTTCACCTCCTACCCTTTTAAAAAAAAAAACTTAATATTCATGAACATACAACACAACAATTTTAACATCGTTACAGCGGCGAGTAGCAGGCGTCCCTGGTGCGGGCCAAAACTGTTGGTAAATTTTGCCAACATTCGCGGCCTGCACACAAATTTAAATTCCGTCCATCACCATCTTTTGTCCCAACGTCCCAACCTTCTTTTCCTATCCGAAACTCAGATAGCCGAGCCGCCAGACTCTTCCTATCTGGACTGCCCGGGCTTTAGCCTCGCAAGCAAATTCCGACTCGAAGGAGGAGTCTGCCTCTATAGTCGAGCTGACGTCAACTGTGTACGACTACTGAGTCTGGAAAACTCCAGATTCTACGTAATGTGGGTTCGCGTCAATCTTGCCAGTACAGCAAGATTCTACGCATGTCTATACCGCTCACCGAACCATAGCGAATCAGACACTTCCGAACTCTTCAAACATTTGAGCGATACTATTGATGATCTCTTGCCCCGCTACCCTTCGGCCGAGTTTGTTGTTCTGGGGGACTTCAATGTTCATAACGAACCATGGTTGAAGTTCTCAGGCCCAACGGACTCGGCTGGCCGACAGGCCGAATCCTTTGCCATTTGCTACGGATTAGAGCAATTGGTTCAGGAGCCTACAAGGGTTCCTGATGTCCAGACTCACCGCTCCAATCTGTTAGACCTATTCTTAACTACTGTGCCACACGGTTATAAGATTGACGTCACAGTGCCTCTGGGATCATCCGACCACTGCCTAGTGACGACATCAATCCCCGTTAGCCTCAGACCAACCAATGAGAGGCTGAGGAGAAAAGTGTGTCACTATAGGTCAGCAGATTGGTTCGGTATGCGGGCCCATTTCAACGCTTTTCCGTGGTCAGTTGTTTGTTTTCGGACTTCGGACCCTTCAAGATGTGCCCAGGAGATTGGTCAAGTCATCAAATCGGCGATGAATGGCTTCATACAATCGACTACTAAAGAAACTGGTGTGGGCTCAAAGCCGTGGTTCAGTCGACAATGCTCCGAAGCAGTTCGACGAAAAAACGCGGCTTACCGAGCCTACAACACATCTCGAACGCCCGAAAGCAGATCAGCATACAACAAATCGGCAAAGGAATGCAAGATAATCATTAATATGTCACAATTCGAACAAGACCTGCAGATCAGCAAAAAGCTGGCTGCCTGCCCGCAAGGCAGCAGAGCATTCTGGTCGCTTGCGGGCTCAATAGGTCGGAATTTTTGCAAACCCAGTTTGCCACCTCTTACCAGACCTGTCGGCTCACTAGCAAACACCGCCACCGAAAAGGCTAACTTATTAGGGAAAATGTTTGCGGAAAACTCGACCCTCGATGACGGAGGTGCTCTTCCGCCGGTTCCTCACTGCGGATTCTATATGAAAAAGCTGAGGATCCGGCATCGGGATGTACTCCACGTCATACGGGGGCTCGATGTTAACAAAGCTAGTAGACCTGATGGAATACCTGCCCTGGTATTGCAGAGGTGCGCTGCGGAAATAGTTCCAGTTTTGACAAAGCTCTTCAAAATGTCCCTGAAGTGTGGCACTGTTCCCTCTGGTTGGAAAAAAGCTGTCATTCACCCTATTCCCAAGAAAGGTGACCGCTCCAACCCGGCCAACTACCGCCCCATCGCGATCACATCAGTTCTGTCCAAAGTGATGGAACGTGTGATCAACGAAACACTGCTCACATACCTCGAGAAGAACAAAATTATCAACGACCGTCAATACGGATTCCGGCGGAACCACTCGTGCGGTCATCTTCTCGCGTATGTGACGCATGTTTGGGGGCGGGGCCTGGAACGTCACGGTGAGACCCAAACGGTCGCACTAGACATATCCAAGGCCTTTGACCGGGTCTGGCACCGAGGACTTGTAAACAAATTGCCTTCTTACGGACTTCCCGCATCCTTGTGTACGTGGATTGCTGACTTTTTAAGGGATAGGTCGATTCAGGCAGTTGCTGACGGTTTCACCTCATCCTCACACTCTATAAATGCTGGCGTCCCACAGGGATCGGTTCTGTCTCCGACTTTGTTTTTGTTACACATCAATGACCTTTTGACATGTGCACCGATTCATTGTTACGCTGATGACAGTACAGTTCATGATAGCTTTTTGTTTGACAAGCCCCCAAAGGGCACACAAACTCCAACCGCTCGGAGGGCTTTGAAGCAGAGAATGGACGGTTATCTCGAGAGTATTTCCTCCTGGGGTAAAAATAATCTCGTCGAATTTAATGTTTCAAAGACCCAATCCTGTCTGTTACGTCTAAAAGGGATCCAAATGATAATCTAGTCTCCTTCAATGGAAGCAATCTTCCGAATAGACCTTCCATTGATATGCTTGGTATAACTATAAGTGACCAGCTCAGGTATGGGGGCTCCATCAAAGCCAGAGTAAAGTTGGCCTCCCAGAAGCTGGGCGTACTGTACAGGACCCGCAGATACTTTAATAATACACAACTGCTGACCCTGTACAAGTGCGCCCTACTGTCGAATTTGGCAGCCATTTCTGGTCCAGAGCCCCTAAATACCTGAAAAAAACCCTTGACTCTGTGCAGAAACGGGCGGTCCGTTTGATAGATTCCCCAATCTTAACAAACGGACTGCAATCTTTAGAGCACAGGCGTCAGGTAGGTATGCTGTCCTTGTTCTATCGGTATTACAATGGAAGATGCTCTGAGGAACTAGCGTCATTGATCCCTTCGGCACCGGTGCGCAGTCGGGATACACGCCAAACGCGCGCCCAACATTTGTACACGGTTGACATTTGTCACATGAGAACGGGTCGCTTCTACGATTCGTTCTTAAGTTCAACAGCTCGGCTGTGGAACAAACTGCCGGCCTCTGTGTTTCCTCCCTCCTACAACATGGGACTCTTCAAGACCCATGTTCACTCCTTCCTCTCCACAAAAAGACCCTCCACACAGCATCCCCAAAGATGACATAGGCCCTGAGGGAAATTATTTTCTTCAGAGCCTCCTGTGTGGAGTTAATATAAAATTAAAAAATAAATAGTTTATTTTATTTATTTCTGTATTTCTTGTAATCGGTTTCATATTTTTTGTTGTTAGGTGAGTTTTCCATTTCCTCCAAATCTTATCTCGTGTTTGTATTATTTCAATGAGGCTGTCATTCATCCATTTTTTTGGTAATTCCGATGGTTTTTAGTTTTTAATTTTGTGAAGCTACTTATTTCATAATTTTTTAAAAATTTGGTTTAATTTCTTCATACAATACGTTTGGTTCTGATAATTTGACAGATTTCAAAGGTCTCTCTCTCTCTCTTATATAAATATGATCTAGCCGTTATATAGTTTGACAATACTGCTTCTCGTGTCACATCGTTTATAGTTTTAACCATTCCGAAATGAGCCATTAGGTTTTCATATTGGATTACTATCGGTTCGAGTTCATTTAATGTTCATATCACCAAGTAATAAAATGGATTCTTTAATGTCAATATTGCCCAATATAGTTTCCAGCTCATGTAGAAATATTTTTTTATTTGTGTTCGGTGGTCTATACATTGCCAATTAGTTCCGTAAACGCATTCAAATTTAGTTCTTACTATATTTATTTTTCGAACGTAAGATGATTCTTTACGTACACAATAATTCCGCCTCCCGATCTTTTTGTACGACAAAAATAGGAGAGTTAAAACACGATATTTTATAGAGATTTACATTGTTTTCATTTATCGACGTTTTACATAGCGTGATTATGTTAATATTTCACAAGGAACTAGAAACAATAAGGGGGAAAGTATACCAATATTTCGCAAGGAACTACAAACAATAAGGAGGAAACTATCCCAATATTTCGCGAGGAACTAGAAACAATAAGGAGGAAAGTATCCCAATATTTTGTAGGAACTAAAAACAATAAGGAGGAAAGCATCCTAATATTTCGCAACGAACTAGAAACAATAAGGAGGAACGTATCCTAATGTTTTGATAAGGATCGAATATTTAGGTTAACTCTTAAACCCTACCACTCTGGGAATGTAATTATTCCTACCACGGGGTACTGAAGTACCCCGCGCAGAAAAAAATTAATAATATAAAAGTATTTGATATTTTTTAAATATTATTTTTATTATGGCAAAGTAATAAGAAAAGACAATAAAATTTATTAATTAAAACTAATAGACATTTTTGTCGTCACATGAAGGACAGATTTTGTATTGATGGTCAACACTAATATGGCGGCGACAAGTGTTACAGATCGAGATTTTCTGTCCTTTGTGCGCGGACAAAAGCAGCAGCGAAGACTGCACGTATAGTTTCTCTGATATCCCGGGGTAAACTTGGCCATTGTAATTTTGCTCTCATATGAGGCTTTATGAATGCCATTGACAAACTCTTAAGAAATTCACGCCGCTTGGTTATTTTCTCTTTATCGATGATAGTTGACAGCTCGAATAGGACCCAAGAGTTGACACCAACGGCATTTAGCAACCCGTAGAAGAGACACATGCGCCACCTTTTGATCTTCCTGGACGTTGAGTACTTCTTAGAAAGTTGGTCGAACACATCCACCCCGCATTTGGTTTTATTATAGAAATGTATTATTTCCGGAAGGTACACTTCATTATCCTTGTCTGGGCTGTCATGCATGGTGGACAGCATGAAAACAACTTTCTTCTTACCTATCTGACTTCAGAGAACAATACGACAAAAGTGTGAGAGGTCCGTCGTAAGCAAATATTGATTTTCATCTCTCTCGACTTTTAGTGTCCAAGAAAACAGGAGGAATTTCTCGTTTATTCTTATTAACAGTTCCAACTAATGTAATAAGTAAATTTTTCCTGTAACTTCTTGGCTGTGTGTAAAGATGTGAACCAACTGTCACATGTCAGGTTTCTGTTAAAACGTTACCAGGTGGGTACAACAAAATATTGCGGCGAGGCATTCTTGAGCGAGAAGGCTTAACACCAGTCCATTTATTTATTTATTATTTATTAACGCCCTATCGGGCTTTTACATAGTAAGTTGACAGTATATGTATATAAGTGTAACATGTACATGGATAAAATAGCTAAATATAATTTACTCATAAGGTAATTAGAAAATAATATGGTAAAGTAAATCATAAAGTATGAAGGCAAGACCTTTTTTTAAAGCTAATAAATATGACAAGTTAATAACTAGCAAATAGGTCTAAAATTAGTTGCCTTTTGAAACTCTCAAAGTTATTAACACCAAATGTGTCGATAAGTTTACAATATTTGTTTGCAAGGTGATGAATTCTTGGAATTGGTGAGTACAAAGAGTAGTTAGTATTGAGGTTATTGTTACATTTAAAAGTGTCTATGCTTCGAGTTTGTCTGGCAGGTACATTCATATAAATTAATTCCAATAATTCAGGGCTGTCAATGAGAGATTTGATAATTTTGAATAAAAATAATATATCAGTTAGAACTCTTCTATCCGATAGTTTGAGAAGTCTGGTTTCGGTACGTAGGTTATTATAATTTATAAATTCGATGGGAATATTCATTTTAAAATTGATGTACCGAAGAAATTTATTTTGTACCTTTTCTAAGGCTTGAGAATGGACTTTGTAGAACGGTGACTATTCTGTTGAATTATATTCTATTTTACTTCGTACTAATGAGCAATATAAAAGTTTTAAAGTTAACACATTTTTAAACATTGCCCCCACTCTCAAAATAAAACCGAGCATTCTCATTGCATCGCTAGTAGTTTCATCGATGTGTAAGTTAAACTGTAGACTTTCGTGGAATAAGATACCGAGATCTAGAATCTGTGAAACTCGAAGAAGATTAGCGCTATTAATAAAATAAGAAAAATGAAGAGGATTTTTACCTTTGTAAAAACTTATAATCTGGCATTTACCAATATTTAGTTGCAAATCATTTTCTGAACACCAAGCAAATAGTTTATTCAGATTCGACTGCACAATAGCGCGATCATTATCATCTTTAATTATTCTGTAGATCTTCAAATCATCGGTAAATAACAGAACTTTGACTTTGCTAAAAATATTTACTATGTCATTGATGAACAAACAAAATAATATTGGGCCCAGATGAGATCCCTGCGGTACTCCACTTGATGCCGCAAATTTGTAATAAGTGAATGAATCAACCTTTACCGCTAAGTACCTTCCCAACAGATAAGCTCACCCAGTCTCTCTCGATCCGGCCCGCCACGCAGCAAGCAGGTGGGCAGACGTATCCGCCGCCAAGACCTGGACAAATCTCACCCCATGAACCATGAATGTATGAGGGGTGGGTGGGTAGGAATCTGGGGATTAGTGTGTCCAGGAGTGACATACGTATGAATACATCCCTCCAACTGCGGTACAAGGCGATGGGTCAAGATAGTCTGGCTGGAAAGGTCAAAAGGCCTCCCTCACCCAGTCTCTCTCGATCCGGCCCGCCACGCAGCAGGTGGGCAGACGTATCCGCGGCCAAGACCTGGACAAATCTCACCCCATGAACCATGAATGATAATGGCAGGAAAATCAAAACGGTTTTGACCGTAGGAACTTACTGAAAAGTTTGGATACTCCTGGTCAATATGATGGGTACTGAGAAAGGGGCGGCTACATGGTCTGGGGCCTAGGGCGGCCAAGACTGCAAATCCGCCTCTGATAGGACCACATCTCAATAGCCTCTAGTCTCCGTTTATCTCTTTCGGATAGGCACCATGTTTCGCAGCCGTACATCAAGATACTCCATACATAGGTCTTGATGAGGAGTATTCCCAGTTTTAGGTCTATATTATTCGATTCTATTATTTTCGACCTTTTATTGAATGCAATGAAAGCCTAGCCTGATGTATACGGCTGTCGACCTCGCTCTTAGACCGACCGTCCCATATTATTTTGCTCCCGAGGTAGACAAACTCCTTGGTGTTCTTTAGTGGAACTCCTGCCATCTCTACTCTCATCGGATGGTGCGTTCGGCCTACAGTCAGCAGCTTTGTTTTGTCTTTATTTATCTTCATGTTGTAGTTGTTATGAAGAATGCTTTGCATGGTTGTTAAGACCTCTTGCAGTTCTTCTTCGCTTTCAGCAACCAAAGCAATTTCGTCAACAAACCTTATCATATCCACCTTTTCTGTGACTCACTATCTCTCTCAAGTCATCAATCGCACTCTGTATATAAGCATTAAAAAGAACAGGTGACAAAGAGCATCCCTGTCTCACCCCTTGTTTTATACTGGCTTCTTTTGTTTCATTGTCACATCTAATTATAGCGGCGTCATTTTTGTATAGCGCCTGGATTATTCGTCTATCTCTATATTTTATATCAATTCTCCTCAGAATCTCGAAGAGTCTTTTCCATTCTACTGTGCTGAAAGCCTTCTCCTGGTCTATGAATGCGATGAATGTGTTTTTGTTTATTTTTATTATTTTTTCTAGTAGTATTCGTAGCGACAATATTGCTTCTCTGGTTCCTACTCCTCTTCTAAAGCCATACTGGTCTCCGGAAAGGATGTTCTCTACTTTTGGTTCGATTCTTTTTAGAATGATATTAGTCAATATTTTTGAGGCATGGGATATTAGGCTAAGAGTTCTGTGTTGTTCACATTTTGTCGTGCCTACCTCCTTTGGTAATGCGACAATTACGCATTTCTCAAAATCCTCTGGTATCTCTCCAGTCTTATACATGGTTTGTATCATTTTAAACAGGGCATCTGTGGTTCCTTTTCCTGCTGGCTTAATTAGTTCAGCCGGAACGTCATCGATTCCGGGTGCTTTCCCGTTTTTGAGATTTTTCAGTGCGAGGTCAAACTCTTCTCTAGTGATTAGATCTCCCAAATCATCTGCGTCTACCTCATTTTCTCTTTCTATCAATTGATTTATTTATTAAAAAAACAGTTTTTACATAAAAAAACATACTCTGCACATCTCACTAGGGCATTCCTGTATCAAGATGTGCAGCTTTACAATAATATCATTTAAAAAAATACATATATGTAAACTTAAAATAATAACAACATTAAATTTAAACCAACAAAATAAAAGTTTATGACACGGTTGTTTCGAGACCGGTAGACAAAAATAAACAAAATTTTAGTAACAAGTGTATGAAAAAATAAAAACGAAAATGTCAACAAAAGAAGCATTAGTAAGTAAGTTGGCAACAATAATATTCTTCTGTTAAATAAAGTACAAGGTACCTGTGCTGGCTTATCAGACACAAGCATAGGGTAACCAAACTAACAATTACAACATGGATAGTATGAATAATAAATTATAAGAAAAAATAAAATAACTAAATAAAAATAGGTAAATAATAACCGATAGGTAAGTAAATAATATTACAATAAAAAGTAAGTAAGTAAATAAATTAGCTAGACAATAATTAAAGTAAATAATAATACGAGAATTAAGTAGATAATAATAATAATAAGTAACATAATAATAAATAACCAAAAAGTTATTTTAGAAGTAAATAAGTACATGCGCAGTAAGTAAATATGGATTGTATCGAAGCAGAGCTTCCACACGGAATTATGATATAAGCGACAACATGGGTGATCCAAAATCATCACTCTCAGCTAGTACAGAGATTTTGACCATTTTCTTGAATGAATTTAACGTACCTATAGTTTTTATATTTTCTCCAAGCATATTATATAGCAACGGAGCTTTATATGAAAAACTCCTTTGTCCGAAGGATGTTCTGGTATACACCGGCTGATACATTAACCCATTACCTCCATGACGATGTCTATAGGCATCAAAAAAATAGATGAAAAGTATGATTTTTTTTCACTGTGAATAAAGCTAAATCCCACCAAGTTGTTATGCAGCATTTACAGATTGGTATGTTAGCTTTCAATAATTAACATAATTTAATAAATTTTATTAATTATTCTATTTTTAATATTTTTTTTACTAAAGCCCTGAAAATAGACCTATTTTGAAAAAAAAAAAAAATTTAAAACGTAAAAAAATAAAACATGTTTGAATCACATATTGTTATCAAAAGATGAAATAGTCGACAACACTGTTTCAACATAGTATTATATGCATAAGATGACCGCTGGATGTCACTGAAATCAGGTGATGCCTGCGCGCAACGTTTGGAGGTTAGCTGTGACAGTGTTTTCATATGTTTTTGGTTAGCTTGCCTTCAAATAATACGGTTTTGTTGTGTTTTTATGGGTGTTTTTTATTAAAAATAATAGTTAGTCTGCAGTTTTCGGATATTTTTAAACAGAGAATGTTGATGAACAGACGGACGAATAGCTGATTGACAATGATTTGATGGCATATCACGACTTGACTGGAATCAGCCTTCGACATCCTCTGGTGCGAGTCGTAATACCTTGCGAATATCTATTTCAAATGCACCACCAGCCAAAAAATTAAAACTACAGTAAGCTGTTGCGTTCCTGAACCGCTGAATGTGGTGCGTAAATATATGTACGAAAAGCTGAAGTCTTATAATGCTTTTCAAGTGTTTTCATTATTCTTTGATGACGAAGTGATTCAGTTTATTCTTGAGAGGATGATCAAATACGCTCGATTTAAAACCAATACCGAATTCCAGTAAGATATATACGAATTAAAGCGTTTTCTTGGTTTCTGTGTTGACCGGCTACAATACATTGCCATCTACCACAGATTATTATTCGTCTGACCCGACCTTGGGTGTAAGCGTGATCAAAAAAGGAACCAACGTCCACATTTCGAGCTTATAAAGCGCTATATACATTTTTGCAATAACAACAATCTAGATATAACCGACAGAATGGCTAAGGTATGATAATGACTAACGTTCCATCTTTATTTGTATTTGATGTTTTTGCACACAAACTTTCCATCGACGAGCAAATGGTGCCATATTTCGGTTGACATTATTGCAAGATGTACATTAAGAATAAGCCAATCCAAGTTGGCTACGAGATTTGGTGTCTTACTTCCTCCGAAAGCTACCTGTTTCCAAGCAATGCCATATTCCTGAGCATCTGATACATATGACCCCGTATTAGGTCAAAGATTATCCTTCGTACTGTCTATGATGGAATATATAGAGTTCCCCGCACGCCATGAGTTATTTATGGACAATTTCTTCACTTCTCACCATTTGATGTGTATCCTGAAGGATAAGAGAATGTGCGCTACTGGCATATGTAAGCCAGTTCGCTTCCCTAACCTTGAAGCTTCAGGCAAGTTGAAGACGGGAAAGCAATTGCCTAAAGGTAACATTTTCTTCTAAATTTCCCTTGCGCATAGCGAACATTTACCTAGCAGGTGAATTTGATGCGGTGGTAGACGTAGAAAGCCAAATCCTCGTATGCCGTTGGTTAGGACAACCGTGCAGTAACAGTGGCCACGAACTAAGATCGAATGGAGCCAGTAAGTCAAGTGCAGAGCTGGCAGAAATTGAAGAAAGACAAAAAAGGCAAAGTTTTGAAGGAAGCATGCAAAAAAATCGGTTGCCCAGCGTGCCAACACTAAATTATAATTTGGGAATGGGTGGGGTAGACCCCCATGATAATGGTATACAAAATTATCGGGTAAAAATTCGGTCAAAGAAGTGGTACTGGCCTTTATTTGCATCTTGCCTGAGCAGCACTCTTTTAAATGGATGGAAGTTGCTATGCTTCTTGTAGTGTATGTCAACACTGTCTAGCACTCGGAACTGCTCGGGAACGCCGAGCATTTCCGATCGATGGACGCGGTCGGCAAGCAGAGCTCGGCCCGCGGCCAGACGAGAAATTACCCGATTAGCGAACTGACGTTATCCTCCTCTATTGTACAAGCTCGGTTGTAGTTATCATCTCTTGTAAATAAATCTGTAACGAACCTAGAGAGTTTCAATATTATAAAGTCCTGGAAACAAATAATAATTACCGACACAGAACATCACAGTGGCAAATACACAGAATATCACAGTGCATTCTACAGAACATTACAGTGGCGCAGCCATCGGATACAGATTTATTTCTACAAGAGCAGAGGGAACTAAGTCACACCGACTTGTTGGCTACCTACAGCCGAGGAACATTTTTTTTTGTCACCGTGAAAGGACGGTGCAGCAGAAAATAAAATACCGAAATCCAAGATAACCGAGGAAAGGGTTATCGGAAACCACAAGAATCTTCCAGATAGCCGAGGAAAGGATTATCGGAAACAAAAATCTTTGCAGCGGCGTGCACTACGGAGATTATCCCTGGAGCCAAGGTCAGGAGACATTGGTCGTGTTTGGGCTGGAAACAACAGCTATCCACGGAAGTCAGGCCTCGTGCACAGCGTCGGAGATTATCCCTGGAGCCAAGGTCAGGAGACATTGGTCGTGTTTGGACTGGAAACAACAGCTATCCACGGAAGTCAGGCCCCGTGCACAGCATCGGAGATTATCCCTGGAGCCAAGGTCAGGAGACATTGGTCGTGTTTGGGCTGGAAACAACAGCTATCCACGGAAGTCAGGCACCGTGCACAGCGTCGGAGACTATCCCTGGAGCCAAGGTCAGGAGACATTGGTCGTTTTGGGCTGGGAACTGCAGCTTTCCACGGAAATCAGGAACCGGATAGTCGAGGAAAGGACTATCAGAAGGCAAAGATAAGTCATTTGTATTTTTCTTGTGGAGGAAGCGTCAGATAATTTATTATTGTTGTAACGGGGAATCGAAATTTCACCCGTAGTATTGTGGTATTGGGGGTATTCAGTGTTAACATTTCTTTCCGTCTCGTCAGAATGGAGTTCGAGAGGATTAAATCTTTTTCTCACATAAGCGGGGATTGGGATTTATTCCGTCTCAAGTTAGATCAGTTTCTCGTGTTACATGATGATATCACGGAGATTAAAAAAAGGGCTTATCTGATTAACTTGCTCGAAGCAGAGACTTTAACCCTTCTGACGAATTTATATTTTCCAGCTAAAATAACAGATGTTAGTTATGAGGAATTAATTGAATTTCTCGAGAAGCATTGTATTAAATGCAGATCACTTTTTAAAGAGCGCGAATCGTTTTTTCAAGCCAGACAGGAACAGAACGAATCTATAAGGGAATTCGCAGCTAGACTCAGAGGTTTGAGTACTTATTGTCAATTCGGTACAAGGTTAGAGGACAATTTGATAGATATTTTCGCAATCGGTCTACTCCCGGGTCCGGTACGCGTTAAATTGTTCATTGATGGGCCTAAGCAAAATTTTGCGGCAAACGGCAGCCAGAGGTCCGGAAACCGATCATAGGGAAGTGAAATCGGAAGTAAATTTAGTGGGAAGGAACCCGAGGCCTTCTCCCCAGGCGCGATCGTTTGAGGATCAGACATATAATAAAAATCCGCGAGGACCAGATAAACGCAATAGAACGCCATCACCGAAGAGAAAATGCGGCATTTGCAAAAAATTAAATCATGACACGCGTGATTGTAGGTTTAAAGAAACAAAGTGCTTTAATTGCAGCAAATTAGGGCATTTACAAAGAAATTGCAAGAACGGATCAGTGAAATCACTTTGGAATTGTAATAATAATAATGTTGATAATGTTTCATTTGTTAAAGCAATCAAGACACAATTGAAATTGAATGGAAAATGTTTCGAAGCTATGATTGATTCAGGTTCTTCGGTTTGTGTTTTTCCAGAAGCATTGTTTTATAGATCCAGTAAAATGGAGAGCACATAATACTTCGCAGATCATGTCCTATTCTGCAACTGCATCATTTTTAACAAACCGAATTAAATGCAGCAGCGGGGTCGAACTCTGTAAAAAGTCAGGATGCAAAAATAAGTTTCATAAAGATGCCATAGACGAGCTATATGGGAGGATTGTAGAGTCACTAAGTACTGCCGCTAAAAATGTCATTGAAAGTGGGCGCAAACATAATAGCACCACATCCAAACATATTCCTGGATGGAACGACAATGTATCGATTCATTATGAAGCATCACGAAATGCACTTATGAAATGGATTGAAAATGGAAAACCCCGGTCGGGTCCCTTGGCAGAAAATAGAAAAATACTGAGAAGAAAATTTAAATATGAATTAAGAAAATGTCAAAAAACAGCGGAACAAATAAAAATGGACAAAATATCAGGTGCAATTAAGAACAAAGACTTTAAAGAATTTTGGCAAAAAACAGGCAACGTTTTAAAAGCTAGAGCACAGATATCCACTCATATTGAAGGAGAATCGGACGCAGAAAAGATTGCTAATATTTTCATAACCAACTTTTCAAAAATATCGGAAAGAAACGAATCCACCATCTTAGAAAAACCATGCGAAGATGAGGACGAAAACATAATCGTTACGAAAGATATGGTCAAAACAGCTGTAAAACGAATGAAAGCTGGAAAATCGCCCGGTTATGATAGCCTGAGCATTGAACATGTTAGAAATGCAGGTGAAAAAATATACACGCTTCTAGCAACGCTATTCACACAGATACTTCAACATATGCATATGCCAAGAAACTTCTCACGTACAATTATAGTACCGTTAGTTAAATCCAGACAAGAAGACATATCCAGTGCTTCCAACTATAGGCCGATATCTCTAGCCACAATAATATCCAGAATATTTGAAAGGGTTTTACAAACTTACATAGAAGCCAAACTATTTACGTCCGACAACCAATTTGGTTTTAAACCTAAATTGTCAACAGATATGGCAATATTCAGTTTGAAACAAAGTATCGAATATTATAAGGCAAGAAAAACAACAGTGTATGCTTGCTTTCTAGACCTAAGTAAAGCTTTCGACCGAGTATATCATGCACTGCTTTGGAAAAAACTAAAAGAAAGGAATGTACCCAGTTCAATAATTAACATTCTGGCAATCTGGCATCATCAACAAGAGAACCAAGTTATCTGGAAAAATAAAATGTCAGTACCAGTAAATACGAAATGCGGCGTCAGACAAGGGGGAAGCTTATCACCAATTCTATTTAAAATCTAAAATCTACCATTAAAACGTGTAAAAAATTAAATTAATCATTTAACGTATTTCCATAGATATGTATCTTTCAGTATCAAGTAAACCACAGACAACATACAGAAATATAAAATAATCAATGTTGACTCGAAAAAGTAGCTGTCACGGCAGTTTCAAAGTAACAAACACGCAGGATTCGTGCGATTATAAATTTTACGATTTTTTAATATTTTTTTTATAAATCCTAAAAAAATTAAACAAACGGTAAAATACAGGTAAACTCATTGGCTATATAGCACCTTAACAAGTATGTATGACTCCATGTAAAAATTCTTATTTTATGTTTTTTTTTATGTAAAAATTTAAAAAAAATTATCGTCTGGATATCTCGAGCAATCGAGGCAAAATTATTTATTTCGCGTGGTCGCTCCAGTGACTTATTATGAAAATAATTATTTGAACTTACCCAAACATTCCAGCGTGTATTTTATATTTTCTAGGCCACTGAGCTTACCCAGTTTTTTATTATCTTTCCTCCCCATTGTATATAACTAGGAATTAAAAAAAAACGAATGCACGTTAACTGATTTTAGTTGAAAAAATTTCACAGAACAGATCGGCACTAAGGTAAGGAACGTCTTTATACCTTTATATAAAAAATTGTAAAAAAACAAATTTGGACATTCTTAGAAGAAAATAAAATAATTAATTATAACCAATTCGGATTCAAAAAAAATACAAGTACTCACGACGCGATAGCAAAAATAACCAACTATTTATATTCGGCCCTAGATTCTGATAAAAAATGTCTTGGCATATTTATAGACCTTAAAAAAGCTTTCGTCAGCATATCACATAAAAAATTAATAAGTAAATTAAAATCAGTAGGGATTAGTGGAAAAGTCTTTACATGGATAACTAGTTATTTACATAAAAGACCTCAACAAGTAAAATTACTCAATCAAGTCAGCGATTCAAAATATAGCGACTTTTCAATACCCCAAGGCACGGTTTTGGGACCATTGTTATTTATTATATATGTCAATGATTTATTCAATATTTCCAAATATGGAGACATTGTCTCTTACGCTGACGATACAGTCCTACTACTAAAAGCAAATACCTGGTCTGAATTAAATAACATGGCAAATACAGATATTAATGAACTAAAATTATGGTTTGATGAAAACCTGTTGACTTTAAATTCTAAAAAAACTTATTATTTACCATTTTTCATTAAAAAACAGAAAACACCTAAAGAAATAAACATAATTATCCACTCTGTGAAAAATACAGAAAACCCCAAATGCAATATGTTATGTACAAACATAGAAAGCAAGACCGATATTAAGTACCTAGGCATAACAATAGACCAGCGTTTAAAATGGTCCCCACATATAAATATTCTGAACAACAGAATAAGGAAACTATCATATATATTTAGATGTTTTAGAGATATTTTGAACGAAAAATTACTTAGAACCACAAACTTCGCTTTCTGTCAATCAATTATACAATACGGCATTATAGGCTGGGGCGGTACATATAAAAATCAAACACAAACAATTTACGTATCACAAAAACTAATAATAAAAACCATATTAAAAAAACCCTATTCATATTCGTCCGAACTTTTATTCAAACAATTTAAGGTCAGAAAATTAAGAGCATTATACTTCTACCATGCAACATTACAAATTTATAAAAACAATATTCAAAATAAAATTGCACCCTTTAAAAATAACAGAAATCTTAGACAAACGTCCATACTTCCTACTCCTAAATGTAAAAAAACAATAGGACAGTTCAACCATGAATATCTCGTAGTTAAATTTTTTAACTCATTACCAGAAAAAATTAGAAACATGAATACAAATATAAACGAATTAAAAAGCCACCTTAAAAAGTATTCCGAACAGTTGAACTGAATCATAACAAATATTAACCAATATAACAACACCCCCATACACACAAGCCCTGCTTATTTATGGGGGTACATCAAATACATATATTATGTAATTAATAACTGTACAATATTCAATATTATGTAATGTAAATCATGTATCTTTTTTTTTTACTTATAAAAAAAAAAAATACCGCCAGCAGTGGGCGGTAACTGAATACAATGCGTGAAACCCTTACGTAGACGGCATAAGGGTTATTTCACAATTGCAAATTCAATGTTCACCTCCACGACAATAGATCAATATTCGTGTAAAAAAACGCGAAAATGCATATTTTGTAAAGTTCTGGTACATATATGAAAATTTTCTCCGATAATTGAATTTGCCTCACTATACAATAAAAAACATTGACTGAAAATGGGTTTGTAAATAGGATACTTTGCACTAGACACTTTTTTTTAGGCCTGATACTTTATTTTTTTCTAGGCTTATAAAAATCTTCAAAAAAATGATCGTCTGCTGACAAGGCCAAGATGTGTTCTACTTGCAGTATTTAATTAAAGCATTTGTAGTATTTCTAAGCAATCAAATGTTTAAACCAAAAACAGCTGATTTAGCATAACTTGGTATTGGATCGCCTTAACGATTTCTTTCACAGAGTTTTCATTATAATTGAAATAATATTTTGGGAAGTTACTAAATCGTAAAAAATGGCAACACCCTGAACAAAACCATAGATCACTATCATGACCGCCTCTGTCACTGTGATTTGCAAGATCGTTCAGATTGAGATGTTACTTCATTATAATAAGTTATTGGTGAGTTTTAATGCCGATATTTCCCTCCCGAGTATTTTGAGTGGTTAAATGTATAACTGCGCTGAGTCGCTGTTTACCGCGACCTAACCTTACTTATATCTGGGTTTACCGATATTTTGTCAGAGAGTAGATAGAATATGCGATCAGGCTAATTTAAATAGATATACAGAGGATGACAGCATTAGATTCTGCAAAACCGTTATCAATTATCTAAACGTTATGTTCTATTCAATCAAAATTATTTAATATTTTCCAAATATTTACTCTGAATCCACCCAATGACGTCACAATACATCTAGACTCATTATTGTCTGACAAACTCAAGATAAAATGTGTCAAGTAAAAACACTCTTATTTCTTAAGTAAATTTTTCAATTCTAATGCTGTTCATGTGGGGCTAAGATGGACATTTAAAGAATATGTACGAATTAAATCGATTTTGCATCGGACGCTACATTCTACGTCACGGGCGTGTCTAATATAAGCTTACTCGCTTACACTATAAGATGAACACGCAATACTGTATGAAATCTACTGCTATAAGGCTTTTGTCCTTATTACAATTATGTGTTGCTACTTTCACTATCTCACAATAAGTTTATATCTGAAAATCATCGTTACATATATTTTTTCAAAATAATAAAATAATTTTTGTGTTTTTCGAAAGAAATTTTATCTTTTGGCTTATCATAGTGCTTGTCGGGTAGTAAAAACACCTTCTCATCACGCACGACGGCTTTTTAGTGTTTGTCGGGTAGTAAAAATATTTTCTCATCACGCACGAGGGCATTTTGGCACTTTGTTACTCTATTTACTCAGAGGTTGCACACGACCTTACGTGACCCGTAGCAGTTTAGTACTAAAGCTACAAAATTGAAAGAAATACAGTTTCGCTTTTATCTTGCCACTTTGAAATTTCTACAACGCGTCCATATGTTTGCATACACCTCATTGTTCTTACAAAATATTCCAATTGAAATAAAATATTCAAATCTCTTCCAAATAAGATTTTCGTTCTTAATGTAACGTTCTATTTCTGTAGGTTTCAGTTTTTTTTTTGGGCTAGAACCAACCCATAATCTACTACAGTCTTACCATGGATCTACTGAATCCAGAGCGTGTCTCCATCAAGAAGGAACCAGGGCCACAGGAAGAAGGCGGTTGTGAACTGCTGTATGGGGATATGGATTTTGACTTTTCAGATCTAAAGAAGGAATCCTTACAGCATGCGGAGAGCACTCGGAAAACCCGTAAGTTGCGAAGCTTATGTCAAAAACTGTTTTGCGTAAAATTTCGATGCTAGTAATCCATGTCAGTTTTGAGTTGCCCAGGCAGGCCATAATTTTTAAGAAGAACTTGTTCTTGTTGTTCTCGTCGTACTTTGGTATTTACATTAAATGTTATATTTACGGGAAACTGCCACAAGTTACAATAGGGTGTATTAAAACGCATGTTATAATGATTCGATTATCATTTCTCTAACAATACAAACCTGTGTATAGAATGTGCTCAAGAGTAAATAGTATATCCTCCTTGAAACGAACATCTGCGGTCCTTCTTTTTTCCTAAATGAACCATCGATCGTACCATTTATCATACATTTTTAAAATAAAATTTTATAAAAAAATAAAAGTTTTTTTGTAGTACTCTCCAGGAGATGGACGACTTTAATTGTACTATTTTATAATGCACTTCGTCTGGACTTATCAATTGAGTATTGTTGATTGGTTTTTAGGTGGCATTAAAGTGGAGACTGTTAGCTTCAAGGTAGAATCAGGACCTCAAGAAGAAGATGGAGGGGGAATCCCTTTTATGGAAATCGACATAGACCTTCCGGATGTTAAAAACGAATGCCTTAAACGCCTTCAAAGTAAAACACAGACAACAGGTAAATAAAGATTCGTGTTTTTTTTACATTTATAGAATTAATGATGCTTATACTTATACTTATTCGTAATGTTTTTCAGACTCATTGACTGATCAAAATACACGTTCTTTGGAAAAACCATCTACTTGTTCCCATTGTAAGTACTCCTGCAAGTCAATGTCAAAGTTAGATTGTCACTTGCGGACTCACAGTGCAGAAAAACCTTTTTCTTGTTCCGACTGCAAATATTCATGTTCCCAAACGGGAAATTTGACGATACACATGTTGACCCACGCTGCAGAAAAACCTTTTTCATGTTACGTTTGCAATTATTCATGTTTTCAAAAAAGAGCTTTAACGAAACACATGCTGACTCACAGTGGAGAAAAACCTTTTTCATGTTCCATTTGTGCTTATTCATGTTCTCGAAAAGGAGATTTGACGAGACACATGCTGACTCACGGTCAAGAAAAACCTTTTTCATGTTCCGTATGCCATTATTCATGTTTTCGTAAAGAACGTTTGACGCTTCACATGAGGACTCACACTGGAGAAAAACCTTTTTCATGTTCAGACTGCAAATATTCATGTTATCGAAAAGAAAATTTGACGATGCACATGCTGATTCACAGTGGAGAAAAACCTTTTTCTTGTTCCGACTGCAAATATTCATGTTTTCGAAAGGGAGATATGACGAGACACATGCTGAATCACAGTGTTGAAAAACCTTTTTCATGTTCCATTTGTGCTTATTCATGTTCTCGAAAAGGAGATTTGACGAGACACATGCTGACTCACGGTCAAGAAAAACCTTTTTCATGTTCCGTATGCTATTATTCATGTTTTCGTAAAGAACATTTGACGCTTCACATGAGGACTCACAGTGGAGAAAAACCTTTTATATGTTCAGACTGCAAATATTCATGTTATCGAAAAGAAAATTTGACGATGCACATGCTGATTCACAGTGGAGAAAAACCTTTTTCTTGTTCCGACTGCAAATATTCATGTTTTCGAAAGGGAGATATGACGAGACACATGCTGACTCACAGTGGAGAAAAACCTTTTCCATGTTCCATTTGTACTTATTCAAGTTCTCGAAAAGGAGATTTGACGAGACACATGCTTACTCACAGTTAAGAAAAACCTTTGTCTTATTCCTACTGCAACTATTCGTGTTCCCAAAAGGGATATTTTACGAGACGCATGTTGACTCACAGTGCAGAATAACCTTTTCCTGTTCCGATTGCAAATTTTATATTATTCTCGTACCGGAGATTCGACGGGACAAACGCTGACTCATAGTAGCAAAAAACTCTCTACATTATCCGATTGAAGTTATTCATATCCGCAGTGGAGATAACCTTTTTCTTGATCTGTTGTCTTGTAAGTCTTCATCTCCACAGAACTGTACCTTTATATGATACACACGAACTTATTTATAGAATAGGCTTTCTCGAAACTTGCGATAGTGAAATTGTAATCTGGCGTCACAGAAGAGTTTCTCCAGTATTCATTATTAATATAATTCACAAAAGGTTAAAGTAGACTTTGTTCCCTAGAAATTTTTTATCGCATTATAAAATATTTTTCTTTTTTCTTTTTTAAACTCAACAAACGATTATTTTCAAAGTTCTTTAGTTATTGTTCTTTCACAATCTTTATATATTTTGATTATATCGTTTCCCTTTTAAATTGACTCTTCAAGCGTATTCTTGTGGTTTAACTACCTATCTGGTTTAACTAACTATTAATTACTCTATTATAATATTTTGCTAGATTATAAATGTGAAAAAGTTACTTTTTTGTACTTATTAATATTCTGTTCAAATAAAATATTCTCTGTTATTTTAACATTCTAGGCCTTAATAGAATTTACTTTATATTAATTACTATTCATTATCATAAACACCTCATACCTCGATTTATTTCAGGTCTTATACAAACCTAGTATTCATTCAACTATTACTACACTACTAGATATTTCTTTTAATTATGTATTGTTTAACTGCACTTCTATTAACAACTGTATCACTTGCAACAGTATTTTTGTGTAGACATTACTTGTTCTGTAATCACTCTATTGTAAAAGCCATTTTATGGTGTTTAAATAAATAAATAAATTTAACTATTGTAATAATTAAATATAACGATGTACTGACTCAGCTAAAACAATTGGCTCAAAGCAAGAGCGGAGGTCCTGATAATATCCCACCTGTTTTCTTAAAGAATTGCGCCACTACTCTTGCATATCCACTACATTTTCTTTTCAACCAGTCATTACAAACAGGACACTTTCCTGAAATATGAAAAAAAAGCTTCCTCACCCCTATATTTAAAAAAGGAGATAAAAATCAGGAGAGCAATTATAGACCGATCTGCCTTTTATCAACTATTCCAAAATTGTTTGAGAAACTTCTTTTAAATAAAATCATTCACAGTATCAAGCCAGTAATTTCACCTAACCAACATGGTTTCACCTCAGGAAAAATCTACTTTGTCCAATCTTTTAATTTACCAAAACTATTTAACCGAATCAATGTCTAAGAAGTTGATTCAGTCCATACTGATTTCAGCAAAGCATTCGACAAAGTTAATCACGATCTGTTGTTAAAAAAGCTTCATAAATTAAGAATAGCAGGGTATTTATACATGTGGCTTCAGTTATTTAAGTAACAGGCAATTGGCCGTTAAAATTGATAGCTTTATTTCTTATAAATTTACTGCTACCAGCGGTGTCCCCCAAGGGTCACATTTGGGACTAATTTTATTTTTGATATTTGTGAATGATGTGCTCACTATAATCAACGAAGTCGAAGTTTTAATGTTTGCGGACGATATGAAAATATCCAAAGCTATAAGAAATATGAATTACTGTCGAACATTGTCAAATAACTTGTTTAAACTATTACTTGTTTGGTGCCAAGAGAACTATCTACAACTAAATATCAGCAAATGTCGAATTATGAGATTTCATAGAATAAAAAATATAAAAACTTTGACCAGAGACTGAATTTTATAAACCATATTGAAATTACATCAAATAAAGCTTTGAAAGCGTTGGGTTTTATTATAAGAATTTTCAGCCAATTTAAAAATATTCAAACCGATAAAAAATTGTATATGTCTGGTTAGGAGTCAAATTGAGTACAACTCGACAGTGTGGGCACCTAGTTACGCTAGTCATTCACTCACGATAGAAATAATTAAAAAAAAATCTTAAGATTTATTAATTTCAGAATGGGTATGACGAGGGAATGTTTAAACTATGATTATCTACTATGTCAACTCAATTTGTTAAAATTATCTGAATGAAGAAGAGTTAACGACCTAAAATGATTATATATATTTCAATTAACTACTTATTTTCATCATCATTTATACATAATATTATAAATCATTTATTCAAGAAACACAATTATTTTATATACTTAAGAAAAAAATTAAATTGTATATATTCCGATGCATTGCCCCATTACCACAGTGTTAATACGAATATACTTATATCAATTCCGATGTTCGTATATCTTTGATACATATAGTTATAATTCTCCAAGCATTCACTGGTGTCAATTATCAAACCTACCTCGGTGTGAACAAAACTTTGATTTAACTAGGAACGTATTTGAAATGCTTTCCGTTTTATATATTAATCTTAATTGCATCTATAGTTCCCTAATGCGTATATTTTAATATTGTTGCTTTTTAAAATATTTTTTAATATGGGTGACTTAAACGGCGACTTCGACACCACAGAAATTGATTATATACGCACACAAAATATTGAAAACTGGACTAAAACAAATGTCCTTGGTAATAATAATTTAACTGCAATTAACTTAAATATTCGATCATTAGCTAAGTATTGGGATACTTTCCTACTAATTATTTCCAGTTTTTTTATAAATATTGACATTATCATGCCATGCGAAACGTCAATAAATGAAAATAATTTGAATCTTTACAAAATTTCGGGATATAATGCATACCACTTTTGTCGTACAAATAGATCGGGTGGTGGAATTATAGTATATGTGAAAGATCATCTTACTTTCGAAAAAATAAATTTGATGTCAACGAAATTTGAATGCGTTTACGGAACTATTTCAGTCAACAATCTTAAACGGTTATATCTTTTAGCAATATACAGACCGCCAAATACAAATAAAAAATTATTCCTCGATGAACTTGAATCTATATTGGAAAATATTGACATTAAAGAATCCGTTTTGATAATCGGCGATATAAACATTAACATTTTAAACAAAGAGGAGCCTATAGATATTTAATATGAAAATCTAATGTCTAATTTTGGATTGATTAAATGTATAAATGATGTGACGCGAGAAGCGATCTTAACGAATTATGTTACGGCTTCTTGTCTAGATCACATCTATATAAGAGAGAGAGAGACCACTGACATTAGTTTATGCGTATGCGAAACAATAATAGCAGACCGCTACATAACTGCAGTCACGATTAACTTCTGTACCCGTGACAAAAGTATCTACGAAAAATCGCACGCTACGTATTACACTGCACTATAAGTAAAAAAAATGATCTACTCATCGAAATTACCGACTGGAATGCTATGCTTAAATTATCGGAACCAAAAATTATGTATGAAGAAATTAAATCAAACTTTAAAAACATTTATGAAAAAAGTAGCATCTCAAAATTATGTTCTAAAAAATATCGCAATAACCAAAAAGACTGGATGAATGATAACCTAGTTGAAAATATACATACACGAGACATATTATGAAGAAATGGAAAAATGCGCCAAATAATAATATATATGAAATATAGTTCAAGAAATACAGAAATAAACTTAAAAAACAAATAATAAACACAAAAAAATATTATAACAACAAATTTAATCGTTGTTTCAAGAACATTAAAAAAACATGGAATGGAATAAATAAAATATTGGGAAAGAATAATAAATCAGGTTGTGACGACGCCATATCAAAATATTTCCTAAAGTCTCAACAGACGGATGCAGTCGTAGAACATTTTGCAGATTACTTTGGTGAGGGAGTAAATAAGTTATTACACGAATGTGATTGCCGAGCGTCTGAGTACTTGCAGGAATAGTTACCGCATTCAATGTACCTACCGAGAGCTAACGCCAAGCAAATCGAATTAATTATCGGTGGCATGAAAAATTCTAAAACAACTGGCATTGATCTAATTCGCAAGTATGATTTAAAAAAACATTCCAAATTATTTAGCCCCGTAATTGCCCATTTTATAAAAAAAAATATTGATACGGCTACATTCCTGATGAGTTAAAATGTAGCATTGTGAGACCTGTCTATAAAAATGGAGGTCACACCATAATAAATAATTATATGCCAATTTCTATACTACCTGCTTTGGAAAATTTTTTAGAAAAATATGTTTCAATAAATTTAGATAAATATTTAAATAGCTTGAGTATCATAGATGAATGCCAGTATGGCTTTCAGAAAAAAAAAAGTTGTGGTAAATTGCTCGAATTTTTTTCCGACTTCATAAATTGGCCGTTTGCCACTCAAGTTTCCACCTATCTTCTGGGGTGAGAGGTAGTCGGAGGAGCCTCTCTCCTTCCGCCCAGAAGGGCTTTCGGGACTTCAAGCGGCATGCCGGGTGGGAGACGACATCTTCCAACTACCGCACGCAACGGTTGTGTCCGCCGCGATGTTCGCGATGCCACCGGCACGTTATTGTTACCGCGCGTGTAGGTAGTGCAGTGAGTGAAGCGGATACCAAATTAAGTGGGTCTCCAACTACAAACTATGCTGCTATTTAAGGGGCCGAAGACCGATAGGTCTCCCAGCCAAGGGGAGTCAAAAAATATCGGGGAACAATTAAAAATATTGTCCCTGAATATTGAGGGAACCTCTCGATCAAAGGTGAACAAATAGTTAAGGTACTTGAATTCATTGGAATCCGTGGAAAACTCCTCTTATTTTTTAGAAACTATTTATTGAATAGAAAAATGATCGTTAAAATTTTAAATGTGGTGAGTTAATCCAGGTATATTAAATCTGGAGTACCTCAAGGGTCAATTTTAGGTCCGAAATTATATATTATTTATGTCATTGCGCTGTCTAAACTATTTCAAAAAGTTCGTAGATTCATTTTTGCAGGCGATACCGCACTTGTAGTATCCAATGAAAACCCTGAAACAGCTATTAAAGAATTGCAAACCGATTTCAATGAACTGCTTAATGATGTGGGACTAATTATTAATGTTAAAAAACCAAATGCATGTACATAAGATCACCTAGCTTGAAAATTTGGAATATACCCAAACTAACTGCACATAATTTTGAATGTATACATAGAAAAATTGATAACATTTGCCTTTGTGAATCTATTGAACTTACAAATGAATTTACTTATTTGGGCATAATAGTAGACAATAAATTTAAATGGGATAAACATGTAGTTAAAATATGTCATCAGCTCCGATCTATAGCGAGTAATTTTTATAAATTAAATTTTTTACTGCCCCACTGTACACTTGAACTTATATATTTTTCTATGGTTGAATCTATTCTTAGATAATATGGAATAATGACTTGGGGGCACACTAGCAGTACTTGTATTAAATATGTACAAAATTTGCAAACTGCAATAATAAAAAAAATAGTCACACCAAACATTTATAAGCAAAGAAAAAATCTCAAAATACTTTACGGTGCAGAGAGCCTACTTCCAATAAAAGGTCTCCTTTGGTATATTACTATTATAGACAATGCGGGAGAAAGCTTGTACAAAAAACCACTGATACACGGGCACAACACAAGATTTACAGAAGGAAACGGGCTAAAAATTCCTCAGATTTCAAATACGTATGGAGGCCGTACTCTTGAATACTTGGTACCTGTGATCTTCAACAAACTAAATAAAAACTTACAAATTTTGAATAATTAGAGACCCTGCCCTAAAATCATAAAGCTGTGGTTAATAAATGATCAATCCATGTACCTTTGAACACCTTCATGTAAATTCCCAAACTCTTTGTTTTAGTGAGGTTCATTAGATATATTATGAATTTACAATTACTCGTTAGAAATATATTTTGCGAATGTCTGCAATAAAATAAAATCTGTGAAATGTACCTACTTAGAAATTAGACTTACTCATGTACACATAATCATACAATGTTATAGACAAAGACTTAAGATATTTTGATTCGGTGAATCCTGCAGACAAGCTGGCATGTGACAGATTTGTTGGTCTACCTATTTTGTTAAATAATAAAAAAATAATAAAAAAATGTAATAAAAATAAAAAAATGTTCTGCTTGCACTTATTCATGTTCTCTAAAGAAATATTTGTCGATACACATGCTGACTCAAACTGGAAAAAAAACCTTTTTCATGTTCAGACTGCAAATCTTCATTTTCTCGAAAGCGAGATTTGAAGAGACACATGCTGAATCACAGTGGAGAAAAACCCTTTTCATGGACTGTTTGTACTTATTCATTTTCTCGAAAGGGAGATTTGACGAATCACATGCTGACTCACACTGGAAAAAACCTTTTTCATGTTCAGACTGCAAATCTTCATTTTCTCAAAATTGAGATTTGACTAGACACATGCTGACTCACAATGGAGAAAAACCTTTTGCATGTACTGTTTGTACTTATTTATTTTCTCTAAAGGGAGGTTTGTTGAATCACAGGCTGACTCACAGTGGAGAAAAACCTTTTTCATGTTCCGCTTGCACTTATTCATGTTCTTTAAAGAAATATTTGACGAGTCACATGCTGACTCACAGTGGAGAAAAACCTTTTTCATGTTCCATTTGCACTTATACTTCTTCTCAAAATGATGTTTTGACGAGACACATGCTGACTTACACTTGAAAAAACCCTTTTTCATGTTCCGACTGCACATAGTCATGTTATGGAAAAAAATATATATCATGCTGACTCACATTGGAGAAAAGGTTTTTTTGTGTTCCTAATACAACTGTTCTTGTTCTCAAAAGGGACATTTGACGACACTTATGCTGAGTCACAGTGGAGAAGAACTTTTTTTCATTTTCCAATTGCAGCTATTCATATGGAGAAGAACTTTTTTTCATTTTCCAATTGCAGCTATTCATATCCTCAAGGTGTATTGTAAAATACTTGATTTGTTTCTTTTAAAAACTAAAGAAACGAGTATTTTTCTTGATAGAACTATCAGAAAACTTTATATCTTTTGATTATTTTACTTTTATAACGTTTTCCTTTTGAATTTTCTGTTCAAGCGTTTTCTTCTTGTTTATGCTGTAAGACCTAGTTTGGCGATTTGATTTAATTCGGAAGAGTCAAATGCTCTCGGAAAAGGGTACATTTATTTTTAATGAATCATACAACTTTAAAAAATTATCAATAAAACAAATGTTTTTCATAAATTCAGTTATTCAGGAGAAAAAAAATTACAATCGTCAATAGACAACATGGTAAAACAGAAGTACGATGGTTTCTGTTTTGTGCACTGAATTTAAAAAATAAACTTTTCTGTAGCAAGTATTCCTTAACGTATGGACACATGCAATAATAAGTTGGAAATTTTTTCCAAAAATCATTTTCAGACGAAATGTAAAGCGCCCTCCGTGGCAGCAGGACGCGTCCTAACGCTTCCTCCAACCGCTTTGTGTTTTTTTTAGTATTTTCAAGGGAAATGAGGCAACATCCCTATGAAATTATTTTTAAAATCAATAACAAATCAGTAACAAATGACTTTGTTGATTATTTCTCTGACAATGTTTGCAATATGTTACATAAATGTAATCACAGGACAACTGGGTTTGAACCAGAGGAGATGCCTCAAAGCATGTACCTACCTAGGGCTAAAATTGCTGATATAGAAAACATTGTGAAGCAACTTAAAAGCTCTTCTCCTGGAATCGATAATATCAGAATGAGCGATATTAAAAAACATATATTAACATTAGGTCCAATTATAACCCATTTTGTAAACAGAATCTTATTTGAAGCAAAAATTCCAGATGATTTAAAATGTAGTATTATCAGACCCATTTATAAAGGAGGTGATCACACCATTTTGGGTAATTATAGACCAATCAGTATTTTGCCATCACTCGAAAAAATTCTTGAAAAATACATTCAAATTAAATTAATAAAATATTTGGAAGATTTTTCTATTATTGATACTAACCAATATGGATTCCAAAAAAAAAAGGGCACTGAAGTGCTACTTCAAAAGTTTGCCAGCTTGATAAATAATAATTTAAATAATAAACATCATGTATTAGTCTTATTTATAGATTATTCCAAGGCATTTGACACTATTAACCATAAAAAATTGTTGAAAATACTAGAAATCATAGGAATAAGAGGGAAACTTCTAAAACTATTTGAAAATTATTTGAACAACAGGTGCATGCAAATAAAGCTTTTGAACCCATTAAGTAAAAAAAGAAAAATCTTAGCAGGTGTTCCTCAAGGTTCCATATTAGGTCCTATTTTATATATAATTTATGTATCTTTTATTAAATTTATTTTTAAACATGTAAAACACTTTGTGTACGCGGATGATACTGCATTGGTGTTTTCTTGCAGTGATTTGCAATTATGTATTGAACTTTTACAAAAAGATTACATTGAACTTTTAAAATGGTCTCACGACTCTGGCCTAATCATAAATGCAAAAAATACTAAATTGATACACATTAGATCACCCAATGCCAAGTTAAATACTATGATACCCGAAATTAAAACACACAATTCAGATTGCCTACATGTTGGTATCCCTGCGTTGTGTACATGTGAAAATATTGAACTGGTTAAAAAATATGTTTATTTAGGTGTTATTATTGATTGTTTTTTCAAATGGGATTTACAGATAAATAAAGTCTGTGAACGACTGAGATCTATTATTAGTAGATTATATAAATTAAAATTTTATGTTCCAATATGCACACTTCGAATAATTTATTTATCACTAGCTGAATCTATCATAAGGTATGGAATTACAGCTTGGGGATTTTCCTCTAAAACAAATATAAATCATGTTCAAGCAGTTCAAAATTCTCTTGTTAAATTATTAGCTCATAAAAGTTTATATGAACAAAGGCATAATGTTCCACACCTTTATCAAAATCTGAAAATCCTCTCGGTAAGAGCAATTATGTGGTATAAAATAATTTTTCAGCACATAAATAGCCCTATGTACATAAATAGACTGGAACATACTTACAATACTCGATTTACATTAAATGAAGGACTAATCGTACCAAAGCATGTAAACAAATATGGAAAAAGAACGCTAGACTACATGATACCAAATTGTTTAAATATGTTACCTGCAGAAATCAAAAAATGTACAAATATAAAAAGAAATTTTTTGTTGAAAAATTGGCTAGCTGAAAGAAATAGTTTGTACTAGACTCTAATACAAACTATTTCTAACTGCATACGCTTTAATTGTTTTTTGTTTTTATTTTTATTGTATTACACCTCTCATGATATGAATGTATACATTTGATATAATCTGTTTAAGTTAAAAGCACCCAATGACAAACTACTTTAAAGTAGTTTATTGGGACTTTTTGATTTTTGTATATTATTTTGATATTTAATAAAAAAAAAAAATAAAAAAAAAAATCAATAAACATTTGAACATATATAAAAATAAACTTTATAATTTTTAGAACTTTATAATATGTCTTTTTTTTATGAACTCCACACAGAAGGCCCTGAAGAAAGTAATTTCCCTCAGGGCCTATGTCATCTTACGGGATGCTGTGTGGAGGGTCTTTTTGTGGAGAAGAAGGAGTGAAAATGGGTCTTGAAGAGTCCCATGTTGTAGGAGGGAGGAAACACAGAAGCCGGCAGTTCTTTCCACAGCCGAGCTGTTGAACTTAAGAACGAATCGTAGAAGCGACCCGTTCTCATGTGACAAATGTCAACCGTGTACAAATGTTGGGCGCGCGTTTGGCGTGTATGCCGACTACGCACCGGTGCCGAAGGGATCAATGACGCTAGTTCCTCAGAGCATCTTCAGAGTCAAGGGTTTTTTTCAGGTATTTAGAGGCTCCGGACCAGAGATGGCTGCCAAATTCGACAGTAGGGCGCACTTGCGATTTGTACAGGGTCAGCTGTTGTGTTCTATTAAAGTATCTGCGGGCCCTGTACAGTACGCCCAGCTTCTGAGAGGCCAACTTTACTCTGGCTTTGATGGAGCCCCCATACCTGAGCTGGTCACTTATAGTTATACCAAGCATATCAATGGAAGGTCTATTCGGAAGATTGCTTCCATTGAAGGAGACTAGATTATCATTTGGATCCCTTTTAGACGTAACAGACAGGATTGGGTCTTTGAAACATTAAATTCGACGAGATTATTTTTACCCCAGGAGGAAATACTCTCGAGATAACCGTCCATTCTCTGCTTCAAAGCCCTCCGAGCGGTTGGAGTTTGTGTGCCCTTTGGGGGCTTGTCAAACAAAAAGCTATCATGAACTGTACTGTCATCAGCGTAACAATGAATCGGTGCACATGTCAAAAGGTCATTGATGTGCAACAAAAACAATGTTGGAGACAGAACCGATCCCTGTGGGACGCCAGCATTTATGGAGTGCGAGGAAGAGGTGAAACCGTCAGCAACTGCCCGAATCGACCTATCCCTTAAAAAGTCAGCAATTCACGTACACAGGGATGCGGAAATAATAATAATAATAATACATTTTATTAATTTCTTATACAATTACAAATTAGGATTTAATACATATAATAAATTAGGTTATATAAATTTTACAAAAGATTGTTTTAAGTATTTATACATAGAAAAAGAATTTTCAAGAAATGTGGAATTTCCAAAAAAATTTCAGGCAGCGGTGAAAGATCTCGTCAATGTGGAGAGACTCTTTCAAGAATCAGAAGAATTTCCCTTTTGAATCTCTCCTCACTGACGCCAAATATATCAATCTCGGAGGAGATTTGGTTCAGGAGCAATATACTCCTCCCTACCGGGAGAACCATTGGCAGGTTGGTTCTGCAGGCAGGAAGATAGAATAATCTATGATGACGTTGTCTAAGATAGTCATCTGGAACATAGAGACTCACGCGCTCCAAAATGGCTGAGTTCTCAATATAGCCTCACAGCAGTCTGAATAAGTGGGTAGCGGCATACCCCTCCCTTCTGAGCTGCAGGGAGTGAAGTCCCAGCATGCCCAGAAGAAAGTTCGTCGGGTAGAGCCATGGATAGTGGCCGTACTTCCTCATGTAGAGAAATCTTAGAAACTTTTTTTGAACCCTCTCCAACATGAGGGAGCACCCCACCTCATGAGGATTCCAGATAAGCGAACCACTCTCCAGCCTACTGCGGACCAGGGAGAAGTATAAAATCTTCAGAGCACGGGTATCCCGAAAAACTCTGACGGGTCGGAGAACAAACCCTAACATTTTTAAGGCCGACTGGCACACCCCTTCGATATGAGGACGAAATGTCAACTCCCTCATATCGTAAAGTCCGTAAGAAGGCAATTTGTTGACAAGTCCTCGGTGCCAGACCCGGTCAAAGGCCTTGGATATGTCTAGTGCGACCGTTTGGGTCTCACCGTGACGTTCCAGGCACCGCCCCCAAACACGCGTCACATACGCGAGAAGATCACCGCACGAGCGATTCCGCCGGAATCTGTATTGACGGTCGTTGATAATTTTTTTCTTCTCGAGGTATGTGAGCAGTTTGTCGTTGATCACACGTTCCATCACTTTGGACAGAACTGATGTGATCGCTATGGGGCGGTAGTTGGCCGGGTTGGAGCGGTCACCTTTTTTGGGAACAGGGTGAATGACCGCTTTTTTCCAACCAGAGCGCACAGTGCCACACTTCAGGGACATTTTGAAGAGCTTTGTCAAAACTGGAACTATTTCCGCAGCACACCTCTGAAATTCCAGGGCAGGTATTCCATCAGGTCCACTAGCTTTGTTAACATCGAGCCTCCGTAAAACGTGGAGTACATCCCGATGTCGGATCCTCAGCTTTTTCATATAGAAGCCGCAGTGAGGAACCGACGGCGAAACAGCACCTCCGTCATCGAAGGTCGAGTTTTCCGCAAACATTCTCCCTAATAGGTTAGCCTTTTCGGTGGCGGTATTTGCTAGTGAGCCGTCAGGTCTGGTAAGAGGTGGCAAACTGGGTTTGCAAAAATTCCGACTTATTGAGCCCGCAAGCGACAAGAATGCTCTGCTGCCATGTGGGCAGGCAGCCAGCTCTTTGCTGATCTGCAGGTCATGTTCGAATTTTGACCTTTTAATGATTCTCTTGCATTCCTTTGCAAATTTGTTGTATGCTGATATGCTTTCGGGCATTCGAAATGTGTTGCCGCGTTTTTTCGTCGAACTGCTTCGGAGCATTGTCGACTGAACCACGACTTTGAACCCACACCAGTTTCTTTAGTAGTCGATTGTATGAAGCCATCCATCGCCGATTTGATGACTTCACCGATCTCCTGGCACATCTTGAAGGGTCCGAAGTCTGAAAACAAACAGCTGACCATGGAAAAGCGTTGAAACGGGCCCGCATACCGAACCAATCTGCTGACCTATAGTGCCACACTTTTCTCCTCAGCCTCTCATTGGTTGGTCTGAGGCTAACGGGGATTGATGTCGTCAATAGGCAGTGGTCGGATGATCCCAGAGGCGCTGTGACGTCAATCTTATAACCGTGTTGCACAGTAGTTAAGAATAGGTCTAACAGATTAGAGCGGTGAGTCTGGACATCAGAAACCCTTGTAGGCTCCTGAACCAGTAGCTCTAATCCGTAGCAAATGGCAAAGGATTCCGCCTGTCGGCCAGCCGAGTCTGTTGGGCCTGAGAACTTCAACTTTGGTTCGTTATGAACATTGAAGTCCCCCAGAACAATAAACTCGGCCGAAGAGTAGCGGGGCAAGAGATCATCAATAGTATAGCTCAAATGTGTGAAGAGTTCGGAAGTGTCTGATTCACTATGGTTCGGTGAGCGGTATAGACATGCGTAGAATCTTGCCGTACTGGCAAGATTGACGCGCACCCACATTACGTCGAATCTGGAGTTTTCCAGACTCAATAGTCGTACACAGTTGACGTCAGCTCGACTATAGAGGCAAACTCCTCCTTTGAGTCGGAACTTGCTTGCAAGGGTAAAGCCCGGGCAGTCCAGATAGGAGGAGTCTGGCGGCTCGGCTATCTGAGTTTCGGATAGGAAAAGAAGGTTGGGACTTTGGGTGGATGTGATTTGAGTTGGATGTGATTTGAGTGCAGTGTTTTAAAAGTGAATAATCGGAAATTTGCTCAAAAATATTGGACATTCGAAACGAACGGCGATCGGTAAATGCACTCCAGATGTTTTCAACGTAATTCTTGGAAACTGGGGATGTTTGGACCCTGGCAAGTATTTTACGCCCAGGGTAATATTTTATCCCAATTGTCGATTTTTATTGCGGGCAGAATGCACCACTTCAACAATTACCAGGAACAGGATTACATGGAAATTAATGATGGACTTGCCGAACGTCACAGCAATGCTGCCAGGGTCTCTTATCTATGTGAGGTGTCAGCGTTTTATTATTAGCAGCTGTTGTTGGACGCGGTGGACTCTCTTGTTGCAGCAGCTGGTCCAGTTCCTTCACCACCTAGGATTCTTGCTGCATAGTCTCCATCTTCTATCTTCGTAGAACGTCACAGCGGTGCTGGTATCAGGTGCCAAGGTCTGGTATCTGTGAGAGGATAGTGTATCAGCGCTTTATTAGCAACAGACACATACCTGGACGGATGACAAACCTCGTGCTGGCACTGTTGGTGGACGCGGTTGACTTTTTCGCTGCAGCAGCTGGTCCAGTTTCTTCACCACCTAGGATTCTTGCTGCAGAGTCTCCATCTTCTATCTTCGTGTCACCTGTTTCTATACTTCATTTTACTTAACTTAACTTCACTCTATTTCTGTAATATTTATATTTTTTGTAATACCTGCATCAACTGTAAAGCGCCCCTGAGGTGATATCTCACAAAAGCGGCGCTATACAAATTATCCAATAAATAAATAAATTGGTTAAGCTTTGTAAGTTTTTGAGTTTTTTTCTTTAAATGTTATGAAAACAAGTCTTTAAATATGAGTGTCAATTGTGAATATTTATAAAAATTTACTGAACCGGTGTTTTTTTAATGTATTTATTGTATATTAATAAAATAAATGATTTATACACATAAAACCAACAGCCAGCCTTATAAGAATCCACATGAACATGCAAAGCGTTTAATATTATTTCAACGATTATCTATGAAAATTTTATTTTTTAAATTTTAATTTTTGGTTTTGTACAGTTTATGTTAAAATTAAGTTTCCCAGCAAAGCTGCCACTTGGCTGGTTGTCTGACGGATCTACTTTAAAATTTTATCTTATTTAAAAAGCACACGGAGAAGAATTGTAATTTAATTTAGTAGTAGGCCGGATGATATTGCTAATACACTATCTCTCTCTCCCGATATGGCTCTGTCCCTGTCACGCTACACTGAGATGCGCAGAACGCTCTCTACGCATCCCCACCCACGTGGCCGACCATCCCTTACGCTGGTGACACGGGATAAAACCCTTAAAAGCACAACTCGCCCTCACACAACACAGTTCATCTGTCTGCTCGCCTTGGCTAGTACTCTCCCTCAGCTGGCCCTCTGAGGACAGCTATCAACTACCATTTCTAAGCAACTGACTTGAAGGCTACTAGACTCTAAAAGGCTTAAGGCGCGTTCCTCTTCTTGGCTACCTGTACAGTGCGTGAAATTCAGTGATCCGCCCCAAGCAAACATAGGCTATTCCCAAACAGTTGTGCCTTGAATCGATTCTACTACTTGTTGTTTCCAAGCATTATCCCGCAAGGAACCTAAATACATCATTGCCTAGTCAATAAGTGTTATTTCAAGTGTAATGATATCGTCTAATTGTATACTGTGACTATTGTATGTACAATATGTGATCTGTGTAACCTGAAAAATAAATTGTGTTTTACTTTATTTATTTTATTTATTAATTTTCGGGAAATCGAGAGTTTACATTTATTCAGTTTGTAAATAAGTATTACATAGCCAAAATAAAACCCATTATGGATTTTCTTCCTTGTGACTTTACCTCTACTTAGACAGCATAATACGGAAAGAGTAAATTAAATTTGTAAGAAAGTAATATAAAATTATATAAAACGAATAATTTACAAAACAATACATTTATATCCATGGAGAGAGTTTGTAGATATAAATAAAAACATAATAGAGGTATAAACAATAGAGACATAAACTATCAGAGAAATATTATATTATGGACCTCTTGTATTTGGTAAGTTCGCAACTGAAAATATTAACCTTGGATACGCCACCAATAGTCTTAAAATTCTTAGAATTAACTTGCTTATGGTTGCTTAGTTAATTAATTTCACTTATTCAACGAGTGAAATAATTAAATAATATTCCAAATCATACCATACAAAATATAATAATAATATACGGTCAGAGTCAATTAGATACTCGCTTGTACTTGATTGAATGCAGTTTGCAATAGTTTCGCAGAATGTGTCCAACTGCACGGAACATAGTTACAAGATGGCTATAATCTCAGTAACAATTAAGGTTAAGGTGAGAAAACAAGCAAAACGAAAAAAGGCGTTGATGGTCTTAAGTATAAAGATTGATCGGGCCAATTCTGGGATCCACAACGAATACGTTTTCGGTATTCTATATCCTATCCCTATATCCTGCCAATCGGATTTTTCTTGTTCCTTTATCGTCAGCGTCATGAAAACTGTCGTCTGCGTAACTCACATTGTTGTACTTCTGTTCTCCAATGCAAATACGAATAAAATCAACAAAAAGAGCGGCCTCTCGTCTGCATTTCAACTGCTTACTCTGCCACAAATACAAATGAAATCAACATGGTAACCATTGTTATCACGTTTTATAAGTAATTTTTTATGACATTGCTATTTATCGCGCGCACACTTCGGTTCGAATTGGCTATGGAGAAGAAATTACAAATCTTTTACTTCACGATGAAAAAACTATAATTTGGAAATTCAGTCATTTTTATCTTATGAATTCACGCCTTCTTACTTAAATACCAGCATTTATTTTTTTTATGACTTTTACATTTTATAAATTATTTTCAAATTTTGGTTTTTTTCAAAGGCCGCCAAAAATATTGAAATCTGACCGTGAACGCGTGATGTCTTACGTACACAGGTTTTGTCGGTTAACTGTGAGGTCAATCCTATTCGGGTCGGAATCAAAACAAAAAAAAAAAACAATTTTTTATATTTAATACAAATTAATTCTTCATAATAATTACGAACCGCTGTAATGACCTGTGAGCGAGTAATAATACATAAAAGATTATATGATTTTAAATTTTTGTGCTTATTTTGGTACAATATTTTACATTTCATAATACATATTTAGAACAAACCGGTTATATTGGCCTCACTGGATGGCTCACCCGTGCAGAGGCCAATATTTTGTAATAAAAAAATATACCTACATAATACATTTTAAGAAAATATATTTAATGTTGGTGAAGAGAAAAAAAAACATAAGATTAAGGTAAATTTAAACTAAAAATATAGATTTAAAATTAAAGTATAAAGAAATTTTTATTTTATTTCTTTATTTAATATTTAAAAGTGGGTACAGTGGTGTTATATAAATTACAAATGGGTACAAAATATATTTATAATCGCAATCTCACCATAGAAGAAACTGGTTCTTATGCTTAGTGAGCGAGTTACACTTATCAAAGGGAAAAGTACGGCAGTACGACGATGAATTCCGACATTTTTCTGCCTATTTAGAACTCATGGTTAGATATGTTGAAAAATATTTAATTTCACCAAAACAATAAGATAATACAGGATACACTCATCAATAACATTAATAAGTTGGTCGATATAATAAATAACATTTATACGTTGTGGAGGAAGACATATCGCTGCTTTACTGCTTGTATGTTCAATAGACCATTTAGAATTTTTTTTTGTTTTTACAGGCAAATTCAAAAAAATTCTCGATTTTGGTCATTTCGTTTTATACATATTTTTTTTTTTTTTATTTTTTTTATTTAAGTTTTAATCCAGCAGGACTGGGAGGATAGTGCAATCCCAGTCTGCCATATTACATGAAATAAAACAAGGAAACAATAAAATTAAGGTAAAAAAACAAATTATAAAAATGGAAATATGATAAAACAAAGAGAAATAAAAAAAATAATATAAGCAGGTACCTAAATATAAAATAAAAATATAAATCAAAAATGAAATAGGTAATACAATGAGATTAAGTTTAATTAAACCGTCCATCAGGGAGGTCGCCGCATCATCAGCATCCATCGCTCATTGAGTGGGGAACTGAGCCACTCGGATGCAGCCACAACGATGATGTTGGTTGACTTCCGAGTCCTACCCCAGAAGCTGGCTAGTCGGTGGCGAAGTAAGGCGGGGAATGAGTGCACCCTCCCTTCAGTAAACATTGTGGAGGCACTGCAGAACCTCGGTAGTTGCATGAGCTGCCTGTATGCATTATTGTAGCACACCCTCAGCTTGTCCCATTGCGCTGCTGGGTATTGTGTCCACAGCCCAGATGTGTACAGTGCAGTGCAGAATGCCTTGAAAAGTAATTTTCTGACATCATCGCTACAGTGGTAGAACCGCCTTGAGAGCATTCCGGCCCGTATTTTGATTGCTCTTCTTTGTCGTTCCATGTCTTCTATATCCTTCATATCTTCGGTTAGGATATGTCCCAGATATTTAACCTGCGAGGCTACAAGTAGTTCTTTTCCGTCTAACCAGATTGGAGGAATATTTATTGGCTCCTTGTTGTATTTAAAAACCACGATTACTGACTTTTTTGCATTGTACAGCAGGTTATGTGAGATTGCATACTCTTCGCATATTTGGACAAGTCGTCTCACCGCTTTAATCGAAGGCGCCAACAGCACCATGTCATCCGCGTAATTAATGTTGTTACTGCCTTGACCGCAGATATGACAACCAATTCGTGTATCATTCAGTTCTTGTAAGAGGTCATTAATGTACACATTAAATAGAATAGGAGACATATTACCCCCTTGCCTGACTCCGCTTTTTAGGAATAAGGGTCTTGAAGAAGCTCCTGCCCATTGAACGTAATTTTTCTGCTGTCCGTACCAAATAGCCAACATATTAACCACTGCTGCTGGCACATCTCGTTTTATGAGTTTTTCCCATAATAATTTATGAGAAACACGGTCAAAGGCCTTGCTTAGGTCGAGAAAGCATCCATAAACGGTGGTTTCTCTTTTTTTGTAGTATTCTATTATTTGTTTAACTCCATAGATGGCCATATCGGTTTATGAGGCGCTTTTGAAGCCGAATTGGTTATCTAGGGTAAATAGCTTGTCTTTTACTAGCGTGAATAGAATTTTTTCAAATAGTCTTGAGATCATTGTCGCTAGGGAAATAGGTCGGTAGTTTCCTAGTATCGATGCATCCAGTTGGTTGGATTTTAAGATTGATATGATATCAGCTCGACTCATGTCCATAGGCATATGTGTGTGTCGTAAGAGGCTTGAGTACAGGGCGGCTAGAATAGTATGGAGATGATTTCCTGCGTACCTTATGTGCTCGATACCAATACCGTCGTATCCTGGACTTTTACCGAGGGCGGCTTGCTTAATCGCGCATTCGATCATTTCAGGAGTAATGTTCATGATCAGGTCATCATTTGCCGCAGGCAAACATGTCATCATATTTGGTTTCATGCTATCTTCTTGATCCGCGCTTAAAGAAAAAAAGTCTCTAAATTCGTTAACAATGTTTTCATCCCCCGTGATGTTGTTGACACTTAGTGGAGCTTTGCTCTTGGCTTTCAGCACAGTTGAAGTTTTTTGCCAAAACTTTTTGAAGTCTTTGTTGTGCATAGCCGTAGCTATGCTATCCATTCTTGCTTGATTTTCCGAGTGCTGACATTTTCGGAGAGCAATTTTAAAAGATTTCTTACTAGTTTTTCTTTCGTCTGCAATACGACCTTCCGTAGGCTTTCCGGCTTGGACCCAGCAAAGGAATGCATGCCTTGAATGGCGATACAGAGTTGATACTTGATCATTCCACCCTGGAACAATGTCATACTTTTTTTTGGGTCCTTTATTTTTGAATGCTTTTATGGCGGAGTTTCTCAGTATTTTCACGATAGTGTCGTAGAGAGAATCTAGTTCCATTTTGTGAACTCTGTTATCACAGTTAAATCTCTGACATCTTATGGCATCTGGAGGTTTTATTTTAGGCAATAATTTTTCCGCACAGGCGTTGTAAGTTTTTACATCATTTTCGGACTTTGCCGCCCATTTTCCAAAATCTCTTGGTGGATTTTGTCTGTTAGATATAATAGGGATAAGATCCACATCTATTTCGACATTTAGTGGGAGATGATCTGACCATGTCACATTGGCTGTGATGTTCACATTCCTCACTGCACTGCTCAACCCCTGTGTCATAATACAGTGATCAAGCCATCTGGTGGTTCCATGGGCATCGCTTACGTAAGTGAAAGTATCAGAGCTTAGATGCACCATATCAGTGTTTGTATAGTTATTCTCTGTACAAAATTGTGCAAGTTCACGTCCAAAAAGAGATCTCGGATCTGCATTAAAATCTCCTATTATAATTGAGTTGGAACTGTTTTGTTCCTCAATAATTGCGTTTATTTTTCCCAAACAGTTTGAGAATTCCGGTAAGTTTTCGGCTGAATTGGTTGGCATATAAACTGTTACTATAAGGAGAGTTCCATTGGCTGACTCTATTTCAATAGCCGCGATTCGAGGATCTCTACAATCAATAAGAGTAGTTTTAATTGTATTGCGCCATAAGATACCAACGCCTCCGTAGGGGCGGCCAATTAATGGACCGTCAGAGAGGTTAACAGCGGATGTCCCATGACTGGAGAATTCCGGGTGTATTGACGACAGATATCCTAAGTCTGTAGGTAACAGCCAGGTTTCTTGCAATACAATGACGTCATTACAAGTACATAATTCCTTTATGAAGTGCTCTGTTCGACGAATTGATCTACAATTGAATGATACAATTTTCAGAAGCTTGGTATTTGTAATATCCATTTTTAATATTATTTTGCATCATTTATTTGCGTTTTCGGCATTCGGAAAATGTATTTTCTCACAACCGAGAATTTTCGCCAGATACTGGCATCCATAAGTTTTTCGTATGCTGACTCGGTGGTCCCAACTTTAAACGCTCGATATTCGCCAGATTTAGTTTGTAGTTCGTAAACTACTGCATCAATACCGCTTGTCTTAAGAAAAGAGATCACATTTTCACATGTTGTGGTTTTCTCAAGTCTTGTGACGAGAGCATATTTCGTTCTCTGCAGGCCTTTGATTTCTGCATTTTCGTTGCTGCCCAAAATCATGTTTTTCTTTTTTAATGAAAGTTGTGTTTTTTTGTAGGTCTTTTTCCTTACGGATTTCCATCCATGCCCGTTGTGATTTTCGTTTTCACCCGAACGGTTGTCGTTAACGACATCTGCAAACGATTTTGGGCGATCAATTGGTTTTTCGGCCTGAAGTGGGTAATCGTGTTTTGACCTTGTCTCCATAGATGGCGTTGACATAATTGCATCTTCCAAAGTTTTGACCTTGATATGAAGCTTCGGCGGTTCATTAGTAGATGGCACTACACTGTTTGTGTTTACTTTCGTTAGTTCATTAACAGTAGATTTCAGATTATTTATCTCCGAAGTTAATAAATCAATTTGATCTTTAATTGCCAAGTTCTTACTATGGTCGGATTCATCTTTTAGTTTCTGAACATCACTTTTGATTACTATTAAGTCTCTCAGAAATGCAGTTGCGTCAATATAATCGAATGTGACCGGCGGTAGTTTGTTAATGTTTAAAACCGCAAATTTCGGCATATTGTTCGGGTCGGTTTCTTTGAGGATTTTTATTATATCCGTTATGATTCGTTTTTTCTTACCATCGCCAACTCTCCTGGCAAAAGTTTTTTCCGGTACGCATTTGCACAAAACACTTTTAGCGGATTCGATGTCGTCTTCAGTAAATGTTTTATCACAAATAATGTACATTGTTTGCTCGTCCATCACGTCCATTTTTTGTTGGATGAACGCAAGGATTTCGTTGACTATAATCCCGCACGGGCAGTCCCCGATTGGAGACATTTTCGGCACTTTTCGTATTGTTTTTTTAATATTTTTTTTGAATTATACTGTTTTTTTTCGCGGAGTTATTGACACGGGTTGTTTTCGCGACGCCACCTGTGGGCGAATAATAATAATAATAATAATAATAGCTATGCCATCTATTGTTTTCCAAATTTTGTAATCAAATTAATTGAGGTTATGTGCGTCTTCACGCATTGTGCTTACATACCATTTAGTTTGGCTAAGCGGTTCTATCAATCTGGTAGAATTTAACCTAAAGTTGAACCATGTGGAGATGCGTTGTATGTGATATGTGGCATGGCTATCAAGTCGAACGGTTAGAACATCCAACCACACAACCGTTCAACCAAGTTGGATCATCTGTATCGTGGTTGAATCAACTTTTCTCAGTCGGCCTAGGGAGCCGCTGTACGTAATTGTTTGTAAGCGTACATTTAATAAGTAGAAATAAATAAAATTTCAAGCATGACTAATGGACGTGAAGTTTGGACGGATTTTTTCACATTATATGTATAATGTTTTAACTAGCTTTGGGTATACTTCAAGCAAGATGTACTCTGATACAGATGCGAGGAACGAAGTTCTTGTTTTCTTTTTGGATCAGTTCAAATGTATTTGAAAGGATGTAGCGAATGAAACCGTAAAAAAAATATATTTTTTTATTGAAGTAGCATCAAATGAATTGCTAATGGAACGAATAAAATAGAATTAATTCGTTCCATGAGCCATTTTTGTTCCGAAGTTCGTTTTCTCCTTTCATGCTTATAGTTAACAAAGGTTCAAGAGCGCTCGCCAAATTTTGCTTTTTGAAGTGGGAGTCATGTTGCAGTAGCAACTGACGAAATGGCGACCCATAATCTAACCTATAACTTTTAACTTTAAAATCTAAAATCTACCATTAAAACGTATAAAAAATTAAATTTAACATTAAACGTATTTCCATAGCTTTCATTATCAAGTGAACCACAGACAACATACAGAAATATAAAATATTCAATGTTGACTCGAAAAAGTAGCTGTCACGGCAGTTTCAAAGTAACAAACACGCAGGATTTGCGTATATAAATTTTACGATTTTTTTAATATTTTTTCTACAAATCCTAAAAATATGAAACAAACGGTAAAATAAAGGTGGACTCATTGGCTATATAGCACTATAACAAGTTTGTATGACTCCATGTAAAAATTCTAATTTTATGTTTTTTTCAATGTTGGTGAAAAATTAAAAAAAATAATCGTCTGGATTTCTCGAGCAATCGAGGCAAAATTATTTATTTCGCGTGGTGGCTCCAGTGACTTATTATGAAAATAATCATTTGAACTTACCCAAACATTCCAGCGCGTATTTTTTTGTTTAGGCCACTGAGCTTACCCAGTTTTTTTATTATCTTTCCTCCCCATTGTATATAACTAGGAATTAAAAAAAAACGATTACACGTAAACTGATATTAGTTGAAAAAATTTCACAAAACAGATCGGCACTAAGGTAAAGAACGTCTTTATACCGCCAGCAGTGGGCGGTAACTAAATACAATGCGTGAAACCCTTACGTAGACGGCATAAGGGTTATTTCACAATTGCAAATTCAATGTTCACCTCCCCGAAAATCGATCAATATTCGTATATAATAAAATAAAATACTTTTTTTGTTTTAAAACCACGATATTTATTAATTTAAGAACCGACCGGTTTCGCTTTACTTAAGCATCATCAGGGTACAATTTAATACTAAACAAGAAGTACATAATGTGTGCATATATATAACAGGTAATAATAAAAAATTTAAGGTTGAATTTGAAGAAAAATTAAAATTAAAATTAAATTAATTTGAAGAAAAATTAAAATTAAAATTTAAATTTAAAAGGAAATTTAAATTAAAATTAATTTGAAGAAAAATTTTTTTTAGACCTTACCTTATCGATCGTTAATAACAGAATTAATTTTATCATTTTTGGTAAGCCCTCCTATACTGACGTTGTCATACATAGCACCTCCAATCACCATAAGCACTCCGCATTCCATTCAATGGTCCATCGTTTAGTCACAATTCCAATGTCCGATAGTAATTTTGATAGTGAACTAAAACTAATTAAAAACATAGCAGTAAATAATGGCTATGAATCAAATTTTATAGATTTAATCTTAAATAAAAAACTAAAACAAATAGCCATTAATCGCTTCCTCTTCGCTAGTCCTTGTCCTCAAATCAATGATAATAATATTAATTATCAATGGCGGCGAATTTTATTCATTAATCACTTTTCTACCTTAAGTGTAAAAAACCTTCCTTCTGAAGTCAAACCGGCCTTTTATACCAATAACAATATAGGTAAATTTCTAATTAATTCTAAAGATAAGGACGATAAATTAAGTCATCCGGGGATTTATAAATTAAATTGTAATAATTGTTCGGCTTTCTATATCGGTAAGACATCACGTAATGTTAATATAAGGATAAAGGAGCATCTTCCTTGCCTCAATAATAACGGTTTTTCCGAATTCGCAAATCATTTGATCGATAAAGATCATACATTCTGTCATAGCACCGGTGCTAACATCTTACATAAAAACGGGCATGGTAACAGACTAAACAATCTAGAGGCACTAGAAATTTAAAAAGCTGTAAAAACCAAAAGTCAGATACTTAATAATCAATTAGACATATCAAGTAGTCCAATATTAGGCCTGTTTCCAATAAACCCATAAAAAATTCCCAGTTCTCCTTACCTCCTTACCACCATGCCAGTTGATGCTTTGTTTCTCCCGATTTATTGGTATAACCCATTAGTCTACATAATTATCTGGCTGTTTTTCCATTACTTGTGCACTTATGTTAATGTATTTAATGACCGTCTTTGTGTTGCTTATATTTGTATCATGTTGTCTCCCTCTATATTTTGTTATATATATGCACACATTATGTATTTCTTGTTTAGTATTAATTTGTACCCTGATGATGCTTAAGTAAAGCGAAACCAGTCGGTTCTTAAATTAATAAATATCGTGATTTTAAAACAAATAAGTATTTTATTTTATTAAATATGTCAAACCACAAAGTGATTGCTTTCTACAATAATAATATTCGTATAAAAAAACGCGGAAATACATATTTTGTAAAGTTCTGGTACATATATGAAAATTTCTTCCTATAATCAAATAAAAAATTGAATTTGCCTCACTATAAAATAAAAACATATGCCGAAAATGGGTTTGTAAAAAGGATACTTTGCACTAGACAGTTTTTTTTAGGCCTGATACTATTTTTTTCTAGGCTTATAAAAAGTCTTCAAAAAAATGATCGTCTGCTGACAAGGCCGAGATGTGTTCTACTTGCAGTATTTAATTAAGGCATCTGTAGTATTTCTAAGCAAACAAATGTTCAAATCAAAAACACCTGATTTAGCATTACTTGGTATTGGATCGCCTTAACGATTTCATTCACAGTGCTTTCATTATAATTGAAATAATATTTTGGGATGGTACTAAATCGTAAAAACTGGCAGCACCTTGAACATAACCATAGATCACTATCATGACCGCCTCTGTCACTGTAATTTGCAAGATTCAGTAATGTTGGCCTCACTGGGTTGTTTACCCGTGCTGAGGCCCCCATTTTATAATATAAGAATTTATACATTTAAAAAAAAGAAAAACAACATTAAAATAAAGATAAATTTAAACTAAAAATAAGGATTAAAAATTAAAATATAATTATCACACTAAAAGAAAAATATTAAAAGAGAATGTAAATCGGCATTTATAATGATTTATGTGTTTTTGTGTTGCGTGTATATGTTTTATTCTTTTATGTTATTGAATTTTCCAATAATATTACCAATATTGTCTTTTTGTTCTTTAATCCATTTTTTTATTTTGTGTTTGAATTTATTTTTATTTTCCTCAATTTTTGTTTCAAGTGGAAGACTGTTGAATGCTTTAATAGCGTGGTATGTATGGTGTCTTTGTCCAAAGGTAGTGTTTACCGTCGGAGTTTTTATGTTTTCTTTGTACGCTTGTCTGACCGGTCTATCAGTGATATTTTCTGTTTGTTGGGGTTTGTTTTTTTGGTCGAAAATGTAGTTTAGTAGTGTTTTAACATATAATTGGCGTATATCAAGTACGTCACAGCTTTTAAATATTTGGTCTGTGTCGGTTAGTTTATGTTTTTTGAGTATTACCTTTAATATCGTTTTCTGTGCGATTTATATTTAAGTGATAGCTGCGTTTGTTGCTACTCCCCAAGCAATTATTCCATATTCTATTATTGATTGGCATAGTGCAAAATATATTGTTTTCAATTGTTTTATTTTATATGTGTTTCTTATATTTAGGAAAATGTGTATTGTTCTGAGGAGCCTATTTGTGATTTGTTTGATGTGATGTGTCCATCTAAGATTATGGTCAAGAACGATTCCTAGATACTTTATTTGTTCTGTTTTTTCTAGAGGGGGGCAATCGTAGATGTTGGTGTTTATGCATTCGTGTATTTTTATGGTGTTTGTTTTGTTTTTTGGCTGTCCTGTGTTAGTTATGCTGTACGTTGTGAATTTTGTTTTCGATACGTTTAGTGTAAATGTATTTGAGTCCAACCATTTTTTCACTTGCGTGATTCCTAGATTCGCTATGTTATATACCTTATAGATTTAAATAGTAAAACTGTGTCGTCTGCGTAACTAATTATTTCTCCATCTATTTCCATGTTGCAAAGTTCATTTATGTAAATTGTGAAAAAAAAACGGGCCCTAGTATGCTTCCTTGTGGAACTCCGTGTGTAATCGGCAGTGGTTTGCTAGTATAATTATTGATTTTGACTTGCTGTGTTCTGTCGCTCATGTAACTTTTCAATAGTTGCAGTTCTTTGTCTTTCATACCCATATTTTCTAATTTTTTAAAAAGTGTTTCGTGGCAGATTGAATCAAAGGCTTTAGCCAAATCTAGATATATCGCTATGCATTTAAACCCTTGATCTAAGTTGCTATGTATATAATCTATTGTACTTGCCAAAGCTTTTTTTGTGCTTCTTTTTTCTCTAAATCCATATTGTTTGTCCGAGATTAATTTGTTTTCTTCCAGTTATTTTATTATTTGGTTTTTTAATAGTCTTTCGAAAATCTTTGATAGTGAGTTTAACAAAGTGATTGGTCTATAGTTGGTTATTTCTATTTTATCTCCGGATTTATAAATAGGGATTATCAGTCCTTTTTTAAGAGTATTAGGAAAGCAGGCATGTGTTATGCTAAGGTTGATTAGGTGTGTTATAGGTTTTAATATTTTATTTTTATTATTTAAATGCGATCCGTTGTTATCTCATCTAAACTTTATGTTCTATTCAATCAAAATTATTTAATCTTTTTCCAAATATTTACTCTGCATCCACCCAATGACATCACAATACATCTAGACTCATTATTGTCTGACAAACTTATGATAAAATATGGCAAGTAAAAACACTCTTATTTCTTAAGTAAATTTTTCAATTCCAATACTGTTCATGTGGGGCTAAGATAGACATTTAAAGAATATGTACGAATTAAAGCGATTTTTTCTACGTCACGGGCGTGTCTAATATACGCTTACTCGCTTACACTATAAGATGAACACGCAATACTGTATGAGATCTACTGCTATAAGGCTTTTGTCCTTATTACAATTATGTGTTTCTACTTTCACTATCTCGCAAGATGTTTATATCTGAAAATCATCGGTACATATATTTTTTCAAAATAATAAAATAATTTTAGTGTTTTACGAATGGAATTTTATCTTTTGGCTTTTTATAGTGCTTGTCGGGTAGTAAAAACACCTTCTCATCACGCACGAAGGCTTTTTATAGTGTTTGTCGGGTAATAAAAACATTTTCTCATCACGCACGAGGGCATTTTGGCACTTTGTTACTCTATTTACTCAGAGGTTGCACACGACCTTACGTGACGCGTAGCAGTTTAGTACTAAAGCTACGAAATTGAAAGCAATACATTTTCGCTTTATCTTGCCACTTTGAGATTTCTACAGCGCGTCTATATGTTTGCATACACTTCATTGTTCTTACAAAATATTCCATCTGAAATAAAACAATCAAATCTCTTCCAAATAAGATTTTTGTTGTTAATGTAACGTTCTGTTTCTGTAGGTTTCAGTTTTATTTTTGGGCTAGAACCAAACCATAATCCTACCATAGTCTTACCATGGATCTACTGAATCCAGAGCGCGTCTCCATCCAGAATGAACCAGGGCCACAGGAAGAAGGCGGTTGTGAAATGCTGTATGGGGATATGGATTTTGACTTTTCAGATGTAAAGAAGGAATCCTTACAGCATGCGGAGAGTACTCGGAAAGCCTGTAAGTTGCGATGCTTATGTCAAAAACTGTTTTTCGTAAAATTTCGATGCTAGTAATCCATGTCAGTTTTGAGTTGCCCAGGCAGGCCATAATTTTTAAGAAGTTCTTGTTGTTGTTGTCGTACTTTGGTATTTACATTAAATATTATATTTACGGGAAACTGCCACAAGTTACATTAGGGTGCATTAAAACACAAGTAATATTGATTCGAGCATCATTTCTCGAACAGTACAAAACTATGTATAGAAGGTGCTCAAGAGTTAATAGTATATCCTTCCTGAAACGCACATCTACGGTCCTTCTTATTTCCTAAATGAACCCTAAAAGCCTGTTATCCGAATTCCCGTTTTTAAAGGGTAATAATCAATCGTACCATTTATCGTGCATTTTTTAAATAAAAGTTAAAAAAAAAACATTTTTTTTTGTAGTACTCTCTAGGAGATGGACGACTGTAATTGTACTATTTTATAATGCACTTCGTCCGGACTTATCAATTGAGTATTTTGATTGGATTTTAGGTGGCATTAAAGTGGAGACTGTTAGCTTCAAGGTAGAACCAGGAACTCAAGAAGAAGATGGAGGGGGAATCCCTTTTATGGAAATTGACATAGACCTTCCGGATGTTAAAAACGAATGCCTTAAACGCCTTCAAAGTAAAACACAGACAAAACAGGTAAATAAAGATTTGTGTTTTTTTCTACATTTATTGAATTAATGATGCTTTTTTTTATTTTTTTATTTAACAATTTTTTATATTAGATAATGTGTCCTTACTGGGGTACCCGTTCTAAGGTCACAGTGTACATGGTTATATGTTTGAAATATTATACGTACATATGGTAAAATACTACATAGAAAATTAAAAAACAATATTTAGAGAAAAAATAAAACATAATACAAGCTTTAGTCTTTGTTGGGTTGCAAAATTATATCTATATTCTTCCTTCCCTTATCCATAATCCATTTCTTAATGTTTCTTTTGAAGTCAGTAATTTTTTTAATGTTTTTTATTTCAAAAGCGAGGACATTAAATAATTTTATAGAATAATACTGCATATTTCTTTGTCCAAAAGTTGTTTTAGTTGTAGGTTGGTGTAACATGTGTTGTAATGTGGATCTTGTGAGTCTGTCTGAGTTTGTCTGTGTAAAGTTGTCCTGGTTTTTGAATGCGTAAATTAGTATATCTTTTGCGTATAATTGTTTTGGTGTCATTACATTCAGGGTTTTAAAAACATAGTCGGTAGGAGTTCTGATGGGGATCCTTAGTATAATTTTTAGAATTGCCTTTTGTGTTACGAGGACTGGTTTTATAGTGGAATCGCATGAGCTTCCCCATCCGATAAGACCATATTGTAGTTGAGATTGGGCTAATGCGTAGTAGATTTGAATTAATTGTTCTTTATCTAATATGTTTCTTATTGTTTTGAAGAAATAGGTAAGTTTTTTTAATTTGTTGCTCACATTTTCTATTTGGGAGTTCCAATTTAAGTTTTGATCAATAAATATCCCAAGGTATTTTATTGTTTGAATTTCAATCAATTTTGGGCAGTTGCAAGGAATTTCATGGTTCGCGGTTAAACAATTTTTATGAATTTTTATGTTTAGGTTTGAATTGACTTTATCTGTCTGTTTGTTGTAAATTTTGGATTTAATATATTTAGTTTTTGAATCATTTAATGTTAGTGAATTTGTATCAAGCCATTGTTTTACCTGATTCATCCCTTCTTCAGCTTTTACGAATACTGTCTCCCACGACTTTCCATGGAAGAGAAGAACTGTGTCGTCTGCGAAACTAATTACTGAGCCGTGACAGTTTAGATTAAATTGATCATTTATATATATCAGGAATAAAATCGGCCCTAAGACACTGCCTTGTGGAACTCCGTATTGAATTGGTATTGGTTGACTTGATTCATTTTTAATCCTGACTAGTTGTGACCTTTCTGACATATAGCTTTGAATAAGATTCAGTTCACGACCTACGATTCCAATCTTTTTGAGTTTTTCTAGAAGATATGTATGATCAATTGTATCGATAGCTTTACATAGATCTAAAAATATTCCGATACACTTATTACCATTATCGAGACTATGTTTTATACTTTTTACAATAGAGGCGATGGCATCGGAAGTTCCCATATTTTTTCTAAAGCCGTATTGATTTTCAGATAGTATGCGGTTTTTTTCAAGATATTGAGTGAGCTGTTTCTTAATAACTTTCTCTACTATTTTTGAAAGATTATTCAATATTGTTATCGGTCTATAGTTACTTATATTAGCTTTATTTCCGGCTTTAAAGATTGGTATAACAGAACCCAATTTAAGCGATGCAGGAAAGATACCATCCTTGATACATCTGTTCACAAGGTGGAGAAGTGGTTGGATTAGTTCATCTCTAGTTGATTTAATTATTCTCATTGAAATGCCATCTGATCCGGAAGTGAGTGTTGGTTTCAATGAATCTATAATGATTTTAATGTCATCTGCCGTAACTGTATTTAATTTAAAGGTGATATTATTAGTAAGTGCGTTGTTATTCTCATTAGCAGTACGAAGAGGTTTAATGATTTTTTTTAGCTAAATTAGAACCGACATTGGAGAAATATTCATTTACAAATTGTACTATTTCCCTTGGATGTTCTTTCATATTTAATTTTTGATTTGGTGTATCCAGTTCGGAAATATCTTATAGCTTATACTTATACTTATTCGTAATGTTTTTCAGACTCATTGACTGATCAAAATACACGTTCTTTGGAAAAACCATTATCTTGTTCCCATTGTAAGTACTCCTGCAAGTCGAAGTCACGGTTAGATTGTCACTTGCGGACTCACAGTGGAGAAGTCTCTTTACACATTTTTCTATTAGAGGTACAGCCACAAGGAAGTTATCAAATAAGTGATTTTATTTCTGCTATTTTAAATAATACACAATATTCTTGTAAATTCACACCATCGAAAATTTTAATAATTATAGAAATAAAAATGTTTGTTTCCGCTGACGAACGCTTCCTGTCCCCCCCCCTCCCGCACTGCCCTCCTCATTCCCCTTACCTAAACACGGCACCAGCATCGGCCGTGCGTCGGGGGCTCGCGGCCGTCTTCGATTCAGTCGTTGATTAGCTGTTGCGCGGGATGTCCGCGCTGCTGTATATCGACGAACCGCAAAATTTACGGAATACTAATTTCTAAAACTTCCATCTTCATACAAGAAACACAAGGGATATGTTATGAGTTAATGAGGAATTACATAATATCATATAAAAGTAAGGATATGAACGAAAAATGCATAAAAAGCCTTTTAATTTCATCATTTCAGCCGGGTCAATCTGGACCCACCATCGCCCCATGTGTTTTATTTTTAACCTCCGGGTATTACGTGTTAAATTACACAAAATGAAGAGATCACCATTTGCACGTTTAAGGAGCGATTCCCGTGATGATTGCAGTACATATATTCCTGTACTGCAGGACCAACGATAGCTATATGAGTGAAGTCAATTGCTCCTATCTCCCTGGATCACCGGACTGCTCAAATATTTGTCTGGCCTTTTGCATATCTGCAGCAGTCAAAGGAAATTTAACCCACGTCTGGAGTAGTGTGTCGTTGATAGCCGATGAAACATTTAAAATGCATCGGCTAACCGACGACTGACGACAGCCAAGCCCCACTCGTGAACTATACCTCTCTGGTACGAGCCCACAGCGTAAGATCGTATTGCAGTAAGTACCTGTGAAAAATTCAGCTATTAATAGTGTATCTTATTTTGTCATAGATTACATAGTTAATTGAATGTACCTCTCACCTGTGACTGGACAGACAGTCCATGCTTTCTTCTCGGTTGTAAGATAACGAGTACATTAGGAAGTGTCCAATTTCCTTAGATATTCTGAATAAATTCAGGAACTCCGTTTGCCCCATTTCCATGGGATTTTGGGCTTCTCTTAAGATACGGAAAGGAATTCTAACTTTGTTGTGGTTTACTTCAAAACCCACAATTTCAAGCGCCAGCCATCCTGCAGCAATTTTATCTGAATTTTTTTATTATTTATGTAGAAATCCTCAATGGTATGTGTAGTTTATTGTAAATTAAATCATTTTCATCCGGCTTTCGACATGTAACGTACTTAACAAACATCGCAATTACGTTATTCATTTCATTTAATAGCATTATTGAGCCACAAACAAGTCACTAATCATGTTTACAGTCAATACATACGATAATATTAAGTTTTCTCTTGTTAAAACTACGCAAATAATGCTAATCGTCAAAACGTCACACTTAAATTAAGCAAATTCTCCGCGAATGCTGACATTCGGCCGGCGAAAAACAGCTCACGGGGTACCCTTCGCGGAAGGCTATGAGTTTTGGCGCGCTATCGAAAATTTAAGGATTCCATCTGTCATCGAGAGAACCGGAATCGCTTCATACGAATAATCAGAAAAAAATTGTTAATTTGAAGGAAATGACGATTTTAGTGTAGTTAAGTAGATCGAGAATCGCCCTCCAGGAGAGAATTGTAGTAATCATAGAGAGGGGAGGAGAATGATTTTTCCAGAAGGGATTTGAATTAACCTCTTACTTTAAGCATTGAAGTTTATGAATCAAGGGATGGGATGTTATTGAATTCTTACATGTAAATGAGGTTCGCAGCAATCTACTTGCATTGCGTTGATTGCGGAAGATTTCAGGGTGCGCCTGTTCTCACATTGCTGGAGGATTGGGGGCGGAGCTACGAAATCCGAACTTCACTTCATATCTGCCCGGCAAATTTAAACCTGTGACAATGAGAACTTGGCTTTCTTGGTTGGTTGTTATTTCTCCATAAGACTGCATAACAATTACATCGAAGAAGGCACTTTGTCATAAAAATACAAGTAGTGCATTCAAGTTTAAATGATCTTAAGAGTTACTAGTGAAGTAGGCCTATCGTAAAGGAATATCAGGATAGGTCACGGATTAAACACAAATTTCTTCTACTTTGTGATTTTATTCGGAAAACCTAGAATATATAAGATTAAATAACAATTGTGAGGTCAGGCTTCTGGCAGAAAGTTTAAATAATACAAACATAACCTTCAAATATCAATACAAACTACCAGAGCTAGGTAAGTTGGAGGTTAGTAATAAAAAGTACAATAACCTATCCTAGTAATGGTTTCGTAACCAGGAAGTAGAAGGTTAGGTTAGGTTAGGTAAGGTTAGGTTAGGTTAGGTTAGGTTAGGTTAGGTTAGGTTAGGTTAGGTTAGGTTAGGTTAGGTTAGGTTAGGTTAGGTTAGGTTAGGTTAGGTTAGGTTAGGTTAGGTTAGGTTAGGTTAGGTTAGGTTAGGTTAGGTTAGGGTTGATTATGTCTTGTAAATGTTTACTAATAACGACCTCCATGTTTCGTTTCTTTCAACTCAAAATCTCCCTCATACTTGAGAGATTTTCGAACGTCAAACCACAGTCAAACTTCAAGACTTCAAACAAATTATTCAAAATCAAGTTGATTGTTGCCAGCCTTCGTGTACACTCGGCAAACTTCGTAGTTCCGAGCCGCTTTGAGCCTTCGTGTTCACTCGGCAAACTTCGTAGCTCCGCCCCCAATCCTCCAGCAATGTGAGAACAGGCGCACCCAAGATTTCATGGGTCCTAAGACAAGGCGAAGAGAGTCTATGGTATGTAATAAACTTCTTCCATTTTTTGTTAGCCTAGCCAAGCACGTTGTTTTATTGCGAACCTAATTAATTTAATATTATTTACAGTAGCTATGGGCGGGATCGAAACATTTACACGATTTAAATATTTTGATCGAAACATAAAAAGAATTAAGTTCTAAATCGATTGACTAGCTCGGAGTTCAGCGGGAGCAGTAGCTGCGGAAAGAGGCAGATTTTTAAAGGTTTTGGGAGGGGGAGGGGGCACCTAGACAAAGTATGATATCTATGGCGTATCTGTCAAATGAACAAGATGCTTTAAAGCTTGATGTCTTGTAAATATCAAATGTGCATTTCCACGTGATTATTGAAACGCTACCTGTGAGTACCCTTAACTTAAAATATTACTGGATTATTCCGAGAGTTATGCCATCGATCGTTTTCCATATTTTGTGTTCAAATTAATTGAGGTTATGTGCGTCTTCACGCTTTGTGCTTATAATGCTTTTTAGTACCATATCATTTAGTTTGGCTTGATAAACACCACTTTCATCTTTATACTAAATGCCAAGGCTTTATATTACTGTATTTAACTTTAAAATCTAAAATCTACCATTAAAACGTATAAAAAAATAAATTTAACATTAAACGTATTTCCATAGACATGTATCTTTCATTATCAAGTAAACCACCGACAACATACAGAAATATAAAATATTCAATGTTGACTCAAAAAAGTAGCTGTCACGGCAGTTTTAAAGTAACAAACACGCAGGATTCGCGCGATTATAAATTTTACAATTTTTTCTATAAATCCTAAAAAATGAAACAAACGGTAAAATAAAGGTTATCTCATTGGCTATATAGCACCATAACGAGTTTGTATGACTCCATGTAAAAATTCTAATTTATGTTTTTTTTAATCTTGGCGAAAAATTAAAAAAAAATGATCGTCTTTATATCTCGAGCAATCGAGGCAAAATTATTTATTTCGCGTGGTCGCTCCAGTGATTTATTATGAAAATAATTATTTGAACTTACCCAACCATTCCAGCGCGTATTTTATTTTTTAGGCCACTGAACGTACCCAGTTTTTTTGTTATCTTTCCTCCCCATTGTATATGACTAGGAATTAAAAAAAAACTATTACACGTAAACTGATTTTAGTTGAAAAAAATTTCTCAGAACAGATCGGCACTAAGGTAAAGAACGTCTTTATACCGCCAGCAGTGGGCGGTAACTGAATACAATGCGTGAAACCCTTACGTAGACGGAATAAGGGTTATTTCACAATTGCAAATTCAATGTTCACCTCCCCGACAATCGATCAATATTCGTGTAAAAAACGCGAAAATGCATATTTTATAAAGTTCTGGTACATATATGAAAATTTGCTCCGATAATCGAATAAAAATTTGAATTTGCCACACTATGCAATAAAAACATAGACTGAAAATGGGTTTGTAAATAGGATACTTTGCACTAGACAATTTTTTTAGGCCTGATACATTATTTTTTTCTAGGCTTATAAAAATCTTCAAAAAAATGATCTTCTGCTGACAAGGGCAAGATTTGTTCTACTTGCAGTATTTAATTAAAGCATCTGTAGTATTTCTAAGCAATCAAATGTTCAAACCAAAAACACCTGATTTAGCATTACTTGGTATTGGATCGCCTTAACGATTTCATTCACAGAGTTTTCATTATAATTGAAATAATATTTTGGGACGGTACTAAATCGTAAAAAATGGCAACACCTTGAACATAACCATAGATCACTATCATGAAAGCATCTGTCACTGTTATTTGCAAGATTGTTCAGATTTTAGATGTTACTTCATTATAATAAGTTATTGGTAAGTTCTAATGCCGATATTTCCCTCCCGAGTATTTTGAATGGTTAAATGTATAACTGCGCTGAGTCGCTGTTTACCGCGACCTAACCTAACTTATACCTGGGTTTACCGATATTTTGTCAGAGAGTAGATAGAATATGCGATCAGGCTAATTTAAATAGATATACAGAAGATGACAGTATTAGATTCTGCAAACCGTTATCAATTATCTAAACTTTATGTTCTATTCAATCAAAATTATTTAATATTTTTACAAATATTTACTCCCAATGACGTCACAATACATCTAGACTCGTTATAGTCTGACAAACTCAAGATAAAATGTGGCAAGTAAAAACACTCTTATTTCTCAAGTAAATTTTTCGATTTCAATCCTGTTCATGTGGGGCTAAGATGGACATTCAAAGAATATGTACGAATTAAATCGATTTTGCAACGGATACTACATTCTACGTCACGGGCGTGTCTAATATACGCTTACTCGCTTACACTATAAGATGAACACGCAATACTGTATGAGATCTACTGCTATAAGGCTGTCCTTATTACTATTATTTGTTGCTAATTTCACTATCTCACAAGATGTTTGTATCTGAAAATCATCGTTACATATATTTTTTCAAAATAATAAAATAATTTTAGTGTTTTACGAATGAAATTTTATTTTTTTGCTTTTGATAGTGCTTGTCGGGTAGTAAAAACACCTTCTCATCACGCACGAAGGATTTTTATAGTGTTTGTTGGGTAATTAAAACATTTTCTCATCACGCACGAGGGCATTTTGGCACTTTGTTACCTTATTTACTCAGAGGTTGCACACGACCTTACGTGACACGAAGGAGTTTAGTCATAAAGCTACAAAATTGAAAGCAATACAGTTTCGATTTTATCTTGCCACTTTGAGATTTGTACAGCGCGTCTATATGTTTGAATACACCTCATTGTTCTTACAAAATATTCCATCTGAAATAAAATAATCAAATCTCTTCGAAATAAGATTTTCGTTCTTAATGTATCGTTCTGTTTCAGTTATATTTTTGGGCTAAAACCAAACCATAATCCTACCACAGTCTTACCATGGATCTACTGAATCCAGAGCGTGTCTCCATCAAGAAGGAACCAGGGCCACAGGAAGAAGGCGGTTGTGAAATGCCGTATGGGGATATGGATTTTGACTTTTCAGATGTAAAGAAGGAATCCTTACAGCATGCGGAGAGTACTCGGAAAGCCTGTAAGTTGCGATGCTTATGTCAAAAACTGTTTTTCGTAAAATTTCGATTCTAGTAATCCATGTCAGTTTTGAGTTGCCCAGGCAGGCCATAATTTTTAAGAAGTACTTGTTCTTGTTGTTCTTGCCGTACTTTGGTATTTACATTAAATATTATATTTACGGGAAACTGCCACAAGTTACATTAGGGTGCATTAAAACACATGTAATATTGATTAGATCATCATTTCTCTAACAATACAAAACTGTTTATAGAATGTGCTCAAGAGTTAATAGTATATCCTCCTTGAAAGGAACATCTGCGGTCGGAAAGAAGTTATTTCCTAAATGAACCTAAAAGCCTGTTATCCGGATTCCCGTTGTTAAAGGGATTAATCAATCGTATCATTTATCGTACATTTTTAAAATAAAATTAAAAAAAAGAAATTTTTTTGTAGTACTCTCTAGGGACTGATGACTGTAACAGTGGCGAAACTATACCATCGGGGACCGTGGCTAATTCGTTGGATGGGGCCTCCCTAGTAAAAATCACAGTCGCGTTGTTATTTATTTTTTTTAAATAACTTAATAAGTTACCCAACAGTATTACTAATATTGTGTACATTTTTATTTTCAAAAGCATAGGTATTTCATATGTAGGTATAACGAAAAAACAATTTAGTCTTTGGAAGATATTTATGAAGAAAATTATTTTCTCCGAACTTTCTGTTCCGCAAAAGTATCAATAACGTCATCAAAGTTTAAAGATCAGGCCATTGAATTTTCAATAGACAGAATAGCCAAGTTACGTAGCCTGTCTTGTCTTCAACAAACCGAACTTTTAAAGCCAAAATAGCATCATAACGTCCTGACCATCTAGTTGGGTTCAATGTTTTTAATGTTATCTAAGTTGAAGACTCCCCTTCTTTATCAGATATATAACTTGATAAGATATTCCATCTTTTGATACTATTCCCAAAAAAATTATAAATTTGTGAACTGCTTAAAATTTTTTTTGCATATCAATAACCTATCTTACTGCATCATTAAGTACTAGATTTAAGTAATGAGAAGCAAAGTGTACAAATACCGCATTTAGCTCGATATCTTTTATGAGTTTTTGAACTCCACCATAAGTGCCTTTCATTGTGTTAGCACCATCATATCCTTGTCCTCGACACTTATTTAGAGGTACATTTTTGCGATTTATGGATTTCATAATTTTGTTGGACATTGCTAAGGCAGTTTAGTCCTTAACTTCATGAAATCCTAAAAAATGTCTCTTTAATAACAAGCGCCTTTGGCGCCATTGGATTCCATTTTCGTCTTTCTCGATCATACAACAACGTTAAAGTTCACAAATTTGATCTGTTTTTGAAATATCTTGAGTTGTATCGAATATGATTGAGTAAAAGGGTGCGGCATTTATTTCATTTATGAGTGCATTTTCTATTTTTAGAACCAGAACAGAAATGAGCTCATTTTGTAGTTTTGAACTTATGTATTTTATCTGGCCCTTTGATTTACTTAACAATTCTTGTAAAATCGGATCGTATTTTGCTAATAACTCAACAATTTATTATTTTATTTATTTATCGTTTCTTTACATTGTAACTTTTTTTTAAAGTTAGAATTTTGAACCTCACTAGGACAAGCCTGTATATATAATATTATAAGAGATTTAAAATAGTACAAATAGTTAAAAAAATATATACTTATATTAAGATAACAATATTGTTACATTGGCATTTCTACGAATTGGATACCTACATGGTACCTATCAGTCTATTCATTACAGTATTATATTGTAAACATGTAGGGTGACCATGATATTTAATTGCAATAAAAATGTAACAAACTATTATTTTTAAAAACAGAGAAGAAAGAAAGAGAGAAAAAAATAATTTACATTTTAAAAAGAAAAGGATGAAAAAATAAACGTATTCAAAATATTATGCCACAATTTAAAAGGACAAAGATGAATGAATATGTTGGAAATCGTCGGATGGCAGAAATAATTTAACATTCTTTTTAAATATACACAAAGAATTTGACAATTTAATGTGATATGGAAGGCTATTAAATAGAAGTAGAGCCTGGTACAAATAATGTCTCTGCCCAAATGAGGATTTAGGGTGAATTGCCATAAAGTTCAGACTAGAGCCAATTCTTGTAGTACGAATTTTTATTTTTTTTATTTCCTTAATTTTTTCCCAATTTATACATTTGACATTACAGTTTTATAATAATAAAAAAGGGAACCCACTAAGGCGCAGCCTGTGCGTGGGTAATATAAGTGTATACATTATATTTTTGTACCTAAAAATAACAGTAAGCATATAAAGAAAAACGGTAGGATTACAATTAAAGTTAGTCTAAAAGATTGTGCAACAGGTGCATATTTAAAAAATAAATTAAAGTAAAAATAAAGATTGTAAGATAATATATATGAAGTAAACGAACACAAAATAAAATAATAATAAATATACAGAAACAAATAGAAAAAAAAAGAAAAAATTAAATGAATAATGTTTCAACATTTGCATTGGACAGCCACAACTTTAATTCTTTTTGGTATTGCGCTAGTTTAGTTGTTACTTGATTTTTTTTTAGTAATAGATTAAAAGTGCGAGATCCAATAAAGCTACTGCGAGTTTGCATTAGTTTGGTAGTGGTTTGTGGGGTATAAAATACATGATTTCCGGGATGCTAGGTGTATTGGTCAATTTTTTTAGCCAAGCTTCTGTAAAAACTAATACCTCAGGACGATTTTCTATGCCATCAAGCATAGTTATGGTTTCATCAAAGTTTTTACTTAAACTTCTAATGCTCAAACAATGTGAAGAAAAGTTTGAACGTTTCAAAAAATTGTTGCAAGTAAATGAATCTTTAATTGCTAAGTTAGGTTCTGTATTGTCATCCAAATCGATATGTTTTTTCCTAAATCGATATCCATTTTTAATACATTCAACTTCTTTATTCTATTGAGGTCATCTTCGTGTTTTTTTCTCTGATTTGGCTTTCCAAAGCAGTTCCTTAAAATAAGGAGATGGCGTTTCTCCTAGGAACATCATTTTCTCACGGTTTGAGATCACCTTCTTGTTTGCCAATAATTTAGATCTTGTTTCTGGATTTCTAATTTTTAAGAGAAGTTTTTTATGATGACCTGGTCTTCTGTCATATTGTCTTATTGCTGATATCTGTACTTATTTGGATATAAGCACTATTTATTAGGTTTATAGCAGTTACTTTGGGATGTTCATCTGTATTTTCCTCAATTCCTGTTATTTCAATATTGTTATCGAGGTTCGACTGTTCTAAACAAGCCAGTCTGGTTTCTAGATGTTTAATAATTTTACTTTTATTTGTCAAATCATTTTTTAAGCTTTCGACTTCTCCTTTAACTTCATTCATGGATTCCAAGCGAATTATAATGTCGTCATACTTTTGACAAATAAATTCGGTAGTTTTTTAAAATTCCGACAAATTTTTTTCAATGTTTTCGAGTATTTGTTTTTGAATTTCTCCAGCTTTGTGTCTACGAAAGACGCAAATTTAGTAAAAGTATCTTCTTCTGGGCTAGTGTCTTCGGGGGCAGTGTTTATTTTGTTTTTGGATCTTTTAAATGTATTTAGAGTATCTTGTTGTTGAGAGCTTGTTTTTTTGTTGGAACTCATGGTCACCCTCGCAGTAGTTTTGGTAGAAACAATAAGATGCGCAAGCGCCGTCACAGCGAAACAAGCAAGCCGAATGGCCCGAGTTTGAAAGATGGCGGTGGAGTTGGCAAATCACAAGAGATTCACTTATACAGTAAACAGATGTCAACTTCACCGTTACTATTTCGCGATGTTAATAATTTATAAATCACTTGAGCAATCTCGCTTCAACGCGCAAAATTCTTATCACAATTGAGGCAGTGAACAAAACACTTAGGTAAATGTCGCAACTGACTCGAATTGAACCGTTCACCGATTTACACAATTAAGCCAAGTTTTCAAGGGTCACTCTTACTGTGTGCTACTTTGATTGTTGTCCATTGTTGTCCGACAATACTCAAAAAGTTTCCTTGGGAACTTGAATCATTGCAATCTGCCTTTTCTCTGTGGCCACGAAAGGCTAAATTACACGTTGAAAGTGTCAGAGTAAACCTCAAGGAGTCTATAGAGTACTTGGCGCCAAAAAGATTTTTGAAGTGAAACTTCTTTACGCGCGTCATGCAATTTCGAGGACCGGAGTAAAACCGACTCATGACCGTCACGATTAACCGTGATCATTTCGCTATAGGAGCCTAGCTTATATTATATACCTAGTTTAGGTCACTCTCCAAACTCAGCTTCGCGGTCTAGAGGCAGAGCGCCCGACTGTCGTCGTGAAGAACCGAGGTTCGATTCCGGCTATAACTATTTTTTTTTTCATTTTGTGATTTTTTTAATACGAGGAAAAGTGATAAAATGCTCTCGTGCTGCGACTTTTAGATAAATTTCATCTGAAATCAAAAGATTTGTACTTTTCTGTTTCAAATTTTTGTTTAAAAAATATACGAACATCGGAATTGATATAAGTACATTCGTATTTACACTGTGGTAATGAGGCAATGCATCGGAATAGATGCAATTGTATAAAATCTATAATGTGAACAATTGCCACTATGTATATTTTTTTGTATTATAAAATGAAGGCCTCAGCACGGGTAAGCCGCCCAGTGATGCCAACAAAAATGGATTGTACTATGAAATATAAAATGTTGTACCAAAAAAAAAAATAGGGTACACATATATAATCTCCTTCCTGATAGCTAATTTTGTAATTTTTAACATACCTACTAGTTTATCTTTTATATTTTTTATGATGTTTGAATCGTTAGAAACTACTTACAAATTTGTTGAATACGAATTTAATTTCGGATAGGGTTTGATTAGCGTAAAATTATTTTTTAGAAAAATCATTATTCCTATGAACACTAAAATATTATATACCTAGTTTAGGTCGCTCTCCAAACTCAGCTTCGTGGTTTAAAGGCAGAGCGCCCGACTGTCGTCGTTGAGAACCGAGGTTCGATCCCCGCCTTAAATATTTTTTTTTCTTTTTGTGATTTTTTTAATACGAGGAAAAGTGATAAAATGCTCTCGTGCTGCGACTTTTAGATATTTTGACTATATGATATTTTGGTCGAAATATAGCTTACAAATCGAGCCGGTAGAGTCGCTCGGTATTTTGATTAATTATTTTTATTTTTAATCATTAAAATTACTAATCACGGCCGATAACGCGACTAATTACCCTCGCAGACGTGTGTGACAAGTTTTTTTAGTAAAAAACACAGCCGTAAGTGAGTTTTTCAAAATTTAGAAATGTTTTTCAAATTCAGACTCCATACGGGTATGAGACTGTTAAAATACGATATATCTTTTCCAAAACGGACAAATATACGGAAATATTTCGAAAAACGCCAGATATGACTTCACACTGCCGATATATCTTCGATTCGACCCTATATAAAGCGTTAACGAGACGTTATGTGATATTATTCATTTGCCGTGTTTGAAAACGAAAATTTGCGCGGGACAAGTCAATTGAGGAGTACACGTTGTATACGCGGTTCTCGTCGCGCGAGATACCTCTCCTCGCGGTCTAGAGGCAGAGCGTTCGACACTCGTTATGCAGGACCCGGGTTCGAATCCCATATTTTTATAATTTTTAATTTTTTTATCACATGCTACTTATAAATATGTCAATAGACTGAAAAAAAGACAGAATGAAATGAAAAGAGAGAGAGAAGAATACTAAAAGTTTCACTTCCGTCGTGCGTAGGCTTGCCACACAATGTATTTTTTTCTTTCTTGATCATGAATTCTTGCTCTTTATCTAATGTTCCATGTAGCCGCCATTGTTGATAAATTAAACAAGAATCCAAGTGAATTTTAGATGTCTAGTGTCTTTCTATGGCGTCTAAAATGTGTTTCCAGTCGTCATAAAATAAAATAAAATTAAATAATTGTATAATTTTTACTAAATTTTGTTAAAAATGTTTGGTTACTTCTGACTTCTGAGTTCACGGCCCTTCGGGGCCCCGGCCGCCGCGGTGCCCGAGGCATTTTGCCAGCCCTGCCACCTTATAGTTTCGCCACTGGACTGTAATAATTACAGTCGTCCATCTTCTGGAGAGTACTACAAAAAAACTTGTTTTTTTTTTAAACTTTTTTGTTAAAAATGTATAATAAATGATACGATTGATTATTACCCTTTAAAAACGGGAATCCGGAGAACAGGCTTTTAGGATTATTTATTATTATTATTATTTATCATTTATTTTTACAATTATTGTACTATTTTAATAATACACTTCGTCTGGACTTATCAATAAAGTATTATTGTTCGGTTTTAGGTGGCATTAAAGTGGAGACTGTTAGCTTCAAGGTAGAACCAGGACCTCAAGAAGAAGATGGAGGGGGAATCCCTTTTATGGAAATCGACATAGACCTTCCGGATGTTAAAAACGAATGCCTTAAACGCCTTCAAAGAAAAACACAGACAACAGGTACATAAAGAGCCGTGTTTTTTTTACATTTATTGAATTAATGATGCTTGTACTTATACTTATTCGTAATGTTTTTCAGACTCATTGACTGATCAAAAGACACATTCTATGGAAAAACCATTCTCTTATTCCCATTGTAAGTACTCTTGCAAGTCAAAGTCAAAGTTAGAACGTCACTTCCGGACTCACAGTGGAGAAAAACCTTTTTCTTGTTCCAACTGCAAATATTCATGTTCTCAAAAGGGAGATTTGATGAAACACATGCTGACTCACAGTGGAGAAAAACCCTTTTCTTGTTCCGACTGCAACTATTCTTGTTCTCGAAGGGATCAGTTGACGAGACATATGCTTACTCACAATGGAGAAAAACCTTTTTCATGTTCTGTTTGTGCTTATTCAAGTTCTCGAAAAGGAGATTTGACGAGACACATGCTTACTCATGGTGGAGAAAAACCTTTTTCATGTTCCATTTGTGCTTTTTCATGTTCTCAAAAGGGATCTTTGACGAAACACATGCTGACTCACAGTGGAAAAAAACCCTTTTCTTGTTCCGACTGCAACTATTCTTGTTCTCGAAGGGATCAGTTGACGAGACACATGCTGACTCACAGGGGAGAAAAACCATTTTCTTGTTCCAACTGCAACTATTCTTGTTCTCGAAAGGGACATTTAACGACTCACATGCTGACTCACAATATAGAAAAACCCTTTTATTGTTCCGACTGCAACTATTCTTGCTCTCGAAGAGATCAGTTGACGAGACACATGCTGACTCACAGGGGAGAAAAACCATTTTCTTGTTCCGACTGCAACTATTCTTGTTCTCAAAAGGGAAGTTTGACGAGACACATGCTGACTCACAGTGGGGAAAAACCATTTTCTTGTTCCAACTGCAACTATTCTTGTTCTCAAAAGGGAAGTTTGACGAGACACATGCTGACTCACAGTGGGGAAAAACCATTTTCTTGTTCCAACTGCAACTATTCTTGTTCTCAAAAGTTAGATTTGACGAGACACATACTGACCCACGGTGGAGAAAAGCCTTTTTCATGTTCCGTGTGCAATTATTCATTTTCTCAAAAGCGTTATTTGACGAGACACATGCTGACTCACAGTGCGGAAAAACGGTTTTCTCGTTCCAACTGCAACTATTCTTGTTCTCGAAAAAGAAATTTGACGATACACACGCTAACTCACAGTGAAAAAAAACCTTTTTCATGTTCCGTTTGTGTTTATTCAAGTTATCAAAAAAGAAATTTGACGAGACACATGCTGACTCACAGTGGAGAGAAACCTTTTTCTTGTTCTGACTGCAAATATTCATGTTCTGGAAAGGGATCTTTGACGAGACACATACTGAATCACAGTGGAGAGAGACCTTTTTCATGTCCCGTTTGCACTTATTCATCTTCTCATAAGGGCGCTTTGACGAGACACATACTTACTCACAGTGGAGATAAACCTTTTTCTTGTTCTAACTGACAATATTCTTGTTCCATTCTCCAGAATTCCTTTATTACGCATTCCTATAGAATGCCTAAATAACTATAACGTACTTTGTTCATTAAATTTAATAAAATTATCCGATCGTAGAATAATTTCCGATTTAACCTGTTTGTATAAAATCATTAATTCATTGTTTGATACCCCTGATTGATTGTATGTAATCTCTTTTTATACTCCAAGCAGGTCATGTACAAGACAGTACCTACCATATTATTATAACAATTCTACATCAATGTCCCAATAATACACTCATATGCAACGGATTCACCAGCTAGGAAACAAATACTACGATGTTGATATATTTAACACATCAATTTCAATGCTTAAGCATACCTTATTGAAGTGTTTTTCATCAAGTAGGGGAGTATTTTGATAAAGGTATTTAATTTGACTAACGCATTGACATTCGTCGGATGAAAGAAAAAAAAATATTTTGGATTTCTTGTATTTTTTTATAATTTGTATATTTTGTATCTACATGCTGTGGGGATCAAATTCAATAACATTTTAACTTTATTTTATTCTTTTGCTAGTGTTTTGAATAGTTGTTTCCTGCATTATTTACGTGAATAATTTCCTTTATATTTTTATATATGTATATGTAAAAGCCTCAATAGGCGTTAAATAAATAAATAAATGAAACTGTAGCAAACAATGGTCATGAAATAAGTGAACTTATCTCAATTTACTCTGCTCTGTTTTATATACAAATGATGTGTCAAATCAACATGTAAATAGTGATTCTCAAGAAAGTACCTACTCGCTCAGTCATGTCTAAATTTCAAGGACTGAAATATTCAAAACTATGAAATCACTAAACTCAAACAAAGGTCTTGGTACAGATGCCATTCCACCATTATTTATATCAAACTGTGCTAAATCTCTTGTTTATCCTTTTCATGTTATATTTCGTAAATCTTTTAAAGAAGGTGTTTTTCCTGATCTTTGAAAAATAGCACGAATCAATCCTCTCTTCAAATCTGGGATTAAAAGCGACATCTATTAAATTATCGCCCGGGAAGTATACTCTCATGTTTTGTGAAAATTTTTGATAGCATTTTTACACAATCTAAACATATTTTAGGTTTTGTTAAGAATAGATTCGTATTCAAAAGCTCCACTACCACAAATTTTATGGAATATGTAGATTTTTTTAGTCCTAATTTTGACATTAGAACACAATTAGGTGAAGTCTGTACTGATTTACGGAAGGCATTCGATAAAGTCAGTCATCCTCTTCTGATCCAAAACCTTAAAAGAACAGGTTTCCACTGCAACCCCCTAAGATGAATTATATCTTATATCTCTCACAGGATTCAATATATACAAGTTAATAGTTATGAGTCCTCTCCCAAACTTGTTACATCTGGTGTCCCTCAAGGATCCCATTTAGGACCACTACTCTTTATTATATTCATAAATGATCTAACGGCAAAACTTTTTTGTAAATGTTTATTATATGCGGAGTACCTTTGTACTTGTGCATTGTTTTCAAACTTTCAAAATATTTGGATGATTTATATAGAGCAGTTTTTTTGAAAAATCAACTCAAGGACTCTGTTTGTATATTTTAATGTAATACCTTAAGTTAACTACTAACTAAGATAAAAGTAAAGAATTTGAAATCTGAAAATCACCCTGTATATACAATTTACCACTAATTGGCTAATTGAACAAAAAATATCTCAAATTTATAGGAGCCGAATTGTTCAATATCCAGACGATATGTTCAAATCCAAAATAATCATTCATCATTTTCATGCCATGTTCAACGTCCACCTTTAAAGTCACAATATGGGCATATTATAGCTTCAATCTTCGAAAAGCGATCTTTAAAAATTTCCTGTTACACATATGTTTTAAACGAAATGACCAAAATCGACAATTTTTTAGAATTTGCCTGTAAAACAAAAAAAAACGTCTCCTGTAAAATTTTCTAAATGGTTTATTGAACATAGAAGAACTAAGGCAGCGTATTGTAAGCCTGATAAAGGCTATCATGTGCTAAGAAACCTAAGCCAATATGTCAGTCACCACAACAACTCTCAAAAGAACTGCTGAAATGACAACATCTTGGTAGAAGGGAAATTTCCTTCAACATACTGAAACATAACAAAAGAGCTGGTAAGCTTTTGTGTGAAAACAACAGCTTATAAGACCATAAGCTTATAACAAGGTCGTTCAACAAGACATGGCACCTTAATGAGTTAAAATAGAGCGCAAAATATGCACATCATAAACATTTGCGAAAGACAAATGACATCGGTAACCATAACCTTAAAAGTGAGACCAAACCCTCTTAAAATGACTAATCGTTGTACATGAAAAATATCACACAAAACACAAACTACAGGATATAATATTCACATTGAATGAGAAGATTGGAATTCTCCAAGGAAGAGAAAACCATTACCCCAATCAACAATATTAATAATAATACAAAAGAAATGAGTTTCCTATACCCACGTCCGGACCAGTGTTGGTACCAGAAACCCGTTCTCTTTTCTTTTGTAAAACAAAAAAATAATAATAATAATTTTATATTCTAATTAAATCCTTTGTGTGGAAAGTTCCAATTGGCTTTCCCTTCATATCTGCAAGCTTATACACGACAGCCGAGACCTTTTCGATGATTCTGCTATTTAAAATTTGGGAGCCAGTTTAGCGGAGAAATGCTTAGAAGCATCAGACAAAACGAAGGAACGTCTCCAAATAATATCACCAACCTTGAAATCAATGTTCCTTCTCCGAATGTCTTAATTTATTTTATTCCGTTCATAGGATTGACGAAAACACGTCCTTACTTGGCTGAAAATGTCATTTAGCTCAGAAACATCTTGAGCCCACGTGTCACGTTTCGAGAATGTTAAATCTTCAGAACAAAAATCAGGCGATTTATAATCTCTGCCTGAAATAATAGCTTCCCTACCGAAATTTAACCTAGAAGCTTAATCTATTTTTTAGGTACATAAAGCCTTAACATACGTCTCAGAGGCGTACACATGTAAATGACAGCCAGTAGGCCAAAATATACCTACCTGTGCACTATTTTTCAATGGAATGTTAAGGTTGGTCTGTAAACTAATAATAAAACACAGTTTTACCAATGAAAACTACTATCACAGGTATTTATTACAACGAATCAAAACATTATGCTTATATTCAAACAAAAAAATCATCTTCTTAAAAATCAACTGGAACATATGTTTTTTTAGATAATCATATATTTTTTTAAGATTAATTTCTTATTCTTAGGGCAAAAATTAAAAGTAATCATGCTTTTAATTACTAGCTATATCTTTAGAGCAATCTACACAGACATCAAATTTGTGCTAAAAAAATACTGACTTTTTGCACTTAAAGCACACTAATTTCGACAATCTCTTTTTTTTATCAGCAAAAAGCGCAGTATTTACGTTTTTTGGGCTCTGGTTTTCCAGCCGGAAGTTTATTAACTGAATCAGTAGGTTTTGCGAGAAATTGGCTTATATTTTTAAGTCGGAGCTTCAAGTCTGAATTCAAGGCTTGACCGAATCTGTGCTGAGTTGTTTAATGAATTCTCTTTTGTTTGAGAGTTTATTTGATTATGTTGTGGCCATAAAATACAGCAGAATTGACAAAATCCATGTTTAAGATGCCATAGAAAATAGCCATTGACCATCTATTAGTTTTGCGGCTGCACGACATTGAGGCGCACATTTGATCAAATGAATCTACTCCTCCTTTTTTTTGGTTCTAGAAATGAATCATGTCTAGTTTGTCACTTGAATTTTATTAATTATTGCATTCTCATCACAACAAGATAAAAGGTAAACCATATTTGCAGGTTTCGGCTTGTACGATAGAAGTAGGGTTGCCAGACGTCCTTTATTTTAAAGGACGTCCTCTATTTCAGACCCAAAAATTGATCTTGTCCTCTAATTTAAAATCTTCAATAGAGGACAATACTTTGTCGTTTAATTTGGTAAAAATAAATGAATCAGCGTGATTTTCGATTTATTTGTCGGGCAAATATTGCTCGGCGCCTATTTCCTATTTCCTCTGCTAGGTGAGGGGACGCGTGACGTTAGAGAGCGTGTTATTTCGTCTGTACGCAAGTAAATCGAATTGAAGATGCCTTTGTTGGAATGGCAGTCCAGCAAATTCTTCGAAAAATGTCTACTTCTCAGGCTGAAAAATACACTACTATATTTTTGGAGTGGTATCAAAATGTACTGACATATATAGAATCGCGATTCGATTTCTCAGAAAACAGTAATATCCATTGTTTGCAGCCGCTGACACTGACGAAAGAAATTAAGTTCCAGGAATTGTGCGTCATGGTATCAAAACTACAGATACCTAATATAAAACATTTGAGCGATACTATTGATGATCTCTTACCCCGCTACCCTTCGGCCGAGTTTGTTGTTCTGGGAGACTTTAATGTTCATAACGAACCATGGTTGAAGTTCTCAGGCCCAACGTACTCGGCTGGCCGACAGGCGGAATCCTTTGCCATTTGCTACGGATAAGAGCAATTGGTTCAGGAGCCTACAAGGGTTCCTGATGTCCAGACTCACCGCTCCAATCTGTTAGACCTATTTTTAACTACTGTGCCACACGGTTATAAGATTGACGTCACAGCGCCTCTGGGATCATCTGACCACTGCCAAGTGACGACATCAATCCCAGTTAGCCTCAGACCAACCAATGAGAGGCTGAGGAGAAAAGTGTGGCACTATAAGTCAGCAGATTGGTTCGGTATGCGGGCCCATTTCAACGCTTTTCCGTGGTCAGCTGTTTGTTTTCGGACTTCGGACCCTTCAAGATGTGCCCAGGAGATTGGTGAAGTCATCAAATCGGCGATGGATGGCTTCATACAATCGACTACTAAAGAAACTGGTGTGGGCTCAAAGCCGTGGTTCAGTCGACAATGCTCCGAAGCAGTTCGACGAAAAAACGCGGCTTACCGAGCCTACAACACATCTCGAACGCCCGAAAGCAGATCAGCATACAACAAATCGGCAAAGGAATGCAAGAGAATCATTAATAGGTCAAAATTCGAACACGACCTACAGATCAGCAAAAAGCTGGCTGCCTGCCCGCATGGCAGCAGAGCATTCTGGTCGCTTGCGGGCTCAATAGGTCAGAATTTTTGCAAACCCAGTTTGCCACCTCTTACCAGACCTGACGGCTCACTGGCAAACACCGCCACCGAAAAGGCTAACCTATTAGAGAAAATATTTGCGGAAAACTCGACCCTCGACGACGGAGGTGCTGTTCCGCCGTCGGTTCCTCACTGCGGCTTCTATATGAAAAAGCTGAGGATCCGGCATCGGGATGTTCTCCACGTCATACGGGGGCTCGATATTAACAAAGCTAGTGGACCTGATGGAATACCTGCCCTGGTATTGCAGAGGTGTTCTGCGGAAATAGTTCCAGTTTTGACAAAGCTCTTCAAAATGTCCCTGAAGTGTGGCACTGTGCCCTCTGGTTTGAAAACAGCGGTCATTCACCCTATTCCCAAGAAATGTGACCGCTCCAACCCGGCCAACTACCGCCCCATAGCGATCACATCAGTTCTGTCCAAAGTGATGGAACGTGTGATCAACGAAAAACTGCTCACATACCTCGAGAAGAACAAAATTATCAACGACCGTCAATACGGATTCCGGCGGAACCGCTCGTGCGGTGATATTCTCGCGTATGTGACGCATGTTTGGGGGCGGTGCCTGGAACGTCACGGTGAGACCCAAACGGTCGCACTAGACATATCCAAGGCCTTTGACCGGGTCTGGCACCGAGGACTTGTCAACAAATTGCATTCTTACGGACTTCCCGCATCCCTGTGTACGTGGATTGCTGACTTTTTGAGGGATAGGTCGATTCAGGCGGTTGCTGACGGTTTCACCTCTTCCTCGCACTCCATAAATGCTGGCGTCCCACAGGGATCGGTTCTGTCTCCGACTTTGTTTTTGTTGCACATCAATGACCTTTTGACATGTGCACCGATTCATTGTTACGCGGATGACAGTACAGTTCATGATTGCTTTTTGTTTGACAAGCCCCCAAAGGGCACACAAACTCCAACGGCTCGGAGGGCTTTGAAGCAGAGAATGGACGGTTATCTCGAGAGTATTTCCTCCTGGGGTAAAAATAATCTCGTCGAATTTAATGTTTCAAAGACCCAATCCTGTCTGATTACGTCTAAAAGGGATCCAAATGATAATCTAGTCTCCTTCAACGTAAGCAATCTTCCGAACAGGCCTTCCATTGATATGCTTGGTATAACTATAAGTGACCAGCTCAGGTACGGGGGCTCCATCGAAGCCAGAGTAAAGTTGGCCTCTCAGAAGCTGGGCGTACTGTACAGGGCCCGCAGATACTTTAATAATACACAACTGCTGACCCTGTACAAATCGCAAGTGCGCCCTACTGTCGAATTTGGCAGCCATCTCTGGTCCGGAGCCCCTAAATACCTGAAAAAAACCCTAGACTCTGTGCAAAAACGGGCGGTCCGTTTGATAGATTCCCCAATCTTAACAAACGGACTGCAATCTTTAGAGCACAGGCGTCAGGTAGGTATGCTGTCTTTGTTCTATCGGTATTACAATGGAAGATGCTCTGAGGAACTAGCGTCATTGATCCCTTTGGCACCGGTGCGTAGTCGGGATACACGCCAAACGCGTGCCCAACATTTGTACACAGTTGACACTTGTCACATGAGAACGGGTCGCTTCTACGATTCGTTCTTAAGTTCAACAGCTCGGCTGTGGAATGAACTGCCGGCCTCTGTGTTTCCTCCCTCCTACAACATGGGACTCTTCAAGACCCATGTTCACTCCTTCCTCTCCACAAAAAGACCCTCCACACAGCATCCCCAAAGATGACATAGGCCCTGAGGGAAATTATTTTCTTCAGGGCCTCCTGTGTGGAGTTAATATAAAAATAAATAAATAAAAAAAATTAACCTTGATGCATTGTATGAAGAGTTCTGTATATTAAAACCTCTCCTGACGAAAATTATAGACGATAAGAAAATGTTCTTGAAATTTGGATTCAGATTCTCAAATCTACGGATGAAAACAAGAATCTGCTAAAAAATAGTACAAAACGTATTTTCCATCCCCGTTTCTAATGCCTTAGCCGAAAGGATTTTTTCCTTGTGTACGAATACGTGGACCAAAACCGAAATAAGTTAAATATTGATACATTAAAAGCCAAAAGTAATACCAAGTATTAACTTTATTTATTACTTTAAATGCAAATTGACTAATTAAGGTCGTAATACTTACTTGGCTTCGATTTACATTGTGTATTAACATTGTTTTTTTTATTAATAAATGTAACTACTGATATCATAACAGCATTTTATTAAAAAAATATTGATGTCCTTTATTTTCATCATATGTCCTTTATTTAATCGTATCAAATCTTCTAATTCAGAAAACGGGAGCTGGCAACCCTAGATAGAAGTGTCAGAGGGCCATCAAAACAAAACGTAGAACTGCCAACAGGTCGAGATCTCGAGTACTTAAACTTTTCGTGCATTTCCCGCTTATGTGATCGAATAGTGCCCATTTGATTTCATTTTTAATTTGAGCTGGTCCTGCGGATTTTATTCATAGCTGAATTTCTGTGAAATGATTGACCCTCATTTGTTGCCCAAACATCCCGCGTCCATTCTTACCGCGAAGAGTATTTCCAGGAACACGATATATTGGCCCTGAGTTGGCAGATTGCAAAACATGAGCAGAATCAGATGCTAGGTTAGCTTTTGAAATTTTGAATCGGCTTCTTCAGTTTGAGCAGATTCTTGTTTAGAGAAAACCTCTTCAGTTATATAGATATTCTCATCTTCGCTTTGAATATCGTCCAAACTGGCTGTCCTCGTCTTCAGGAGCTGATTCTCCCAGAGAAAGACTATCTTCTTGGTCTAAGATTTTCAAAATATCGTAACTGTTTAATATATTAGACCATGACATGTTGGTATCTGAAACAATGCCAAAATAAACATAAAATGGACGAAAAATTAACGAAAGTAAAAAAACATAATCTTAGTTAAAAGTTACACAAAGCCTAAACATACGTCTCGCAGGCGTACTTTACCTCAAAAACTCAAAAATGGCTGGACTAACCTTATTGTTACAGGTACCAGTGGCGAGCTACCGTCGGCCACTGGGTTGGTTAAAGAGCAGGAGGCCCTAACTTCAACCGTTAGAAAGAGAAATAGAATCTAAGATTGTGTGTACGCCTCGCAAGCGTAGATAAGGCTTCTAGGGTTAAGAAGAAAGGAGTGTAACCCGTTACCTCATGTACAGCAGTGTTAATGGCTAGCTCTATCTCAGGTAAGTGGTTTGCCCAGGTTCGATGATCCGTTCCCACGTACGAACTTAAGGCTGTTACTAAAACTCTGTTAATTCTTTCTACAGGGTTATTCTGTGGATGGTATCTAGAATTAAAGAGCATGGGACGTACATGATATCTATCAACCAAATGTTTCAATTCTTTAGAAATGTATTGTGGACCATTGTCTGCGATGATGCAATCAGGAACACCAAATTTAAGGAAAATTTCATCCTCTATAATAGCAGAGACATTCTTCCCATTCGCACTTCTCAGCGGAAAAAAATTACTAAATTTAGTGAAGAAATCTGCGACAACTAATAGATATTTATAACCTTTCTTGTAGGAGCTGGGAAGAGGTCCCAATAAATCTGTCGAGATCACCTGCCATGGACGCTAGACCAACTTAGAATCTCCCATAAGACCTGGCGCGGCCTGATTAGAACTTTTCTGCCTAGATACAATTTTTTTTACGTCTGAGGACATTCTAGGCCAATAAAATTTCAATCAAATCCTATTTAGAGTTTTCATAATCCCGAAATGTGCGGATGTTGGAGGTACGTGACGTAACGCAATTAGATCTTGTATTTGATCCTTAGGAACAACTTCCTTCCAATCATCGGACTTATGCAGGGCTTCCATACTCTGCACGTGCTTATATAAAACTCCATCTACGAGTTTCCACTTAGAAAATAATTCTGGTTTAGCTAAAACGTCACGACACATTCTATTGTACCACCGATCAGTACTAGCAACGGAAAATTGAACAATAGAAGAAATTACTAAAGGATCACGAGACAAAGCATCCGGGACAACATTTTCCTTCCCTTTCCTATGTTCAATTATGAAGTTAAATTACTGAAGTCTGACAGCCCACCGAGCTAATCTTCCAGAAGGTGATTTTAAATGTACTAGCTACTTAAGGCTATAATTATCCGTAATTACCTTAACAGGAATGGATGACCCTTCAATGTAACCCCTGAATTTCTCCAAAGCAAAAATTGGTGCATTAAGTTCTTTCTCAGTAGTAGAGTGGTTCTTTTCCTGAGCTGATAACGATCTACTTATAAAAGAAAAAGGGTGCTCCCTATCTTGATCATCTAATTGAGAAAGTACTGCGCCCAAACATTCGTTTCATGCATCACAAGAAATTGTAAAAGGTATATTTAAATCTGGGCATGCTAAAACAGGAGCCGCGACTAGAGTTTCCTTTAATTTAGAGAACGCCGCTTGCGCTTTATTATTCCAAGAAATTTTTTTATCAATGAACTCTTTTTTGGTTAAGTTGTGTAACGGAGCAGTAATATTAGAAAAGTTAAAAATAAAACGCTTGTACCATGATATAATACCAATGAAACGTCTCAGACTCTTTTGTGAGGTAGGAACAGGAAAATCAACCACAGCTTTTACTTTGTCTGGGTCAGTTCTCAGACCATTACTATCTATTACATAACCAAGATATTTAAGCGATTCTCTACAGAATACTGACTTTTCAATGTTAATCTTGAGACCCGCCTCGAACAGTTTACGTTTTACCAGTTTAAGTAATGCTAAATGCTCTTCAAAAGTACTGGAAATTACAATAATATCGTCTAAATAAAAGAAAACTTTACCATCAAATTCTGGGCCAAAGATTTTACTCATGAGATGCATCATTCTCGAACTGGCTCCATGAAGACCGAAAGGCATAGAAGTAAATTGAAAAAGACCCCTTTTAGGAATAGTGAAAGCCGTTTTTTCCCTTGAACTACGTTCTAGTGGAATTTGATAAAAAGCATCTTTTAGATCAATAGTGGATAGAAAACGAGCTCCCCCCAAGCTGTCTAAAATATTTGAAATATATGGTAATGGAAATGCGTCTCTCTTAGAGATAGAGTTAATTCTTCTGGAATCTAAACAAATGCGGTAAGTGCCATTTTTCTTTGGTGCTATTAAGATAAGATGGAACGGTTCCAAGCAACGACACCCATCTCTAACATTCTATCAAGCTCCTTGTGCACAACTGGGAGCAGGTGAGGTGAAATCGGATAGTAACGCTGTTTTACAGGTGTACTATTACCAGTGTCTATGACGTGTTCCTCTAAATGCGTACGACCAAGTTTGTCACCAGAAATGGAAATATACTCTTTAATTACATCATCAAGTAAGTTTTGTTGATGTATGGATAAGTGTTGTTTATCCACAATACCTCTGACTTCAGAAGTAACCCGAGGAGCAGATTTAACTACCTTCGTATTCATATATTTAAAAATATCCAGACAAATGTTAAAAGATTTCCAAAAATCAATGGCACCAAGTTTTATTAGTTTTAAATGAAAATTATTACCGAGAATGGAAACATGTGAGCCTAAGTCCAACAGACCAGAAAAAACAGATCCCAGTGTAGAAAAGGATACGAAAGGACAGCCGTCCCTGTCAGCCTTCCCTTCGCAACCTGATGCTCCTAAATTTCTGTAGAAATTCCTGACTACCGAAAGCCATTCTTGCCACGGATCGAGAGCAGTGATGCTGGAAGACGTCTCCGCCAGCGGCACAGCTAACGTCCGGCTCTCGCGTTTTTTGACCTAACGCAAGTGCAGTCAGGAGTCTTGACGCCTGGAAATCCACAGCGGAAGCAATGAATCTCCTCCCTGGAATTTACGTTATAACGTTTGAAAGACATGTTTTTATGAGAAGAATTCGCATTCCTGAAAGAATTATGTTTAGAAGGTGCATTTGTATTTACTGGCGCCTTTTCGTTCGCAGTTGAAGGGGTTTGAGGGGACTTCGAACCTTTCCTCTGATCAGAACGACTGTCTGCCAATTCAATTAATTTGCCCAATCTTTTGAGGGTAGCGATGTCCGGAATGGAGTTAAAGGCAAGTTTTTGAATGTATCTGGGTAGCATATTGCACTGGAGAATTTGTAAAATTTCCTCATCAGGCAATTTCTTGTTTAATATTTTATTTAAGATAAGAACATTAGTGATAAAAGTACCAAGTGAATCATTTGGCGCTTGTATAGTTGACCTCAACTGTGCAAGGAGTCTACGGTTGTAATCAAGAATTTCATATTCCTCCTTAAGGCCTACCACAAGGTCATCCAGGATTCAAAAAGAGAGCGATTGACCCTGAGCCAATCAAAGGCAATACCATCAAAAAGTTCAAACGCGCCTAAAAAAATATTGTTCTTACTTACAGAGCGAAACAGGGCGAGTTCTTCAACACGTTCAAGAAACTTCCTAATACAAGTAGTGCCATCATACTTCAGATTCCATAAATGCAGTGGAACCAACGGAGATGTGGGAACAATAATCTGTGAGTTCTTGACGGAAGACATGGCGGATTCTTTTACTTGACTCCTTGTACCAGGCATTGTGACTAGATGTACCTAAAGGATTAATTGCAAAACTGGCTTAAAAGAAACTCCCTGACGCTTAATGTCAATAAAACAAAATATCTGACATTTTCTAAAACAGCCAGAGGGCAGCCGTCAGAGGACCTTAATCTCAAATTACATTCATGCCAAGGAATTTATCAAAAAAATCAAGGCTTATCATGCCTCTGTCCCACTATAGCACACTCCAAAAGCATCAAATATCTTGGAATTGAAATTGATGATAATCTCCGTTGGAACTCACATATAGATGTAATTACAAAAAAACTAACCAGGTACATATACTTCTTTAGAAACATTCGCAATATCCTCAATATAAACGATATTAAAAAAGTATACTATGCTTTGTGTCAATCACAAATAGAGTACGGAATAACTGGATGGGGGTCTGCCTTGAGCACTCACACAGAGCGGCTCAATATAGCACAAAAAGGAGTATTAAAGACTATACTGAAAGTTCCGCTTAGAACTCCGACAGAAGAAATATTCAAAAACTTCAATGTTTACAATGTACAGAAACTATATTCAAAAAATATTTTATTTAAACTGAAAAAAAACATATCCGAATACTCCACTGCCCAACATAAATACACAACCAGGGCAAAAAGCGAAAATATCCTGATTACTCCCAGTTTAAACACATCCTTTGGACAGAGAAATAATAAATTCCATGCTATAAAATTGTTCAATGCTCTACCAAATGAAACCAAAAAAATAAACGAAATGAGTATATTTAAAACAAAAGTCAAAACATGGCTTAGAGATCAAAGTAACAATCAACTTACAAACATTATGAAGACAATGTAAAGACAATTCAAAACTAAATACAAAAATTTAAGAAAAACTACAGTCCGCCTCAGAACAGGAAACCCTAGTGAGGAGGACTGTGAAAAAAATACAAAAAATATACTTATATTATACTTTAAACCTACATAATGTACAAATTTTGCTATTGATATTAATAAAAAAAAAAAATAAATAAATAAAAAATAAAAAAATTGGAAAAAAGAAAACAACAAGGCAACCATTAATCACGGCGGCAATAATCAAAAATAGTAAAATTCCCAAAACAGGAAAAAATAGGTGTAAAAATTATTCGTACCTAAACATCTAATGGACAAAAGTTCAGAAAGGACATACACCAATACTATAAATCAGATGTGGGAATCTGGATCAACATTACAACAATATTTAAAAAATATACGAGATACCCACCAATCTCGCAGAGTATTCACGACCAAAAGTATCTTAAAAATAATTATAGTATAATTAACAGCAATTTAAAAAAAATTTAAAAACCGAAAACAATTTTTAAAATAGAAATACGGCAGGGACGTTGCCAAGCAGAAAAACCAAACGAGTCGACATAAAATAAAACCTTCATTAAGCCAGCTAAAAATGTCACCCACAAAATTAAAACCAACCCTCAATTTCAACAAGATCGAAAATTTATATTAATTACCAACCGGGACAGACACGTTGGGGCGCCATTTATAAAGGGAATTAAGGTTGCAAGGCACTTTGCCGCCATTGCAACATGTTTTGTGACAACAAAGTGTAGAAATAAAAGAAAGGGGAAAACGATACCAAGATAACAATATTTATTCCTACAACTTTAGATAACATGAAAACTCTGTAAATCAATAGTTAATATCTCAGGGGTGTGCATCATCCGAAGGATAGAAATGCAACGGTGGAAATTTTAAAATTACATTGAGAGGTTGACAATAAAGTTGTCGACATTAAAAGTTAACTGACCTGATAAACGTAAAAGGGCGCCAAGCAGTGCAATCAGCATTGCTAAAATTTAATAAGTAGAGCGTAGGATGACCAAGGTAAAATTAACTAACTACGGCATCATCATAGCTCGTAAAATATGTCGACCCGCGCGGTGGCTCGAGTCTTCCTCCAGTCACAACGTCCCCAGCTTCCAGCTCGTGAAATACTGACGCGTGAAGATGGCCGCCTTGTCCGCCAGCTCGTCTCCCGTTGTCCCGAAGTTGCCCTACGGCAAACAGCCGTAAATCAGTGATGGGAAGTGATTGCTGTTATAGCTCTGTAGCGGGCTAGATAGAACTGCTACATACGCAGCTCCCGCTCAACCGCCTACAAGGTCCACCGTACCTTCGGCCTTCCCGTCAGCACTGGAGTACTGATTCCCAAAATCGCCAGTGCCTGACAGTTATCGAGTCCCGGTCACCAGCGCCCGGCGTGGACTTACTGACCCGCGCTTGGCCAGCCAATCACAGCCAGCAACCGGAGTATTCAACATCTGTCCTGCGTCAATTCTCATCATGGCAAACTGACTCAATAAACACTGTGACCTTACGACACGTCTTTTATTTCGTGCCTCTCACCTTGATCGCCAAAACAGTAATAATAAATTTAATAACTGTTTTAATTAACTGACTTCTTTAAAGTGGGTAAGTCTTTCAGAATAGTTACCGAGATTCCGATGTACTCCAGATTTGTTAGATAGTATTCTTTAGTATTTTTTTGAACGGAATCCACTTTCCTGCTATAAATTGCATAATGTCGTGACTAAATCACAGAGCCGTACTCTAAGATGATTCTTACATATGAATAGTACAAGATTCTGAAGCTACTGATGTCCTTAAATGATTTAGTGACTCTAGTGATGACACCGAGCATTCTATTGGCCTGATTGACAATGTTTTGGTAATGGTTTCTGAAGGTTAGCTTCGACTCAAGAAAGATTCTCAGATCTCTAATGGAATCTACTTTTATTAGGATTTCATCACAGATCGTGTGAGGGAAATCAATTTTACGTACATTTCTCGTGAACGAGATGTGATTAAATTTGCTATTATTTAATTCCATTGCATTATCTATACACCATTGAGACAATGTGAGTAGGTCTTTTTGCAAAGTTTCGCAGTCTTCTTGGAATTCACGGGATGAACATTTTTTTAAGTCATCCGCATATAATAAACATTTACAAAAAAAAAAGGTTTTGCCGTTAGATCATTTATGAATATAATAAAGAGTACTGGTCCTAAATGGGATCCTTGAGGGACACCAGATATGACAAGTTTGGGAGAGGACTCAAAACTATTAACTTGTATAAAAGTTTTGATTTAATATTTAAAGCTTTTACATTTACTAATTAATAGTTATATTAATAAGTAAATGTAAAAGCTTTCTGGGCATACTCAAAATCGTTACGTACTACCAATTGCATTCCTAAATTAATGCACCTGGATTCTTTATCTTCAGATAATGGACAACACATTGCCAATCTTTTCTCTAATTATTTCGCATCCGTTTATACTCAATCTAATCCCTTGTTATATACTGCCATGCCAAAAGTTTCACAAAACAACCAATTTAATCTTGGAAAAATCAATGTTAGCAAGGAAACCATTAAATCTTGTTTAGAAAAAATCGATACATCCAAAGGCCCAGAACCTGATAAAATACCTCCCTTGTTTGTAAGATGTTGTTCTAGCGCGTTGATTAACCCACTTCTTTATATAATGAATCATTATGACCGGTTGGTGGCCGAGTTGACATCGCGCTTGGGTCCCACTCAGGCGTAGCGTGTTCGATTCCTCGGCCGGCTAAGTCCTCCATCACAACACAAGCAACATTTTCAGCTTTCTGTTGTGGTAGTAGGAGATTTTCGAATGTTGTCAGGTTATTCGTAACCCGGGAATGTTTGTCTTTTAAAAAAAAAAAATAAAAAAAAATCTTCAGGAACTTTCCCAGACTTGTGGAAAAATGCACATATTGTTCCAATACATAAATGTGGTGATAAATCTTTTGTGAAAAATTACCGACCAATAAGCATTTTATCTTGTTTTGCGAAAGTCTTTGAATCTATTATATATATTTCTGTATTTTCACACTTCAATTATGCATCAATTAACATGGGTTTGTTCCCAACAGATCTACAAATTCAAATCTTCTTGACTTTTGTGATTATGTTTGTAATGCTTTCAATGAAAGAACTCAAGTAGATGCCATTTATACAGATTTTCAAAAGGCATTTGATAAAGTTAACCATTCTATTCTACTACAGAAGCTTGATCGAATAGGTATTCACGGTGATCTTTTTAGATGGCTTAAGTCTTACTTAGAAAATAGAACACAATTAGTTATTATTAATGGGTACGAATCACCTCCAATAATTGTAACATCAGGCGTACCCCAGGGGTCCAATCTTGGCCCACTGCTTTTCTTAATCTTTATTAACGACCTTGGCCCCATGTTACGCTGTGATTTTGTTCTATTTGCCGATGATCTCAAGATTTACCGCAAAATTTCCACTGATTCTGATCATGTTAAGCTTCAAGAAGACCTTTACGCACTAAATAGCTGGTGCATTCAAAACGATATGTTTTTAAATATTGAAAAATGTTACATTATTACTTTTACTCGTAACAAAAAACGAAAGGATTTTGCATATTCCATTAATAATGTACGATTAAATGCAGTCACCACTATAAGAGATCTAGGAATCACTCTTGATTCAAAGTTTATGTTTGATGTACACATAAATGATATTATAAGTAAATCAATGAAAATGATTGGATTCATTCATAGAATATCGAAACCATTTAAATACCCCCAATCCATTAAAACATTATACAACTCGTTGGTCAGAAGCAAATTGGAATATGGGAGTGTTATCTGGAACCCACATTATATTAAATATTCTAAAAGTATTGAATCTGTGCAAAAAAAAATCCTAAGACTGTTATCATATAAACTAGGATTAAATGCCTCACTCAAATCTTATTAAAAACGTCTACTAAACTTAAAATTTACGACATTGGAAAAAAGAAGACAATTTGCGGACTTATTCAGTCTTACTCATAATGAAATCCCTAATACGAAGATAATACCCCGTATTAGCTATACAGGGGTGGGGGCCTATACTGGTCAGATTAAAAATTTTTACTCATAATCATAAATTTTCCCAATATAGCTCGACGGCTGGATTATGGAATATGATTTTTTTACAGTAGCAACACTTGAAAAATTTGGCATTTCGCGGCGTGTTGCCAACTTCACGTTTATTCATATGTCAAAAAAGTAATCCAAGAGTTGGTTTGTTTATCTTTGAATAACCTAAAAATGGATAATGTTGACATTAATTTGGAGGAAGAATTAAAAAGGTGCAAGCGTAACAAAAATTGGGGTGACGTTGAAAAGGTTTGTTAACTTTTATCTTGGCTCTAATGTTTTGTTTACTTGTTTGAAATTAGTGTAAGTATAATGATTGTTTTCCTTGTAGGCCTTGTTGAAGGACTGTGTGGCTGAACACGTGAGGGCTGTAGAGAATAAAAACTCGGACAGTAACACCCTAATTGCCAAGAGGGAAGCTTGGAAGCTTGTTTTATTAAAGTAAGTATACCTCCATAATATATCCGCATTGTTAACTTTTCTACAGATTAAACTTTAAGTTTGTCGCTTCGTAGCTTTGACATCCATTTCAAATGTAAAGGTGTGCATACCACATAATTAATAGCACACTATTTTTCAGATTTAACACACTAAGTGACCAAAAAAGAGATATGGGTCAGATACAAGCTCAATGGAAGATGCTCAAATTGGCTTGTAAGAGCCAATTGAGCCGGTATAGTTTATAGCAAGTACTTTTTAGTTTATAGCAAGTACTTAACCGGTTTTTTATCTTTGTATCAGTCTATTGCAATCGCTACAAATGTGTATTATTATTGTAACCATGAAAATGTAATGTTTTGGATTTCTAAACTTAGGATCCCTTTAGAATTTTTATTTTTTTTAATACTATCATACATTTTTCAATACCAACATTTCAATTATATCTCTACATATTCAATTAATCTCTTCTATGTTTTCGAAATTCAACATATTCCATTATTATTGTTTACACATATGTTTGACCTATATACTCCATTCAAATGCATGTTCTCGGTGATTTGAATATATATTATCAAAATGTTAGAGGTCTGCGAACTAAGACTCATGTATTTCTTTCCAGCGTTCTTAATGCCAATTATGACGTAATATGCTTGACTGAGACTTGGCTTCTGCCAAGTATATTTGACTCGGAATTATTTGATAACCGTTATGTAGTGTATCGTTGTGATCGCGACTATGTGCGGTTGGGACAGGCGCTCGGCGGTGGATCACTGATTGCAGTGCGCCGCGAACTGCCGACGTGCCCCTCAACCTCTCTCCCTCCTGTCCAACGCGCAGAAATAGCGACAGCAACTCTTGCACTAGGCCCTAGTGGGCATGTTTCTAAACTACGTATATACTGTTCATACTTCGTGCAGGGCGCGGAGCAGATTAAATCTTTAAGTGACTTTTTTGAATTTATATCTGCGTTGTATACAAATTTCCCCAATGATGAATTCCTTCTATTAGGAGACTTCAACATATCACATGCCCCATGGCTTCTGCCTTTGACCGCAGACGGTGCTCTATTACTTAACGGATCCTCAATCGATGCACTTACTTCAACTCTCTCTGATTTCTTAGACTTTACTGGCTTCCGTCAATTCAACAACCAACTTAATATAAACGAACGTATTCTCGACCTGGTAATCTCGAGTAACGTGTGCACGGTAAGTGGTTGCAACACTCCACTAGTGCCAGAAGATGCACATCACCGCTCCTTAGAGTTGGCGCTGCGCATATCCCGCGAGCCTTCCCTCCAAACCCCGCAATCGCGCACGGTCCGCTCCTATCACCGCGCTGACTATGTACTGATTAATAGCGCCTTGGCAGCCGTTGACTGGACAACGACCTTAAACAGCAGTAATGTAGACTCACTCACAGCGCGTTTCTATTCTGAATTAAATAAGGTAATTGACGCACACGTACCATCCAGAACAGTTAACATAGACTCTAGATATCCTCCGTGGTACAGCTCTGCCTTAAAAAAAGTAATTAAAGAAAAACTTAAATTTCATAAAAAATACAAAATTTATAACCGTTACTCAGACTATCATACTTTCTCTCTTCTTCGAGAACGACAAAAGTGCATGCAGAAAGTATGCTATGACAATTTCATTAATATGGCCGAATCTAATATTAATACCGATCCCAAACATTTCTGGACATTTGTTAAATCTAAGCAAAAAAGCTCTGAACTACCTAACAATATGTATCTTAACTCTCAGCATGTATCGGGTGGGGAAGCTATAAGTAACTTATTCAATATACATTTCCAATCCTCCTTCGAATCCCACACCCCGTGCACCTCGTCTACCACTCGAGTATATAATCCAAACACCTCAGTACTCAATCTAAGTAATGTTAATATGGACGCTTAATTAGTTTGTAAATATCTTAAATCATTAGACCCTACCAAAGGCAGTGGGCCTGATGGTATACACCCAGTGTTTTTAAAGAATTGCGCTGGTGTTTTATGTTATCCGCTAAGTCAAATATTTAAAACCTCACTGTCTTCTGGCATTTTTCCGCAGCAATGGAAAAGCTCATATGTTGTACCTATATTAAAAAAAGGAGACAAGCACAATATTGAAAATTACAGACCGATCTCTAAACTAAATGTAATGGGTAAGCTTTTTGAAAAAATTGTTTATGATCATATTTTTCCTTGTATACGGCCACACATTATTCCGAATCAACACGGCTTCATGACCAAAAAATCAACAGAAACTAACCTTTGTGAGTTTGTTGACACAGTCCTTGTTGCTATGGATAACGGATATCAAATAGATGTAGTCTACACAGACTATTCCAAAGCCTTTGATAAAATCCCACACAGCATTTTAATTGAGAAAGTCGAAGCAATGGGTATACACGGTGACCTCCTTCGTTGGTTAGCCTCTTACCTCTACAATCATACAAAAGCTGTAACTGTTCAAGGGTTTTGCTCTAGTTTCGTGCCCGTAACCTCAGGAGTACCCCAGGGATCTCACCTTGGCCCCCTTTTATTTCATATCTTTATGAATGACGTTAGCATAATTATCCGTAATTCTCAGCTATACTTATATGCTGATGACAAAAAGATAGTCAAAATCATAAAGTCTGAGATGGATTGCATAGAACTCCAGCATGACCTTGACTCTCTGGTGAATGAATATTGTTTAAAAAATCACCTTCTTTTGAATGCAGACAAATGCAGCGTCATATCTTACTCTCGAAAGAAACACACAATATTATATCCCTACAATATTAAAAACAAACCCTTAAACAGGGTAAATGTGATTAGAGATCTTGGAGTCCTAATGGACAGTAAGCTTCTTTTTCAATCTCATATCGAGCATATTACGTCGAAGGCTTTGAAAATGCTGGGATTTATACTTAGAGTATGTTCAGTTTTCAAAAATCCACAAACATTTAAGATTCTCTACATATCTTACGTCCGAAGCCACCTAGAGTATGCATCAACAGCGTGGAACCCTCATAATTCTACATATAAATCAAACATAGAAAGAGTTCAGAAAAAGTTTTTGAAATATGTCTCTTATCGCATGCGAAATGATGAAAACAATGTGTCCATGAACTTTAAAACTCTTGATCAACGCCGAGATATCAGAGACCTAGTAATGCTATATAAGATAATCCACTATTTTATTGATAGCCCATACCTTTTACAAAATATTCATTTCAGATGTCCATTAAGAGTAACTCGATCTCCGGACACATTTTATATTCCTAAAAGCAATACTAATTATGTTGAAAATGTATTTATAAGAAGAAGCTGTAGCACCTTTAATAGATTATGCACAAATATCGATGTGTTTAACACGAGCCTCGCAGGATTCATAGCATTCCTAAGAGAGTAGCGTTCGATCGTTGCGGGAAACTTAGTAGTGTTAGTGTGTGTATTGTTTTTGTATGGGTTGAATCTGTAGTCTTTTTATTTTTTTGGAGATTTTCCTTTTCTACTAGTTAGTATTTATATTGTATTGTATTATTTATATTCATATGTTTTTCTACCAATGAATCTTCTGTGGAAACTTTACTGGTTTATGCAACTTGGTAAAAATGATTTGTATTAAAATATATTTGTATAACTGTTTGTTTCCCAAATAAAATAAAATAAAATAAAATAAAATAAAAATAAAATAGGAGGGAAGTGATGGCAACAGGTGGAGGTCCCCAACCACCAAGTCCTTCGCAGGATATTCTCTCGATGGTGGATTTGTTACCACATGAATTCGTAACGGACAAAAATGTTGATGATAGCGATTCAACATTTAAAGCAAAGGTAAATATCTTTTTATCGAAGGAAGCAAATACTTTGTGGTGTGATATTATATATTAAATGGAAAAACACACTTTTTATATGAATTAATATTTAACAGCCAACCAGCATTTTTTTTTTCAAAAGATAAGTTGATAGTAATATTATTGAAATATTGATGGTTCTGTCTATATTTAAACTCATGTAAATCTTGCTTTAATTGTGTGAGTTATATTGGTAATTGTGTTTTATTATTACAGATGAATTTTCCTACATCAACCCCTCACTCCACACTGCCACACTCTGTTCCCAATAGGAAGTTGTCTTTTGAGGTAATATACCTAAACCTACTTAAATGATCAGCGCAACAATGAGTGCTAACTATTTGCAATATTTAAAGCAGTAACTTTTCAGTTGGACATAATCTTTTGTTTATATCAACAGGAAACAAGTGAAGCTGATTCACCACCACCGCCACTATCACCACAAGCACACACCATCCAGCATGTCCCGCTGCACGCTTGCCCTCCACCTCCACCTCGGAGGCGACCATGCCATAAAGTAAGTATTTCTTCACACCACATTTTTGTTTGCTCAACTGACTTTACTGTCGTACCAAAACTGAAAGTTTACTAAGAAAAACAATAACTCATATATGAATATTTTTTTTATATGTATAAAATGCATGATAATTTCAGTTGGACATAATCTTTTGTTTATATCAACAGGAAACAGTATCGAGTAACAAAACTGCTGCTTCGGAGAGAGACGGAAGACGTTTAAGCAAGAAGTTTCGGACTGAGGTACGTTTTTACTGCCAAGATGCTCAAATAGTATTGTTATTTTCCTAGGAATTCAATGTTGATACAAATAATATATGTGTTTTTTACAGGTTTCCAGTGAAGCTGATTCACCACCACCGCCACTATCACCACAAGCATACACCATCCAGCATGTCCCGCTGCATGCTTGCCCTCCACCTCCACCTCGGAGGCGACCACGCCATAAAGTAAGTATTTCTTCACACCACATTTTTGTTTACTCAACTGACTTTATTGTCATACTAAAACTGAATGTTTACTAAGAAAAACAATAACTCATATATGAATATTAATTTTTTTAATGTATAAAATGCACGATAATTAAGAGATTTGCAGAGAATAGATTAAAACACCGTACTAGGTGACTGCCTGTTTCATGGTGACTAAAGTTGAATATAGTTATTTTGTATGTAGTGTTAACATAATATGGATTAATAAAAATAATAATTCTAAAGCGCCGTTTTTGTGAGAAATCACCTCTGCTGTACACTTTGTTATATATAGGCACTATCTAAGTTTATTATTTACAAAGATACATAAACATACTTACCTGGATTGGAAATTGGAAAAATTATAATAGAAAGTTGGAAATAGAATAATTATGTTAAACCAGTTATGAAAAGTTTGTCATTTAATGTTTTTATTTTCAGGAAGACTTAGCCCAAATGAAGGCGAACGTCTTTGAAGAAACAAAAAAAATAATGCACCTTGAGCACCAAAAAAAAATGGAGTACTTGTTCAAGCTCATGAAAGACGAATCCAGGGCCAAAATTCGTCTACAGGAAGTAGAGTCACAGACCAAGGTTAGCTTGATGAAGAAGGAAAGTGACCTTAAAAATTGTCTACAGGATGAAGAGTCGCAGACCAGGATTAGGTTCATGGAGGAGGAACACAAAATTAAAATGTCGATGCTGAAAGATGGATGGATAGCCAAATAATAATTTTATTTTATCTATATTTCATATTTTCGATTACATTTATTAATGTTCTTCACTGTGCTAAATAAAAATGTACAGACGTACATCAAATTGAATTCCTTGTAATATAAATAGACCAGCTCAACGCCCATGTAAACATAATGAGGAAATCTATAAATGGTTTCTCAATTAGGTGAATTACACATGACTATAAATTAAGCACGTTGTAAACTGATTTCCCTAAAATAAAAATAAATAAACAATATTGATCATACCTTAGTCTTATTATTATATCTTCATTATTGTGTAATATGCATTTGTGTCGCAGGTACATTATACTATTGAGTATGTACATTTTTTCAGTGTAATATAATTATATATGTAGATACAATCATATTGAGTACATACTAATACATTTAAAAATGTTGATCAATGAACACCTGTTTAGTAGCATTTCCAATATGATTGATTGGGGCTACTTGTTCATTTGGGGCTACTTCCATGAAACCACCACCACCTGCTTCTGTTCCTGCATCCTCATCATGTTCTTCATCATCATCTATTCCAAATTACAAATCATAGCATTAGTACATACAAAACTCTAATGTAAGGAATGTCTAAAAACTGACATATTATATTATGTTTCATTTTAACACATCTTTTATTTTGAGTTGTTTTCTTACCTAACTGAGGATCATTCATATCGATGGCAAGACAATGGAGAACAGCGAGAGCTATGATAGTTGTCTTGATGGTATCGAGAGATCCTGACATACCCCGCAGCAGGCAACGAAATCTCTGTTTCCATACCCCAAAACATCTCTCCACCGTGTTGTGAGTAGATATTTGAGCCCTGTTATACGCCACTTCTCTGGGGTTTCTTGGGTTCCTAACTGGGGTGAACAGATATGGTGTACAGGCATAACCTCCGTCTCCCAACAGTCGTCCGTTGAAGTGACCTTCTTCAAACCTCTGCTTGATGGAACTTTCCCGGAAAATACGAGCATCGTGAGTACTGCCTCTCCAATGAGCAACAATATCCATAATTTTTAGATCTGCATTGCACACCACCTGGAATGAATTTATTCATGCAATCAATGTTGGTTAATGTTTATATTTCAGACACGTATTGAGGTTATCACTTTACAAACCTGGACATTTAATCCCCTTCCTATTGATGTAATATTGGCCGGCATCACCCCCAACTTTCCTTATTTTAATGTGTGTGCAGTCAATGGCACCCATTACTCCAGGAAAACGTTTTATTCCTTGGAACTTTGCAACTGTTGATTGCTTCTCTTCAATACATTGTGGCATTTTAATGTACTGTGGAGCAAGCCGGGCAAATGCAGTTGCGACCCTTTTGGCAATACGGGACATTGTCTGTTGACTAAATCCATGTAAATCTGCACAATCATCTTGTATCTGCGAAAAAAATGTTATAATAATTTAAAAACTGTTTAGTTATCGATTTTGCTGATTTGTTTCACAGGAATGCAACTATAAACACTATCCTTACCTCGTTTCTGCCCCAGTATCGTATGGCACAAAGAACTTGGAGATCGGTAGATATTTTTCCACCCCGTTTGTTATTGACATGCAAATATGGCCGCACCAAATCGATCAAACGTCTCATATTTGCTTTGGTGAATCTATATTTGGACCTAAAATCTCCTTCCATTAGCGCCGTAAATGGGTCATACCGCTTTTTGTATGTTTTCCGTGCCCGTGGTGGATGAATACATTTGCCAAAGCTCCAGTCAAAACGTCAAAATTGTCAAAGTCAGCCATTTCCGAATTTAATACGCTCATAATACTGCCTAATCCTGCTCTTCGGGTGGGTTAAATTCTGACGTCTGCTAATACGGTCAGATTAGGCAATGCGCATGCGCGCGAGTTGGCGCTATTATGAGTAAAAAATTCACTTAACCTGTCCGTATTATCGTAGTGTTTCGATTATGAGTAAGGCTGATTATGTTTATATAAAATTATTCATGATAAACTTCTTACCACTAATTGTCTGAGCAATATTCATATTAAATTCCACAATAGACATAATTTAAGGAGCCAAAATATATTCCATATTGATATATTTAATAACAATATTGCATATTTCAATCCATCTATCTAGAATGTGTCGTCTGTACAATACAGTTGAATGCGACCTTATATATATATATTCGCAAACAGTCTCGCATATTTTAAATAACAAATCAACCATCTTCTACCATGATATGTTATGGAGAACAGTTAAGAGATATAATTGCTTTATTATTTTCTTTACTTTTCTTCCTTATCCTTTCTCTGTACATTTACTATATTTTATATTTCATACTTAATATTCATGTTTTATATTTCTTTTTAATTATTATTACTTAGAAAATACAAACAACAATACTAAATTGATAAGTCCAGACGAAGTGCATTATTAAAATCGTACAATTAAAGTCATCCATCTCCAAGAGAGTGCTAACACAAAACTTATTTTTATCATAAAAAACTTTTATTTTATAAATGTACGATAAATCTTACCATTTTAAAACAATAATACGGATAACAGGCTTTTAAGTTTAATTTAGAAAATAATAACGACCGCAGATGTCCGCTTCAAGAAGGGAATACTAATTACTCTTGCGCACATTATATACAGAGTTTTTAAATGTTGAAGAAAAAATGTTTGAATCAATATTACGTGTTAACGCACCATAGTGTAACTTATACAACATCCCAAATAAGGTACGTGAGAAGTTTTCTGTAGTTTGGCAGTTTCCTGTAAATATCGTGTTTAATGTAAATACCAAAGAACGGCAAAAGAAGATGTTGTTACCAGAAATTATGGCCTGCCTTGGCAACTCAATACTGACATGGATTACTAGATCGAAATTTTACACACAACAGTTTATGACATAAGCATTGCAACTTACAGGTTTTCCGAGTACTCTCCGCCTGCTGTAAGCATTCCTTCTTTACATGTAAAAAGTCAAAATCCATATCCACATACGGAGTTTCAGAACCGCCTTCTTCCTGTGTCCCTGGTTCCTTCTTGATGGAAAAACTCTCTGGATTCAGTGGATCCATTACAAGACTTTGGTAGGATTGTGGATTTGGTTCAAACCCAAAAATATAACTGAAACTGCCAGATACAAAACGTTATATTAAGAGCGAAAATCTTCTTTGGAAGAGATTTGGATATTTTATTTCGGTTGATATATTCTGTAAGAACAATGAGGTGTATGCAAACACATAGTCGCGGTGTAGAAATCTCAAAGTGGTAAGATAAAAGCGAAACTGTTTTGCTTTCAATTTTGTAGCTTTAGTACTAAACTGCTACGCGTCACGTTGGGTCGTGTGCAACCTTTAAGTAAATTGAGTAACAAAGTGCCCATACATGCACCTGTGCATGTTGAGAAAATGTTTGTATTACCCGACAAACACTATAAAATGCCAACAGATAAAATTTTATTCACAAAACACTAAAATTATTTTATAATTATGAAAAAATATATATTACGATTGTTTTCAGATATTTAAGTTTTCAGCGTCATTATATAGAAAGTGAGATAGTGAAAGTAGTAACACATAAGTATAATGAGGACAACCTAATAGAAGTAGATCTCACACAGTATCCCGTGTTCATCATATAGTGTAAGCGAATATTAGTCACGCCCGTGACGTAGAATGTAGTATCCGATGCAAATTTAATTAATTATATTATTTAATGTTTAATTCGTACATATTCTTCAAATGTCCATCTTAGCCACACATTAACAGCGTTAGAATTAAGAATTTACTGTAAAAATAAGAGTTTGTTTAGTAAATATTTGGAAAAAAATAATAATTTTGACGGAATAGAACTGAAAGTAAAGATAATTGATAAAGGTTGGCAGAATCTGATGCTGTCATCCTCCGTATCTCTATTTAAAGTGACATAATCGTATAGTCGATCCGCCATTCCTTTTGAAAAAATATCGGTATACGCAGGTAAATGTTAAGTAAGGTTGCGTTAGGCCGTCAGACGCAGCGCTGTTCTACATTTGACTATACAAAATACTCGAAAATATCGGCATTAGAACTTACCGATAACTTATGATAAAAACGTAACATCTCCATCTTTTTTTTTTATGTGACACCTCACAAGAGTGTCCCTGCCTGTGCAGTGCACAGACAGGGGAACTATGTCACCACCCGGTTGGGCGGCGTTGTGAGGCGGAGTAAGGTAGGGGCTGTAGGAAGGGATTTGTTAATGCGGGCCTTGAAGAGGCTCGGATTATAGGAGGGAGGAAAAACAGATGCCGGTAGCTCGTTCCACATACGAGCCGACTTACACAAAAACGAGTCGTAAAAACGGCCCGTTCTCATGAAGCCAACTTCAACCGTGAACAGGTGTTCAGTTCGTGTCCGTCGAGTTTCGCGCACGTGCACCGGTGCATCAGGAATAAATGCTGCTAGCTCCTTGGAGCAGGCTCCATTGAAATACCTGTAGAACAGACACAGCATGCCTACATTGCGTCTATGCATTTGAGAAGGCAATCGGTCTGTTAACAACGGATTGTCAATCAGACGGATCGCTCTCCTTTGCACAGATTCAAGCAGGTTTATTAAGTATTTTGGGGCACCAGCCCAAAGGTGGCTCCCAAATTCAATAGCTGGACGGACTTGAGACTTGTACAGAGTCAGCAGCTGGTCACTGTTGAAGAATCTCCTATCCCTGTACAAGACGCCCAACTTTTTGGAGGCCTGATTTACTCGGGCTTCTATGGATCCCCGATACTTGAGCTGGTCTGATATAGTAACTCCAAGCATTTCAATGGAGTCTTTATTGGGGAGAGTGCTCCCATCAAATTGCACCAGACAGTCATTGATCTCCCTCTTTGCTGAAATCAGACATGCTTGGGTTTTTGAGACGTTGAAACTGACCAAGTTGGCCTTACCCCAGGCACGAACCATTTCTAGGTGGTGGTCAATTTTTCGCTTCAAAACTTCCCGAGCTGTTCGGACATCATAGGTGGAAGGGGGCTGTCATCAGCGTAGCAGTGAATTGGTGCACATTCATTGAGATCATTGATGTGCAATAAAAACAGCGTCGGAGACAGCACAGATCCTTGTGGCACCCCTGCATTGATTTGGTGCGGTGAGGAAGAAGAGCCGTCAACCACGGTTTGAATTGTTCTTCCCCTCAGAAAGTCCGCAATCCAACTATGCAGGGTTGGGTGGATCCCATACGATGGTAACTTCCCGATAAGCGCCCGGTGCCAGACTCTGTCAAAGGCTTTGGAGATATCCAACCCAACGGTTTGGGTTTCACCAAAACGTTCCATGTACCGCTCCCAAATATGTGTTACATATCCGAGTAGATCGCCACACGATCGGTTTCGACGAAATCCATATTCTCGAGATATGTGAGCAATTTGTTGTTAACCACCCTTTCTAATACCTTCGAGAGTATGGAAGTGATGGCTATGGGGCGGTAGTTAGAAGGGTCGGAGCGGTCCCCCTTTTTTGGGATTGGGTGGACGATTGCCTTTTTCCAAAGATCTGGCACCTTTCCACCTTTGAGAGAGAGCCTAAATAATTTCGCGAGCACTGGAGTCATTTCTGCAGAACACCTCTTGAGGACCAAGGCAGGTATTCCGTCCGGCCCACTGGCTTTGTCGACTTTCAGCTCGTTCAAGACTCGGAGAACCTCTCTGTTCTGGATCTTCGGTTCCTCCATTTGAAAACCGCAGTGCGGAATGGAAGGGGGAGTCTCTCCGTTATCTTGAAGAGTTGAGTTTTCCGCGAAAATTTTGCCTAATAAAACCCATCTGAACGATCTTGCAAATTACAGTGACAGATGCTTTCACGCATAAAAAAACTACTCACTAGATTGATAACTTCGGCCTTTTGAAAAAAGAAATTTTGTCAAACCGATGACGTCATTACAAATTTTAGTCATAAACAAACCACTGAGCAAAGTATAATATATAAGTATAATATATGCTATAAGGAATATTTCCTTACGGCACATTTTCCCAGGACGGCGCTTTGTATGTTTAAAACTTTGTATGTTCGCCAGTTCCCCCAACATGGTTGACATCTCCCGCTACCTTCACTCCCTTACCTGGAACATCACGGGATGAACCGCGGTGGGGTGATGATAGCGAGCTGTGGCTCGACGTCCCACTCTACCAAGAAGTGTCTGCGTTTTGAAACGGTGAGTTTATTTTTTAAACGTCGTACCAGAGGCGGTCCGTAATTGAAATACAGACCCATTAAATAAATTTGTGATTTCTGTTGTTTCAGAAACTGACATCGTGGATAGCCGCGGGAGCGATGTGGACGAAGAAGCGAGCGACGTAGACGATGAAACCAATAAATTTTTTAATTATTTTTATTTCAAGAAATAAATAAATAAATTGTTTGCTCTATAATTTATTACCATCCCAACTATTTTTTTTTCAAAACTCAACTTTTAGGTATAATAATCATGAAGATTTTAATAAAATAAAACAAATACTTTTTGTTTTAAAACCACGAGTTTTTAATAATTTTTAGAACCGACCGGTTTGGCTTTACTCAAGCATCTTCAGGGTACAAATTATTACTACTTGTGGTTTTAAAACTAAAAGTATTTTAATTTATTTTGTTAAATATGTCAAACCACAAAGTGATTGCTTTGTACAGTAATATAAAGATTTTAATTAACGTTCTAAGCTCCTACAAGTTTGACATGAAAGGTTTCATAACCATCATCATCAACTTTGCTATGTTAATTTACCTGGTGTGTACTAAGCTTAAACGCTGTCAAATCACGTATTCTGGAGGAAAAATGTCAAAATAACACGGAATTTGAAATTTACAAAGTATTTTCTGAAAGATAAGTAATATATATTGCTATGATATTAGATCTCAATTATATAAAAAGCAGCGTTTCGATGTTGACATTGTAAAATAGACTGTAATAATTGTTATTGGTAGGCAATGGTAGACAATGAAATAATCTATCAAATACTTTAAAAAAAATTTTTCACCTACGATTTCTGTTATGCTGTTTACGATTAAAATCAAGTTTTTTTCCATAGACATGTATCTTTCACTTTCAAGTAAACCACAGACAACATACAGAAATATAAAAAAAAATAATGCTGACTCGAAAAAGTAGCTGTCACGGCAGTTTCAAAGTAACAAACACGCAGGATTCGCGCGATTATAAATTTTAAGATTTTTTAATATTTTTTCTATAAATCCTAAAAAACTAAGCAAACGGCAAAATATAGGTTAACTCATTGGCTATATAGCACCATAACAAGTGTGTACGACTACATGTAAAAATTCTAAGTTATGTTTTTTTTAATGTTGGCGAAAAATTAAAAAAAAAATGATCGTTACTTCGCGTGGTCGCTCCAGTGGCTATAGAACGAATTAATTTACCAAGAAATTTAGGAGGTAGAGGTATAGTCAAAATAACTTCTTTGAAACATAATCAGGTAGAAATGCTAACAATTTTTTTCCATAGGAAAGCTCATACCTCAGAAATGCACAAAATAATTTGCAAGGCAGATAGAAACATTTCACCTTTAAAATTATACGACGAGAATGCCAACATTTTTATAAATCCCAACCAGGAATTATAAGATTCCTGGTCAAATAAAATTGTACACGCAAAACACTTCAATTATCTCAACCAAACGTATGTTAACAAATTTTCGTCAAACAAATGGTTGAATATTGGAGAGTCTATCGCAGAAATAGAAGGATTTATGCTTGCCATTCAGGATAGAGTCATTAATACTAAAAATTATAGGAAGCATATAATCAACGATACAAATCAAACTGATGATTTATGTTGAAAATTTTTGGCTTTTCCGGAAACTAAAAAACATATTATATCGGGATGTTCTGTGTTAGCACCGTCCGAGTATACATTTAGGCACAATCAAGTTTTAAAAATAATTCACCAAAGTTTGGTAACTAAACATTACTTGATTGACTGCCGTAATATCATACCATATTATGAATACGAACCAAATTCATTTTTATAAAACGAATTTTATAAAATATATTATGATAAAACTATGCTAACAGACCAAACAATTAGTCATAATTTACCCGATATAGTTTTACATGACAAAATTTAAAAAATAACTTTTGTCATTGATGTCGCTATTCCAAATTCCTGTTATATTCAAAAATCTGTTAACAGAAAATTAAGAAAATACAAAGATTTAGGAAATGAGATAAAAAGAATTTGGCATTCTCAGACTATAAAAATATAACCATTTGTTATTTCGGCTACTGGCATTATACCTAGCTCTCTCATTAAAAATTTAGGCTTATAAGATCTATCAAAAAATTTATATGTAAAAATTCAAAAATCAGTCATTTTAAATATATGTAGGACAACGAAAGATTTTTTAAATATTTATGCTGAGGGATCAGTAAGATTTATAGGCCCTGTTAGAAGTTCTACCGAGCCGAACCCTCAAATATGAAAATATCTGGAGTCGGTGAATTATTTTCCCATTTGATCTCTGGTGAGTTGACGTGTTGTTCTTGTATTGTTTTGTATTTATTTTGCTTATAATATAGTGCACTTGTATAATGTTGATTGACTAGATGATCATTTGTGGAAAAGTGTGTGGAAGGGTTTAGTTTTTCCAACGGGAAAGATTCAACCCGGATATAAAATCAGTATAAAAATAACAATTCCATAGTATAATATATTCTTATTTTAGGACAGTTACATAGCAAAGTTATTATAGCAAAGATAAATGTAAAAAAAACTGCTAAAAAATAAGACATAAAATAATTACGTTAAAATCGTTACATTCAGTGTAATACAGAAAGAAATCATAACAATAAGAAAACAACAAAATAGTCGATATAATCATCGGGACGTCCTGTGCGAAGGATACCAGAGGATTTGGTAATGCTAAATGGCAGAACGGCTGTGGTAATTGTAACATATCCGTATACATCTCCGGCAACTAGCTCAGAAAAATATTGAAATAAATTTCAGTTTTATACTAACCTCGAATATTCTGCCTTCTCACCAACTCGGGTCGCTAGGGTGGGGACAAGGGAGGTAAATTTAACTATAAACACATATTAATTATGTGTCTGGATTTTTATTAGGTTTGTCGAGTTTTAATTCTTAATCTAAATTATACTTAGTCATACTTATATCTATAACTTAACTAGTTGTAATGTGGGGTTGCTTCTATATTGTTCACATCGTCATTGTTCACTGTAACTACATTGTTGTCTCTGAGTTAGTTCTGTGCGGTGGCCTGAGTAAGGCCGAAGTCCTGGGTGGCAGCTTCTGCAGTTCTGCAACTCAGGCCGTCGCGGCAGCGTCTGGTCACCGCACTTTCTTCGTCTCACGCCCAGCATTACGTCGCCGGACGGAGGAAAGCATATCTTGCAAAATCACTTCCTCGAACTCGACTGTAACTACTTCCTCCACCACCCAGCATCGCATCGCTGGGCGGGGAACGCGTACTTCACCACCACTCCTGTCTCGGTCTCTTCTCTCTCTCCCGCCTCGGTCTTGACTGTTCATCGTTCCTGAGCTCATGGGACCTGTCGCTTCATCCCGCCCTTTTCACTTTTTTCCTTAAACCACGTCTATCGACACTTTATTTATAACAGCGGGATACACAGTTTATAATTCAATTTTATTTGTGAAGAAATTTGATTCATTACATAATACCAAATGGCTGCGCTCGTGCCCTAGTGATCAGAATACTGAATCCGTATCATAAGGTTAATTTATTTAAGGAAACCATTCTTGAATAATGAGTAAAGCCATAGCCGTTCTGTGATGGACTGAGGTCACATCAGATAGAAGATAGCACGATACCAGCATGGCAGAGACATCTATCGGAAAAATCTTCAAATTGCAGGGAACTATTAGTTTTAGGTAAAGGATTTCCTACTCAGAAGGTAGATGACGGAAGCAGAAGGAGCCAGAGGGTGCGTTTGACCAATAGCTAAACGGGAACGGGAGAAGGCGTGGTCAACGGTGACAGTACAAATAAGATGCCAGAAAATGGGTGGAGATACGTAGTGATTTATACGATATTGACTTTGAAAATATTCCCGTGGAATTTTCGGGTGAAGTACTTCCTATGGCCAATAAAAAATCAATATTGATTAACTTGACATTTTGAGGGATTCACAATCTTTTGAACCTCAAGCGTTGGTTCGTACGTCACAAGAAAGAGTTGAAACAAAATTTTAATTTGAGAAAAAGGTTTACGATGACTTTAAATTTTGAGTAGGTATCATAACATGACTAAGAGAAAACTGGAGAGGTCATTCAGTTGTTGAAGTATAAAAAAAACTCAGCATAAGTGTACTGGACAGGAGTCCGCACAAGACTGTAGATTTGGGCGCCGCGCCGGGTCAAAACCGTGTCTTCAACCGATGGGAATGCCCCATTACGGCCGATGATGATGGTAGTTGTATTAATTATTGCAATCTGCCTCCCGCACCTGGTGCTCGTTGAATGATGGGCACTGTGTGTGCTGTCGTTTCTGCTCGCTTCTGGCGTTTGGTGGTTTTCCTGGGCAGGGCCGGCTGGTCTTGAAGAGGTATCACCAGAAGATTTGGAGCAGAAGACTGGGCGAGGTGAGGCAGTTGGAGGGCAGGAGTCACTTGTTGAAATAAAAACACTTGTTTTTGATGATAAAGTTGAACTGATTTAATTATTTTTTTGTCGCTGCTTATATCCTATAAGGTTGACCCGCAACCGACATTTGGCTTTCGACGAAAAAAGGGTGGCGATTTTACCCGCGACACATACGCGTACATAAGCCACCGTAAAACGTTGCATTTCATTTTGCCGGTGGATTAGCTGAAGGCAGACTCTATAAATTGAGCCTTTGCAAAGATTTTGGAAGCTCGCCTGTATTACAATTACATAGTTTTATTACACAGTAGTTACAACAATGTGTATCTTGACAACTAGATTTTTAGTTTGTGAAGATACGACAAAAATACGTGGAAAGAGACAGATTTTTATCGGTTTTGGGAGGGGGGGGGGGACAATGACAAAGTATGTTACATTGTTCATTTGCTGTATTTATTTATAAAAAACTGTCAACCATGTATTGCCAAGATCACTATTAGTGGGAAAAGCCAATATAAATAATAATAAAAAACAACTACTCCAGTACCTACTACCTACAGTAACGCAAATGTAGTAAACTGAGCATCTTATTCACATCACAAACGGACAAAGACACTTTCAATACTACGCAACCAAACTTTTTAACAGTATGCCCATTACTTTGAAACAACTAATGACTACAGATACATCTACAAACTTTCTCAAAAAAAATATCGTAGCCTGTATAAAAAATCAAGATATTCACTTTATTCAAAAGATTATAATTCCAAACCAAACATAACCAAAATATGATAAGTAAAATTAAATATTATACACGTTCTTCAAGAATTATCCAAAAATACATACACGCACATATAAATGTGTGTTTTCATGTTTCAAAATATGTCTGTGAAAAAAAAAAAAAAAAACTTTCTACCACAACACATAAATACCTGTCACACTTAATCACAAACACGTTAACACCTCAGCACAGGTTCTCCTAGTGAGGTGTTCACGTAACATAAATTATCACCCACACACAGTTTTACCTATATCAACCTATGTTCTTTATTTTTTATACTTTTTTTTTCTGTACTTTTTTCTCTGTACTACAATATAAACCACTGTAATCGTTTGTAAAATGTGTATTCAAGAATAGACATAAATAAATAAATAAATATTTAAAACACATATCTATGGCCTATCGTCAAATGAACAAGACGCTTTACAGCTTGATAAGTTGTAAATATCAAATGTGCTTTTCCACGTGATTATTGAAAGGCTGACTGTGAGTACCATTTAACGTTAAATATTGCTTCGATTATTCCGAGAGCTATGCCATCTATTGTTTTCCAAATTTTGTAGTCAAATTAATTGAGGTTATGTGCGTCTTCACGCATTGTGCTTACATACCATTTAGTTTGGCTAAGCGGTTCTATCAATCTGGTAGAATTTAACCTAAAGTTGAACCATGTGGAGATGCGTTGTATGTGATATGTGGCGTGGCTATTAAGGAGAATAGTTAGAACATCCAACCACACAACCGTTCAACCAAGTTGGATCATCTATATCGTGGTTGAATCAACTTTTCTCAGTCGGCCCAGGGAGCCGCTGTGCGTTATTTTTTGTAAGCGTACATTTAATAAATAGAAATAAATAAAATATCAAGCATGACTAATGGACGTGAAGTTTGGATGGATTTTTTCACATTATATGTATAATGCTTTAACTAGCTTTGAGTATACTTCAAGCAAGATGTACTCTGATACAGATGCCAGGAACGAAGTTCTTGTTTTCTTTTTGGATCAGTTCAAACGTATTTAAAAGGATGTATCGAATGAAACCGTAAAAATATATGTTTTTTTATTGAAGTAGCATCACATAAATTGCTAATGGAACGAATAAAATTGAATTATTTCGTTCCATGAGCCATTTTTGTGCCGAAGTTAGTTTTCTCCTTTCATGCTTATAGTTAACAAAGGGTCAAGAGCGCTCGCCAAATTTGGCTTTTTGAAGTGGGAGTCATGTTGCGTGTGTACTCCAGAGTAGCAACTGACGAAATGGCGACCCATAATCTAACCTATTACTTTTAACTTTAAAATCTAAAATCTACCATTAAAACGTATAAAAAATTAATTTTAACATTAATGGTGCTGCCACACGCAAAGCTCACATCAACAGATAATATAAAGCACAATAGCGCTCGCCATACAATCCCATACAGACCCGACACACGTAAAAAGATAACGCGCTATAAGTGTGGTTCTGAACTTCGCTAACCGAATTTATTTTACGTATCCGCTCCCGAAGCGATATTTGAAAAGTTATGCGTCCCCCTCTCCGCCGTAAAAAGGAGAGGGGGTCATTTTAATTACGGAGCTACCAACTAAGTTCCGTGTTCCCTTTGACAGCCATGACGTCATAAGCAGCCTAATAATGCATTTCTTATTTATTATGTTAGCTCATATCGTCATGTGTGCTAGTAAATTTAGAAACATAAAAAAAAACTTTATTTGGCAAACTTACTTAACATATATTTAAAATATAAATATAATCAATATTTGAATTTGAAGTATACAAATTTTCGCCCTTTCAAAATTAATCATATTTTTAATCTCAGTATGTTTATATGGTAATATCATTCGGTTTTTTGATAAAGTTGGACGGCCTGATACCTACATAGAGAAGCTTCTAGTTTGTTCGTTTGTTGATTGTTTTCCTGGGTAATCTGGTTTGCTCTCGTCAGCTCTCGTGCTCTCTTCTCGTTCCCTGCCCTGGTGTTGGTCCTTGCCGCCTTTGCCTTCGACATTTTTGGAAATCGACGTGAGCTTATTTTACAATAATTTATTATATGTCGCTTTCGTCGATCGGCGTGCGAACTGCGAATTTCCTGATTCGACGGAGAGGTTATGTCAGGTTATGTGAAAATGCGCTATTTACGCGCAGATTGTTTAAAATCTAAAAAGTTTATAAATAGCATTTATAATTATATAGTTGGCGGCATCATCATCTGAGGATGAGCTGTCCAACAGATCCAGCAATAGGCGACAAGTATCATCCATTTCAAAAACGTGCTCAAGCTGTCAGTAAGTAAAGTTGTCACTTTGACAGATGAAATTATGTTCCTCGGCCACTCTCGAATTCAACTGACCCCCTCTCCTACCATAGGAAGAAATATTTGATAGCGTCGTGTGTCGGTAGAAAAGATGATGCGCTGTACATTAACTTTTGATGTGAGCTTTGCGTGTGGCAGCAGCTTAAACGTATTTCCATAGCTTTCATTATCAAGTAAACCACAGACAACATACAGAAATATAAAATATTCAATGTTGACTCGAAAAAGTAGCTGTCACGGCAGTTTCAAAGTAACAAACACGCAGGATTTGCGTATATAAATTTTACGATTTTTTAAATATTTTTTCTACAAATCCTAAAAATATGAAACAAACGGTAAAATAAAGGTTGACTCATTGGCTATATAGCACTATAACAAGTTTGTATGACTCCATGTAAAAATTCTAATTTTATGTTTTTTTCAATGTTGGTGAAAAATTAAAAAAAAATAATCGTCTGGATTTCTCGAGCAATCGAGGCAAAATTATTTATTTCGCGTGGTGGCTCCAGTGACTTATTATGAAAATAATCATTTGAACTTACCCAAACATTCCAGCGCGTATTTTTTTGTTTAGGCCACTGAGCTTACCCAGTTTTTTTATTATCTTTCCTCCCCATTGTATATAACTAGGAATTTAAAAAAAACGATTACACGTAAACTGATATTAGTTGAAAAAATTTCACAGTACAGATCGGCACTAAGGTAAAGAACGTCTTTATACCGCCAGCAGTGGGCGGTAACTAAATACAATGCGTGAAACCCTTACGTAGACGGCATAAGGGTTATTTCACAATTGCAAATTCAATGTTCACCTCCCCGACAATCGATCAATATTCGTGTAAAAAAACGCGAAAATGTATATTTTGTTAATTTCTGGTACATATATGAAAATTTTCTCCGATAATCGAATAAAAAATTAAATTTGCCTCACTATACAATAAAAAACATAATGGACATAAATGGACACGGGTTCGAGTCCCGTTGGCGTCATGTATTTTTTATCAAGAGATTTTTTCAATGTGGATGAGTGTTTCAGGCGAACAATTATTGCTTATAAAAATAAAAAACATATACTGAAAATGGGTTTGTAAATTGGATACTTTGCACTAGACAGCTTTTTTTAGGCCTGATACTATTTTTTTCTAGGCTTAGGAATCTTCATAAAAATGATCGTCTGCTGACAAGGCCAAGATGTGTTCTACTTGCAGTATTTATTTAAAGCATCTGTAGTATTTCTAAGCAATCAAATGTTTAAACCAAAAACAGCTAATTTAGCATTACTTGGTATTGGATCGCCTTAACGATTTCTTTCACAGAGTTTTCATTATAATTGAAATTTTTTTTTTTTTTTAATGTATATTTTATTTAGTTATAACAGTTTACATCTTATACCTAATATATTATTTTCTATGACTACTACAATATTATTTACTTCTTACATACTAAAATTTAGATTTCACAACATTGAGACATAATCCACGAAAAACTGCAAGACTTTTAGCTTCCTTAACAATTACCGGGAGTTCATTGAACATTTTAAAACCTTTATAATAAATATTGTTTTGTGTTTCTGATAAGTGTGTTTTAGGAAGCCTAAAATCGTTGCAGTTTCTCGTAGGATATAAATGAACTGCACTATTAATTCTAACATTCTTTGACATATAGTCAGGTAACATTTTATTTTTTAGCTTATAAATAAACACTAAGGTATTATAAACTAATCGTTGCCACACACTTAAAATATTGAGTTGACGTTGCATGGTTTTTATTCTGGTATACCTGCTACAACACAGTATTGACCTCATGCCTCTGTTCTGGATTACTTCCATTCTCTTAATTTGGGTTTTGTTACTCAGAAATATTACACTTGTACAATAATTTAGATGGGATGCTACAGTGGTATTGTAGACCAATATCCTTGTTTTAATGTCCAATTTTCCTTTTATCCTACTTAAGAAATTAACCTTTTTCGCCATTTTTTTATTTAAAATTTCAAAGTTAGTGTTAAATTTTAACTTGTTATCTATTATGATTCCCAGGTATTCAATTTCTTTTACTTCTTCCATATTTTGATTGTCTATATTTAGGACAGTATGTACGTTTAGTTTTTTCCCTAATACCATGAATTTACTTTTAGTTACATTTAATTTCAATTTATTTATGTTTAACCACTTAGATAATTCATTAAGTTCATTTTGTATTTTTGACAACGCATCTTCAATATTATTTGCTATAATTTATAAAAGTGTGTCATCTGCAAAAAGTTTGATGGAACAGTACTTTAAGCACTTCACTATATCATTAATATATAAAATAAATAGGAGCGGTCCCAAAACAGATCCTTGAGGAACTCCAATGTTGATTTCTTGTTCTTCAGAGATAGTATCTCCAATTTTGGTTTTTTGTTTTCTATTTTTTAAGTAATCAATAAACCACTGCAATTCATTAGCACGGATTCCTATGTCCTTCAATTTCATTATTAGTCTTTCTCTGTCTATCGTTTCAAAAGCACGTCTAAAATCCAAGAACACTGCTATCGTGATTTTCTTCTGATCCATAGCTGTTTTCCATTCATTTATCACATAATTTATTGCTGTTTCACAGGAATATTTATTTCTAAACCCAGATTGTTCTTTTACTAGGATGTTATTTTTTTCTATAAATTTACTCATCTGTTCTTTAACAATGCATTCTAGTAATTGTTCATATTTAGGCAATCCATTTATTGGTCTGAAGTCTTCGAAATTTTTAGCATTTATTATTTTGGGCACTGGTGTTATTATGGAGGTTTTCCATGACTGCGGAAAAATTCCCTTAGTCAGAGATTCATTTATTAGTGCAACTAATCTGTCTCCTATAGCTGGCAGTGCATCTTTGATTATGCTTATAGTAATTCCATCCGGCGATGATTTTGGTTTCATTGTTTTAATGATTTTCATTAAATACTCATTGTCAATTTTATTAAACCTGAAAATATTTTTATTCTCTCTTTTTTCCGATGATTGAGAAGAGGTATCTGCGACTAATGGAATACTCTCATTTATGTTTTCGACACTAAGTACAAAATTTATGTTAAATTTTTGTGCTATTTTAAGTGTATCATCTTCAACTCCATCTGGAAACCGAACTTCCTTAATGTTTTCCCTCTGTTTGCCGCTTATAATTTCTTTAAGTGTAGTCCACATTTTTCATGAGTCACTTTGAGAGAAATAATATTTTGGGACGTTACTACATCGAAAAAAATGGCCTTGAACAAAACCATAGATCACTATCATGAAAGCATCTGTCACTGTTATTTGCAAGATCGTTCAGAATGAGATGTTACTTCATTATAATAAGTTATTGGTAAGTTCTAATGCCGATATTTCCCTCCCGAGTATTTTTAATGGTTAAATGTATAACTGCGCTGAGTTGCTGTTTACCGCGACCTAACCTTACTTATATCTGGGTTTACCGATATTTTGTCAGAGAGTAGAAAGAATATGCGATCAGGCTAATTAAAATAGATATACAGAGGATGAGAGCATTAGATTCTGCAAAACCGTTATCAATTATCTAAACTTTATGTTCCATTCAATCAAAATTATTTAATCTTTTTCCAAATATTTATTCTGAATCCACCCAATGACGTCACAATACATCTAGACTCGTTATTGTCTGACAAACTCAATATACTATGAGATGAACACGCAATACTGTATGAGATCTACTGCTATAAGGCTTTTGTCCTTATTACAATTTTACAATTATGTGTTGCTACTTTCACTATCTCACAAGATGTTTATATCTGAAAATCATCGTTACATATTTTTTTTCTAAATAATAAAATCATTTTAGTGTTTTTCGAATGAAATTTTATCTTTTGGCTTATTATAGTGCTTTTCGGGTAGTAAAAACACCTTTCAAAGGTTTTCCTTTCGTTTCACTTGAGTAGAATACAAATAAATATTAAATTATTCAATAAAAATATAAATGTAAGCTATTATATAAAAAAAATATATAAATGTAAACAACTAAAAATTTTTTTTTTCAATAGTAATGTATGAACGCGAAAAGGAAAAAACTTTTAAAAAAGTGTTATGGCTAAGATTATCTGTGACAGTTTCACTTGATTAACTTTTTTGCTATCGTATGAAATTATTAACATTTTCGCCCTCTGAAGGCATTACAGTTTGATAATGCCTTCAGAGGGCGAAACAGCTGTCACGCGTAATAATAATTACACAGCAGAACTTGTTTAAAAATAAACTGTTTTTATAAACCCAATAATAATATTATTGTATATATAAAAAATAAAAAAATAAAATGGAGTTCTACAAATTAAACTTAATAACAATGAATAAATTATTTACAAAATAAATAAAAACCAGTTTTATGCTTGAAATCGAACGTTTCTAGACTCCGTCTGTCAAACGATTTTAATGCCTATCACTTACAAAATAAAATATACCAAGAATATACACATTTTTGGTTCATAGCTTCCTTTTAAGTGCAATACGCTGAGGAGATTTTTTACGTGCTGGCTGAAAGCGGAAACATTGAGGACATCAGGACCAAAGGTAGGATTTTCATTATTCTGGTGACATCCTTTTATAGTTCTATTTCTTTTCCCTTTCGATATTCTATATTTTATGAAGAAATTCGCTGTCGAAAATATTTCCGGTATATTTCCAAGAGCTATCGAAAAAAAAATTGTTTGTATTATGTCGTAATCGTTTCATACGTACTATATATTTTATTATTATTACTTGACCCAACTCAAATGTCTGATTCACTTGATCGTGCAATGTTTTCCGTAACCGTCTTCTTCTACCATTCACATTTATAAACATATATTATATTCTCAATAAACTCTTTTCATTGTTTATTCGCTATACATGTCCAAACCAACTAAGCGTCCATTTCTTAATCTTAATTATTAGGCTTGTATTATCAACCTTGCATTCTTTGCAGACCGCCATATTTCTCACATTTTCATTTCTAGAGCATTAAGTCTGCAGCAAAAAAATCATTAACATCCCGCAGATCACCCACACTGAAAAAGTACAATCAGGACACATTTTTGTTAATTACAATTTTTGATTACTAATTTGATTGTTTATGTTTATGGTGGTACCTATTAGGTTCCCAACCTTAAAAATTAAAGTCGGGAGAAATTGGTACAAGTCGGGATAGTTACCTGAATTTATTGCAAAATTTTCAAAAGAAATTCACTAAAAACCCACGCCATCACAACACATCCCCAATAGGAAAGATTACTATATTTAAAGAATTTACACAGATAGTTACCATTAAAATAATAATAATATTTTGAGACGGTACTTAATCGTCAAAAATGGCAACACCTTGACCAAAACCATAGATCAAAAACTTGGAAGCATCTGTCATTATGTGTCACCCTAATTTGCAAGATAGTCCAGATTGATACGTTACGTTTTTATCATAAGTTATCGGTAAGTTCTAATGCCGATATATTCCTCCCGAGTATTTTTTATGGTCAAATGTAGAACTGCCCTGAGTTTAATGCGACCTAACTTAACTTTATCTGTGAATACCGATATTTTGTCAAAGGGAATGGCGGATCGAATACACGATTATGTGACTTTAAATAGAGATACTGAGGATGACAGCACCAGATTCTGCCAACCGTTATCAGTTATCTTTACTTTAAGTTCTATTCAGTCAAAATTATTTATTTTTTTCCAAATATCTATCCTGCATTATTGTCTGACAAACTCAAGATAAAATGTGGCAAGTTAAAACACTCTAATGTTTCAAGTAAATTCTTAATTCCAATGCTGTTCATGAGTGGCTAAGATGGACATTTCAAGAATATGTACGAATTAAACCACATTCTACTTCACGGGCGTGACTAATGTACGCTTACTCGCTTATACTATAAGATGAACACGCAATACTGTATGAGATCTACAGCTATTAGGTTGTCCCTATTATACTTTTGTGTTGCTACTTTAACTATCTCAATTTTTCTTATGGCCCTGAAAATGCTCGTATCTGAAAACACAGGAAATATATATATTTTTTCATAATAATAAAATAATTTTAGTGTTAAACGAATGAAATTTTATATGTTGGCTTTTTATAGTGTTTGTCGGGTAGTAAAACGTTTTCTTATCACGCACTAAGGCATTTAGGCACGTTGTTACTCAATTTACTTAGAGGTTGCACACGACCTTACGTGACGCGTAGCAGTTTAGTACTTTAACTACAAAATTGAAAGCACTACAGTTTCGCTTTTATCTTGCCACTTTGAGATTTCTACAGCGCGTCTATATGTTTGCATACATCTCATTGTTCTTACAGAATATTCCAAACGAATTAAATATTCTAATCTCTTCCATTTAAGATATTCGTTCTTAATGTAACGTTCTGTTTATTGCAGTTTCAGTTAGTTATATTTTTGCCCTTGAATCAAATGCATAATCCTACCACAGTCTTACCATGGATATACTGACTCCAGAGAGTGTTTCCATCAAGATGGAACCAGGGCTACAGGAAGAAGGCGGTTGTGAAATTCCGTATGTGGATATGGATTTTGACTTCTCAGATGTAAAGAAGGAATGCTTACAGCGTGCAGAGAGTACTCGGATATCCTGTAAGTTGCTTTGCTAATGTTAAAAAATGTATAATGTTAAATTTCGATGCTCGTAATCCATGTCAGTTTTGAAATGATGCTCACGCAGGCAATCATTTTATTTAGAAAAAAAGTTGCAATGCAAATATCATAGTGTTTTTGTGTAAAATTTGATGCTAGTAATCCATATCAGTTTTGAGTTGCCCAGGTAGGCCATACTTTTTGTTAAGAAAATCCTATTTTGCCGTACTTTGGTATTTACATTAAATAATATATTTACAGGAAACTGCCAAACTACACGTACTTTTACTTCTCAGGTACCTTATTTGGGATGTTGTATAAGTTACACTTTTGTGCATTAACACATAATTTTAATTCAAACATTTTTTCTCCAACAATAAAAAACTCTGCATAGAATGTGCGCAAGAATAATTAGTATTTTCTTCTTGAAGCGGACATCTGCGGTCCTTCTTATTTCCTAAATTAACCTTAAAAGCCTGATATCCATATTGTTGTTTTTAAAGGCAAACAATTAAATGGTATCATTAATCGTACATTTTTAAAATAAAAGTTTTTTTTGGTAAAAATAAGTTTTGTTGTAGTACTCTCTCGGTGATGGACGACTTTAATTGTACGATTTTAATAATGCACTTCGTCTGGACTTATCAATTAAGTATTTTTGTGTGGTGTTTTAGGTAGCTTCAAAGTAGAACCAGCACCCCAAGAAGAAGATGGAAGGGATATTCCTTTTATGAAAATTGACATAGACCTGCCGGATGATAAAAAGGAATACCTAAAACGCTTTCAAAGAAAAAAACAGATAACTCGTAAATAATAATTCGTGTTTTTTTTCTTTTTTTACAACTTATGAATTAATGATACTTTAACTTATGGCTTATTCGTAATATTTTTCAGACTCATTGACTGATCAAAAAAAACTTCCTGTGGAAAAACCATTATCTTGTTCCCATTGTAAGTACTCCTGCAAGTCAAAGTCAAAGTTAGTACTTCACTTGCGGACTCACGATGGAAAAAAACGTTGTTCATGTTCCGACTGCATTAATTTAAGTCCTCGGAATGGAATTTCGACGAAAAGTCAAGAAAAACCTTTTTCATGTTCCGTTTGCACTTATTCATGTTCTCGAAAGGGAAGTTTGACGAGACACATGCTTATTCACAGTGGAGAAAAACCTTTTTCATGTTCAGACTGCAAATCTTCATTTTCTCAAAAGGGAGATTTGACGAGACACATACTGACTCACAGTGGAGAAAAACCTTTTTCATGTTCCGTTTGTGCTTATTCATTTTCTCGAAAAGGAGAATTGACGAGACACATGCTGACTCACGGTGGAGAAAAACCTTTTTCATGTTTCGTATGCAATTATTCATGTTTTCGTAAGGAACAATTGACGTTTCACATGATGACTCACAGTGGAGAAAAACCTTTTTCATGTTCCATTTGTGCTTATTCATGTTCTCGAAAAGGAGATTTGACGATACACATGCTGACTCACGGTGGAGAAAAACCTTTTTCGTGTTCTGACTGCAAATTTTTATGTTCTCGAAAGGAAGTTTTGACGAGACACATGGTGACTCACGGTAAAGAAAAACCTTTTTCATGTTCCGTATGCAATTATTCATGTTTTCGTAAAGAACATTTGACGAGACACATGCTGACTCACGGTCAAGAAAACCCTTTTTCATGTTCCGTATGCAATTATTCATGTTTTCGTAAGAAACATTTGACGCTTCACATGAGGACTCACAGTGGAGAAAAACCTTTTTCATGTTCCGTTTGCACTTATTCATGTTCTCAAAGGAGAGTTTTGACGAAACACATGCTTACTCACAATTGAGAAAAACCTTTGTCTTGTTCCTACTGCAACTATTTGTGTTCTCAAAAGGGATATTTTACGAGACGCATGTTGACTCACAGTGCAGAATAACCTTTTCCTGTTCCGATTGCAATTTTTATATTATTCTCTCGCACGGGAGATTCGACGGGACACATGCTGACTCACAGTAGCAAAAAAATCTCTTCATGATCCGATTGAAGTTATTCATATCCGCAAAGGGGGATTTTTTAGAAACCCATGCTGACCCGCAGTGGAGATAACCCTTTTCTTGATCTGTTTTCTTGTAAGTATTCATCTCCACATAACTGTACCTTTATATGATACACACGGACTTATTTATAGAATAGGCTTGCTCGAAACTTGCGATAGTGAATTTGTAATCTAGCCTCACACAAGAGTGTCTCCAGTATTCATTATTAATATAATTCACAAGAGGTTAAAGTAGACTTTCTTCCCTAGAAATTTGTCATCGCATTATAAAATATTTTACTTTTTTCTTTTTTAAACTAAAGAAACGATTATTTTCAAAGTTCTTTAGTTATTGTTCTTTCTCAATCTTTATATATTTTTATTATATCGTTTCCCTTTTGAATTGACTCTTCAAGCGTATTCTTCATTGCTATAATACCTAGTTTGACGGTTTGCATTTAATTCGGAAGTGTGAAATGCTCTCACAGTAGGTACATTTATTTTAAATGAATTATAACTAACTAACCATCACGCCGTTTCACCGCAGGGGTAGGCAAAGAGGACGGACCACTAAACAACTTGGTCATGGTACACACTCCTTGCCTCATTCACATTCATACATCGTCTCATACATACTCTGCTATTATTCTGCTTGAATGAATCGTACTTTATAAGATTATTATTGAAACAAATGTTTTTTATAAATACAGTTATTCAGGAGAATACAATTCAAAGTAGACAACATTGTAAAACAGAAGTATTATTGTGTCGCGTGCACTGAATTTAAAAAATAATAAACGTTTCTTTAGTCAGTATTTTTAACCGTATGGACACATTGAATGACAATAATAACAAGATGGACACTTTTTCGGAAAATAATTTTCGGCTAAACGTTGTTAGCTTTTGAGCTTCATTCTTTAAACATAATTTAAATAAATTCTCGAATATGAGTTTCAATTGTGAATCTTAATGAAACGTTACTAATCCGGTGTACTTTTTGTGTTTAGTAGAAAATATTTACTATAAAATTAATAAAAACAAATGATTCATACACATAAAACTAACAGCCTTATCTTAATTGTACCAAACAATTATCCCTAATCGACTGGACCCCAATGGTAATACTCAATTGCAATGAGTCTCTTCAATTCCTTTATAATATCTCACCCAATTTAATAATATTGGTACATAATTCGAATAATCGCCTCCTAGATCTTGTTTTTTCATATGAAGAGAACATAATAGTTGGAAAGCATTAGAGTCAATCCTTCCCATGGATAATCACCCTCCTCCACTGTCAATAATTATTCAAAACAATGTTAACAATAATATGTAACTCTCAAGTTCAAAGAATCAAAGCATCCAAAATGGTTTAACAAGGAATTTATTCAATTAATAGCTAAAAAAAAGTTTTAAATAAAAATATAAAGAAGTGAGATCCCTACCAAATTATATTGAGTTCAGTAAAATAAGACAAGATTGCAAAAATATGTCGAAAATTTGTTACAACAATTATATAAATAAGGTAGAAATTTCAATCAATGGAAACATGAAACAATTTTGGAATTACGCAAAGTCTATGAAAAATAACAACTTGGAATACGCAGGTAAAAAGGCCAAAGACACTCAAAGTATCGCTTACCTTTTGCTGTTTTTTTGAAAAGCGTTTATGGATGTGGTACACCAGTTTCTGCTAGTAAAGTATCAAATTTTACGACTGATCATAATTTTAATTTATCTTTTATCCAAAAAGAATATAATGATATATTGACTGAACTCAAATTACTAGATCAAAGCAAAAGTGGTGGACCAGATAAATAAATAACTCCTGTATTTTTGAATAGTTGTGCTATCAATCTGGCAAATTTCAGATTGCCGCCTGCTATCGTTTAATTCGTACATATTCTTTTAATGTCCGTCACATGAACAGCGTTAGAATTGAGAATTTTCTGTAAACATAAGAGTTTGTTTAGTAAATATTTGAAAAAAAAAAAAAAAATTTTGACGGAATAGAACTGAAAGTAAAGATAATTGATAAAGGTTGGTAGAATCTGATTCTGTCATCCTCCGTATCTCTATTTAAAGTGACATAATATTATAGTCGATCCGCCGTTCCTTTTGACAAAATATCAGGTAAAAGTTAAGTTATGTTGCGTTAGACCGTCAGACGGAGCGCTGTTCTACATTTTACCATACAAAATACTCGGAAGGAAAATATCGGCATTAGAACTTACCAATAACTTATGATAAAGACGTAACATCTCAATCTGAACGATCTTGCAAATTACAGTGACAGATGATTTCACGCATAAAAAAACTACTCACTCGATTGATAACCTCGGCCTTTTGAAAGGAGAAATTTTGTCCACCGATGACGTCATTACAAGATTTGAGTCATAAACAAACCACTAAGCAAAGTAAAATAAACAATAAAAAAAAGCGCGGCCATAGACGATATGATCTTCCCTAGGTAGGCACCTTGGGAAGATCATATCGTGCCATTAATCATCCTAAAATGTTATTTTAAAAATAAATGTTGGAAATGTTAACATATTCTCTCAGTCCTGCGAAAATGAGCTATAAGGAATATTTCCTTACGGCACATTTTCTCAGGACGGCGCTTTGGATGTTAAAAATCTGTTGTCCCAAGGCCGTCGTAAAAATAGCTTAAAATTACTTTAAATTTGAATTCCTTTATTTTAAAAGCAAAAACAATTTCAAACAATGATTGTGATTTTCTACGACAGTATTAAATGTTAACATTTCTCTGTTTATCAGAAAAAAATGAAAAACTTTGTTGCGTGTTGGGAAGAATTTTTATTTTATTTTACTAAGATAACAGAAACAGGAAACACATATAAATTTATAAGCATAAAAAACATTTCAAATGTAGACCAAGAATGCGATTGAATCTTTATTTGGTTCAAATATTCATTTGAGTTGCCAAACTTGTTTTAAATGTTTATTTTTCGGAATAACTTTATTGAGTAAAACCTCAAATTGTAATATTTAAATATTGAAGACAATATTAGTGATTTCTAAACGAAAATCTGAAGCAGAAAAATTAGAAAAGGAAACGGTCACATCTGGGACTTGAACCCAAGACCCTTGTCTTTTTTGTTTTAAATGATTAAGTATTTCAATTTGAGGTTTTTGTCATAAAGTGATTCAAAAATTAATATGAACTAGGTTTTTGCCCGTTGCAGGCAACTAATGGGTAAAAATTATTCGAGTAAGTGGACTTAAAAAATAAAAAATAAATATGTTTTTTGGTGTTGAATGTGGAAGAAGCAAAGAGTGTTTTTTGACACTTTTGCTTTTTGCCCGAAACTAATGAGTAAATATTTGGTGCGTGGTGTAATGTTTGAATGTGAATAAAGCCAGGAGTGTGGGACTACAAAATTTTAAAAAAGAAATGAATATTTGGAAAAAAATGGTGCCAAGGAGCTTTCTGATCATTTTTTCACCGAGCCGTTCGGGTTGTGTAGGTCGAGACGTGTAATTTGATACCCATATCGTATGTACGGTTTTTGTCACCGACACCAGTACGCCAGGACCAACTTTTAATACCAACGAAATGGGCAAACCTGTGGATGCCTTTTTTAAAATCTTTGACGCAGATTTCGTTGAAATGATTGCGAGAGAGACCAACAGGTATGCAGATCAACGCATTGCGAAGGCACAATTCAAACGCTATGCGCGTACCAATAGATGGACTCCCACGAATAAAAAGGAAATGTGTGTATTGTTGGCACTTTTAATGCATCAGGGCATTTGTCCCCTTCCTGTTGAAAAAGACTACTTCCATTCCAAAAAATCTCCGCCAAGCCTCATTTCAGCCGGACCATGGATTATAATCGTTTTCTTCTAATAAAACAATTCCTTCACTTCACTAACAATGAAAGTCTTTCTTCTGGTGCACCATTATCTGTGCGAAGGTTACAAAAACTTCAGCCCGTCTTGGATCACTTCTCACATAAGTTTGAGACTTTATACCTGCCCGAGCAAGAGATCTCTCTGGACAAATCTTCAACAAAAATATCTCAACGTAGTAGCCGTGTTTTCAGCATAGATAGGCATCGTACTAATTGGAAATTCACATTCCTTGACATTATGTGGTAACAATTCCATAGTAGTGTTTAGAAGGTCGAACTATGAATATATTCCTGTTTTAGAACAGTTACAGTTATAGCAAAGATAAATTTAAAAAAAATAAGACAGAAAATAAATACGTTAAAATCGTTACATTCAGTGTAATACAGAAAGAAGTCATAACAATGATAAAATAACAAAATAGTCGATATTACCATCGGGACGTTCTGTGCGAAGGATACCAGAGGATGTGGTAATGCTAAATGGCAGAACGGCTGTGGTAATTGTAACATATCCGTATACATCTCCGGCAACTAGCTCAGAATAATATTTAAATAAATTGCAGTTTTATACTTACCTCGTATATTCTGCCTTCTCACCAACTCGGGTCGCTAGGGTGGGGACAAGGGAGGTAAATTTAACTATAAACATATATTAATTATTTGTCTGTGTAAGTTATAGATATAATACTTAGTCGTACTTATATCTATAACTTAACTAGTTGTAATGTGGGGTTGCTTCTCTATTGTTCACATAGTCATTGTTCACTGTAACTACGTTGTTGTCTCTGAGTTAGTTCTGTGCGTTGGCCTGAGTAAGGCTGAAGTCCTGGGTGGCAGCTTCTGCAGTTCTGCAACTCATGCCGTCGCGGCAGCGTCTGGTCACCGCACTTTTTTCGTCTCACGCCCAGCATTACGTCGCCGGACGGAGGAAAGCATATCTTGCAAAATCACTTCCTCGAACTCGACTGTAACTACTTCCTCCACCGCCCAGCATCACATCGCTGGGCGGGGAACGCGTACTTCACCACCACTCCTGTCTCGGTCTCTTCCCTCTCTCCCGCCTCGGTCTTGACTGTTCATCGTTCCTGAGCTCATGGGACCTGTCGCTTTATACCACCCTTCTCACTTTTTTCCTTACAACCACGTCTATCGACACTTTATTTATAACATCGGGATACACAGTTTAGAATTCAATTTAATTTATGAAGAAATTTGATTCATTACATAATACCAAATGGCTGCGCTCGTGCCCTAGTGATCCGAATACTGAATCCGTATCATGAAGTTAATTTATTTAAGGAAACCATTCTTGAATAATGTGTAAAGCCATAGCCGTTCTGTGATGGACTGAGGTCGCATCAGATGATCAGATAGAAGATAGCACGATACCAGCATGGCAGAGACATCTATCGGAAAAATCTTCAAATTGTAGGGAACTATAAGTTTTAGGTAAAGGATTTCCTACTCGGAAGGTAGATGACGGAAGCAGAAGGAGCCAGAGGGTGCGTTTGACCAATAGCTAAACGGGAACGGGAGAAGGCGTGGTCAACGGTGACAGTACAAATAAGATGCCAGAAAATGGGTGGAGATACGTAGTGATTTATATGATATTGACCTTGAAAATATTCCCGTGGAATTTTCGGGTGAAGTACTTCCTATAGCCATTAAAAAATCATTATTGATTAACTTGACATTTTGAGGGATTCACAATCTTTTGAACCTCAAGCGTTGTTTCGTACGTAACATGAAAGAGTTGAAACAAAATTTTAATTGGAGCAAAGGGTTTACGATCACTTTAAATTTTGAGTAGGTATCATAACATGACTAAGAGAAAACTGGAGAGGTCATTCAGTTGTTGAAGTATAAAAAAAACTCAGCATAAGTGTACTGGACAGGAGTCCGCACAAGACTGTAGATTTGGGCGCCGGGTCAAAACCGTGTCTTCAACCGATGGGAATGCTCCATTACGGCCGATGATGATGGTAGTTGTATTAATTATTGCAATCTGCCTCCCGCACCCGGTGCTCGTTGAATGGTGGGCACTGTGTGTGCTGTCGTTTCTGCTCGCTTCTGGCGTTTGGCGGTTTTCCTGGGCAGGGCCGGCTGGTATTGAAGAGGTATCACCAGAAAATTTGGAGCAGAAGACTAGGCGAGGTGAGGCAGTTGGTGGGCAGGAGTCACTTGTTGAAATAAAAACACTCGTTTTTGATGATAAAGTTGAACTGATTTAATTATTTTTTTGTCGCTGCTTATATCCTATAAGGTTGACTCAGAGCCGACATTTGGCTGTCGACCGAAAAAGGGTGGGGATTTTACCCGCGACACATACCTGTACATAAGCCACCGTAAAACGTTGCATATTCATTTTGCCGGTGGATTAGCTAAAGGCAGACGCTTGAAATTGAGCCTTGCAAAGATTTTGCAAGCTCGCCTGTATTACAATTACATAGTTTTATTACACAGTAGTTACAACAATGTGTATCTTGACAACTAGATTTTTAGTTTGTGAAGATACGACAAAAATACGTGGAAAGAGACAGATTTTTATCGGTTTTGGGAGGGGGAGGTGGCACATAGACAAAGTATGTTACATTGTTCATTTGCTGTATTTATTTATAAAAAACTGTCAACCATGTATTGCCAAGATCACCATTAGTGAGAAAAGCCAATATAAATAATAATAAAAAACAACTACTCCAGTACCTACTACCTACAGTAACGCAAATGTAGTAAACTGAGCATCTTATTTAACACACATATCTATGGCCTATCTGTCAAATGAACAAGACGCTTTACAGCTTGATAAGTTGTAAATATCAAATATGCTTTTCCACGTGATTATTGAAAGGCTGACTGTGAGTACACTTTAACTTTAAATATTGCTGGATTATTAGGAGAGCTATGCCATCTATTGTTTTCCATATTTTGTAATCAAATTAATTGAGGTTATGTGCGTCTTCACGCATTGTGCTTACATACCATTTAGTTTGGCTAAGCGGTTCTATCAATCTGGTAGAATTTAACCTAAAGTTGAACCATGTGGAGATGCGTTGTATGTGATATGTGGCGTGGCTATCAAGTCGAACGGTTAGAACATCCAACCACACAACCGTTCAACCAAGTTGGATCATCTGTATCGTGGTTGAATCAACTTTTCTCAGTCGGCCTAGGGAGCCACTGTACGTAATTGTTTGTAAGCGTACATTTAATAAGTAGAAATAAATAAAATTTCAAGCATGACTAATGGACGTGAAGTTTGGACGGATTTTTTCACATTATATATATAATGTTTTAACTAGCTTTGGGTATACTTCAAGCAAGATGTACTCTGATACAGATGCGAGGAACGAAGTTCTTGTTTTCTTTTTGGATCAGTTCAATTGTATTTGAAAGGATGTAGCGAATGAAACCGTAAAAAAATATATTTTTTTATTGAAGTAGCATCAGATGAATTGCTAATGGAACGAATAAAATAGAATTAATTCGTTCCATGAGCCATTTTTGTTCCGAAGTTCGTTTTCTCCTTTCATGCTTATAGTTAACAAAGGTTCAAGAGCGCTCGCCAAATTTTGCTTTTTGAAGTGGGAGTCATGTTGCAGTAGCAACTGACGAAATGGCGACCCATAATTTAACCTATAACTTTTAACTTTAAAATCTAAAATCTACCATTAAAACGTATAAAAAATTAAATTTAAAGGGATTGGGACACGGTCAAGCGGCTTGATCGCAAGCACGTAGTTTTTTTGTCTATTGTTGTCTATTGTTGTCTATTATTGTCTATGCTTAGCGGCTTGACAGCCCGCATCAAGCCTCTCCGTCAAGCATGGCCACGCCTTCCTGTGATTTCGTGGTGGTCAAAATTTTATTGGTTTATTTATGCATCTATGTATATGTACTTTTATGCCTTCCTGTCATTTCACGACTCGCGACTGTCAAAAGTCAATTTTATGCAAAATGGAATCTGTCAAAGACAAAGCGTTCTTGGCTCTTACGTTAGCTTTATGTTTGAATAAAATAATAAAAAGAAACGAATTTGGTGTCAAGAATGGTACAAGTTAAGGTACCGCTTTACCCATGAGCATTTGCAAAGTGTATCACAGGCTACAGCTATTTTTTGTATGAATATCTTGTGCGGTATTCATAAAAAAAATATGTTTTCTCCATTGAAAATTCAGAAAATTATTTATTCTACAGTTTGATTATTAATGACCTTGAAAACCGCTGTCATAATTATTAAAAAATACTAAAATACTTCCAGAATTTTTAAATTAGATGGATTTCTACAAATTGAACACAAAAACAATAACTAAGTACCTATTTTATAACAATTTTATTCAATTTATATCATTTTTTATGATACGTGATATTTATTTGTCTATTGTCGTTTGGCTATTCCCACAAAAATATAAATTCGCATCAAGCCCCGCCGCCAGCACGTATTATTGCGCAATGCTTGCAAGCCAGCTTTGGTACACGGTCAAAATGCTTTAATAATAATAATAATAATGCTTGTCACAAAGTGCCATAGACAAAAAACTACGTGCTTGCGATCAAGCCGCTTGACCGTGTCCCAGTCCCTTAAGGTGCTGCCACACGCAAAGCTCACATCAAAAGTTAATGTACAGCGCATCATCTTTTCTACCGACACACGACGCTATCAAATATTTCTTCCTATGGTAGGAGAGGGGGTCAGTTGAATTCGAGAGCGGCCGAGGAACATAATTTCATCTGTCAAAGTGACAACTTTACTTACTGACAGCTTGAGCACGTTTTCGAAATGGTGTGACATTACACACCTACCTACTACTGAACTGACGTTTGTCTATCATCTCCTAGTTTACTGAATATAAAAGTATTAAAATTTCAAGTACTAACAAGTGTAAAGTGCTAAACTCACTAAAACGACGATCGCGCTTCGCCTTTGGTTTGAGTTTTTTCAAAATAAAGTGTCTTTCCGGCATTATCTGCCATAAAAAAAAACATACATTCAGTTACTAATCAAGAGAATAAACAAACTTATGGTTCTCTCAATCACAAGGAAACCAACAACAAATATTAGTGAAAAAGTGAATACATCACATAAGTGAAACTTTGTGCTTAATTCTATTTCTAAAGAATATCACCTTCCGGCATTATCTGCATTTAAAAATATACATTCAGTGACAAAACAGAGTGATTGTTCAATCTTATAATTCTACAAAAAACAATTTAACTCATATCAGTGAAGTACCTAGTGGACATACCATTTCAGTTGAACACATAATTCAAAAAAGAGTGCTCAAATCGATAAAATAATAAAAATATCAAACATTTAAATTTCGAAGCGTATCAAGGCGTCATTGTTTTTGTCAACACACAAAGTACCTAGGTATATACTTATTTCCAGGCTGACCGACAAGTTAGCCATATTGCCTACTTGCCAGTTGACAGGCGCAAAATTTCTAAATCTAAGTGTGATTACAGTGCATTACTCCACAATCTATTGGAATTATTTAATTGTGTCATTACAAACATCATGTCAGCAACAAGATCCGCCATTGAACTTCAAAAAATCATGGACTCGCTCACCGAATACATTGATCGTAAACTGGGTGAGTTGAAATCACAATTGTTTACAAAATTAGAGACGGAATTAACCGATCTAAAAAAATCAACTCAATTTGTGAGCGATAGATATGATGACATAAATGAAAAATTAAATAAAATTCTCGACCTTCCGAAACAACACCAAAAAATAATGGAAGATTTGGAAAACAAAGAAAAAAGAATAGTAGCTCTTGAAACGAAAATATCTGAATCTGAACAAAGGGAATTAAAAACTTGTGTAGAAGTCAACGGATTCAGAGTATCGCCGAACGAGCCACCACAAGAAATAGCCAACAGAATTAGCTCAGCCTTTGGAATTAATTTAGAAACAGTGGACCAATACAAATATATAAAACCTACTGAAATAAAACCACCACGTCTAATATTTACCTTCAAAGATGACACAAAAAAAATAACAATGATGAATGCCAGAAAAAATAACAATGTCTCCCTTCTTTTAGCAGATGTCAATAAAAAGGTTTACGTAAATGAAGCCCTGACGCCATACTACAAAAATCTTCTATGGAACACTAAAATAAGGGCAAAAGAAAAAAAATTCAAATTCATTTGGTTTAAAAATGGAAAATTACTCGCACGAAAATCCGAAGACTCTCCAATTTTTGAAATAAAAAATCATTACGACCTCGAAAATAAAATCATGTAAACAAACTATAAATTCCATAACCATCTATAATATATTGAACACTTATACCAAAAATGGATCCATTAACGGAGATTGAATTCGATTACCCTTCTCCCGAAACCATCACAACTTCAACAATACGAGAAATTAATGACTACATACAAAACAAAAAAACAAAAACATTAAAAATACTCCACCAGAATATTAGAAGCATCAACAAAAATTTCGTAGAGTTGACAGTGATGCTAGAGCAACTTGATGAAGAAATCGACATTATCATACTCACATAATGTCGTATAAAAAAAGAAACATATTCACCAAAACATCTGGACAAATATAAGGTATATAACTCCACGCAACATAAAAGTCAGAATGACGGAGTGATAATTTATCTTAAAAATGAGATCCAAGGAATTGTAAAGGAAATTCAACTCAGAGACGCAAACTGTCTACTGATAAACATTAATAATGACATCTCAATATTCGGGATATACAGATCACCGTCAACAAGAGACATATCTCCCTTTCTTAATTCCCTGGATGATGAGCTAACCCTACTACGAGATGTTCGGAACGTGTACTTAATTGGGGACATTAATATTAATCTACTAAATACAGGACAGAAACACCCGCAGTGTGATGACTACCAACTACTTTTGCTGCATCATGGACTGATCAGTGCAGTTAATGTACCAACAAGATTAGGATATAACGAAAACGCTCAAACTGTATCTGCCTCCTGTATTGACCACATCATGGTAAAAACAAATAAACCATACTGTACCGCCGTTCACCATTCCAATATTACTGACCACTTTACACTACTACTCACCATTCAACTTCAAAATACACAAACATATATTAAAAACACACTTGTTAAAAAAAGAATTAATGTTAACAAATTAAAGGATTTACTAAAATCTGAAGATTGGGGAGAATTACTTAAAATTAAAGATTTTCAAGATTGCTGGCACTCGTTTACAAACATTGTTCAAACAAATATTCATAAATGTTCAGAATCATTCACAACACAGACTTCACACAAACGTAAAATAAAAAAACCTTGGATTACTCAAGGACTTCTAAAAAGTATAAGAATTAGAGACAAATTACACTTGAAAACTAAAAAAAACCCACTTGATCTTTCATTACTAAATCTTTATAAACATTATAGAAATATGTGTTCCAAACTTCTGAAATATGCCAGAGGTAACTATTATAAAAGTCAGATTCAAGACTGTAATAACGACCCTAAACTTGTCTGGAAAATTATTAGGGAGATGACATATACTAACAACAATACAAACAGTGATATTTCCGAACTGGATACACCAAATCAAAAATTAAATATGAAAGAACATCCAAGGGAAATAGTCCAATTTGTAAATGAATATTTCTCCAATGTCGGTTCTAATTTAGCTAAAAAAATCATTAAACCTCTTCGTACTGCTAATGAGAATAACAACGCACTTACTAATAATATCACCTTTAAATTAAATACAGTTACGGCAGATGACATTAAAATCATTATAGATTCATTGAAACCAACACTCACTTCCGGATCAGATGGCATTTCAATGAGAATAATTAAATCAACTAGAGATGAATTAATCCAACCACTTCTCCACCTTGTGAACAGATGTATCAAGGATGGTATCTTTCCTGCATCGCTTAAATTGGGTTCTGTTATACCAATCTTTAAAGCCGGAAATAAAGCGGATATAAGTAACTATAGACCGATAACAATATTGAATAATCTTTCAAAAATAGTAGAGAAAGTTATTAAGAAACAGCTCACTCAATATCTTGAAAAAAACCGCATACTATCTGAAAATCAATACGGCTTTAGAAAAAATATGGGAACTTCCGATGCCATCGCCTCTATTGTAAAAAGTATAAAACATAGTCTCGATAATGGTAATAAGTGTATCGGAATATTTTTAGATCTATGTAAAGCTTTCGATACAATTGATCATACATATCTTCTAGAAAAACTCAAAAAGATTGGAATCGTAGGTCGTGAACTGAATCTCATTCAAAGCTATATGTCAGAAAGGTCACAACTAGTCAGGATTAAAAATGAATCAAGTCAACCAATACCAATTCAATACGGAGTTCCACAAGGCAGTGTCTTAGGGCCGATTTTATTCCTGATATATATAAATGATCTATGTAATCTAAACTGTCACGGCTCAGTAATTAGTTTCGCAGACGACACAGTTCTTCTCTTCCATGGAAAGTTGTGGGAGACAGTATTCGTAAAAGCTGAAGAAGGGATGAATCAGGTAAAACAATGGCTTGATACAAATTCACTAACATTAAATGATACAAAAACTAAATATATTAAATTCAAAATTTACAACAAACAGACAGATAAAGTCAATTCAAACCTAAACATAAAATTTCATAAAAATTGTTTAACCGCGAACCATGAAATTCCTTGCAACTGCCCAAAATTGATTGAAATTCAAACAATAAAATACCTTGGGATAATTATTGATCAAAACTTAAATTGTAACTCCCAAATAGAAAATGTGAGCAACAAATTAAAAAAACTTACCTGTTTCTTCAAAACAATAAGAAACATTTTAGATAAAGAACAATTAATTCAAATCTACTACGCATTAGCCGAATCTCAACTACAATATGGTCTTATCGGATGGGGAAGCTCATGCGATTCCACTATAAAACCAGTCCTCGTAACACAAAAGGCAATTCTAAAAATTATACTTAGGATCCCCATCAGAAGTCCTACCGACTATGTTTTTAAAACCCTGAATGTAATGACACCAAAACAATTATACGCAAAAGATATACTAATTTACGCATTCAAAAACCAGGACAACTTTACACAGACAAACTCAGACAGACTCACAAGATCCACATTACAACACATGTTACACCAACCTACAACTAAAACAACTTTTGGACAAAGAAATATGCAGTATTATTCTATAAAATTATTTAATGTCCTCCCTTTTGAAATAAAAAACATTAAAAAAATAACTGACTTCAAAAGAAACATTAAGAAATGGATTATGGATAAGGGAAGGAAGAATATAGATATAATTTTGCAACCCAACAAAGACTAAAGCTTGTATTATGTTTTATTTTTTCTCTAAATATTGTTTTTTAATTTTCTATGTAGTATTTTAGCATATGTACTTATAATATTTCAAACATATAACCATGTACAATGTGACCTTAGAACGGGGTACCCCAGTAAGGACATATTATCTTATATAAAAAATTGTTAAATAAAAAAAAAAAAAAAAAAAAAAAAAAAAAAATGATACTTGTCGCCTATTGCTGGATCTGTTGGACAGCTCATCCTCAGATGATGATGCCGCCAACTATATAATTATAAATGCTATTTATAAAATTTTTAGATTTTAAACAATCTGCGCGTAAATAGCGCATTTTCACATAACCTGACATAACCTCTCCGTCGAATCAGGAAATTCGCAGTTCGCACGCCGATCGACGAAAGCGACATATAATAAATTATTGTAAAATAAGCTCACGTCGATTTCCAAAAATGTCGAAGGCAAAGGCGGCAAGGACCAACACCAGGGCAGGGAACGAGAAGAGAGCACGAGAGCTGACGAGAGCAAACCAGATTACCCAGGAAAACAATCAACAAACGAACAAACTAGAAGCTTCTCTATGTAGGTATCAGGCCGTCCAACTTTATCAAAAAACCGAATGATATTACCATATAAACATACTGAGATTAAAAATATGATTAATTTTGAAAGGGCGAAAATTTGTATACTTCAAATTCAAATATTGATTATATTTATATTTTAAATATATGTTAAGTAAGTTTGCCAAATAAAGTTTTTTTTTATGTTTCTAAATTTACTAGCACACATGACGATATGAGCTAACATAATAAATAAGAAATGCATTATTAGGCTGCTTATGACGTCATGGCTGTCAAAGGGAACACGGAACTTAGTTGGTAGCTCCGTAATTAAAATGACCCCCTCTCCTTTTTACGGCGGAGAGGGGGACGCATAACTTTTCAAATATCGCTTCGGGAGCGGATACGTAAAATAAATTCGGTTAGCGAAGTTCAGAACCACACTTATAGCGCGTTATCTTTTTACGTGTGTCGGGTCTGTATGGGATTGTATGGCGAGCGCTATTGTGCTTTATATTATCTGTTGATGTGAGCTTTGCGTGTGGCAGCACCATTAACATTATACGTATTTCCATAGATATGTATCTTTCATTATCAATTCAACCACAGACAACACACAGAAATATTCAATGTTGACTTGAAAAAGTAGCTGTCATGGCAGTTTCAAAGTAACAAACACGCAGGATTCGCGCGATTATAAATTTTACGATTTTTTAATATTTTTTCTACAAATCCTAAAAATATGAAACAAACGGTAAAATAAAGGTTGACTTATTAGCTATATAGCACTATAACAAGTTTGTATGACACCATGTAAAAATTGTAATTTTATGTTTTTTTAATGTTTTCGAAAAATTAAAAAAAAATGATCGTCTGGATTTCTCGAGCAATCGAGGCAAAATTATTTATTTCGCGTGGTCGCTCCAATGACTTATTTTGAAAATAATTATTTGAACTTACCCAAACATTCCAGCGAGTATTTTATTTTTTTAGGCCCCTGAGCGTACCCAGTTTTTTTTTTATTATCTTTCCTCCCCATTGTATATAACTAGGAATTAAAAAAAAGAATACACGTAAACTGATTTTAGTTGAAAAAAATTCACAGAACAGATCGGCACTAAGGTAAAGAAAGTCTTTACACCGCCAGCAGTGGGCGGTAACTGAATACAATGCGTGAAACCCTAACGTAGACGGCATAAGGGTTATTTCACATTTGCAAATTCAATGTTCACCTCCCCGACAATCGATCAATATTCGTGTAAAAAAACGCAAAAATGCATATTTTGAGAAGTTCTGCTACATATATGAAAATTTCCTTCAATAATCGAATAAAAAATTGAATTTGCAACACTATAAAATAAAAACATGTGCCGAAAATGTGTTTGTAAATAGGATACTTTGCACTAGACAGTTTTTTTAGGTTTAATACTTTATTTTTTTCTAGGCTTATAAAAATTCTCTAAAAAAATTATCGTCTCCTGACAAGGCCAAAATGTGTTCTACTTGCAGTATTTAATTAAAGCATCTGTAGTATTTCTAGGCAAATAAATGTTCAAACCAAAAACACCT